>NW_026991718.1:88893393-89493393 GCF_029215605.1 Mirounga angustirostris
TCTGGAAGAAGAATTCATATACTTGTCCAATGAAGGGATCCTCGTGCTGTGATCACATCTTCCATGGCGGTGGTGGTGGACATCGGGATGTGGGTCAACCTGCAAGGTCCAGCTGGTGCTGGCTGTCTGGCAGGATGATAGTGGGCAGCCTTCTCTAAACAGCTTGGCTAGCCCCTGTATTGACAGATCCTCCTCTGGCTGGAGAAGCAGAGAACATATTTAAAAATTTTCTTTTTTTAAAGATTTTATTTATTTGACAGAGACACAGCGAGAGAGGGAACACAAGCAGGGGGAGAGGGAGAAGCAGGCTTCCCACTGAGCAGGGAGCCCAATGCAGGGCTCGATCCCAGCACCCTGGGATCATGACCTGCGCCGAAGGCAGACGCTTAACCGACTGAGCCACCCAGGCACCCCCGAGATAACATATTTTATTTAATTAATTAATTTATTTATTTAAAAGATTTTATTTATTTATTTGAGACAGAGAGAATGAGAGACAGAGAGCATGAGAGGGAGGAGGATCAGAGGGAGAAGCAGACTCCCTGCCGAGCAGGGAGCCCGATGCGGGACTCGATCCCGGGACTTCAGGATCATGACCTGAGCCGAAGGCAGTCGCTTAACCAACTGAGCCACCCAGGTGCCCCCGAGAGAACATATTTTAAAAAGAAGAACAGAGAGTTTGCATTTCTGATTTGTCATTAGATCAAAGATAAAGCATAGTCTGTGACACCAGAATGCCACCACCTCACTTGCTTCTTTGTAGTCAGATCTTCCAGGACCCATCTATCTCTCCTTGTCTCTCTCTTTCTCACACACACAGACACAGCTTCTCTATTTCTGCCCTCATCACAATTTCCCACTGATGGTCTGTCACTCCTGTCCCCCTAGTCCCTTGCCACCAGGAGGAGAGGTTATTAAAAAGATTCATGGATTCTGCTCTAGAGATTTTGAGTCAATCAACTAGTCCAGAATTTGCATTTTTAGTAAGCAACCAGATAGTTCTGATATAGACGGGTCACACATTACACAGACCTCTGGTTAAACATTTTAGAGATGTTTCTGATTGTCCATGGGTTGGCACATTTCTATGCCGCATCCATCTAAACGGGCTGATGACTCAAAGAAAAAAAATGCAAATCCTGTTTTACAACCATGTGGTTTGGGCACACTGGGTTATAGGCATGTCCCACTTAATGCAAAACCAAAGCACAAAAACTTAAGTCTACCAAACAAACACAGAGAATTATTATTTGTTTATAAACTATAACTGTACTTGTCCTTGGGACTTGCCAGCCCCCCAGTCTTGATCTCTGCCCCAAGCAAAGGTCACTGTAATGGCGGGGGGTGGGTGGGGGCAGAAGGTGGCAAAAGGCAGAGGGCCCACTCATCTCCCTCGCTTGTACTCTGGGTTTTCCGGAACAGAAATGGCCTGGGGCCACGCTGGCTTGAAGACGCCGAACTCCCGCACACCTGTCCCTTTTGCTCTCCCAGCTAGTTCCCGTCAGGTCCAGGGCTTGGCCCACCTGGGCTGGGATAGGTTGATCCCATTGCACGTGACCCAGCCTGCCCAATCAGATGTCTCTACCCCTCTCCTTCCCCACGCCCAGCCACAGGGATTGGTTCAGCCGTGGGCCAATAGGAAGTTCCTGGAACCTCGCGGGAATTGCAGGGAGAGGTGCCTCCACCCCCTGCCCCCGTCCTGGTTGTGGGAAAGTGTTTCTTCGCACCTGGGAGCCCACCTAGATTCAGCTACTGCAAAGCTTCCCAGCCCAGAGGTGCAGCAAGGAGGCAGGTTCCCAAAGTCAGGACAGATCTCTCACGGCCTGTAGTTCCTGTCCATTCCCTCCTCTGTTGAGGTGGGTGAAGGTTGGGTGAACATGGTCAGCGTGCTGATGGATGCATAAAGCAAGCCTTGAATTTGTGCCTGGTTTTCGCCACTTCCATCAGTAATGCCTCAGTGTCCTGGGATAGACAGGGGCACGATTCACATTCCCACTGGGGAAATCGGGGTTTCTCTCTTTGACTATACTTACATCATCAACAACAAAACACTTTAGTTTTGAAACAATCGCAAAGTTAAACAAAAATTGCAAGAACAGTACAAAGAAAGACCTTCCCTCCCAAACCCTTTAAGATTAAATTGCCTGTATGATGATCCACCATTCCCAAATAGCTTAGTGTGTAATTGTGTAATTCCTACAAATAAGGACATTCTCATCTGTAACCACAAAACAACTATCATCAAAATCAGGGAATTATCATGGACACATTAATAACTTCTAGTTCTCAGGCCCCATTTAAATTTTTCCACTTGTTCCAGTAATGTCCTTTAGAGCAAAAGGAACCGGTTCAGAATCAACATGTTGCATTCTGTTGTCATGTGTCCTTCAATCTGGAGTAGTTCTTCAGTCTTTGCTGACTCATGACCTTGACATTTCTGAAGATTACAGATTAGGAATCTTTGCCTGTTGTTGCTTCCTACTAGGACCAGGTTGTGCATCTTGGGCAGGTATATCACAGAAGTGAGGCTGTGTTCTTGCGTGGTATCCTTCAGGGTGACACCATGGGCTAAACACTCATTATGTTGATCCTGGCTCTGCAGCACCAGCAGAGGGTCATTTACATGGAAGGTTATAGATGCCCATCATGGAGGAGCAGGGAGGTGGAGAATTCTAGCATGACCAATGAGATTTGCTCCCAGGGACTTTTGGGAACAGGGCAGGGATGAGGGGTCCTGATTCCCAGAGGCGGAAGAGTCATAGTACTTGCTCCAGACTTCCATTTATGACTTTGTTATTGACTTGCTGTCACTTGCTGTGACTCTGGGCCCACATTTCCCTGTGCTAGTCTTCATTCCTTTGTCATAAAATGAAGATGACACAGTCTGTCCTCCCCACTTTGCAGGCTGGTGTGTGAGATACACATATGAGCAGGAGTGTTTGAATATCAGAAAGCCCTGAGCAAACACACTGCTTGGCTTTCCTTACTTGGGGTGCAGCTGGAATCTTGGGGCCACTTCACTTCACTGTCTCACAATTCTGCCAGTTTTGGTCCCTTCCTCAGATGACAGTTTAATAGCTTCTGTGGGAAGAACAAACTTAGAGGACAGACACTACTTACCTTCAAGAATTACTATAAAGCTACAGTAATCAAGATGTGTGGTATTGGTGAAAAATAGACAAAGAGATCAATGGAACAGAATAGAGCACCCAGAAACAGACCCACATATATAGTCAAGTGATCTTTCACGAAGTAGTTAAAGAAATACAATGGAACAAAGATAGTGTATTTGACAAATGGTGCTAGAATAACTGGACATTCACAAGCAAACAAAAAACAACAAAAAAGAGAATTTAAACACAGCTTACACCCTTCTGAAAATTAACTCAAAGGATCACAAACCTGAACATAAAGTGTGAAATTATAAGACTCCTTGAAAATAACACAGGAGAAAATCTAGATGACTTTGGATTTGGTGATGACATTTAAGATACAACACCAAAAGGCATGATCAATAGAAGAGACTTGATAAAATTAAATTAATGATAAAATTAAACATTTCTGTTCTGTGAGAGACGCTGTCAAGAGAATGAGAAGATGAGCCGTGTATTGGGAGAAAATATTTACAAAAGACACATCTGGTAAAGATCTGTTGTCCAAAATATACAAAGACCTCTTAAAACTCAACAGCAGGAAAACAAAAAAACCTGATTAGAAAATGAGCCAGACCTTAACAGACACCTCACCAAAGAAGGTAGACAGATAGCAAATAACATATGAGAAGACGCTCCACATCATATGTCAGCAGGGGAATGCAAGTTAAAATAATGGTACCGTGACACACACATTTGAATGGCCAAAACCCAGAAAACTGACACCACCAGATTCTGGTGATTATGTGGAGCAAGAGGAACCCTCATTCACTGCTGGAGAGAATACAAAATGGTAACAGCTACTTTGGAAGACAGTTTAGCAGTTTCTTACAAAACTAAATATACTTTTATTCATAAGATCCAGTAATCACACTACTTGTTATTTACCCAAAAGGAGCTGAAAACATGTCTACAGAAAAACCTGCACACAGATGTTTATAGCAGCTTTCTTCATAATTGCCAAAACTTGGAAGCAACCGAGATGTCCTTCAGAAGGTGAAAGGATAAATAAGCTGTGGTCATCCAGACAATGGAATACTATTAGATGCTAAAAATATATGATCTAATAAGCCACGAAAAGACTTGGAGGAAACTTAAGTGTATATTACTAAGTGAAAAAAGCCAGTCTGAAAATGTGACATACTTGATGATTCCAACTATATGACATTTCAGAAAGGGAGAAACTGTAGAGACGGTAAAACTGCCAGGGGTTAGGGAGAAGCATGGGAATGAATAGGCAGAACACAGGGGATTTATAGAGCAGTGAAACTACTCTGTATGATACTATAATGATTGATACATATCATTATACATTTGTCCAAACCCACAGAATGTATAACACCAAGAGTGAACCCTAATGTAAACTATGAACTTTGGATGATAATGATGTTTCAATGTACGTTCATCAGTTGTAGCAAATAATACCATTCTGATGCATAATGATGATGATGGGGAGGCTATATATTTATGGGGACAGGGAGAGATGGGAAATGTCTGTACCTTCTGCTCAATTTTGCTGTGAACCTAAAACTGCTCAGAAAAAATAAAGTATGTATATATATATTTGTATATATGTGTGTGTATATATATGTGTGTGCATACGTATGTATATATGTGTGTGTGTGTATATATATGTGTGTTGTGTATGTGTGTGTGTGTGTGTGTGTATATATATATATATATATATATATATATATATATATATATATTTAAGATGAAATAAAACCTTTCCGCATTCTAGCCTAAAACATCTCCAAGTCCTAGGGAGCCCCTGTGACATTGTGAACGTGCTTTGTTACATCACCAGCTTTTCATAGGATCCTCCTGCCTCTTTTGCGCTGTGACCAAACACTGGCCTTCTACTGAGGGCTTGGTTTCCTTTGCCACCCTGCTAGTCAGAGATGGGCTTAACTTTCAGACTTTCTATGAAAATGAAGTTCACAACACCTCCTTGATATTGGTTACTGACATCCTCTTTCCTTTCCTTTTTTTAAAACTGGGATTTCCTCCCAATTACACCATGACAAACTTCCCAGGGGCTTCTTTCCTACTGAATGCCTCTCAGGCTTTTTCCATCTGGACCCCTGGTGGGGTGTAGCAGCATTAAATGATCTGGATTTCCCAAAGCCTAGGACTTCTGTCATCTGTGTTTGCAGGGGGCTCTGCTGGATTGGCCATTCAAGTGGGGTGGCAATGGGTCTGCAGCACTTCCTCCTGCCTGCATCACGAGCTCACTGTATCACAGTGTACCATGAATGGGGATGTTGGTGGTTCCTTCAGTGCACACACCAGGGACACATGAGTAAAAATATCATTTGTGGGAAAAGAGAAGGCTCATATTTACATCCATTTCTTTAGATTGGGTACCAAGTATAACACAGGGAATAACTTAATGCTCAAAAGAAAGAGAAACAGATCCTAATTGGACATACAAGGCAGCCTGGAAGGCTTAAGATTCAAAGGTATAATAAGCATAATGTTCATTCATTTTGCTTTTTAATTTTATTTTTGTTTTTAAGTATTTTTTTAAAAAAGATTTATTTATTTAGTTGGAGGGGAGAAGGGCAGAGGGGGAGGGAGAGAGAGAATCTCAAGCAGACTTCTTGCTGAGTGTGGTGACCTACATGGAGCTTGATCTCATGACCCCCAGATCATGACCTGAACTGAAATCAACTCAGATGCTCAACTGACTGAACCACCCAGGTTCCCCAAGGTTTTAAGTATTTTTAATTTTAATTTTTTCCAGCTTTATTGATATGATTGACATGTAACATTGTGTA
Organism: Mirounga angustirostris; assembly: GCF_029215605.1. NCBI lineage: Eukaryota > Metazoa > Chordata > Mammalia > Carnivora > Phocidae > Mirounga > Mirounga angustirostris. The sequence continues at coordinate 88,899,326 of NW_026991718.1, forward strand.
AGTCCGAAGAGTACAATGTGTTGATTTGATACACTTATATATTGCAAAATTATTACTACCATAGCATTAGTTATCATCTCCATCCTGTTACATAATTACCATTTCTTTTTTTATGATGAGAACATTTAAGATCTCTTTTCTTAGTTACATTCAAGTATATAATACAGTATTATTAGCTATAGTTACCATGTTGTACATTGCATCCTCAGAACTTATTTGCATTGTTACTGGAAGTTTATACCCTTCAACCAACATCTCCCTATTTCCCTCATCCCCCAGCCCCAGGTGAACACCATTCTACTGTTTCTACAAGTTCAGCTTTTTTAGACTCCATGTATAAGTGATTTCATGCAGTATTTACCTGACTTACCTCACTTAGCATAATGCCCTCAAGATAATATGTAAATGGCAGGATTTTCTTCTCTCTCATGACTGAATAATATTATCTATCTATCTATCTCATATCTTTATCTATTCATCCACTCACTGATGGACACTTAGGTTGTGTCTATGTCTTGGCTGTTGTAAATAATGCTGCAATGAACATGGGGGTACTGATATCCATTTGGGATCCTAATTTCAATTTCTTTGGATATATACCCAGAAATGGAATTGCTGGATCATATGGTAGTTCTATTCTTAATTTTTTGAGGCTCCTCCATGCTGTTTCCATAGTGGCTATACCAGTGTGCATTCGTACTGATAGCACATAAGGGTTTCCTTTTCTTCACATCCTCACTAGCACTTGGTTATCTCTGGTCTTTTTGATAACAGCTTATTTTGGATCTTTAAAAAATTTTAGTAAATGCTTTTTTCTGTAATCTCAAAAGTGGTATATATGTTCTCCTCTTCCTTAAATTCCATGGACTCTCTTTGTACAGCTCAAATACTTCAGTGGTTGGTTTTGCAGGAGTCATGCCCCCATTTCTTCCTTGCTGAGCAAACCCCACTTTTGAGCCATGAAGCTAAGTGCCTAGCCCCAAAGGGTGACCATGGCTGATCTGACCCTCCAAGGCAGTACCACATCATCTTCCTGAATCCTCACTTTACCAGCTTCCCTCAAAGCTCGGGGAGATCCATTTCTGGCCAATGAGTCTTTTTTATTTTTAATTTTTTTTGGAGGAAAGAAGTTTTTTTTTTTTTTTGATACAATGTTCAGTGATTCATTAGTTGAATATAACACCCAGTGCTCATTATATCACATGTCCTCTTGGCCAATGAGTCTTAAGATATTCATCAGTTGGTACTGATGGCTGCTGGGAAATGTTTTTGCTTCCTGATAAAAGGTAAGAGAAGCTGAGAGAAGGAATCTTGCTGCCCTGGCTAGCTCATGTGGCCATGATGCCTGGAGTGGTGAGAGCCATTTTGGGGCTATGAGGCAATGAATAGGAGGATGACAAAACAGCACATGAAGAGTGGGAAAAAGATAGACATCCTTGTGCAGCTGAACCAACACCAGCAACTGCCCATGTCCAGATGTCTTATTACATGAGCCAATACATTCCTATTTTTAATCTATTAGACTAGTTTTCAAGTGCTGACTGCCAAAGCATTCCTACCCGACACGAGCTCCACCCTGTTTAGTTGGTCCACCCTATGGCAAAGAAGGTGGGAGTGTTATTTCTGGACATGTGTGAATCCAGTAACACTCCAGGGTGCATTTAGCATCATCCCTATGGAAATGCATCACTGACACTGTCATGTATTTCTTAAGCTCAACATTGAAGTGTTTTAGGGTCACAGATGGCACAGGATGGTGGGGAGGACAGATATGAATGATAATGAGGTGTGGAGGATTATTGGGGTCTTTAGAATGGCTCCATTGGTGGATAGAACTTTGTACACTCTCTTGATGCTCATGTGGCAGGTTGTATTTTCCATATATGGCCACAGTGATATCTTTTACCACATACACTTTTCTAGAATCTTGTACATCCCCATCAGGAGGTTGAATATATATCCCCTTCCTTTGGTCTCTGAAGGCCTTTGTGATGGCTGTAACAAATAGACTCTGGAGGAAGGGATACAATGAGTTAAGGATAAATCATACAATTGGCATGCATTCCTCCATGGACATTTGCTTGTGGATCCCAGCTGCCATGCTGTGAGGAAGCCCAGCACCAGCACCCTGAAGAGAGCTGAGGCCCCTCAGCCCTGCATGGGCTCCCAGAGGATGGTGAGTGCAGCACCTTGAAAGTAATCTCTTCCCCCATACTGAGTTTCTCTGGCTGACACTGCATGGAGCAGAGATGAGCTACCCTACCATGCCCTGACCAAATGGCAGGTTCCTGAGAATGATAAATAGATGTCATTGGTTTTAGCAGGAATAACCTGGAGGGCTAATCTTTTACCTTGGTAAAACTTGTGCTTAACACCCAGAGTGTATTTTAACCATGAAATTCATCTTGTTTGCTTCTTTTTTAAACAATTGTGCTATCTGCTGCAAATAAAAGCATTCCCCAAGGAAAATAAAATGTTGGTGGTAGACAGAGAGACCACTTGGAGTAAGCCACCCAACAGGTAACAGCATGTTACAGGCAGCAGACTGATGCTCATTGGCTGGGAGGAACAGAGGCTTGCATTGTTCCACCTGCTGAGTGACGTGAGGATAAGCAGGCATTGGATGGAGGAGTACCCAGTGAAGGACCACGAGCCTGCCCAGGGCCCAGGTCCTCTGCTGCCTGTCCCCTCTGTAGGCTGATTCTTCCACAAATGCTCCCTAGACTTCTAAATTCCAAACAGCATCCTTGATGCCCACCCCCCACCGCCGACCCCCCCAGCCACCATGTGCCTTTGCGTGGCTGCACTGCATTGCTCCTACCCTTCACTGGATGGCATCATTTGCAGGAATCCTATCTGAGACATGTTCCTCTCCAGCCCCACCGCTCCCAAGCCAACTTGCCTGCCTTGCTTCCCACTGTGTGTTTCCCCAGATGGACCCTGTACTTCCTGAGGACACTCTAGGCTGATTGGCCACACTGATGGCATTGGTTGGCTGGGGCAATGGGCACCGCCTGAGACAAGACTCTGTCTGCTTGTGAGAGGTCCACGGCTGCCCCTGAGGGAAGCTTCTCTAGAGATGGGGTGATCCTGTGGGGAGGTGAGGCTCCCACTCTCCCCAGCCGGAGTCGTCCGGTGTCTGCGAAAGCAGGGTAGCCGTTTCTCCAGGGTCAGCTCCTCTTTCAGGACCCTAACAGCCTTCCCCAGAGAACCTATGAGCTTGTCTTTGCTGGGAAGAAGTCTGCCCAAGAAAATCCCCTTTTTCCTAAGATCTGCCTGGAGCCCCAAGATGAATCTACCACTTAGTGTCTGTAACTTCTCTGGAATTTGTAATAAGTTGGGCTTTGACAGGCCACTTTTATTTCCACAAAGCTTAATTCAAGAAATGATGTTCCTTGATCAATCTGCACATCAATTTCCAGCCAGAGTGTGTTGTGAAATTGCCTGTCTCAGGTCAGGCTGGCTGCAGCAGGAATTAGCCATTTTGAAACAAGATGTAAGAGGCTGCAGGTTTATTGCAACTGATGATTCCTAGGAGGTGGGTACCTTCTTCATACTCAAAATCTTTACATTCATTCCTGAAGCCATGGGATTTCCAGGAAAAATGAGACGAGAAAGTTCTTGCGCTATGAGGTGTTTACCAATTCCTACTGTATGGAGCCCACGACTTGGCCAGACAAGGGGATTAGAAAGCAAGCGTGCACACACTCCTACACACATATATGTGCACATGCATGCACAATGTACTCACTCGCATGCACACAGAGACACATGCATGCACACATGCACACACACACACGCACCCCATGCCCCCTTCCAATGGAGAGTATAATTAGTCAACAAATAATTTATGGAGTGCTGCCTGATGCACATTCAGTTCCCAGGAAGTCGGCTCTAGGATGGCAGTTGGGATGCAGGGGTGGTACTGAGCCGTGCTCTTAGGATCAGCACCCACAGAATGCAGGGAGGTGGCCTAGAGCCGGGATGGAGCCCAGTGACGGCCAATCCCACAGGAGCTCTGGAGCTGGAAGGGCCCCTCACAGTTGCCCTGGGTTGGGTCAGAATGGCTAGGCTTTCCTATTCCCACCCAAATGAACCACTGGAGGTGTGATGTCCGGCACAGGCCATGACCGTGGGTGAGGCACATGTAGGATCACAAGGGCAATGACAGCAACAACGATGGCAACAGTAATAGTAATGTTTCCTTTCCTGAGCCAGAGGATTCTGGAGGTCACTTGAAAGGCTCTTTTACTTTACTTCAATTCCTTGGGCTCTGTCTCACTGAGGATGTCCATAGCATAGCCAACAGGACAGAGTCTGGGTGGCCAGGTAGTTCTTAGTCCTAAGAAAGAGTGTTGTTAGACGCTGCTCAACCTCACTTGATGCATAGCACGAGTACCTGCTCATGACGTTAATGTGACTTATTTCTTCATTGTGTACTTCTATTTTTCAAAGCTTACAGGGATCAAAGCTTACCTGGCAGCTGGGGAAGCATTGTCTGCTACCAGTGACCTCTCGGCTTCTCCTGCTCGCCTCTGGTCCAAAGGCCACCCCAAGAGCTGCGAGTTCCAGGGGCCTGAGGATGGTGGGAAGCAAGGCCTTGCTCGCTGAGCTCAGATGTCAGTGTATTTGGAAGGAGGGACTGACCCCAATTCCTCATGCTTGATGGCTGGCCACGCTGCTCTGAGCTTGAGAGCCAAACCCTTTGGGAGGTAAGAGGGGCCTCCTTGCACACATGGGTACACGGATGGGTGCAGGGTGCTGACCTGGGTTTGTCAACAGACCTGGGTTCAACTCTGTGCAGCATTTCTCCCTCTGGTCTCACCCCTCCCCTTTTCCCATCCTGTGACCCCAGACCCTGCCAATCACAATGTGATGCAGCAGCTTGAATTGAGATCCACTTCCTACCTCTCCCTGGGGTATTTGCTTTGTAAGCCTCACTTCAGATTGTGGGATTAAAACTTTTGCACCATATCATAAGTCAGGCAGAAAAGGAGTGGAGGGCTTTTGAGGCCTGTGGAGGGCTTTCTGACATCCTAAAAACAAGCAGATGGACATTGGGTTTGCTTGAGACAGCCCCTGTACATGCCCACTCTTCTGGGGTTATTAGTAACAGCAATGTTTTCTTTCGCACAAAAGTGTCCTGGTCTCAAAAATGATATCATCCCTCTGGTCACAGATCATTTTACAAGAGCTTTCAAAAGTGTAGGGCTGGTCAGTTGTCCCTGGGGGACAGAGCACTGAAGTGTAGGCTTAGAGATGATCCTGTCTTCTTTACTGCTGATTCCCCAGCCAGCAGAACAATGCAGGTGCTCCATAAACAGAGTGGGTGACTTCCTCCTTTGGTCCCATTTTGCAGATGAGCAAGCCAAGGAGAGGAATCCTCACGTGGGCCCCCATTTTCTGATCTGTGGCTCTTCCCCTGCTTGATGTGGCTGCAGGCAAGTCCACATTGAGACCCAGGGCTGGTTGGCCTGGGCAGGGCTCTCTGGGGTCTGTCAGGTGCAGCAGGCCAAGCCTTCCCTCTGTTCTTCCATCACCAGTGTTGCCAAGGGGCCGGACTCAGTCCCTGTGACACTGCACGTCCTGGTCTCGATGCCACCATTGATTACAAGTCTGCACCCATGGAGTTGACTGGCCCAGGCATTCATCAAATGCACATAATTAGGGTTCCTGTATTGAATGCATTGAAAGTCTGAACACAGCGAGGAAAGGGAAATCTTTCTTCATTGGATGCACATTAGCAAATGCCTTCAGATGCAGGAGTTGTTAGTGGGACACCATCTTTCAGCAAATAGATGCATGGACGTGTGCTTTTGTTTTTTATTAAAGATTTTATCTATGTATTTGATGGAGAGAGACACAGTGAGAGAGGGAACACAAGCAGGAGTGGGAGAGGGAGAAGCAGGTTTCCCGCTGAGCCTGGAGCCCGATTCAGGCTCGATCCCAGGACTCTAGGATCCTGACCTGAACTGAAGGCAGATGCCCAATGACTGAGCCACCCAGGAGCCCCTGGATGTGTGCTTTTATATTTTGGGGAGAGAAAATCCTTCCCTTGTAGACCTCATCCACTGGGTCTCCAGGGCTGCTGAGCCTGTAGACTTAAGGCTTGTTGCAATTCCCTGATAGTTGGCAAAAAAGCAAAAGCCCTCATTCTAGAGGTAGGCTTCCTTATGAGAAGTGCAAATGCGGTGAACTTTGTTTATTCTGACTAATGTACTGAAGCCATAAGGACCAAGGCTTTTGGTCCCAGTGTCATGTAAAAAGTTTGCTGTGCCTCATACATGTGGGGCCGGTGGAGGGGAGATGCCAGGTGTCTACGAAGATGAACCCCAGCTGTGGGGGATTTGGGGCCCACAGGCAGCCTCATGGTGGAGGAACCAGGGCCCAGCTGTGCCCTTCAATGACTTTAGGTCTAGGAGCCTTCCTGTCAGAGTCCTCTGGAGTCACTCCAGATGCCAGGTAAGTGCTGCCCTCGCCAGGGTTAGGAAACACAGGTGGGTTGTCCACCTCCAGCCTCCGGAAAACAGGCGCCTGTCAGGTGACATGGGTGACAACATGTCCCTGGCTTTGCAGGACAGAGGCCCTGTGTGCCAGTGGCTTTCACCGTGGTGCCGCCGGAAGGGCTTCTGGAGGGAGGAAGGCACGAGGAGAATTCCAGACCCCTCCTCACGGTGACACGGGACACTCGCTCCTCCTGTTCCATACAGTGGACATCTGTGGAAGAGTTCACAGAAGGAAGGAATCTACTGAAAAGCCACTTGCTGAACTGTGAGAACACTCAGGAGAGCCAGGATTTCGGTGGCCGTGTTTCATAGCCAAGTGGCCTTCTGTATGCCCAAGTAACATAAAGCACCTTTGGTGGATCAGTGCTAGGCTTCAGGACTGTTATTGCGGTAGGATTCCCTTACAGCTGGCAAACCACATGGACAGAGCACAGGGCAGTCCAGGCCTCCTTGGCTGGGGCCAAGGATGGTTTGTCTACCTTAGTCAAGGACTAGGGCAGAGAGATGCATACTCATTCTTCTTTTGCTCCTTGTAACTTTGTTACATTGCTTTATGAGAAGTATCAAACTCACAGAAGAGGTGAAAGGGAGGGTGCCTCCCAGGAGTTGGGGCTGCTCCCTCCACACTTCTGGAGTCCTCCCCAGCCCTCCCTTGGTCAAGGGTAGCCTGAAGACAGAAGCACTATTTTTGGCCACATGGAGAGCCCTCTGGGTCTGCTCAGGCCCAGAGAACTAAGGGAGGGTGAGCATTCCTCTTGCTGCGGCGGATGAGGCCCCAGTGGGTGGACAGGAGTGAGCGGTGTGGAGATGACAGTGGATAACAAAGCTCCTGCTGGATGGGACCTGGGACCCTCTCCATCTTGGGGTCACCTGGCAGAGTCCTGTGCTCTCAGGGTGTGCAGCTGCAGTGAGGGGGAGTGTGAGAGCAGATGGTGGCCCCTGTTCTCAGACCCTCTATTGGGGTGGTCACATTCTTCCCCAGCCCTTCGTGGTATCCCCACTTCTCTCTGTCTGCTTTGACTCCAGATAAGCACCGGGTGGGCCTCAGCCCCATGTAGCAGTGATTTGGTGATGCCCGATCAGCGATGTGCTGGTTTGTGGGTCAAGGGCACCCGTGTTGGCTAGTTCATATGTTCAAATACATACATATGGTTAAAATGTCTGTGGAAAGAAAGGGTCTTTGACACACAGAGTTGAATATATTTATTTTAATATGAATAACTTCTCCCTGTCTAATTTTTATTCTTGTGTTTTCCCACTGTCCTTACAAAGGCAGTGGGCTTGATGGTAGTTAGAGGGGATCAAAACCCTGATGAGTTTCCCCCACCCTGAGCTGGCATTTTGCTGGGTCTAGGGGTGCCACAGGGAACAAGGTAGGGACCCTTCTAGCCAGGAAGAGTGGCTTCATGTCTGGGTCAGGGGATGGGGACTTCAGGGCAGAGGTCTGGGGCTTTGGAGCAGTCCTGGGGTTCAGGGAAGGCCCCAGGGCAGGGTGGAGGGGACAAAGTGCTCCTCCTGTCCTTCTCCTCATCCTCCCCCCACCTCCTCCTCCTCCTCTTCTTCTCCTCTTCCTTCCTCCACCTCCCTCCTCCTCCTCCCATCTCCTTCTCCTTCTCCCACCTCCTCCTTCTTCTGGTGTAGATTCTTAGTTAATTTTTATAATATTTAATTTCAAAAGACTAAGGCCAAAGTAGGAAGGAAAACAGAAGGTAGAGAGATTTCAAAGACTGACCCAATCCTCTCACTTTTCTTCCTGGATGCAAAAAAGCCAACTCAACCCAACCCAACCCAACCCAACAAAAACCAGACCACACCAAACCAAAACCAAACCAAACTGCCTTAAGCCAACAGAAGAAACCTGGACCAAGGTCTTCTAAAGTGATGTGGATGCACAGGAGTGAGTCATCCATGGTACCTTCTGGAGGAAGTTAAAATAAAAGGAACTGGAAGCATGGAAGATGAGGATTGTCAACCCCAAGGGCAAATGCACTGTCCACTTGGTCCTGGGAATAGGGTCTCTTGTCCTGCCTAAATATAATAAGAGTGGGAGAGAGGATCTGGATGATTCTTGCTGATCCCTTCAAGGCTAAGATTTGGGAGAGATTTTTCTTGAAATCTTCACTGGATGACAATAACGTGTCAGGACACATCAATTATATTCTGCCTCACGTTTTATGGTTCTAACACTTGTAAAGTTAAAAATGTCAAATGTCATGAGATGGGGGGAAATCAAAGCTCTTCTACAATTAGGACCAACCTTGGGGAATTTGAAAGACAGGTAGTAAATGGAAGGTCTCCCCACCAGGTGACCCTGGAGGGCTGGGTGGCAGCCTGTGTGTGCGGGAAACACAGTCTGAGCCATGCACACTGTGGGGATATTGGTAAGCAAGCCTTTTAATTAGACTCACTCATTAATTTGTTGTTGTGACTGACTTGCTTTGCACCAGGTTAGCTAATGAAGTGACATTTGGGTGTCATGTGCAATTATCAATGTTCTTTGACCCAAATGTTGACATTTTCTGGGGACCCCCATGCTAGTGATGAGCATATACAAACATGTTCTTGGAGTGCTTCACAACCATGAAAGTGGAGGATGTTCAGAGCATTTTACAGGCTTTTGTAAATTACTAATGAGGGTCAGGTCAGTTACTCGCCCAGCAGAGGCTGAAAGTTGCTCATGGCTACTAAGAACAGGACCTTCTGGAGTCTTTTATGACTCCCAAGTCCAATGCCGGGCAGCACTCATCTGTGGTAAGATGTTCATGGGAGTCACATCGTTGGAGTGGGTGTGTGGATGATCCCGTGGGTGTTATGTTTTATGGTAGTGCTGTCTGAGGGCACCTGTAGAAATGCAGATTCCTTGGCCCTACCCTAGACCAGTGGAGTTGGGATCTCTGGGTGTGGGCCCCAGGAATTGCCTCTGCCACAAGAAGTACACATGCTCCCACTTGCCTGGAGTTAGCAGAGAAATTCTGGGGATCCCATGCAATCAGAATGCCCATGAAAAGTGGCAGCTGACAGGATGCAGAGGAGCTGGCATGAGTCAGACTCTTGCATGCTGAGTCACTAGCTGGATGTGTAAGAGATGGAGGGTGGAATTGGCTTTGGTCCACTTCTCCCTTGTGGGTGCGGGTGGAGGATCAGCTGGGAGGTGTGAGAGCAGCTATTTTGTGGGCAGATCCAGGTCACCAGGCCTGGGGATCCAATAGAGAGCAGCCCGTGTCTCTGAGGCTGGGGAAGGGCCCCTTGCCCCCCTCACCTGGCTGCCTGTCCCTGACCTGGCCTCTGACTTGCTCCTGTCTGCTGGAGATGGCTCAGACCCATGGGCAGAGAGACCCCCAGGGGGCTGGTCCCAGACTTAGGGGAGGTCCTGGTGGCTCCACCAGGGGTGAAAGAACATCTGGCTGGCATGAGGAGATCCAAGAGGAGGAAACGGGCAGGTTTCTTGAGTAGCATGGCACAACATCAAGGAAGAGTGGGGCCCATTTCCTACCATGAGACGTGGCTGTCTGCCCCCATCTACTCTTGCCTTCTCACATTTTCCAAATCCTTTTGATAAGGAAAAACCTGTGTCCTAAGATGGCCGATGGAGCCAGCAAGGGAGTCCCAGCCCCTGCTCCGGGGCTCTTCCGGGTTCTTCTCCCTGCTCTGCTTCCCACGCGCACCAATCTGGGTTCTTCTCCCTGCCCCGCTTCGCGCACTTGCCAAAAGTGCCAAGTATGGGGAAGTAGAAGTGTATAAATTGCCCCTTTGTTTGTGCTCGGGGCTCAGACATTTGGAGACCACTCTCCTCTGAGCCTGCCAGCATTAAATAAACCTCCTATCCTCCAAGATCTCCGGGTGCCACTTGGTTCTTCCGTCGGGTGATCCAGTTCAGGTTCCGTAACATTTGGTTCCCTGACCGAGAAACCCAACCGCGCAGGCCCATTGTTGCCACTGGTTTGGGGGCAATGGCAGGGTGGTGACAGAAGGAGGGATCCTAATGGAGAAGGCGTGCCCACCTAATTTTCGCCACTCTCCCGCCCCGGTTGCCTCAGGCCGGCCCCGCTCCGCTGTTCCCGCTGGACTCAAGGAGACTTGGCAGGTGAGGACCTGGTCCTGATGTTGGATTCCGGTAAGGCCTGGGGCCCCAGGACATAGATAGGCCCACCCATCGGGGGTGGAAGGGGAGCCTGATCACCTCCCAGAGACCTCTTAGAGGTCTCACAGGAAGGGATTCCCAGGGAGGGAATGTAATAACTTCTGGAGTGTGAATGTGCAGTCCGACCCGGCTTGCTCAGTCGGACTGATTCTATGACTCCACGGGCGGCACCCTTAAGGTCCCCAGAAGCCTATGGAGTCTGAGTGGGCCTGTCTGCGATTCCGTGGTGAATGGCATATGGTCTATGGAGGCATCCGATCGTAAGTCATAATGCTGAGACTGCTATGGCTAAGCCTCACCTAAGCTTCTTCGGGACAGCCAGATGGGCATCTGATTGGTCTCCTCACCATATGAAGCACCCTCCCCTTGTCTGTCTCTGCGTCACCGCACATGTGAACATCACCGTGGGGTCAGGTCAGAGTAAACCTACAGTTCTAGAGACCGTGATCAAAAATTTCAAAAAGGGGTTTTTGGGAGGCTATGGAGTCAGGATGAACCCCGGCAAGTTGAGAACTCTATGTGAATTAGAATGGCCCACCTTTAATGTCTGGTGGCCTTCAGAAGGGACGTTGGATGTCCCAACGATTTGTCGAGTATGGCAAGTCATAACAGGAGAACCAGGACACCCTGGCCAGTTTCTGTACATTGACTCCTGGCTAGGAAGTGCTCAGACCCTTCCCCCCCCCGGGTGCGATTCGCTTGCAATAAGCAGGGATAGGCCAGGGTCTTAATCGCCTCATCCAAGCAACCTAAAGAAAATCAGCAAAAGCCCCAGTCTCCACAAATCCTAGCCGGAGATCCCGAGGATGAACCGATCCTGCCCCCACGGTACGTAACCCCAAGACTGTCTACACCTGGCCTTTCAGCTCCAGACACTCTGCCGCCGTTGGTTTCACCGGCGCCCCCAGGCCCAGAGGATCCACCGGCACCCCCAGGCTCAGAGGATCCACTGGCGCCCTGAGGCCCAGATCCACTTTCTCCAGGACTAGCAGCCAGGCTGTGCCCCAGGCCAAGCGCAAGCACCCTCCAAATGCCAGTACGAGAGATGCAGGAACCCGAGAGGTGGGATAAAGACGGGACGGTCCAATCCGGCTGTTCCATGATGTATTATCAGCCCTTCTCCACCACCGACCTCCTCAAGTGGAAATATAACACCCCATCCTACTCTAAGAAACCACAGGCTATGGTAGACCTCATAGAATCCCTCTTCCAGACTCATCAGCCAACCTGGCAAGACTGCCAACAGTTACGCCGCACCCTGTTTAACACAGAGGAAAGGAGGAGAATAATGAAAAGTCCATGACAGTACCTAGAAGAGCACGCACCAGCAGGAGTCATCAACCCTGCTGCCTGGGCTAATACGGCTGCACCTGAAGAGCACCCAGCATGGGACTTCACCACAACTGAGGGACAGGCCCACATCCACTGGTACCAGGAGGCCTTCCTCTGGGGAATCCGGGCAGGAGCTAAAAAACCCATGAACATGACTAAGGTATCCTCGGTCACTCAACAACCAGGGGAGTCCCCCGGGGACTACTATGAAAGACTATGTGAAGCCTACAGGATATACACTCCATTTGATCCTGAGGCACAGGAAAGCCAACAGATGGTAAACACCTCCTTCATGGCTCAGGCTGCCTCAGACATCAGAAAAAAACTTCAGAAACTAGAGGGTTTCACTGGGATGAACATCACCCAGCTAAGAGAGATTGCCAATAAGGTCTACATGAACAGGGAGGTCACAGCTGAATGCGAAGCCGACAAAAAGTTGAAAAAGAAAGTCAGCCTCCTTGCCGCCACCCTGAAAGTAAAGGACAACACAAAGGCAGGGAGACCCTGGCCACCGAAAGGGGGAAAGCCCAGAACCCCCTTGGCAAAGGATCAATGTGCCTACTGTAAGAAGAAAGGGTATTGGAAAAATGAATGTCCCATCCGGGGAAAGGCTCAGAAGCCCAGGAAGAACCCTGAGAGGAGGACCTCACAGACCTTGCAGGAATGGACTCAGACTGAGGGGGACTGGGCTCTTTTCTCCTTGGCCCCCATGAGCCCACAGTCAGAATGAAGGTAGGGGCCAAGAAGTGACTTTTATGGTTGATACTGGGGCCGAGCACTCTGTTGTCACCTCCCCAGTGGCCCCTTTTAGCAAAAGGACTGCGACCATCCTTGGGGCCACCGGGACGTGGGCGATACAACAGCCCTTTTGCCAGGCTCACCAGTGCAAACTCAGGGGCCACAAGGTCCCACATGAATTCCTTTATCTGCCTGACTGCCCCATCCCTCTCCTGGGCCGAGACATACTTTCCAAGCTTAGGGCTCAGATAACCTTTGAGCCCACTGGACACACTAGCCTCTGATTGAACCCAAGGCAAGAGGAGACGGGGTCACTGGTACTAGCAATTACCACGCCGAGGGAAGAAGAATGGAGGCTATTCTGTGCCCAGGCCCAACTGAGCAGCCCACTGGAGTTCAGACTCACTTTCCCTTTAGTATGGGCTGAAAACAACCCACCTGGCCTAGCCCAGAATCGGGCCCCTATCATTGTTGAACTGATCCCAGGAGCCCAACCTCAGAGGCGAAGGCAATATCCCCTTCAACAAGAAGCTAAGATTGGCATCCAAGAACATCTGGCCAAACTCAAAGATGCAGGTATTCTAGTCAAGTGCCAGTCGGCCTGGAATACCCCACTCCTGCCAGTCAAGAAGCCAGGAGGGGGATACCGACCAGTTCAAGACCTGTGGGCCATCAAAAAGATGACTATTTCTCTGCACCCAGTGGTCCCGAATCCATACACCCTCCTCGGCCAAATCCCAGGGTCGGCCAGATGGTTCACTTCCTAGATTTGAAGGATGCCTTCTTCTGCCTCCACTTAGCTCCCCAGAGCCAGCCACTGTTTGCCTTTGAATGGTCTGAACATGATACAGGGCGCCAGATGCAAGTGACTTGGACACACCTCCCGCAGGGGTTTAAAAACTCACCAGCCCTCTTTGGGGAAGCGCTGGCCGCAGATCTCGCCAGCTTCCCAAGAGAGGCCACATGATGCATCCTCCTCCAGTATGTGGATGACCTCCTCCTCGCCAGTGACACACAAGAGGACTGCACAAAAGGCACAAAGGCCCTCCTACAGCTCCTGTCAGACTCGGGATACCGAGCCTCATGGAAGAAGGCACAAATCTGCCAACAATGGGTCCGATACCTTGGTTTTCTCCTCACCCAAGGGAAAAGAGAATGAGGGCCAGAGAGGAAGAGGGTCATCTTCTCCCTGCCACAGCCCCAGACAAAAAGGGGCCTACGAGAATTCCTGGGGGCTGCAGGATTCTGCCACATCTGGATCCCTGGGTTCTCGGCAATAGCAAGACCCCTCTATGATCTCTTAGGGGGGCCAGATCGAGAACCACCTGCCTGGACTGAGGAAGCAGAAGCCGCCTTCACAGAGATAGAGACTGCCCTGGGGCAGGCTCCAGCCCTGGGCCTACCAGATGTAGAGGAACCCTTCAATCTCTTTGTGCATGAAAAAGAAAAGATAGCACTCAGGGTACTGACCCAGACTGTTGGGCCCTGGCAATGGCCAGTTGCATACCTGTCAAAGAAGCTGGACCCCGTGGCAGCAGGATGGCCACCGTGCCTCAGGGCACTGGCAGCCACAATCCTACTCGTCAAGTAGGCAGACAAGCTCACCCTAGGGCAAGAACTTAATGTCAAGGTCCCTCAGACAGTTGTGTCCCTCATGAATGCACAGGGACACCGCTTCCTTTCCAACTCTCGGCTAGCACAATACCAAGGGCTCTTCTGTGAAAACCCATGGGTCACCCTCGAAACAGTAAGGACATTAAATCCAGCAACCTTTCTCCCCATGGAAGAGGGGGAACCAGGACATGACTGTTCCGAGGTGACTGATGAAGTCTACTCAAGCCATCCAGATCTGCGGGATCAAGCCATAAAGAATCCAGAGCTCATGCTGTTCAGCGATGGCAGCAGTTACCTAAAAGAGGGTGCCCGGAAAGCAGGTTATGCAGTAACCACAACCACTGAAGTCCTAGAAGCTAAGGCATTACCAGCTGGATGGTCAGCTCAATGGGCTGAACTATATGCCTTAGTCTGAGCCCTCACCCTCGGTGAAGGCAAGTGAGTTAACGTCTATACTGACTCTGGGTACGCCTTTGCTACTGTACATATACATGGAGCCATCTACAAGGAAAGGGGCCTCCTAACTGCACAGGAAAAGCTATGAAGAACAAAGAGGAGATACTGAGACTCCTTGAAGCCGTCTGGCTTCCAAAGGAAGTAGCAATCCTGCACTGTAAGGGACACCAGAAAGGAGATGACCCCATAGCGTGGGGGAATGGTCTGGCGGATGAGGCAGCCAAGACCACAGCCAGTGAGGACATGGACAGAGCCCCTTCCCTCACCATGACCCTGACACCCCCGGAAGAAGTCCCTCCACCCAGTTACACCAAAAAGGAAAAGGAATGGGCCATGGCTGAGGGAGCCACCCTGGCTGAAAAGGGATGGTGGATGATGCCGGACGGGTGCATATTTGTTCCAACAGCAACTGGAGGGCATCTAGTCAAGGAATACCACCAACTCACTCATCTGGGGAAAACTGCATTAGAGGCCCTTCTCGAGAAGCACTACTGCATCAGTCAGCTGCCAGCACTGTGCCGAGCAACGAGTGAATGGTGCATAATATGTGCTAAAAATAATCCTCGATCTGCACCATGGCCCCAGCCAGGTGTCCAGAGGATGGGAGCAACCCCCCTTCGAAGATCTAGAAGTAGACTTCACAGATGTGCAGCCAAGCATGGGGTTCAGATATCTCCTAGTAATAGTATGCCCATACTCTGGGTCGGTCTAAGCCTTCCTGACCAGGACGGAGCAAAGCCGGGAAGTAGCTAAATTCCTCTTGTGGGAGATCATGCCCCAGTTCGGCCTGCTGTTAACAATCCATAGTGACAATGGACCCGCATTTGTGGCAGACATTGTACAGGTCTTGACCAAATCTCTCAACATCACCTGGAGACTCTACACCGCTTACTGGCCCCAAAATTCAGAGAAAGTAGAGCGAATGAATCACACCCTCAAGGGAACCTTAGCAAAGTTTTGTCAGGAGACTAACCTCCCATGGCCGGATCGGTACCCCTAGCTCTCCTGCGTGCTCGCTGCATGCCCGGGACATCAGGTTTCTCCCCACTCAAATTAATATATGGATGGCCTCCCTTCCCAATGCTTGGGAAGCCTTCCAGGAAAATTATATCAGGTTGGAGATAAAAAAATAAAGGAGCAGCTTCAGGTCCTGGGGGCCACCCTAAATAAATTACAAAAGTATACCATTGAGAAAGCCCCAATCTCCTTAGGGTCTCAGGTACACTCCTTCCAGACAGGGGACTCAGTTGGGTCAGAGATTGGAAGAAAGACCCCCTCAAACTGCAGTGGACAAAGCCCCACACTGTTTTTCTAACCACCCCTACTGCCCTCAAGGTCTCAGGTGTCACCCCATGGGTCTACCATTCAAGAGTGAAGAAAGCTCATCATTCGGATGAGGAGCTGCACCAGTGGAGAGTCCAGCCAGACTTCACGAACCCGCTCTGGCTTCACCTTCAACAAGACCCCATCGACTGATGGACACCTGCTCACTGTGTTCCCTGGCTCTCATCAGCGTGATTTCCCTCATCTTGGGAGTCGGATTCTACACTGTTGCCCCTCCTGACTGGACTTTCCCCTAGAGGCTTACTATTGCCATTGCTTATTGGGTGACCCTAGGGTGTATGACTGCACTTACTTGTCCACAGGTTTCATCTGCTGATGGGTTAGCCACGACGGCTCCCTCTAACTAAGGTCATAGACCCCACTTTTACTGGCCATCGGCTGTCTACTCCTGAGCACACTTCACCATGGTTTTCCTGGCCCTAGTCAATCCCGGTCTTCTGCTACCTGGTGTGCTGTTCCTCCTCACTGTCTCTAGCTTGCCTGGCCAGGCAAGGGGGACAACTCTCATATCACTGTTACTGGCAAATGGACTTTCCAGCTTATCCCCCTCAATCCCGCACCAGCACCGCCACTGACATCTTCCACCTGGGATGGGCACACACCAAAGGTTAACCTCCATTTTGATGGATGCCAGCTTCTTGATACCTCCTGGAAACCTTATAGATGGTGTTCCTACCATGGCCCTCACTCAGGTCACTGGCTGGTAGATATCTACATCTGTGGGGGCCCTACGCCTCAACAGCCAAACACCTGACCCCAGTTCTTCTTGCAAGCCTGGGGATGCGAGTCATGGGTGGCGACTTGGCTGGAAATGGAACAATGGTCCAATGGGTGGTGGAGCCTCAAACAGTGAAGTGACATCTGGACTTCCTTGTCACACAAAACCACCCCATCCTCTTGCCCTAACAGTCACTGTATGCCACTCACTCTCTTAGTCCTATAACCCAATGCTACACCATGGGCCACAGGAATCACTCTCCTTTTGGGCCAATATCACTCTATAGGGACTGACCCCATGGCCAAGTTTATGATTAAGTCCATGTTCACCCCAAGCCTTGCAGTCAACCCTCAGAGTCAGAGAGAAAATAACTCGCCCTGGCACATCCCTGGGTCCCCCAGCCACATGCAGGAAGCATCTATAGCGCAACTGTTAGGTATGATTAACGCCTCCCACCAAGCACTTAACCACTCAAATCCACCCCTAGTGTCTGACTGCTGGATCTATATGAAGCCCGGTCCCGTCCAATACCTAGGTGTCATCCTCAACCAGTCCACCATGTCACCTCCCACCTCGGCACAGGGGACCTCAGATTATCCCTTTCTGGCTCCGGTACCGCTGTATGGCAACTCTTCCTCTCCCATCACGGGTCACAGCTGGGTTTGTGTACCTAACAACACTTTTCTGGCTTGTGATCAAGGTGTATACATCTGCATCACCCCACACAATCAGTCATGCATGCTTGTTAGTCTCTTACCCGATCTTTCAGTCCTCCCCGTGAGCGATGCCCCACTCATACGGAGACCTCCTAGCCACCCTTGACACTCCCCCGTGGCCATCCCTCTTATTGTGAGCCTGCTGGCCACATCAGGTGTTGCCCTCGGCGCCACTGGCATCAGGATGTCTCAGGTTCAGTACCAGGGGTTAACTCAACAATTCATGATGGACTTTTCCGCCCTCACTCAGTTGGCCCTGGCCCTGCAGTGCCAACTCAATTCACTGGCCTCAGTGGTCCTCCAAAACAGGTGTGGGCTTGACTTGCTCATGGCTGCGCAGGGGGGTCTCTGCCTCTTCTTACAGGAGGAATGTTGTTTCTATGCTAATGAGTTGGGGGTGGCCCAAGAAACTCTGACCCAATTACAGGAATGAGTAAATCACTGGTGGGAAACATTCCAGCGGACGACTTGGTGGGATTCCCTCTCACAATGGTTCCCTTGGTTCGCGCCCCTCATCGGCCCCCTCCTAATGCTCCTCCTCATAGTAGCATTTGGTCCTTGTATTCTTAATGCCATTCCTAGGTTTATCACTACTCAAATTGCTAAAATCAGACTCCAGTTGCTCCTTATTCACTATTGCCCCTTAGAAGATGAAAATGATACCCTCTAAACTGGTGTTTAAAGGGGCATTAAAGGGGGGAATGATAAGGAAAAATCTGTGTCCTAAGATGGCCGACCGAGCCAGCAAGGGAGTCCCAGCCCCTGCCCCGGGGCTCTTCTGGATTCTTCTCTCTGCTCCACTTCCCACGCCAGTGTTAAATAAACCTCCTATCCTCCAAGATCGCCAAGTGCTGTTTGGTTCTTCCATTGGGTAGTCCAGTCCAGGTTCTGTAACACTTTGGGGCTGGGTATGGACATGTGACTGAGTTCTGGCCAAAGTGACAAAAAGTGAAGTGTTTTATGGGGCTTTCAAACAGTCTTATTGGAAGACAGGCTTCCTTTTTTCTATCTCTTTCCTGCTGCCTAGAACGTAGATGTGATGGCTGGAGCCTAAGCAGCTATCCTGGCCCACTATGTGATGTGCAAAGAATATGGAGCAGCAGGACAGGCAGGTCCCTGATATTTTGGACTTGCCAACTAAGAGCTGCCTACCTCTGTTCTCTGTTCTTCCTTTATGCATGAGAGAGACATGTCTATCTTGTTCAAACCACTGTTTTGGTGCACTTGAACCCAAATCAAACCAATCTAAGCTAATAAACATTGACATCAGGGAAATCTAAGACTAAGGGATCTAGGCATGGAGTCAGGAACCTGAGGAACATGTTCTTGCCCCGGGAAGTACTGAGCTGAAGAGAGGCAAGACTCTAACCTGGAACTGATATAAGCCAGGAACTCCTCCAAAAGGCACAAGGAAAAAATCTACCACCTGGTACTAGGATCAGAAGTTAGAGCAGTCTCTGTGATAGTGCTGGGCATGGAGCAGCTTGTTCTCTGTTGCTTGTGTCCTCCTTCTCCACCTAGGGCAGTACTGCTCTCAGAATAGGCAGGGGTAATTAAACTTGGGCGTCTGGGTGGCTCAGTCCATTAAGCATCTGCCTTCGGCTCAGGTCATCATCTCGGGGTCCTGGGATCGAGTCCCATGTCAGGCTTCCTGCTCAACAGGGAGCCTGCTTCTCCTTCTCCCTCTGCCCCTCCCCTTGCTTGTGCTCTCTCTCTCAAAGAAATAAATAAAATCCTAAAAAAAAAAAAAGAAAAGAAAAAGAAAGGCAGGGGTAGAGGTATACAGCCCCACTTTGAAAATGAGAGGGCTGCAGTGGCAGGGAGGCAAGCCAGGATCACATTTCCTTATTTCACCCTTTCCAGGATTTTTATCCTGTCTCTGCAGTTGGTTAATTCCTGTCCATGTCTCCATAATGGTGGTGGTAGGCAAAAGCCTGGTGTGTTTGAGGGCCAGCTCTTGTTGGGTGGGTGCCCTGCAGGGCTGGGGTCTTCCACAGGGGCTGGACAAGCCAAACAGCACTGGGCTCTCCAGGTGAACTTCACACCCACAAGAAGTCCTGGGATGGATGGACTCACTTGGCCAGGTGATGTGGGGAAACCTATTAAGATAGCATGGGGCTGTGATAACAGCCATACACAAGAGCTCCTGGAAGCCAGGGACTGCCCTTTGCCTAGTAACCCTTATTTCATTTTACTTGATCTACTTGTTGATGCTGAAATAAAGATGGTACTTGGAAAATTGTTCAAAGCTGCAGAACTAGGATTCAAACCTGGGCTGGTCTCACTTGAAAGTCTGTGATCTTTTCCTATGTTTTCCTATACAGGGTCTCACTTAGCTCTGCCACCTGCTTATCCATGTCACCTAGTCTTTTTTTTTTTTTTTAAAGATTTTATTTATTTATTTGAGAGAGAGAATGAGGGAGAGAGAGAGCATGAGAGGGGGGAGGGTCAGAGGGAGAAGCAGACTCCCCGCCGAGCAGGGAGCCCGATGCGGGATTCGATCCCAGGACTCCAGGATCATGACCTGAGCCGAAGGCAGTCGCTCAACCAACTGAGCCACCCAGGTGCCCCATGTCACCTAGTCTTTACATTTCTGTGTTCTCCATGAAGTGAGAGGAGCTTGAGTCTGGGTGGGTTGTGACGCTTTGGCCAACAGAGCAGATCCCACCTCTTTCTGGGAGGAATGTCAAAGAGTTTCGGGGCCCCCACGGTAAAGTGGCAAAGGTACATACCACACTCATGTACTCATGTCACTGTGATCTTAGTCACTGACTTGCAGGGGGCAGGTATATCAAATGAACTTAATGTATGTTTAGTCACATCGTTGCTCACTTGGCCCTGAGCAGTCCTGCAAGTACATGAACTTGGTATTGGATTTGCTGTAGAGGTGTTTCAACATTCCCTAGAGGGCTTATTGACACACAGATTCCTGAGCCTCACCTCCAGAGTTTCTGATTTCAGTGGGTCTGAGATGGAGCTTGAGAATATTCATTTCTGAGACTTTTTTTTTTCTAAAGATTTTATTTATTTATTTGAGGCAGAGAGAATGAGAGACAGAGAGCATGAGAGGGAGGAGGGTCAGAGGGAGTAGCAGACTCCCTGCCGAGCAGGGAGCCCGATGCGGGACTCGATCCCGGGACTCCAGGATCATGACCTGAGCCGAAGGCAGTCGCTTAACCAACTGAGCCACCCAGGCGCCCCATTTCTGAGACATTTCCAGGAGATGCTGATCCTGCTGGTCTCAGGACCAGCACTGAGAACTATTGAAAACCAACTATCTATGACCAACCAGGCCTCAGAACTTTGGAGGCTCCAATGATTAGAACGATGCTCTGCATGCATTTTGATCATGCCCCATCAGTTAAAAAACTTGAGCACAACCCAGATATGTACATTTTAAAGTCCCACACATGAGTGCTACGGTTAATCACATATTAAATATTAATGAAACCTAATATACATATCTTATGTTTCCAGTTTAAAATAAATGTGAATAAAAAAGTTCTAGTATTTTCTTCCTGCATTCCAAGGCATGGCTTGGGAGCCCACTGAGCATCACAACCCACACTGGAGTCCCCTGGGCAGAGCACAGTGAGTGCCTTCAAGGCCTGAGGGTTCTTAGTGCTCAAGCACAGAATTTGTAATTGTAGCTCATGAATATTCATTGAACCCTGAATCTATGCAAGGCAGTAGGTCACGCACTATAAAATATTCAAAGGAAGCAAAAGATTAATCTTATAACCTAGTTGCTGCTTTTGAGACTATGTGTTTCCTATCTTGTTCTAATGAGGACTTAAGGCAGCAGAACAAACTAGTTACAAAGCATATCAGTACATAAAGAACTAGCTATAAGACCACATGAATGGGTTCAAATGCCAGTTCAACATTTATAAGCTGCATGGCTTAGTGAGCTGTTATGGGCTGGATCATGTGCCCCCCAAGTTCCTATGATGAGGCCCTAACCTTCAGGACCTCAGAATGTGAGGTCTTCAAAGAGGTGACTAAGTTTAAATGAGGTCACTAGGGTGGACTGTAGTCTGATATGACTGGTGTCCTTTAAGAAGATGAGATTAGGGAGGCGCCTGGGTCGCTCAGTCTGTTAAGCGTCCAACTCTTGGTTTCAGCCCAGATCATGATCTTAGGGTCCTGGAATCGAGCCCCGCACCAGACTCTGCACTCAGCGGGAGTCTGCTTGAGATTCTCTCCCTCTGCCTCTGTCCCCCACCCTCCCGCCCCCCACTCGCATGTGCACATGCTCTCTCTCTCAAATAAATAGATAAAATCTTAAAAAAAAAAAAAAAAAAAAAAAGAAGAGATCAGGACACAGACATGCACAGAGGGAAGACCAAATGGAGACACAGGCAGAAGGAAGCCAACTGCAAGCTGGAGAGATTGGCCTCAGGAGAAACTAGCCCTGCCAACACCTTGAGTGTGGACTTGTGGTCTCCAAAACTGTGAGGAAATTAATTTCCATTGTTCAAGCTCCTCAGTCTCTTGTACTTTGTTATGGCAGGCTGAGGAGACTCACACCCATTCATATCCATTTAGGCATAAAAAGGATTTTCATAGTTCTTGTGACTGGGAGGCTCAGGTCTGGGTCTGGAGGTCGCAACATTTGGGGGTGCAAGGATGTTGTCAGGCCCTCTCTCGCCCTCTCTTCACCTGGGTTCCCTCTGGGTCTGGCTGCTTCCCTACCTGCTGTGGCTGCCATTCGTTCCCCAAGAGTCTGTCCCCAACTTCCACGTGGCTGTGCTGTGAAGGGTCTGATGGGCCCTGCTGGGGGGCAGAGCCGCCTGCAGACCAACGACTGTGTGCAGCTGCGGACTGTGAATGCCCATCTCTGTGCGCTGGGGCTGGAAGCGGGGGGCTGTGCAGAGCGAGGGATGCGGCAGACAAACCGATGTAGTCTGCCGTGGCCATGCAGTTGGACAGCAGAATCTGTATTATATTCTTTGTTATTTGCTAATAAACGTTATTTAGTGATTAAGAGTGTTACGTATTATGGTGCAGAGCAACCTCAAATTATTCAACAAAGGGCTTAATATTCCAGGTGATTTTCAGTGCGTTGGGATGATTTTAATCAGTGCCACCCACAAGAAAGGGTCCCGTAGGTAAATATGTTTGGGAAATGGTCATTAACCTCCTTCCTGGAAATTCAAAATGAATATTCCCAAATTGAAGGCCCTGAGAATTCCAGTTTGGAAGAAAGCTCTTTAACACAGTTTCAGCCCGGGTTTACCAAGTTCCTTGCCCTCCCCTACCTCCTTCTAGAAATCAATAGCCTGACGGGTGAAAGTAGTGCTCCTGGAAGCCATCTGGAAGCGAGGGCCCCAGGCTCCAGGGGGACGCGGGCGCGCACACATTTGCTGATCTCCGCGGTCATGGGCGGCAAGCGGGTCCCTGTTTCAGGGCTGTGGAACCCAAGGCTGATGGATAAAGCCATGTGCCTAAGATTTCCAAGTGGGTGAGGCTTGGGGCCAAGTTCAACTCCACGTGTCCGACTGCCAGCCTCGCTCTCTTTCCAGTAAGTCCTGCAGGAGCCCCGGCTTCCGTTAGGCCTGCTTCCTTCCCAGCTCCCATGCGGTCCAGGGACAAGGTGGTGGGTCTGGCGCTCCAGGGAGAGGTTGACTCCCTGTCCCTCTCCTTGTGGCTGCTGGTGTCCTCTTCCAGCCTGAAGGTTCCTCCTGAAATGCTGCCCAGCAGGGCTGACCACGGCCAGTCCGGCTCCTGACCGCCTCTGGGGTGAGGTCCCTGGTGGAGAAACATGGTTGTGAGCCAGAGGCCCTCACTCCCGGCCCTGCATCCGAATCGAGATTTCACGGAAGATAGAATCCTTTCTTCCCTTTTCAATTCAATAGCTGTTTACAAAGGCTTTCAGATATATCAGGATGCAGTCCAGACCGTCCTGCTTCCACACGCCCCTCTGGCCTCCGGAGGGTCCCCCCTGCGCAGACTGAGCGGGGGTGGGGCAGTGAGGGCAGCCCTGGCCTTCTGCAGTCTGCGGGCCCATGTTCCCCACGGCCTGCCCAGTGCCTCCCAGGCCCTGCAGAGGCTCTGTCACTGCTTTCAGAAATGATTGCTCACTTCCCACCAGTCACATGCCACCCCAGTTTCACAAAGCCCTTTAGCTTTAGGTCTGAGGGGAAGATCTAAGCATCTGGAGTCACTGGCTTGTTGAAGCTGCGAAGCAGGTGGTGCGGGAAACCTGTGATGGGGGGCAACTCCTTCACTTGCTAAAGGAGCGGCTTCCGTGAAAGCCAGCCACTCAGATGACAGTAGCTCTGTGACCCCCAGTGTCCTTTGGTGTGAAAGTACAACCCTTTCAGCAAGATGGACGCAGCAACCACCCACCTCCGTCTACAAAGAACCATCCCCATGTGTCCCCCTATCCCAGCCACAGCCTCTCACACCTCAGGACCACGGCCTGTGGAATGCCCTTTAATTTCAAAGTGAGAGTGGGCTCCAGCCTTATGGCTTTTGGGCTTCTGCCTGAACTTGGAACCAACAGCAAATCACACAGGACAGCTATTAATGGACAAGGTTGTGGTGATAGGGATGTCAACTAAATGAAAGCCAGCTCTGCAGTACATTGAGTTCATTAGTTCTGTCAGTGACCTGCTTCTGTTCCAGGTCTGCTTCTGGTTCAGGAGCTGGCCCTCAGATGTTCAGAGTCTTTGATTTCCCAGAGTTGAGCAGAATTGGAAGTGCTGACTCACATTGGCAAAACTCACAAGAGATGGATGTATAAATCAGAGGGCCAGTTTGCTAATTCTCCAGGTGAAGTGAGAAATTCTCAGTGGACCAAATTTCTTTGTAAGCCTCTGTCTGTCAACACCTTTTCCTCCCCTGGCAAGTGAGGTAGGAAGCCAAACTATGAGTTGAAGCCTTTTTGATGAGCATAAAAACAGCACAGAGCGTGGTTATATGTTTTGAATGTTCAGTAACATCAGCCTTTGTCAGTCATCCTGATGTATCCATCTACACAACAAGGTTGGCTCATTAGGAAGTAGGACCATAACTCTTGAAGTTTATTACTTGAGATCTCTATTCCAGGGACAAGGCTGAAAGGGTAGAGCTTCCCTGGTACTCCATTTTCTGTGTTGCATGGCTGAGTCCTTCCCAGCCACACATGTGGGAAACAGCTACCGTCTATTTTTCCAATCTTCCTTTTAATAATGGAAGCCACTGAGTTTTTGTCCGGTGTGTAACTACCCATTTGGACATTACATTTCCCGGCCTCCCTTGCACTTAGCTGTGGTCATGTGACCTGCTTCCAGCCAATAGGATGTGAGCAGGTGTGCAAAGTCTCATTCATTGAGATTTTAAATGGAACTGTGTGTGCCCCCTTTCTCCCTTCCCACCAGCTGACATGTGGCTGAAACAGCATGAGGCAGCTTTGTCACACCATATCATGAAGACAACACTGAGAAGCAATGTTTGTGTGCTTGCTACTCTAGTGTGCACACACATTCACTACACACAGATGTGTATATCACTTCCTCACCACCAACCTGTGGACTTCTATCTTCCCTAAGAAGCCCATGTTCTATTTCCATGACATTTTTTGAAAACCTCCCCTATTCTTTTGATGCAGGAACATCTTCTCTACTTGTTTACTCTGGACCAATTTTATGCCTTTGCTCTCACTTTCTCCCCAAATATGTCTGCTTGTGGTTGGGGCAGGAGGGGGACAGGACATGCAGGGGACACTGTGGCTGGAACAACCTCTGGCCCTGGGCTGGCCCCCTTTTCCAGGAGAGACCCTGGAAGAGCTGGGTGAGCCCTGGGGCGGATGTGTTCCGGGAGAGTGTCCCCTGTGGCAGAGCCTGGTGGCTGCTGGTATCTCTCATGGGCATCTGTCAATGCCCAGGGCTCCTCCCAATCCCCACCTGGCTAGCCG
The DNA here is from genome assembly GCF_029215605.1 of Mirounga angustirostris. Classification (NCBI taxonomy): domain Eukaryota; kingdom Metazoa; phylum Chordata; class Mammalia; order Carnivora; family Phocidae; genus Mirounga; species Mirounga angustirostris. The sequence continues at coordinate 88,924,791 of NW_026991718.1, forward strand.
GCCCACCCAGCTCAGTTGGCTTCCCCTGGCCCTGAGAGAGGGTTGTTCTCTGCCTAACCCCCTCGCCCCAAGGAACTAGAGGGAAGAAAGGTTTTTGATAATTACTTTCACACACAAGATAGTTTCTGTTTGTTAGAATCCTAGTTGGCCACCAAACCAGTGACTCATGGAAGTAGGGGGCTTCCTGTCTCCTGGTTCTGAGATGAGCTGGGGGTTGGTTCCCCATCCTTGTCTCTGGGTACTTTAGGCCAACAGCCTGAGGGGGGAAAGAGAAAACTCTGTTCTCTATGGCATTATCTTCAATGAAGACTGTGTAATTAATTTTTTTTACCTTTGTAAAGGCCCAGCTCATTGTAAATCTTTCTTGTCCTCTCACCTTCAAAGCCTGATCCTACTCCCCTTCCTCCTTCCCTTTATTTTTTCCCTATTCCTTTACACCAGGTCAAGTTCAGGCTTTGAAAAAAGGAGCAAAGTTGGCTATGCTTCCTAGTTTCATAAATATGAAGTAAAACTAGGCCACTCACTTTTCAAATTCCCTTATGTGAGACAAAAGTGTCCCTGAAAACTGGCAGGATAACAACAAAAGAAAATGTTGGTTTAACTTTTTTTTTTTTAACGTTCTAGCGGGCAGGTGGAGTTGGAGTGGACAGGAGGCCACACTTGACCTCTGTCTGGTATTGGGCCAGGACACGGCAGAGGGGCCCTAATTCTTTTTTTTTTTTTTATGTTATGTTAATCACCATACAGTACATCATTAGCTTTTGATGTAGTGTTCCATGATTCACTGTTTGCGTGTAACACCCAGTGCTCCATTCAGTACATGCCCTCTTTAATACCCATCACCAGGCTAACCCATCCTCCCACCCCCCTCCCCTCTAGAACCCTCAGTTTGTTTTTCAGAGTCCATAGTCTCTCATGTTTCGTCTCCCCCTCTGATTTCCGCCCCCTTCATTTTTCCCTTCCTGCTATCTTCTTCTTCTTCTTCTTTTTTTAAAAACATTATATGTATTCTTTGTTTCAGAGGTACAGGTCTGTAATTCAACAGTCTTACACAATTCACAACCCTCACCATAGCACATACCCTCCCGAATGTCTATCACCCAGCCACCCCATCCCTCCCACCCACCACTCCAACAACCCTCAGTTTGTTTCCTGAGATTAAGAATTCCTCATATCAGTGAGGTCATATGATACATGCCTTTCTCTGATTGACTTATTTCCCTCAGCATAATACCCTCCAGTTCCATCCACGTCATTGTAAATGGCAAGATTTCATTCTTTTTGATGGCTGCATAATAGTCCATGGTATATATATATACCACATCTTCTTTACCCATTCATCTGTTGATGGACATCTTGGCTCTTTCCACTGTTTGGTTATTGTGGACAATGCTGCTATAAACATTGGGGTGCATGTACCCCTTCGGATCCCTACGTTTGTATCTTTGGGGTAAATACCCAGTAGTGCAATTGCTGGATCATATGGTAGCTCTATTTTCAACTTTTTGAGGAACCTCTATACTGTTATCCAGAGTGGCTGCACCAGCTTGCATTCCCACCAACAGTGTAGGACAGTTCAGAGGGGCCCTAATTCTTTTTTTTTTTAATGTTTTATTTATTTATTCATGAGAGTTAGAGAGAGAGAGAGAGGCAGAGGCAGAGGGAGAAGCAGGCTCCCCACCTAGCAGGGAGCCCGATGCTGGACTCAATCCAGGACCCTGGGATCATGACCTGAGCCGAAGGCAGACGCTTAACCATCTGAGCCACCCAGGCGCCCGAGGGGCCCTAATTCTTAAGAACTCTAATCTGCCCCCAGCCCTGTGCAGTCACCTTCCTCATTCCAGATGCAGTTAAGTTACTCACCTCAAATCCCACCGCAGAGACTCAGGTTGGCCTGGCCCACACACACTGAGACCTGAGGGACAGCTTCAGACCTGCGAACAGTTTTCATTTCACAGTGCCTCCCTTGCTTTTACTGAGAAGGGCATGGGCCCCTGAGCTCAGGGATGTGGTAGGACATTGGGCTCTCCAGAGGACAGGCTCTTGTGGCTCAGAGCTCTGGTGGTGTTCTGCCGCAGGTCACCCCTGGGAGCCTCCCCTGCTGGGGGCTGGGAGAGCCCTGTGAGTTCTCAGCCCTGCCCCTGGCCTCCTTCCAGCCCCGTGTGTCAGGGCTGGGGCACCCAGCAGGAAGTGTGGATATACTCCCTGCTCTCTGGCGTTTGGAAGATTGCCTTTCCACCTGTAAAATAATAAAGTTGTATTCTTAATTGATACCATATGCAATAAATAAAAAATGGACCAATTACCTTTAACATAAAAGCAAAAATAATATAACTGTTATTTAAGTGATCCACTGTCTCCTGTCTGTATCTGGCCCCTGGGAGGCTCTGTGGCCCCTGAAGGGACACCTCCTCTTACTTCTCCACCCCCATGCCCTGGTTTTAACCCACACTGGTCTCCTCTCACTGAGTTCCAGCTCTTCTAGAAAGGTTGGCTCAGAATCAAGAGGTGTGAAGTACACTAAAGGCAGTGAGGAGGGTTTCTTTGAGGACATTAAAGTGGAGTTGAGCTTACAACTGAATTTAATTTCAATCCATGAAAGCCAGGACGAGGTGGAGGTTTTGCTGCTTAGACTTTGTTCTTAATGGGCTGTCATACAAGAGAGGGGGCGCGCAGTCCAGTCTCTTTAGCTGAAGCACTGCAGGAAGTTTCCGGGAATGCAAACAGATGTGGATGAAAAGTGGCTGCCTGCATGGCTGAGCCCGCAGAACCTTCGATCAGAGTTCGCTGCAAGGGACGGAGGGGCGGGGGAAGGATCCATCCCAGGCTGCTTGCACACACGCTGGAGTGAGCAGAGAGGGACCGCTGCCCCATGGCCTCAGGGGAGGTCATACTCTGGCTCATTGGAAAGATTTGGGGCTACACTGCCATCCCCATGATGCTTCCTATCAACACGCGCTCATTACCACCCTCTCTTTGGTTAATTTTATACTGTAGGCATTGATTGGCTGACGAATTTGTATTTTTCTTTTTTTTTCTAAAGATTTTATTTATTTATTTGAGAGAGAGAGAATGAGAGACAGAGAGCATGAGAGGGAGGAGGGTCAGAGGGAGAAGCAGACTCCCTGCCGAGCAGGGAGCCCGATGCGGGACTCGATCCTGTGACTCCAGGATCATGACCTGAGCCGAAGGCAGTCGCTTAACCAACTGAGCCACCCAGGCACCCACGAATTTGTATTTTTCCACAGATTCTGTTCCCCTCTGCTCAGTGTTGATTGCACCTGGAATAGTGGTGGTTCCGTGGGCACCAGGCTTTGGGGGAATGTTCATCTCGCCGTACAGTCTGGCTGGCTTGGGAGCCATGGGCATGATTTTTTAGGGGCCAGAGGAAGAGAAGACATGCTGTGAGGTGTGGGGAGAGAGCAGGGAATGGAGGATTTGGTGGGAGGGAGGTTTGAAGGTGCCCCTGCCAACATGGAGACTGGGCAGCACCACAACTCACTTTCATCCTCTTGTTTGAAAAGGGTGTAGCCAGGGGCTGAGGCCTCGGAATGTGTTTGCAAGTAAGAAGAGCCCAGAGGCTCTATGGTGGCCATTGCCCTCAAAGTGTCGGGTCTCTTTCCTGATCTGTGAAATGAGCTTAAATACTCTCACTTCACAGAGATTTATTTTGAGGCAAAATCAGAGAATAAATGTGAATAGTGCTCTGAAGAGGGTAGAGTAACTGTGCCAAATCTGCTTTAATATTTATTCCCCTTGAAACTGCTGGATAGCAAGGCAGGCTGGGGGGCCATCCCCGAGGCAGGCATAGGCACATGCTCAGTGTGGGGGTCCCCCGCCCTGACTCCAGGTGCAGAATTGCCCCTGCCTATGTAGCGGCCCGCCCCGGGGGGCATTAACATTTCCCCAGCAGAGGGCATCCAGCTTCCCTTTAGGGCTGGCTTGTCCCACACAGCCTCCTTGGGCCATTTCAGTTATTACAGTGGAAATTATCTGCAGTTATGGCACAGGACAGTGCCCTTGGCCGCCCAGTGTCAGCATCTGACAAAGCAGTCAGGGGTCCAGTGGCCGTTTGGGCTTAGGGCTGGGGGAAGTCCTCAGAGCCTCTTTCCACTCACTCCTCCATGGGGTGTGACTTTGTGGGATCAGGAGGCTGCAGAGCGGCCCCAGGACAGCCCCCTCCACAGGAGTTCCATGGTGTCTTTCCTATGCCTCATTCATTCACTCATTCATTCATTCATTCACTGGAAGAGGTTCTACTGGAGCTCAGAAGTCAGGTGGCAGGGTGGGTGGCATACGGCGGAGGTGAAAGAGAAAGAAATAAGGATGGAATTAACCAATGTGCCCACACGTTGAATATTCAGTATGTGCATGCTGGATCACTGAGCTGCTGATGGAATCACTTGCGGATAACTAAGCAGACCTGTGGGTTGGGGATGGACAGATGGACTTGAGTGCCCCCTCCCATTGTGGTGACTCTTCCCTCTTGCCCTCTGGAGGAGCACTGTTCAGGGAGGGATCTGGCAGCTAGCTCTACAGGGAGCTCCCAGCCGCCCTCCTGCCTCCCCTGTGGCTCCTTTTCCAGGCTGTTCTTGCTGCTTGTCATCCTCACAGGGATCTGAGTGCTAAGGAAGCAGTGGGAACTTTCCCCAGGATATGTCGTGCCACCTGCACTCCGGGGGGGAGCACCAGGGTCCCAGGAGCATGTGGGTCATCTGTTTAATTGTCCTGCCCCCAAGTGATGTGTGACCCTGTAGGAGAAGTCTGGATGTAGCTTAGGTTGGAGCAAAGGCGGGACTTTCACTGGAGATGAGAGTGGGGAGAAACAGGCCAGGATGTACAGAGTCACGGCGTACTCCCCAAGCCCCTCATGTTCACGGAGATTCCTTCACTCTAGGGAGAAGCCGTAGATACAGTAGGGAAGCATCAGGGTCTGTGGAAAGTTTTATTTTTTATTATTTTTTTTAAAAGATTATTTATTTATTTATTTGACAGTGAGATACATAGCGAGAGAGGGAACACAAGCAGGGGGAGTGAGAGAGGGAGAAGCAGGCTTCCCGCTGAGCATCTCGGAGCCCAATGCGGGGCTCGATCCCTGGACCCCGGGATCATGACCTGAGCCGAAGGCAGATGGCTAACAACTGAACCATCCAGGTGCCCCGGAAAGTTTTATTTTGATGGGTAAACAGTTCCTGTAAAAGAAGCAGAGGAGTTTAGCACTTGGGTTTTAATGCCAGAACAATTGAAAATCTCTTTAACAAGAAGCAGCCAGTTGAAAAACCAAAACAAATTCGATGAGGCAGGTGAAAGCCTGACTGGAGACCCGCCAGCTATGGCTGCCGTGAACTTCTGGGTGGAGGAGGCAGTGCTGACCAGGAGGTAGCAGCTGGGTGAGGCCCTGCTCCGCCCGGAGGGCCAGCAAGCCCAGGGTGCTGAGCTTGTGGGAAGGGGCCTAGTGAATGCTGCAGAATTCATGAGATGACACAGGTGTCCTGGGGACACGGGGCTCTGCAGTGCTCCCCTGCATTCTGTCTGGTTGCCTCCCTGACTTCTCCATGACACACTACTACACGACAAGGCCACCGACGGCCGCACCGTGGGGTCCGGCTCAGAGGGTGGCCCGGTGCTTCCTTCACAGCTGTGTCGCTGGTGGGCGCTCACATCAGGCACGGGCCTGAAACCCAACAATGCTCAAAGCAAACCCAAAGCTAGCTCTCCAGCCCTCCCAGGGGATGCTGTTCAGGAAGCCCCCCCTGGATTCTGAGGAAAGGAGGAAGCAGTGGGTGGCTTGGCTGCATGGGTCCTGTCTTGGGGGTACCCAGACTCAGATCCCCAGATGGCCTTGCCTATGGGTTGCTGCCTTCAGCCCTCCTCTGAGCTCATGGGACCCTTGTGCCCCTTGTCTGGTCTGGCTTCACGGACCCCACTTTCCTGCCTGTGGTTTCTGTTTGGCAGCTTGAGAGGGGCTCCCCATGTCTCTTCATTGCCTCGAGGCGAGACACCACGCCTCTTCCGTGCACACCTCCATGGATCAGAAGTCACACGCACCTCACACTTTGCTGGTCCATTTGAGACAGAGTTGCTCTTTCCTCTCTTGCAGAGGTGCATGCTGGACTCTGTGGGTCTCCACCCGGGGACTTGCCCTGGGAGCGGGTTGGCCACAGCCCACTTGCCATGTGGCCATCAGCGTCAGGACTCATCCCAAGGGTGGGGGAGACGAGGGCCAAGAGTGAGGATGGGCAACAGAGACTCTCAGGGCGGCACAGCTGGGGACGGCCATGGTGTTTACAGAAGCAGCAGAACGGCCTTCAGCCGAGAAGGTGTGGGGCGTGCAGGCTGTGTGAGTGTCATGTGTCCAAGAAACTGACACATCCCAGCTGTGGAAATGCAGCTGCTTGGGTTCCCAAGTGAGAAACGGCATCTATCCACATACGTAAGCCCCGTAATTAATTATGTAACTAGAACAATGATCAGATCAGGGTTTGTCTTGTAAGGTGTTGGAAGAAGCAGGGAGAGCCACAGACTTGTAAAAGACACCCCAGTGGGCATGGGGGCGACGGGCTGGTTTCTGCTTCCCACTTTCCAGAGTTCAGCCTGACCTCAGGCGTCGTGGCCAGTTCCTGCCCTCGGCTCTCTGCCCCCAGTTTTCGGTGAACAGGTGTTCCCGCTGCCCCCAGCCTCCCACCCCCATCTCCAGGCATCCTGTTCGTTCAGAGCATTCCACGCAGAATCTGCAGTAGTTCCTCTCCAAAGGGTGGACGTGGATACAGACAGAGCACCTGCCTCTCTTCAGGACGTGGTCTTCCCTGGGAAGCTGCAATGACCTCCACTCTGCTCTGGCTCCTAGAAACAAGTCTGGTTCAGGGGATTCAGCCAGCCCGTGCCCTGGGCTTCCAGGAGTTCTTGAATCTGTCCTGCCCTGCCTTTGTGCTCCACAGTGCCCCCAATAGGCCTTGCATACATATGTGGATTGAATGCACACAGGAAAGAGTGAATGATGGTCTAGGGTGAGGAGGGTCTCAGAAACTGGCAAGATCTCAAGTTGGGGAAACCTTATAAAGTGCTCCCGGGAATCCCTCAGGCTGCATGATGGGGTCCCTCTGTCCATGTTTGCTCTGGGTGGGGGGGGCCTGAGCATAATGCCAGCGTTAGCTGGAGTGTAGGGGGGACCGGCGTGTGGGTGGGGCAGACAGACACTTCGCTGACTGCAGACATTCAGTGGAACCTCAGCCATGGACTGGAAGGCCCCACGGCTCCCCTGAGTCCTCCGCCTGGTGCTCACAGTCTTCCCAGATCCACATAACTGATGACTAATGTGCTCGTTTCTTGTCTCTGCTTCCGGAAATGGGTTCAGACCTGGGGGAGGGTTGGGGTGGAATCCCACGGGCACAAACGTGTGTTGCTTTCCTTTCACGTGTGCTGCTGGTTGTGGCTGAGACTGGCTGTGTCTGAGACCGCCCATTTCTAATAAGAAGACAGATGGCAGAGAGCCAGACATTCCCCCTGCAAGTGTTGTGGCTGTTAGGAATTTAGTTCCACATTGGGTGGTGTGTCTGGCCAACTCTTCAGAAATCTATGACCTTCAAGGCCTTACATTAGATCAACTAGCAGAGCCTTCTGTAAGTTTGGTGCTGAAGCCACTTTATGCACCGTTCTCTCTGAAATCTCTGAGCCAAAGAGTCAGAGTTCTCCATGGGGCCTGTTTTTATGTTTGGCCAGTTGGAAATTTAGTGAATGGTGTGAATGGAATATTTCATTTAATAAATTGTAGGATTGTTAGTTTCTGTGCCATCCTGAGCCCAAAATATTGAAACCTATGTGTATGGGGTTTAAGGGGATTAAAACATGATTCTATAGATAGAACATTGCAAACACTGACCCATGTATTTTCACTGTCTGGATCCAGGGAGCAGGAAGCATGAGGGGACATGTGTATCCTCCACTCAGTGTCACGGAGCTTCTGGGGGTGGGGGCAGGAACTAGCTAGAGTCCCTGGCCCTGAAGTCAGGTCTCTGCCACTCCTTCACCCTGCTGGCCCTGTCAGTCACTGTGCCACATCCTTGCATGCTTTCGTCATGTCTGGGATATCCAAAAATATTCCCAAGGCAGAGTGCTCTGAAGGTGGCGTCCTCTCTCCGCCCAGGTGATGCCCTCCAGGCTGGAGCAAAGTCTGGAAGAGTGAGAGTTTGCGTCTTTCTCTGGAGGCCGTGCCAGGTCTCCCCCTGCTTTTACACCCTCCTTATTACAGCAGTCACGGTGAGCTTCTAAAATCTTGGGTCGGAGAGGTCATTCTCCTGCTCATCCCTGAAGTGGGGACCCATCTCATTCAGCATAAGGGCCAGAGTCCCTCCCAAGGGCCAGTGGGACCTGTCTCTACATTCCAATCTCACCTCTCCCCACCGTCCTCTCATCCCTCCAGCCTGGCCTCACCCCATACTCATGACCCTTACCTTACTATGTCCTTCCTTCCCACAACACTTACAGTCTTTGAACATACAGATTTTTAACTTATTTGTTATGCTTATTCTTCGTAGATCCTGGTCTGTTTTCGCTCACCAACACATCCCAAGCACTTGGCAGTGTCTGGCCTGTGTTTGTTCAGGTGTGGAATCTTGATGTTTGCATTTGGCTCTGTTGCATCTTATCAGTTCGAGTAAAATCAACAAATGGCAAGGTGCTTTAGCAGATGTCTGATACAACTTTATTGAGATTATTCATGCATTTCTGCATCTCTCTTTATTCTGCATTCTACTTTCCTGAGGTTTATTCTATTTATCTTCATCTTTTTTCTTAAGTTGGCTGATTAGCTCATTCATTCTCAGACTTCATCCTTTTCTAACATAACACTAATGCTTGGAAACTTTTCTGTTGTATCTGATAAGTCTTGGTATATACTGTTAATTATTGTTCAGTGTTAAGTATTGTTACCCTATAGATTATTTAGAAATGTGTTCTGACCAACCCATTTCCCTTTTTTTATTCTTATGTTAATTCCCATACATTACATCATTAGTTTTAGATGAAGTGTTCCATGATTCATTGTTTGTGCATAACACCCAGTGCTCCATGCAGAATGTGCCCTCCTCAATACCCACCACCAGGCTAACCCATCCTCCCACCCCCCTCCCCTCTAGAACCCTGTTAGTTTTTCAGAGTCCATCATCTCTCATGGTTCGTCTACCCCTCCGAGTTCCCCCGCTTCATTCTTCCCCTCCCGCTACCTTCTTCTTCTTTTTTTTTTTTCTTAACATATATTGCATTATTTGTTTCAGAGGTACAGATCTGAGATTCAACAGTCTTGCACAGTTCACAGCCCTCACCATAGCACATACCCTCCCCAGTGTCTATCACCCAGTCACCCCATCCCTCCCACCCCACCCCCCACTCCAACAACACTCAGTTTGTTTCCTGCGATTAAGAATTCCTCATATCAGTGAGGTCATATGATACATGTCTTTCTTTGTTTGACTTATTTCACTCAACATAATACCCTCCAGTTCCATCCACGTCGTTGCAAATGGCAAGATCTCATTCCTTTTGATGGCTGCATAATATTCCATTGTATATATATACCACCTCTTCTTTATCCAGTCATCTGTCGATGGACATCTTGGCTCTTTCCACAGTTTGGCTATTGTGGACATTGCTGCTATAAACATCGGGGTGCATGTACCCCTTCGGATCCCTACGTTTGTATCTTTGGGGTAAATACCCAGTAGTGCAGTTGCTGGATCATATGGTAGCTCTATTTTCAACTTTTTGAGGAACCTCCATACAGTTTTCCAGAGTGGCTGTACCAGCTTGCATTCCCACCAACAGTGTAGGAGGGTTCCCCTTTCTCCTCATCCCGGCCAACATCTGTCGTTTCCTGACTTGTTAATTTTAGCCATTCTGACTGGTGTGAGGTGGTATCTCATTGAGGTTTTGATTTGGATTTCCCTGATGCTGAGTGATATTGAGCACTTTTTCATGTGTCTGTTGGCCATTTGGATCTTCTTTGGAAAAATGTCTGTTCATGTCTTCTGCCCATTTCTTGATTGGATTCTTTGTTCTTTGGGTGTTGAGTTTGATGAGTTCTTTATAGATTTTGGATACTAGCCCTTTATCTGATATGTCATTTGCAAATATCTTCTCCCATTCTGTCGGTTGTCTTTTGGTTTTGTTAACTGTTTCCTTGGCTTTGCAAAAGCTTTTTATCTTGATGAAGTCCCAATAGTTCATTTTTGCCCTTGCTTCCCTTGCCTTTGGCGATGTTTCTAGGAAGAAGTTGCCGCAGCTGAGGTCAAAGAGGTTGCTGCCTGTGTTCTCCTTTAGAATTTTGATGGACTCCTGTCTCACATTGAGGTCCTTCAACCATTTGGAGTCTATTTTTGTGTGTGGTGTAAGGAAATGGTCCAGTTTCATTCTTCTGCATGTGGCTATCCAATTTTCCCAACACCATTTGTTGAAGAGACTGTCTTTGTTCCATTGGACATTCTTTCCTGCTTTGTCAAAGATGAGTTGACCATAGAGTTGAGGGTCCATTTCTGGGCTCTCTATTCTGTTCCATTGATCTATGTGTCTGTTTTTGTGCCAGTACCATGGTGTCTTGATGATGACAGCTTTATAATAGAGCTTGAAGTCCAGAATTATGATGCCGCCAGCTTTGCTTTTCTTTTTCAACATTCCTCTGGCTATGTGGGGTCTTTTCTGGTTCCATACAAATTTTAGGATGATTTGTTTCATTTCTTTGAAAAAAGTGGATGGTATTTTGATGGGGATTGCAATGAATGTGTAGATTGCTCTAGGTAGCATTGACATCTTCACAATATTTGTTCTTCCAATCCATGAGCATGGCACGTTTTTCCATTTCTTTGTGTCTTCCTCAATTTCCTTCATGAGTATTTTATAGTTTTCTGAGTCCAGATCCTTTGTCTCTTTGGTTAGATTTATTCCTAGGTATCTTATGGTTTTGGGTGCAATTGTAAATGGGATCGACTCCTTAATTTCTCTTTCTTCTGTCTTGTTGTTGGTGTATAGGAATGCCACTGACTTCTGTGCATTGATTTTATATCCTGCCACTTGACTGAATTCCTGTATGAGTTCTAGCAGTTTTGGGGTGGAGTCTTTTGGGTTTTCCACATAAAGTATCATATCATCTGCAAAGAGTGAGAGTTTGACTTCTTCTTTGCCAATTTGGATGCCTTTGATTTCTTTTGGTTGTCTGATTGCTGTGGCTAGGACTTCCAATACTATGTTGAATAGCAGTGGTGATAGTGGACATCCCTGCCGCGTTCCTGACCTTAGGGGGAAAGTTCTCAGTTTTTCCCCATTGAGAATAATATTTGCTGTAGGTTTTTCATAGATGGCTTTTTTGATATTGAGGTATGTACCCTCGATCCCTATACTCTGAAGAGTTTTGATCAAGAAAGGATGCTGTACTTTGTCAAAAGCTTTTTCTGCATCTATTGAGAGGATCATATGATTCTTGTTCTTTCTTTTGTTAATGTATTGTATCACATTGATTGATTTGCAGATGTTGAACCAACCTTGCAGCCCAGGGATAAATCCCACTTTGTCATGGTGAATAATCCTTTTAATGTACTGTTGGATCCTATTGGCTAGTATTTTGGTGAGAATTTTTGCATCCATGTTCATCAGGGATATTGGTCTGTAATTCTCCTTTTTGATGGGGTCAAAAAATGAGTTTGGAAGTTTTCCTTCCGTTTCTATTTTTTGGAACAGTTTCAGAAGAATAGGTATTAATTCTTCTTGAAATGTTTGGTAGAATTCCCCTGGGAAGCCATCTGGCCCTGGGCTTTTGTTTTTTGGGAGATTTTTGATGACTGCTTCAATTTCCTTAGTGGTTATAGGTCTGTTCAGGTTTTCTATTTCATCCTGGTTCAGTTTTGGTAGTTGATACATCTCTAGGAATGCATCCATCTCTTCCAGGTTATCTAATTTGCTGGCATAGAGTTGCTCATAATATGTTCTTATAATTGTTTGTATTTCTTTGGTGTTGGTTGTGATCTCTCCTCTTTCATTCATGATTTTGTGGATTTGGGTCATTTCTCTTCTCTTTTTGATAAGTCTGGCCAGGGGTTTATCAATCTTGTTCATTCTTTCAAAGAACCAGCTCCTAGTTTTGTTGATCTGTTCTACTGTTCTTTTAGTTTCTATTTCATTGATTTCTGCTCTGATCTTTATGATTTCTCTTCTCCTGCTGGGTTTAGGCTTTATTTGCTGTTCTTTCTCCAGCTCCTTTAGGTGTAGGGTTAGGTTGTGTACTTGAGACCTTTCTTGTTTCTTGAGAAAGGCTTGTATTGCTATATACTTTCCTCTTAGGACTGCCTTTGCTGCATCCGAAAGATTTTGAATAGTTGTGTTTTCATTTTCATTGGTTTCCATGTATTTTTTTAATTCTTCTTTAATTTCCTGGTTGACCCATTCATTCTTCAGTAGGATGCTCTTTAGCCTCCATGTATTTGAGTTCTTTTCGACTTTCCTCTTGTGATTGAGTTCTAGTTTCAAAGCATTGTGGTCTGAAAATAGGCAGGGAATGATCCCAATCTTTTGGTACCAGTTGAGACCTGATTTATGACCTAGGATGTGATCTATTCTGGAGAATGTTCCATGGGCACTAGAGAAGAATGTGTATTCCGTTGCTTTGGGGTGGAATGTTCTGAATATGTCTGTGAAGTCCATTTGGTCCAGTGTGTCATTTAAAGTCTTTATTTCCTTGTTTATCTTTTGCTTAGATGATCTGTCCATTTCAGTGAGGGGGGTGTTAAAGTCCCCCACTATTATTGTATTGTTGTCGATGTGTTTCTTTGCTTTTGTTATTGATTGCCTTATATAATTGGCTGCTCCCATGTTAGGGGCATAGATATTTACAATTGTTAGATCTTCTTGTTGGATAGATCCTTTAAGTAGGATATAGTGTCCTTCCTCATCTCTTATTACAGTCTTTGGTTTAAAATCTAACTTGTCTGATATAAGGATTGCCACCCCAGCTTTCTTTTGGTGTCCATTAGCATGGTAAATGGTTTTTCACCCCCTCACTTTCAATCTGGGGGTGTCTTTGGTTCTAAAATGAGTCTCTTGCAGACAGCATATCGATGGGTCTTGTTTTTTAATCCAGTCTGATAGCCTGTGTCTTTTGATTGGGGCATTGAGCCCATTTACATTCAGGGTAACTATTGAAAGATAGGAATTTAGTGCCATTGTATTGCCTGTAAGGTGACTGTTACCGTATATTATCTGTGTTCCTTTCTGGTCTATGTTGCTTTTAGGGTCTCTCTTTGCTTAGAGGACCCCTTTCAAGATTTCCTGTAGGGCTGGTTTTGTGTTTGCAAATTCCTTTAGTTTTTGTTTGTCCTGGAAGCTTTTTATCTCTCCTTCAATTTTCAATGACAGCCTAGCTGGATAGAGTATTCTTGGCTGCATATTTTTCTCATTTAGTGCTCTGAATATATCCTGCCAGTCCTTTCTGGCCTGCCAGGTCTCTGTGGATAGGTCTGTTGCCAATCTAATGTTTCTACCCTTGTAGGTTACATATCTCTTCTCTCGAGCTGCTTTCAGGATTTTCTCTTTGTCTCTGAGACTCGTAAGTTTTACTATTAGATGTCGGGGAGTTGACCTATTTTTATTGATTTTGAGAGGGGTTCTCTGTGCTTCCTGGATTTTCATGCCTGTTTCTTTCCCCAAATTAGGGATATTCTCCACTATAATTTGCTCCAGTATACCTTCTGCCCCTCTCTCTCTTTCTTCTTCTTCTGGGATCCCAATTATTCTAATGTTGTTTCATCTTATGGTATCGCTTATCTCTCGAATTCTGCCCTCGTGATCCAGTAGTTGTTTATCTCTCTTTTTCTCAGCTTCTTTATTTTCCATCATTTCATCTTCTATATTACTGATTCTCTCTTCTGCCTCATTTATTCTAGCACTTAGCGCCCCCATTTTTGATTGCACCTCATTAATAGCCTTTTTGATTTCTACTTGGTTGGATTTTAGTTCTTTTACTTCTCCAGAAAGGGTTTCTCTAATAACTTCCATATTTTTTTCAAGCCCAGCTAGTATCTTTAAAGGGATGATTCTGAACTCTAGATCTGACATTGTACTAATGTCCATATTGAGTAGGTCCCTGGCAGTCGGTACTACCTCTTGTTCTTTTTGTTGAGGTGATTTTTTCCATCTTGTCATTTAGTGCAGAGGAGAATAGATTAATGAGAGAACAAAATGCTAGCAGAGTAACCACGTCCCCAGAAAATATACTCTAAACAAATCAGAAAAGACCTGAAGCAGTGGGATAAGAAAGGGAAAGAGAGAAAAAAGAAAAAGAAAAAAAAAAAAAAGAAAAAGAAAAAGATAAAGATAAAAACAAAAACAAACAAAACAAAACAAAACAACAACAACAACAAAACCAGAATGTGATCAAATATGATCAGGCTGGTATATAGATCAGTGCCACACACTAGATTTGGAGTGTATTTTGGTCTTTTAGAAGAAAGTGCCTCCCAAAATTTTAAAGATAGAAAGACTTATATATGTACAGAAATAAGGGTTGATATGATGAAGGGATGGAATATGACTGTAAAAATGGAAATTATAAAAAATTTTATAAAAGGAATTGATAAGAAGTTGTTTGAAAAAAGAAAGAAGAGGATTAAAAAAAGCAAAAAGAAAAAGAAAAAAAAAGGGAGAGGATGTGATCAGGCAGGGGAATAGAAAACACCATATACTAGAGATTTAGGGTATATTTTAATCTGTTAGAAGAAACTATCTCAAAATTTTAAAGAGAGAACAACTTACATATATAAGCCAAAAATATGGGTAACTACTATGAAGGGATAGAATATGACTCTAAAAATGAAAAATAAAGATTTTTTTTAAAAAAAAGGGATTGATAAGATGTTGGTTGAAAAAGGGAAAAAGAAAAATTCAAAAAGAAATAAAAAGACAAAAAGACAGTTAAAAAAAATTAACTTTAAAAGACTAAAGAATCATGGAAAAAAAGCCATGGATTCTATGTGCAGTATTCCCCTAGCGCTGGAGTTCGCCGTTCTCATTGATCGGTAAACTTGGTCTTGGCTGGCTGTTCTCGCTGATCTTCTGGGGAGGGGCCTGTTGCTGTGGTTTCCAAATGTCTCTGCCGGAGGCGGAATTGCCCCGCCCTTGCCCCCTCCCGGCTAAGTCATCTGCTCAGGTTTGCTCTCCGGGGCTTTTGTTCCCTGCGAGCTTTCCGTACAGCTTTGGAGGCAGAGAGTGAAAATGGCGGCCTCCCAATTTCTGCCCCGGAGGAGCCGAGAACTCGGGACCCCACTCCTCAGTGAGCCCCCAGAGAAAAACTGTCAGTCACTCCCAGATCCCCGGTCTCCGGCCGCACTCCATGCTCACCCGGCCTGTGACCGAGCGTTTCTATCTCTGGCACCCGACTTGGTGTGGAGTCTCCAAACCCAGCAGATCCCTGCAGTGCACTCCCGCGCGGCTCCTCCGGGGAAGGAAGGTGAGTCTCCCCAGATCTGCCGCTTGTTGGGTCCCTGCTGGAGGAGCAGGGGCCCGACTGTGCCGCGGATCACGGTTTAGGGCCACCCCGAGCTGAGAGTCCGCACCTGGGCTCCGCCTCTGCAGCCGGCTTCCCTGCTCCGTTACCTGGGAGCTCTGCCACACTCAGGCACCCCCCGTCTTTCTGTGACCCCGGGGGTCCTGAGACCACACTGTCCCGGAGGGTTCCACCCCCCGCTTAGCCACCAGAGTGACGTCCCTCGGCGGAGCAGACTTTTAAAAATTCCGATTTTGTGCTCCGTGGCTCTATCACTTGCCAGAAGCGGCCGACGGAGGCCCCTCCCCCGCCGTCTATCCTCCCGAATATCGCCTCGGATTCACTTCTCCGCACGTCCTACCCTCCAGAAAGTGGTCGCTTTTCTTTTCTTTTTTTTTAAGATTTTATTTTATTTATTTGACAGAGAGAGAGAGACAGCTAGAGAGGGAACACAAGCAGGGGGAGTGGGAGAGGGAGAAGCAGGCTCCTGGCCGAGCAGGGAGCCCGATGCGGGGCTCGATCCCAGGACCCTGGGATCATGACCTGAGCCGAAGGCAGACGCTTAACGACTGAGCCACCCAGGCGCCCCAAGTGGTCGCTTTTCTGATGAGAGAGTTGTTGCTCTTCTTTTCTTCGATCTCCTGTTGGGTTTGTAGGTGTTCAGAATGGTTTGATCCCTATCCAGCTGAATTCCTGGGAGGAGACGAAATCCAGGTCTCCTGCTCCTCCGCCATTTTGCCCCATTTCCCTTTTTATTAATTTGGAATTTATACATTCTATAATTTATAATTCTATAATTTATTATAATTTATACATTCTAGTCTTTTTGTTTACACTAGAAATTACAACCTACATCCCTCACTTATCCAAGTCTAACATTAATTGATAACTTTACAGAGTGTTTTTTTCCCAAATATATGCTTCAAGTCTTTTTTTATCATTGATATCTAACTTAATTGCATTGTTCAGAAAATATGACATATAATGCCGAGTTTTACAGTCTTTTGAGACCCTTTATATGGCCTGATCCTGCAAAAAAATTCATTCTGCCAATTAATGGGTGCATGTTCTATGTATACTCCTTCATTCAAGTTTGGTACTTGTGTTGTTTTATGTCCTTGCTGATTTATCTGTTTTTTAGATCTGTTTTTTTAAATTTTTATTGAAGTCTTTCATTATGATGGTAGCATTTTGTTTTTCATCCAGACTGACTATATTTGTATCTTTATTAAAGAGTTTAATCCACTTAACCTTTATTATGATTATTGATATGTTTAGGCTTTTTTTGGCCATCTTATTTTATGTAATTATTTGTTCTGCTCTCCCTTCCCCCATTCTTTCCTTTTTTTTGAATGAGTGACAAAGACAGTGTTTGAACTGGATCTCTCCAAAACCAAAGGCTATATTCTATATAGAATATTCTATCAGCTTATCTATTCTGAGATGAAAATCCCGAAGTGGCATTTCTATTTCAAGTCTCAATTTTACACTAAAGATTGATGGAGTCTTTTTTTTTTTTTTTAAGATTTTATTTTTAAGTAGGTCTACATCAAACATGGGGCTTAAACTCACAACACTGACATGCTCCAGTGGCTGAGCCAGCCAGGTGCCTCCATGGAGTAGTTTTCTATTTCCCATTTCTCTCTCTACTTGTTTGGAATGAATATTTGCATGATTTACTGGACTGGCTTCCTTGCTGCTTCTCAGGCGTCTCCGGGTGCCCTCCCTGCCCCCCCGCCACAGCACCTGTTATGCTTCTCTCTCAGGTACCCATGAGGCTACTCCTTCACCCCTTGTGCTTTTGCTTAAATGTTGCCTTCTTTGCAAAGCTTCCCTGACCATCCTAATTAAAATATCAGAAACCCCCCACCACTGCCCTTCTTATCTCTGCCTTGTTTCCCCCCCAACTCCACTGTACATCCTATACATTTTACTTAATTACTTTTTTAATGTCTGTCTCTCCCACTAGGATGTAGGCTCTAGAAGGGTGAGAATGTGGGGCTGTTGTCTCTTACCCTGTCCCAAGTGTCTGGGTCAACCTGGTGCATGTCCAGGCCTGGTGAATGTTTGTTGAATGAATCCATGAAAGAATGAGTGAATATAAAACACCATTCAGTGGTCTTGGAGTAAACCAGAGGGTCAATCAGAGGGTCAATCAAACCCCCTTCCCCATGTTGAATTTCTTCAGGGTGGTGCCTTTGCCTCAACCACATAGGGAATGCCCTTCCCTAATCAACACCGAAGACCACTCCCAACAGGTCTTCTGGACAAATACCGCTTTTCGAGTGTAACTCAGCCTCTCATCTGTGCATATGGCTGTGTCACAGGCTAATGTTGCCCTCCTTTGTTTTCTCCCTCCCATTCTTTCTGCCTGTCAATCGGCACTCATGAGCTTTAGTTACATGATGGTACTTCTATCCCCTGCCCACCTCTGCACTCCCTCTGGGTGAAAGATCTGAGTTTGATACCTCGTCTTCTTTACCTGCCCCAGAATTTGCTGTCTTTGCTAAATAAGAAAATGGCTGGGCAATTCCCTTAATGATTTCGAGAGAGAGTTTTGCTATCATTTTCAGCGTTAGTGCTGCCAGTCAGGTAATTGGAGCTAGAAATGGACCCACAAATAGCTTGTTGGAAAGAGACTGGGAATGTGATCCGAGGCTGGGGATGCCAGAGACAGATGGACACTTGCTGTGCTTGTCACCAGTGCCATGCAGGCTTGGGGCCACTGCAGCTGGATGGATCTGAGGGTTGTTGACAGGTATCCAGGTGACCCCTGCCCTCTGCTGACCCCTCAAACCAGTCAGCACAGATTATAATAACTATCGCAGGCCACGTTAGACCTGGCCTCAGTGTGGGGCTAGGGCATGGTGAGTGTCTGTGTTTCAGTAAAATGTCACCCATCCATTTTTGATGCGTTATCCTGAAATGCCTCCTAAACTTGCAAAGGGTGGTGTGGTGTCCAAAGGCTCCTTAAAAATAAATAGACTCAGGGTCTGTTTTCTCTCTTATAAAGAGGCAAGTCATGTTTCACTAGCAGACACCTGTGGCTCATCTCAAAAAAGGAATTTTCATGCTGTAGGCTGAAGCAAATGAAGTGAATTACAAACCTATAAGCCTTTTCCCAAGCTTTCTTGCATCTGGTTGGAAAAGCACAAGCACATTTTTGAAAAGGTGCTCGGAGCCAGATTGTGGGGTTTCTCATAGTTATGAGTTATCCCTGCATTTGGTTCTGAATGTGATCTGAGGCCAGAATCAGCATGGTGTTGCCTACTCCAGGGTAACCTATAAAACAATTTCAACAATTATCCCCGGAATCCTGCCACATGGCAGTCCTATCTGAGCCACGTGTCGGGTTTCTTCACTGAACCAGAGTGTGAACTGGCCCCTGGAGAGAGTAGAAACAACTCCTCCCCACCAGGGATTTATAATGTCTACTGCTGGGGGGTCACAGAGAGAGCATGACTGAGATTTTCCTGGATGGGAATTGAAACTTTTCTAAATCACTAGAAAGTCTGTCCAAATAATCTCGTGGGAAAAAGCAACATGCAGGGTTTGCGGGGTCACTGGTTTACTCAGAAACACAGTATAGTGCAAGTGTCTGGGGTCCTCCTCTAGGACCATGACCTTGAATAAGGTACCTAACTTTTGGAGCCCCGTTGCGTCCTCTGTGAAATTAGGATCACGGTCCTGGTTGTTGTATGGATGTAGCGGGTTCCTTATAGGCAAAGCTCTTGGCACTCTCTACCTTGTGGTGGACACTGTGCACTTGAATTCTTCCATTCTTGGTGACATAGATTTGGCATTTCTTTCTTCTCTTGGAAATCACCCAAAGCAACAGGGAGCAAGAAAAGCCGAAATGAGCCTCCTGTTGATGATTTAGGAACATGTGCCCCCACTCTCCCCCCGAAGTAACACAGCTTCTTCTATCTTTGAACCAGCCACTTTGCTCCTGCCCCAGCGCTTTGGCACCTGCCCTTTCTTCTCTCTGTGTTACACTCCTTCCAGTTATTTGTGTCCTCAGCCCTTTCTCGTCTGTCATGTTTTATTTCTCAGAGATGTCATCCATCACTGTGCTCGCTACAGGAGCGGCTCCATCACATCATCCGGTCTGGGTTTCTCCAGAGCCTTCTCAGTATGAAAAATTATTATTTTTTAGTTGTTTACTTTTTCAATGCTTATGAAGTGCTTAGAACAGTGCCGGTCTCACAGTGAGCACTGTGCAAATACCTGCTATTATGATTGCATCTCTGTGGGGTGGCAGGGGCCAGAGGGCACGGTGCAGTGGCTGAGCAAGTAGAGAATGCTCCCAGCCTGGATGACATGCCTGGTATGAATGGCTCACGTCAGATACTTTCAAGCTCCTTCTCTCAGTAGGACGTTGAAGGGGTTCTTTTCTTTGTCCTGATGAATTGCAGTAGATCTGAGATCCATTATGCCTTGTATGTATGGTGTATTCGGAGATGTAGACGCAGACACTAATGAAGACAGAGTAAGCACACACACACAGGACTTGGAGAGAGAATGTCTAGGTCACACAGACAAGCTTTGCGACGTCTCAGGCAAAATGCCACAGCCTCCCCGCTGTGCCCCTGGCCTCTGCCCTGAGGGGCCTTCCCAGGGAGCCCAGCCTGTGAGCTGAACAACTTCACACTTGCACCTGTCACAGCCCCTCTCCTGGCTCTGAGTCTCATTTGTGAAAGGAAACTTAAGATGGTGTGGTCTGAAAACCAAGTCCTTATGATCTCAGGAACGGGTCTGACTTCGCTGTGGCCCGCATGTCCTCCTCTTCTTGGCAGGCTTCCAGGCATTGGACTGTGACGGAGCATCGCCCTGGCTGCCTTGGCTTGCTCACCCTGGGGGCGGGGAGAGCTGTGCCATTCTTAAAAGCCACCACTTGTCATATGCAGACATGGGTTGTCCATGTAACTAACACTGCATGAGGAGTATTTTCATTTCTGTTTTACCATTACTAAACTGAGACTCAGAGAGGTTAATTAACCTGCTTGTGATCACACACCTTATACACTGAGATGTGCAATAGGCTTGTCTGCTCCAATCTTATGCTCTTAGCCTCTTTGCTAATACTTCCAAGTTGATAGAAATAAAGCAGAGGAAACACAGTGGGTTGGAGAGGCAGTGGGGTTCTGTAGAGAAAGTTTGGGGTCACATCCTGTCACCTTCCAATCACATGAGGGCAGATGGTCACGCTACTCTGCAGCCCTTTGGCTTATTACCTATAAAATGGGGCAATGACACCTGCTGTGGTTGCTCAAGGGGGGTTGGGCCGGTCAATTGGGATGGAAACAGAAGTGCTCTGAAAATTGCTAAGCATCATATAAATATTGATCACCATTATCCTTAGTGGGAATGAAATGTATTGGCATTCTATACTTAAGGATATGGTGAGGAAATTCATTGAAACGCTATGTTCTTCCATGAGATGAATAGTTGAAAACCTGTTTTATAAACACATTTTCTTCAGACAGGACTCGCTGGAATTACAGCCTTCACTTTGGCAGCACTTCCCATGTCCTCGGGCAGTGCTGAGGCAGGAAAGGGGGCTGATGCTCCCAGGGGGTGTCACCACACCTTGGAACTGGGCTCCCAGGTGCAGTGACAGTGTCCAGCCAGTGCGGGTTGGAGCCTCTTCACTCAAGGAATAAGGAAAGAGGGAATCTGCAGCTGACGCTCAGCCCACTTCCAAAAGACCTGAGCTACAGTAACACTGCTGAGGAGGAAACAGGCTATTCTTCTGCCAACTAGAAGGAAGGGAGAAGAAATACATGAAAACCTAGGCTCTAGGCAACAACTATATGTGACCCTGCATTTTCCTGTGAGTGTCCCTGCGGGAAGGGCAAAACCAAAACACGATGCTTCTCCCCAGACTGCTTTCTGGCTACACGTGCCCCAGGGTACCACAGAGGGAAAGGGAGCCCTAACAGGGATGTACTTGACCGGCCCCACGCTGGGAATGAGGACAAGATCATGGAGTTAGCAGCGACAGAAGTTTAATGAATGAGACAAAAATAAAGTCACGTGCCATTTTGTTGTTTAAACCCCTGATAAAAGCCAAAGGCATGGTCTAAAAACCTGATGGGGCTCATGAGGCCCAGGGAGGAGGCTCTTGGGTGAAGTAACTTGGTTCCACATTTCCACCTGTCCACTGGAAATGTCCCTAGGAAGTCCCAGAGGGTGTCTTAAACTCACCATTTTTTTAAAAAAGATTTTATTTATTTATCTGACAGAGAGAGAGAGAGAGCGTACAAGCAGGCAGAGGGGCAGAGGGAGAGGGAGAGGGAGAAGCAGGCCTCCTGCCAAGCAGGAAGCCTGATGCGGGGCTTGATCCCAGGACCCTGAGATCATGACCTGAGCCGAAGGCAGACACTCAACCGACTGAGCCACCCAGGCACTTCTTAAACTCCCCATTTCTAAAGAAGAAGCCAGTTTGGCCCAGGGAAACAGCTCAGTCTCCCAGTCTGTGTCTATCAATGGGATCCATCCTGCCTTCCATGGCCCAGCTGAGAAGGGGGGTCAGTGATTGCCTCTCCTGTGTCCCCACTCCTCAGCAATCATCCCTAGAGCCGCACGCACCCTTCACCCACACCCCGCTTCCCTGCCCACCTGGATCTGGCCTATGCCATGATCATGGTGTCTTAATAGGTAGCCCCTCCCCTTCTCTGGTTCCTCCCCTCCAGGCTTCCTCAGGCTCAGGCAGCAAGCCGTCCCGGGTGGCCCTGCTTGGGGCACACCCTCGTATACTCAGCAGCTTCCATGGCTCCCTGCTGCTTTCTTGGCCAAGGCCTCCCCTAGGCCTGTCATGTCCCACTGGTACAGGCATGCCAACCTGGCACACTGATGCCCAAAGCTTCCGAAGAGATGAAGGTAACTCAGGTGAAGAGCTCCGCTGTCCTGGGGTGGGGGTGGCTATCCAACTGAGGGCCTCTGTCCATAGGGTTGCCTGGTGTGGGGGCTCCAGCCAGGTGACGCAATGGGGCCAATTTATCCAGGCTTTACAGCCAGGACCCCCAGGGGTGAGTCAGAGATGCAGAGGAGATGCAGAAGGAAGGGGAGATGTGGAGCAGGGCCTGGGGGTGCTGCTCTGCCCTTATTGTAAGGAGGCTTGTCTGAACCTCCCTTCTCACAACAACGGAATCTGAGACCCCGATGGAACCCATTCTGGAACCTTCTGGTTGGGACTGCTGGTCCACCCTGCCAAAGAGTGCCAGCAGGGAGTCTTCACCTAAACTCTGGGACTAGGTGTTCTCTGGGTAGTGGAGGTGCTGGGGAAGGAGTGGTGTTACAGATCGAACCTGAAACCCACCTACCACATGCAACTTCTGTGACATGGGCCATTCCTGCAACTCTCTGGACTTTTCTCCATCAGTGAAACAGAGCTAGTTCAACCTCCCCTGGGAGTGGTTGGGAAGATTAAGGGCAGACTACGAGAGGCATGTGCTCATGGAATCCTTGTCAACAGACTATATGCAGTTCCAAACAGTAAAACAAAATGTGTGCTGTCCCTGAATGCCACACCAGGTTGCCCCTGAGCACCTGGGGTGTTTCCCTGCTGCCCACACTTGTGGTTAGCTTGGTGCTGTGGGAGGCAAGTCAGAGCAGCTATTTGCAGGGGCATTGGATTCTTCACGTTGACTGTAGTCCAGATATTGTATGGACCCACCTCATGAATTGTACTCCAGTTTCCCTCATTTCAAAGAGTCCTGGCGTCTATGCTGACAATTCCCACCATTTCATGAGGGCTACATTCAGAGAGGAAAGGTGCCTCGACGAGCCCCATGTTCTAGGTGGAATTTCCTATCTGACTTTTTGGACTGATGGGGCCGTCTGGAGCTTTGGACAACATCTGACACTTGCCACTCATGCATTGGATGCTGAACGAGAGCTTGGGAGGAGGGAGAGCAAATGACCAAGGATAAAACAGAAGAGCCGCTGTGGACACTCCAGACATTAGACAGGGCAGTCAGCAGTGCAGGCTTGTGTTACTGGGTGAAATAAGCACATTCTGAAAAATGCACATTGGTTTTGTTTTAAGTGTGTGAGTTTCTTGATAATTAGAATTTCTGTTTCAAGGTAATTTATTTGAATTTCCCATCTGTGGGAAGTGCACTGACTTAGTTGGAAACTTTAGGCCTCCAAGCAAAAATCCGCTAACTGACCCCCTTAGACTTAGCTAGTTATAATTTAAGGAGTTCCCTCTGGCAGGACTTTGGCAATATTTATGCCTTTGGGAAGAGCAAGAGAAGGAGGGCGAGGCAGACAGGAAACCGGGCCATCTGCTTTTCACAGATTCCTCTTTGCACCCCTGGGGTCCATGCTCTGCCTCTCCAGCTGGCTCCAGCTTCACAGACTGAGGGACTGGCTTGGAGATAAGGGGCCAAACTGCAGTGCGTTTATTGGGAGGGAGAAGCAAACGCATGTTTCCTGGGTTCCTGCGGGAGATGTGAGCTTTGAACACATATTGTTGGAGGGAAAAAGGCTGTTAGGACCAGTGAGTGCACAGCCCTCCTGCTCCCCACAATCTGTGGATTGTAGGGGGGTCCCTGAGGCTCAACTCTGCATGGAGGGGCCCTGGAGTAAGGGGCAGGTGGGACAGATCCTGATAGACCTGAGAGACAGCTGTCAGTGAGTGATGCTGATATTGGGGGGGCTCTCACGCAAAGGGGCAGCAGGTTCCCACAGGAGATAACAGAGAATAGAAATGGGTGATCCTGGTGGAGAGCCCCAGAACTTCGGCCATGAGGCAGATTTGGGGATGCCCCACGAGCAGGCCCCAGGGTGTGGTTCTTATATCTCCTCTCACTGTGAGGGAGCAAATCAGCAGCCATCAAGCAGGCACAGATGGGCACTGGTGTTGGTGTTGACACTGAAGTTGAGGACGACAGTCTGTTATCAGTGATGTCACCTCTAATGTGTCCTTGTTTTGCTCCAGATGCCCACCCTGGGGCAGTAGGGACAACACACGCTCAGGAGGGTGAGGCACTCATCCAGGGTCCCTGGGCAGATGAGTGACAGGGACAGGGTTTGGACACAGGTCTGGCTGAAGCTTTCTCCTTTGCCTCCATGAACTGTTGGGCAGAACTTGCAGATACCACAGGTACAGGGGCAAGGAAACCAGGACCCCGGTCATCTGGGCTATTGGAGTCTTCGGTGTGAAGATGATCCTATGCTCTCTGACTCTCTGGGACAGCAGGGGCCCAGTCCCAAAGTTCTGGATGACATGCCTTACTTCCCATTCTTCTACATGCCAGTCAGGCCAAAAAGCTGATAAGGGCTGAGCCTACTGGGGGTCAAGCTATCCCAGCTATGGACAGGTGAGGTCAAGCCCATGGCACCCCTCTCGCTAAGTGCCCACTCATCCAGCCAAAAGATAAAAGCCCAGATGAAACTTCCCTTTGAAATCTGCATAACCAGCCCATTGTTTTGGCTAGACAGTTCTATCTTCTCATAGTGATGGAGACTTGAGGTTCTGTTTTGGGGTTTTGTAGTCCCAGTCTTGGCCAAGGCTATAATTCAAGATAATGGCCCAGTGGTCAGTAAAGCAGATGGAAGCATTTGCCTGAGTGCCTGGAAACAGCCCCTCCACACCCAAGTCCTCTATCTCTAGGATCCCAAAGAGGTGATTAGAGACTGAACTTCAGCTCTGGGAAAGCATGAGACAGAGGTTTTCCAAAAGCACTTGCTAGTAGGCAGGTCTCCCGGTATAGGGCGAGGGCAAAGCTGGTGGCCTAAGACCCAGAGGAAGCCCCTCTCAGGCTCACTGGCCAAGAGGCCAGTTTTCACTAATATCCCTCTTTCCACAAGAATAGAACCCTACATTTTAGTTTTGATTTTAGAAGTTCACCTAGGGTAAAGATGATGCTTCTCTCAGCCTGCCTTATGGCTGTGTGCAGTCTATGTGATTAATTCAAGGCCACTGGATGTAAGTTAAAGTGTCATATGGTGGCTTCCAGGTGCCTTCCTTAGAAGACAGCTGGCTTTCAACCTTTGTCTATTCTCCTTTTCTGTTGGCTAGAATGTAGATGAGCTGGTGGGAGCTGGAGACGCTGTTCTGGATCAGAGGCTGTGTACAGAGGACAAATGAGAGAAGGAGCTGAGTCTCTGAATCCTCCTTGGACTTGGCTTCTCTCCTTCACTAGTCCTGCCTTCCACCATGTTGGTTCATTCTCAGGCTTCATGGGGAGTTTTCTCTAGCAACTCTAGCCTTATTCTATGGCCACCTCCAATCCAGACAAGAGAGTCTGCCCCTAGGAGTTTAAACCAAACTCCAGAGTGAGTCTCATTGCCCCTGTGTGGCCCAAGGTGGATTGTGGGTCTGTCCTTGAGCTATTCACTGTAAGGTGTTTAAAAATCTTTGCATGCTGTGCTTATTCATATGGAAGACAATTCAAGGTGGTTCGCAAACACAATTCCTATTTATATCTTTCAAGCCACGGTGTGTCATAGTGAGTGATTCATCACTTCCTTCCTTTGACGTAAGGGATTTGAGGTCCAGGGCAACTAGCTGGCCTGCCCCAGGATGTGTGTGTGGGGGGGCGTGTGTCCCTTTTCTGGCATCCAGGCCATTTCTACTTCAGAGAAACTTGCTGGTGGCTAAGGTGGCCAGGGACACCCTCTCCTTACCCCCTGGCACTTTAGGTGTGGGCCTGTGGCCAGGGCCTGCCTGATGTGGCGCTCCCTCTTGGTGGTGATGGCTGGCAGGGGCAGCAGCGGGCCCCCAATGAGACCATGGTGCCCCCGTGTCCCTGCGCTGGTCTGAGCCTGTTTCTCCAGCCTCTCAGCACTTTCCGGCATTCCCCTTTCTCTGCTTGCGTCAGCAGAGTCTGTTTCTGAGGTTGGCAACCAAGGACCCGACTGACCCAGCTATTGCCAAACACCCTGATAGTGGTAGAGACTGGACCTCGAATCCAGCCCCAGCACAGAGGCTGGCTCGGAGTGGGTGTTAGGGAGCCCCAGCGATACAGCACCGGGTGGGCCTCCTGTTAGTGGGTTGGCATTGCTGATCCAAACCTGGGAGAGGCCTGCGAGGAGCCCAGGGCCGCTGCTGGGCCCCAAGAGAGGTGCGGGACTGGCAGACACAGCTGCAGAATCCCAGGGGAGCCTGGCAAGGACAGTTCCCTGAGCCTGCAAATCAGGAAGTGTCAAGAGGGGACTGAGGTGAGGCCAGAGTCGGGGAACTACAGCCCCCACAGTGTGGACAGGGAACTTTGGGGCATCTTGGGGCAGCTGACTGAGCAACTGTTTTCCCTGCAGATTTCTTTTATTTCTTTTTTCTTTTTTATTATTTTATTTATTTTTTTAAGATTTCATTTATTTATTTGACAGAGAGAGAGACAGCGAGAGAGGGAACACAAGCAGGGGGAGTGAGAGAGGGAGAAGCAGGCTTCCCGCCGAGCAGGGAGCCCGATGCGGGGCTTGATCCCAGGACCCTGGGATCATGACCTGAGTCGAAGGCAGACACTCAACGACTGAGCCACCCAGGCGCCCCTGCAGGTTTCTTTTAAATTTGTCCAGGAAGACCCTGTTACAGCCAAGAAATTTGACCAAACTTAGAGAAAGTACCAGGCTTGGGATGGGTATGGTTTTTCCCGCGATGGGCCAGGGTGCTTGAGATGTGAACAAAACGAGGGTCTGTGTGCATGTGGGCTGTGTGTGCATGTGTGTTGTGTGTGCATGCATGTTGTGCGAACACACATGCGTGCTTATGTTCTCCTGTACCTGTGTAAGACCTATAGCCAACCCTGTGCCGTCAGTTCCTTCTTCCATGTTTCCTCTCCTCTGGGGTGGAGAGGGCCAGGGCTTGACTGGGAGGGGGAGGGTGGTGCCGAGGCACGAGCACCCTGGCATTAGGGAGCTGCCTTCTGGAAGCACATCCTTTCCCTTCCAGGGCTTGGCCGCCTTGGAGATGGAGGTGACATGTGGCTGAGAAAGGGGTTACATGGCTGTCTCCCCACCCCTCCCCCCACCCCCTGTCCCACTTGGAATTCCAGCAAGTATCCCCTGGGCAGGTGACATCAGCCAAGTGGTTCTAGTGATTTTACTAGGAGAAGCCTGGGGGAGCTCTGCTGGTCTCTCCCATAATAACAGCAGCAAGAACTGGACCCAAAGTGAGTGATGGGTAAAGGACATTGTCCTAGTCCCTGCTCTCATCCTTTGTCATCAGCTGAGTCCAGGGCTCTGGCTTGGGTGACGGTGACAGGGGGCGGGGCACAGCTGGGGAGCATTCCTGAGAAAGGACAATCAGATGAGGAATTAGATGAGGTTCCTGCCAGAAAGACCCAGAATAACACGGGGACATCTGAAGGTTGAGCTGTTGCATCAAGAAAACATCCTGCCGCCTTTAGACCCATGGTAGCTCCAACTCCTCGGAGCGGTTCCCAGAGCTGCTGTCCCCAGGAATTGTTCGGGGAGCTGATGGAACCCACCCCAGAGGCTCTGATGTACTTGGCTGCAGTGTGGCCTGGGCAATGGGATTTTCAAAGTGCCTGTGGGATTCTAGGGGGTGGCCCGGCTGGGAAGGAGTGGTCAGGCTGTTTGCCTTCCTCAGGCCAGGCCTGCAATTCTGAACCTTGACCTCCTATTAGAGTCACCCGGGTTGTTTTCGAGGAAATTCTGCTAGCTGGCCCAGCCTGGAAGTTCTCACTCAGCATATCTTATCTGGGGCTTGGCCACTGGTGGTTTTAAAGGTGCTCTGGACCATTCTATCGCACTGCCTGGGGTAAGGTCCACTGGGTTCCAGGATTTGTGACTTCTTCCTTTGGTAGATGGATTTGTCACACAATTGAATGAAAGTGCCTCCCTTGATCTCTGATTGAGCTGGAGGCCAGAGGCCTTGGGCTGAGCACTTACAGATGCTGGAATGAAGTGGAAAGAGGCACCATCACTAGCAGCCCCTGCCCATGCCTTTGCTTCTTCTTTAGAATACCTCCCCCAGACTCAGGGCTGGCCTCAGGACTGGTTTTGGTCAACAGGATATGGCAGAAGTGGGACTCAAGAGGCCCGTGTCCTTTTGCTCCCCTGATGTGCTGTGTGAGCAAGACTGAGGGTGGGGGCACTGCTGGAGGATGGGTGCCCTGTAGCAGAGAGCAGCCCCAGCCCACCAGCAGCTGAGCCCAGATGAGGCTGGAGCCACCCACCCAATTGCCAACCACAGAATCGTGAGAGAGAGAGATACACACAGGGGTTGTTTCAAGACCCCCACTTTGGGCGGTTTGCTAGGCAGGGAAGGGAGAGCAGCTTGGGGAGGCCTTTGGGTGCCGGTCTCTGCCGGCCTGCACATGGGTCAGTGCAGGTGGTCACTGCCATCTCCGCAAAGGCCAGGTGCTGTTGCTGTCGCCACCACCCACCCAGTTGGCTCGGTCCCAAGTCCTCCTGAAGCCAGGTGTGGCTGGGATGGTCTTGGGTCTGCTCTGGATGAGTCATGGGAGAATTCACGTTCCACTTCTCATGGTCGTTCTGCAGTTAAGCTGGAGCCAGGCAGGGGCAGCAGGGGAGGGTCTCTAGGCAAGACGCTAATTTTACAATTAGGCAGGTATTTTCCCAATTCCAGTGCTAGCAGATGCTGTGTGACTCTCATAATAAAGAAGGACAATAGTTAAGAAGTAGAACACCCCTGGACTTCTCTTTGGCATGTTTTTCGCGTGAAAACCTAGACAGACATTTGATGTCTGACATTGTCTCTTCAGAAAAATTCTTCAGGCATGGTGTTCTGGATGGCTCTGCTTGCTCCCTAGGCGCCGACAGCCCAGGCGCATCTGAGTGCAGAGGGGAGGCAACCGGCCAAGCCAGAGGTTTTCAGCGGCCGTGAACTTGGTTCTGAATGCTGCCGGGGAAGCTGCTGCTGGGGGAACACAGTGTTGCCCAAAGGGCCACCTCCCCAGCCCCTGCCCGAGGAAACTTCAACCATCAGCAGCACATGACAATGGAGAGCCTTTCAGTGTAAGGAAAAAGTGCTTTTGGAGGTGTTTTCTTTCCCTTATTGTTGCTTTTGCTCTGTGTGAGGGACAGAGACTCCATGTGAGAAACAGTTGTGGGGTCACGGGAACCATAGACATTTTGCTGTTGCTTAGAACATTCTGGAGACCTTCTGCCTGTGGAATCTGTGACGTGTTGGGCATCCGAGTTCCAGCTGCCAGGACCTGAGACTGCCTGCTCTTCCTGGCTTGGGGCAGGCAGCAGTGGGTGGGTTTAATGCCCTCAGCCAGTGCTCATGGGAGGTGGACAGGTGACCCGGTGACCTTACCCTGGGTCATGGAGGCCCCAGGCTTGATGGGTCACTCCTTGTTCACACACCCCCTGTGCTGACCCCTCTCCCTCCTTACCCCTCCCCTCCTCTGCCTGGTGTCAGGGCATGCCTGCCAGCATTGCTTCTTGCTTTGGATTGTATTCATGGTTGGTGACAGGGAGGAGTGGGGGTAGCCACTCTAAGAGAACTGACTATCTCATCTGGGTGTCAGATTAGATTTGGGGAAATGATTTCAAAGTATTTGGTACTCATGTTAGGGTTGTGTGAGGGTTAATTTTGTGTCAACTTGACTAGGACCCAGGACACCCAGATCTTTGGTCAAACATTTCTGGGTGTGTCTGTGACGGTGTTTTGACCTGGTATTAGCATTTGAATCAGTAGGCTGAATAAAGCAGATTGCCCTCCCTGATGTGGGTGAGCCTCATCCAATCCATTGAGGGCTGGATGGAACAAAAAATGGAGGCAGGGCAAATTCAGTCTCTGTGCTTGACTGTTCAAGCTGGGACATCCTTCTTCTCCTGCCCTTGGGCCAGGACTGGAACTTACCCCATCAGTCCTCCTGGATCTTGACTTCTCAGCCTCCACAATCACATGATTTTATAATTACTTATAAAAAAAAATCTCTTTTATCTGTAATAAAAATATAATTCCCTTATGTTATATGTTATAATTTATATTTATATATTATAGCAACTTCTTTATAATAACCCCCCCTTCTCTATGTCTACATCTGCATCTATAGGTACACACATATCTCCTATTGGTTCAGTTTCTCTGGAAAATCCTGACCAGTGATGATCAAGTAGCTCCCTGTTTTCTCCTGTGGTTCAGAAGCTGTTCCTCTTGTTGAGAGGGAGGGCTTCGGGGTGGGAACTCCAGCCTTGTGTCATCCCAGACACTCCACAGGAGCCCTGCTAGTTTCTCAAGCTGGTTGGCACCTGCCACTCCACCCATTGTGTCTCCGTGGAGCAGCAGGGTATCTCCTGACACAAGGAGGCTCCAGGAAGTTCCTGGTAAGACCAGGGGTCCTACAGCAGAGGAGGGCCCCTGGGGAAGGGGCTTTGTCAGGCCCAGACAGTGGGGGCAAATGGAGGAACTGGGGAAGTTCTAATTTCCCATGGAGAGCAGCTTCTAATTTTGAGTGAGGTGGTAAATTGGGCCTTCCTGGAATACACAGCAGAGCTGCAAGTCCTTGAAATAAATGTGGAATTACATGTGTGTCTCCATTTTGTTGAGTATGGGGTCTGTAGTCAGCATGACTCCCTCCCATTTCTCTCTCTCTTGCCTTCTCTCAATGGCTAAGTTTTCATTTTATCTATATCTATTTATCTATCTAGACATACTATGCACCTACTTCAAATGAAAATACACATTTATTTCACTCTTACACTCAGTGCAAACACACATTACATGTTATATTAAATATGAGTGTGTATATGCATATGCACAGAGAATGTTTGATTATGTCCTGGTCTGATGGGTTGAAAAGACCACATATCCTTTGAACTTAACCTGCACTTAGCAAGCGCCTGCTCAATGCAGGCATGGGTTTCTGTGGCACATCCTTTCAGAACTCCTTCATTTGGGGCCCTGGCAGATGTCATCTTGATCTAGGGGTCCAGGAGGAAAGGTAAATTTGTATGAGAGAGTGCACGTGTGTGAGTGAGAACACTGGTGGAAACTGTTCCAGAGATAGTAATTGGATGCTTCTCTCCAAGCCCCTGAGGAAGTCCTGACCAGGAACTTACCTCCCACACTGGGGGATGTCTTCCTAAGCTCTCCTTGAGCAGGCCACATGTAGGAGTCTCTGCCATGCTAGGCACTGGAGAAGCAGCTCAATCAGACAGACTGTCCCTGCCTTCATGCAGCTGACCATCTCAGGAGGAGGATTAAGTGAAGACACTCAGAGGAGGCAGAGACTTCATAAAGGGTCAAAGAGCTTGGGGCCGGTAGCTGAATGGGAAGTGAAACTTGATGGTCAGGGCTGGCCTGGGATTGCCCTTCACCTGACTTACCTGTTCCTTTCTTAGTAGGGCTGCTGTGGGTCACAGGACAGACTAACTGGGAAAGTGCTTTGGAAAGCAGTGTGCACAGAGAGCTCTAAGTCACTGAATACCAGTGTAGGCACTTCAACAGCCCACCCATTCAGGTTGGTTTAGCTGGGAATAATAACCAGCAGGTTTGCCCAGTGGCTTGCTATCATGAACTCATGCTAGTTTGATGCTGAATTGATCCAGAGGTGCACTTTCTTAAATTTATTTTTTTAACAGATTTTATGTTTTAGAGCAGTTTTAGGTTTATAGCAAAATGATCAGAAGGCACAGAAGTTTCCCATATATCCTTGCTCCCAACACACACAGCCTTTCCAGCTATCAAAATCCTTACCAGTGTATTAAATTTGTTATAATAAATGAATTTTTGCTTTTGTGTCATTATCACAAGTCTATAGTTTATGTTAAAGTTCACTCTTGGCTGTATATTCTGTGGGTTTGGACAAATGTATAGTGACATATATCTACCATTATAGTATCATACAGAGTAGTCCCACTGCCTTAAAGTTCCTTTATTTATCCCTCTCTCCTCTCCAAACCCTGGCAACCAGTGATTTTTTCGCTGTCTCCATAGTTTTTCCTTGTCCATAATGTCATATAGTTGGAATCATACAGTATGTAGCTTTTCAGATTGGTTTCTTTCACTTACTAACATGAATTTTAGGTCCCTCCATGTTCTTTCATGGCTTCATAATTCATTTCTTTTTAGTGCTGAATACTATTTTCTTGTTAGCATGTACCACAGTTTCCTTATCTGTTCACCTACTAAAGGATACCTTGGTTCATTACAAGTTTTGACAATTATCAGCAAAGCTGTTATAAACATCCATGTGCAGGTTTTTGTGTGGAGGTAAGTTTTCAACTCTTAGAGGGTAAATACCAAGGAGTGTAATTACTGGGTCATATGGCAAGAATGTGTTTTGCTTTGTCAGAAACTGACAAGTAATCTTCCAACAGCTGTACCATACCGCATTCCTGTTGCTCCATATTATCACCAGCATTTGATGTTGTCAATGTTCTGGATTTTGGCCATTCTAATAGGAATGTAGTAGTATCTCATTGTTGTTTTAATTTGAAATTCCCTAATGACATATGGTGTTGAGCTTCTTTACAAATGCTAATTTACCATGGTGTGCAAGTCTCTTTCCCATTTTTAAATTGGATTGCTTGTTTTCTTATTGTTGAATTTTAGGAGTTCTTGTATATTTTGGATAACAGTCCTTTATCAGATATATCTTTTGCAAATATTTTCTCCTAGTCTGTGGTTTGTTATCTCATTCTCTTGACATTGTCTTTCATAGAGCAGAAGTTCTTACTCTTAATGCACTTCACCTTATTAATTATTTCTTTCATGGACTGTACCTTTGGTGTCTAAAAAGTCATCACCATACCCAAGGTCATCTAGATTTTCTCCGATGTTATCTTCAAGGAGTTTTATAGTATTTTTTTTAAAACTTAGGTCTGTAATCAATTTTGAGTTAATTTTTGTAAAGGATGTAAGTTTATCTCTAGATTTTTTTTTTTTTTGTATATGGATGTCCAGTTGTTCAGCATCATTTGTTAAAAATAGTATCTTTGCATTATTTTATTGCCTTTACTCCTTCGTCCAAGATTAGATGACTTTATTTATGTGGGTCTCTTTCTCGGCTATTTTGTTCCACTGATCTGTCTATTTTTTCACCAGTGTCCTTTTGTCTTGATTACTGTAGCTTTACAGTAAGTCCTGAAGTTGGGAGTGTCAGTGCTTTGACTGTTCTACAATATGGTGTTGGCTATTCCAGGTCTTTTGCTTCTCTATATAAAATTTAGAATTAATTTGTTGATATATACCAAATAACTTGCTGAGATTTTAACTGGGAATGCATTTGAAGATCAAGTTGGGAAAAACTGACATCTTGACAATACTGAGTCTTCCTATCTATGAACGTAGACTATCTCCCCACTTATTTAGTTCTTCTTTGGTTTCTTTCATCAGAGTTTTATAGTTTTCCTCATATAATCTTATACATATTTTGTTAGAGTTCTATCTAAGTATTTCAGTTTTGGGTGCTAACATAAAGAGTATTGTGTTTTCAAAATCAAATTCCACTTGTTTATTGCTGGTATATAAGAAAGCAATTCACTTTTGTATATTAACCTTATAACCCGCAACCTTGCTATAATCAAGCCTGATACATTTCTTTTTGAATATCTTTCTTAGAATTCCCATCTCTCTACTTTTATTCTCCATTTGTTCTTGGATGCTGTCTACTTTATCATTAGAGCCCTTAGTACATATTCATAGATGTTTTTAATTCCTGGTCTGATAATTCCAACATCCTTCCCATGTCTGGTCCTGGTGCTTGCTCTGCCTCTTCTATTTTTTTTTTCTTTTTGCCTTTTAATATGCCTTGTACTTTTTTTCTTGATAGCCAGATGTGATGTACTGGGAAAAATGAACTGTGGTAAATAGGCCTTTAGTGATATGGTGGTGAGGTTTGGGGGAGGGGAAACATTCTGTAGACCTAGGGTTAAATCTCAGCCTTTCAGTGAGCCTGTGCCTCTGGACAGTGAACTTCACCAGTACTTCATGCTTCTCAGTCCTGCCCCAAGGTGGGAAAGGATGGTTAGAATGAGTTGGAGTTGGGTTAGATGACTTTAATCTAGAAAATCTAGATGACCTCTTCCCCCAGGTCTGTTAGGATTTGATAAAAACCCAATGGTTTAGGCTCTAGTGAAATAGCTTCTCTTGGGGCAGACCTTGTTAAAGACAGAATGCCCTGGTACAGTTCAAAATGGTTCCTTCTTGGCATCGCCCTTGTGAGAAGCACAAGGAAATTTTTCTCAGACATTCACTGTGATCACCTGGTGGAACTCCTGGAAGTAAACCACAATATTGCCCCTGCCCCCAACACACACACAACTGGATCCCCCTGGAGTTTTTCACTCTCAGGTTTGTTCATACTCAGCCTCCAGCAATTCATCAATTACAGTTCAGTTTCCCATACCTGAGTGCTGACCCTCATGGAGGTTTCTGTTCCTGTAAGCTGTGAATCTCTGAATCTGTGTATCTGTCTCTCTAGTTTAGGGGTTTGCCCTTGAACTGCACTTCTCTGATGGATCTAAGTAGAATTGTTTTTTTTTTTCCATCTTTTTACTTATCATTAGGATGAAGTAATGACTACTAAGCTCTTTATATGCAGAACCAGATATCAGAAGTAGAGGTGAACTTCTTAAAGGACTTGGGTTGATTAATGTTCAAGATGATAATAGAACTTAAAAAATTTAAAAACCCAGTTGAATTGGGAGAGAAAAGACAGAATCGTACTCTTACATTGGCATGGCATATTGTATTTTTACAACATCTGAGTCTCTCAATCATCCTTCCTTCCATGTGAGGATTTTTTTGGTCCATTTTCAGAAGGGAGAAACTGAGGCTCAGAAGGGTTTCTTGACTTGCTCAAGGTTACACCACTAGCATTAACCCAGGCCCCCTTGCATTTTAGGGGTGGAAAATTGGCCGGCGGATGTGTCCGTTCTGTTCATTGTTAAGCACCATGCACTATCATTGTTATGAATTTGAAGGCTTTAAAGTGGGACATCCAGTCCTAATTCTTCTGCCCCTGCCAACTCTATGGTCTCTTTCTTGGCCAGATTTGCACATTTATGTAACTGGTTTGTTACCCTGTGAGCATTTGAATTTGCCAAAGTCCTGCAAGATCTTATAAAAAAGATTGTTCAGAGTACAATATCTGTGCTACCTCTCCCAGAAGCATATGCATTTTAAATGAGAATGCTTGTTAACTCAAAAGGAATGACTCCCTAAGGCTAAATTTTAGGGAATGTGGTAGGAGCTGAGATTTTCAGCTTGGTTATCCTGCCTGGAGTATCTCAGGTCAGACTGTTCCCTCCTGTGTTAAACTGTGTGGTCCTGGGCACTGCTTGGCACGCTGCACAAATGCTGGCTGCAGAGCACCCAGGGCTGGCGTCCTATTTCCTCTCCATCACACTTCCTAGGGGATAGGACCTGGTAAATAGGGCACTTGGGGCCAAGGAGCAGGCTATTCTGGCTCTCCTGTTCAGAAGGAAGCTGACTTATTTCCGTCTTTGGATTATCGTGGTGATTTCCCCCCTTTTCCTGACTTCTGCCTCTCTTGGCTGCCCTGTTGATACAGTGCTGAGCTCCTGAGGATTGATTCTAGATACAACACTTGAATTCAGTCAGTGACTCCCAAACCTCAGCCCTGGCACCAAATGCACCAGGAAGGGATGTCTGGAAAAATAAGAACAAACAAACAAACAACAACAACCAAGATCTTTTCCTAATTTGCAGAGATTCAAGAGGACTGAAACCGAGGAATCTGTATCTTTTTATAAAAACAGTGGTGAGATTCAAAGACCATTTCATTGTGAGAGCTTTCTAATCCAGACAGCAGTGGAGATAATAGTTTATTGGGTCCCTACATACTCACTGCTAGCTGCTCAATGCAAGGAATCTTTGTGATCCAGCCCCACGCAATACACCGCACACTGGATCCCTGTGAAGTCTATTCAGGCATCCTACTACCTTCTCAGTAAACATTTCGGTGCCTCTAGGAGAGGAGGGTTTTTAACATAACCCCTGCAGCATTATCACACCCAAGAATCAATAACAATTCCTTAGCATCCAATACCCTGTCAGCGTTCAGGTATTTACAGTTGGCTGATACAGATCAGGATCCCCAGGAAGTCTGCCTACTGCGTTTTATTGGCATGTTTCAAACATCTCTTTTAATCCATAGATTTCTCTCTCTCTCTCTGTTTCCTTTGAAATTTACTTGTTAAAGGAACTAGGTCCATGGTCTCTAGAGCTTCTTAAATTTTTCTTATGCACACGAGTCACCAGCAGATTTTGTTAAAATACAGATTCTGATTCAGCAGGCCTGAGACAGAGCCAGAATTCAGTGTATCTACCCAGCTCTGGAGCGATGTGGGGCTGCCAGTCCTCAGACCACACTTGAGGAGGAGGCTACTCCAAGGAAGACTGCAGAGGTGCCGGCATGATCCTGCTTCATCTTCCCTGCAAACCGGGGGTCATTTCAGGCCCAGGTCAGATTCAGATGGATGCTGGTGATTGTACTGGAGCGTGGTGCTGTGCATTCCTTCTGATGCTCAGTGGATCTTTGCACAGCCAAAGTTCAGACCCTGTGGGGCCAGCTGCCTTAATTCCTCCTAGCCATCATTTTCTGTAGCTGTAGTTGGAGGCTGTGGCCCTGAAGCCATCTTGAACAACTTTGCACCAACTATATTGTGGTCTGGCAGTGCTGCCCTCATTGTTGCTGCATGGGCCAGGGAGGGTAGCAGGCCCCAGGAGTGTCCACCTGGGCTGTGTTTCGAGTGGTAGAGCATCGCATTAGGGGCCACCCGTAAGCAATGCTTCCTAGGATCCATGACCTTGTGTAGTCCTCCCCACACTGACACTGGACTTGGCGAATGGGACATTTGCAGAAGCTTGATAGGTCTTGTGAATCAGGGTTTGGAATGTTCCCCTCGTCCCATTGGGAAGCCTAGTTAGACCATGAAATGATGAGAGAGGGGCCCAGCTGACAGCCAGCACCTGGACCCCAGGCATGGGAGTGAGGCCATCTTGTGCCTTCCGGTCCCAGCTAAGTGCCTAGGAGCGAGGCCCTGCAGGAGCCTAGCCAATCCATGGAATCATGAGAAATAACAAACTGTTGTTGCTTTAAGCCACTAAGTCTTGGTGTTTTGTCACACAGCACAGCTAACTGAAACATGGCTGTGCAACAGCTTACCAGGTATGTGGGAGTCGGTGCTCAGTGAGCCAGGACCTCAAGCCTTCTCTGTTCCTGGGGTTTGGCAAACATGAGTTAACTCCCAAAATCTGAAGATGCTTCAAGAATGGAACCAGCTTGACATTCCTACATTTTCCTTTCAGTGTCAAATCATGGCTCTTATCCAAAGGGAGACACATGGTGAAGGACTTGGGGACATAGGCTCTGGAGTTGGACATACCTGGTGTGACTCCTGGAACAATTTCCCTGGCTGGTGTCCTTGCACACATCACTCTGTCCTCCCAGCTTCTGTGCCTGCATGTTTCAAAGGCATATATCAACTTCAGGGCATTTGCGAGAAGGAAGCAAAATGAGGTATTTAGAGCTGGAATCCATGTAGAGTGGCTACACACTATATTATTATTGTTATTAAATACCATCCATACATTAGTAGACAATCTACTTGCTCTCTCTCTCCTCTGTTACTTGGAGTGTGGTCTGCAGACCAGGAGCAGTGGCAATGCTTGGGAGCTCAGTATCATAGCTTTTTCTGTCATAAAATAAAACACAGGTAGAGAAAACTCCATTGAATGTATGGCGGTGTAAATGATTTTAGGCAGACACCCTCATAAGTACCATGCAGGTGATGAAACGGATCTGCCAGCACCTGAGAAGCCCCTGGGTGCTCACGTGGCATCACCTCACTGCAATGTTTTAGTCTGTCATCCATGTGCACCCCCTGAACACTATAGTCTCCTCTTCCTCTATTTAAAATGTGATGTGTCGGGGTGCCTGGGTGGCTCAGTGGGTTAAGCATCTGCCTTCGGCTCGGGTCATGATCCCAGGGTCCTGGGATCGAACCCCATATCAGGCTCCCTGCTCAGCGGGGAGCCTGCTTCTCCCTCTCCCTCTGCCTCTCCCCTGCTCGTGCTCTCTCTCTCTCTGTATCTCTGTGTTTCAAATGAATAAATAAAATCTTTAAAAAAAAATGTGACGTGTCTTGGGGCACCCAGCTTGCTCGGTCGGTGGAGCATGTGACTCTTGGTCTGGGGGTTGTGGGTTCAAGCCACACGCTGGGTGTAGAGATTGTTTAAGAATGGAATCTAAAAAAAAATGTGACATGTCTCTTAATTCCAGTCCCCTCTCTGTACCTCTTTCTTTTCTGTTGATGGATGTGGCTTAATTGGCCTGAGTTTCCCTTGTAGGGTTTTGTAGGCAGGACATAAGTGTGGCATAATGGTTCTGCTGTGCTTGGTTTCTGCAGCTGGGTCCAAGGCCTGATCAGACACATGTGTCATCTCACTGTTCAGACCAGACAGGTGTGTTCTTTCAACAGGAGGAATGAGGGGCAACCCTCAAAAAGTTTCTCTTTTCATAAGGTCAGTGGCTGCTGATGCTTAGTGCTTGGGACTGTTAACTCATTTGGGCTTGCAAAATGATGATCTATTGTTTTTCATTTATTAGCTGTGATAGTTTTATAAAGAGACACTTTTACTCATCTACTATGGATTATGCAGAGGTATGGTTTGTATAAGAAAAGGAGGGTAAATGTTTGATGCTTTCCCTTTATTTAAAGACACTGCATTGATTTCATATATCTTCAAAAAGTGACTGATAAATTTACAAAATCATTATGAATTCATGAATTTATATTTATATTTTATGGGTTTCAATATACTGCAATTATTCTCTGTTTTGAGGCTCATTTATCTTATAATGGGAGCCTCTTCCTGTTGGCTCTGGAGTCCTTTGGATGTGACCCAGTGGTCCTTCAGAGTGTCCTTGTTGTCTGCTACGGCTCACCTTAAACATTCAAGACCTTTTTCTTGAAGCTAAATATATTCATTGCTACCGGTTGCTTATTGTTTCTCTCTATATATCATCTATTTATCATCTATCTATTGTCTATCATCTATCTATCTATCTATCTATCTATCTATCTATCTATCTATCTATCATTTATCTTAAAGGTAAAATACCAAATGAGCCAATATTGCCATTGTCAATCCAAATTTAGGACTTACAGAGTTTTACTTCCCTCTTTTCTATTCCAGCTGTATCTCATTTCTCCCACAGCAAAAATCCTGATTCTCAAGGCTACAGGGGTTGATAGAGTATGCCATAATTACTGTTTTTTTTTTTTTTTTTTTTAAGATTCCATTTATTTACTTGACAGAGAGAGACAGAGCGAGAGAGGGAACACAAGCAGGGGGAGTGGGAGAGAGAGAAGCAGGCCTCCCGCGGAGCAGGGAGCCCGATGCGGGGCTGGATCCCAGGACCCTGGGATCATGACGCGAGCCAAGGCAGACGCCCAACGACTGAGCCAGCCAGGCGCCCCGCCATAATTACTGTTTTATTCCACATTATAAGTCAACAAAATAAGAATAACAACAGGACTGACTATTGCTGCTCCCAGTATGATTGCTAGCCCAGGTCGAATTGCCTTCCCTGTGCACTCTGTGTTCTCCCACTTTCTGTGATGGCCTGGGACCTGCCCTGGCTCAGCTCCAGGCTCCGGTGGCCCCCCCTTAGCTTTGGTCCTGTGGGTAACTGTGCATTCCATGTTCAGCAGCATGTCTTAGGTGCGTGACCCTGCAGTCATCCTGGTAGTCTGAAGCCCCCTCAGGAGATTATGTAGAAAAGTCCCAGGGAACGTTATTTCCTGAGTTGGTGCATGCTGATAACTATGTGGTTCTCTTCTCAGGCCCAGCAATCTGCTTCCTCCCACTTTCCTCCCACAGGTTCAGGGCTGGTGGCTGTGGGTGTTTGTCCCCCACTTTTTGTTGGGTGTGGGGGCAGCTTGCCATCTAGCTCTGTTGTAAGTGTTGTGCACAGTGTTTTGTCCCTCTGCCTAGTTGCCCATTGTGTGAGTGTGCATGCGCGGGGGCGGGGGCGGCCGTGACAGAGTAGCACCGCTGGGGAGCTTATGCACCGATATTTATTTCTCATAGTTCTGAGCCTAGAAGGTCAAGATCCCATGTCTCATGGGCTTGTAGACAGCCGTCTTCTTGCTGTGCCCTCACACAGCCTTTCCTCTGGTATCTCTGTGTGTCCAGATCTCTTCTGATAAGGTCACCGGCCATACTGGGTCAGGACCCACCCTATTGGCCTTCTTTCAACTCAGTCACCCCTTCAAAGGCCCCACCTCCAAAGACAGTTACATTCTGAGGTACTGGGGGTCAGGGCTCCAACATGGATTTTAGGGGACACAATTCAGCCCATAAAACTTTTTGTGTTGGGATTTGTAGAGACTAAACCCTCTTCCCCTGCTGCCTCATCTTCCCAGGGTTTCCCTTTCATGGTTGGTTGATGTTTCTCATGACTGCGTGGGCCCGAGATGCAGCCCCCAACCCATTCCCTGCATGTGGCCCTATTTGTAGTGCCCACCCCTCCAGCTGACACGTCTTTTTTTTTTTTTTTTTTTAAAGATTTTATTTATTTATTTGAGACAGAGAGAATGAGAGACAGAGAGCACGAGAGGGAAGAGGGCAGAGGGAGAAGCAGACCCCCTGCTGAGCAGGGAGCCCGATGCGGGACTCTATCCTGGGACTCCAGGATCATGACCTGAGCCGAAGGCAGTCGCTTAACCAACTGAGCCACCCAGGCGCCCCCAGCTGACACATCTAAGGGGCTGTCTGCCACGCCAGCAAGAAAACCCCATGGCAGGTGGCAGTAGTGCCCCGCCCACCGCGCTGTCCTGCCCACACAGCCACACTGCTCCGCCCACTCCGGTGCCCCCGCCCCCACAGCGGCAGTACCCGGCCTGTAGTAGTGCCCGGCCTGTAGTAGTGCCCGGCCTCTAAAACGGGCCCAGTAAACAACTATTGAGTAAATGTGCAGGAAGCAACATAGCGGAGTGGGTTCACATCCAGGCTCTGCCTAGACCTGGCACTGTGCCTTTGAGCAACTGGCATGAAGGCCTCACAAGGGACTGACCAGGTGCCCTCTCAGGCCTGTCTTGGTTCCTCCGTTCCTTACCTGGGGAAGGCTAAATGTGTGCACTGCCTTATATAAAAGGGACTTCACAGGTAGCATTTAACCCACGGAGCAAAATCAGGCCCACCTCTTTGTTCCCTTTCTCTGCAATCAGACGTGACAGTGAGAGTTGGCCAGAACCTAGAAAATTAGGAGGGTCGCTGTTTTCTGCCATCCAACTGAGAACGAGGCTGTGGCTGTGCTGAGTGCTTTGGGGACATTTTAGAGAAGCAGTTTGCCAAAGAGACTGGAGATCTGTCCGAAGCAGATCATGGGGAGGCAGCCGAGGGGTAAAAACACTGGCTGCGCAGATGTGACAACAGGACTTGGTCTCTCCCAGGACACTTGTCTTTGCTGTGTTTGTGCCCATCATTCAAGTATTTGCTCATTCATTCAAACAGCTCTCTTCTGGGCTTCATTGGGTAAGAGCTTCATTGCCTTCACATCTCAATCTGTGCAAAACTCATATCTGATTTCATAAAAGAAACCCTTAAATCAGGATAATCTGACTTCCAGTTCATTTTATATTACTTTGTTAAAAAAGAAAGGGTGTGAACTGTGGCTATGTTAGGAACTGAGTCAGAGTGCTTTTAGCCAAAGTTCAGAGATGACACACTGAGCTCTGGCAAAGGTGGCAGGACCTCGGCCCCCACCCTCAGAGACCTGACTCTGGACCACAGGATGGAGGCCCTGCCTCACACATTCGCTTCCTCATTCAGCCACAACCTACTGAGCACCTGTCTGTCAAGCTGCCAGGTGTCCAAGCTGCCAATTAGGACAATGAACCAAACTGAATGTAACAATCAAGAAGGCTCCATTCACTCACTGGGACTGGGCAGGCAAGGGGCAATGAAGAAAGCACTGGCCCTCAGCCACTCCTTTCCCCACGGAACATCGCTGGGTGAGGGTCAGACCCCATACAGTGCAGGCTGGGGGGTGGGCAACATCACTGGGTGAGGGTCAGATCCCACACAGTGCAGGCTGGGGGGTGGGCAACATCACTGGGTGAGGGTCAGACCCCATACAGTGCAGGCTGGGGGGTGGGCAACATCACTGGGTGAGGGTCAGACCCCACACAGTGCAGGCTAGGGGTGGGCAACATCACTGGGTGAGAGTCAGATCCCACACAGTGCAGGCTGGGGTGGGGGTGGGGGCAGGGGTCATCTTCCTGCCAAGTAGCCCTGGACAAAAGGCTCCTGCCTTTTTATGGCCCCTGGGGCCCCGGGGTGTGCAGGAGTGAAAGTATATTGAGTCAGGAGAAGTGCCTTAGCCAAAGCCCCAGGTAAGGGGTGCAGAGAGGAGGCGCCTGGGCTAAGAATGTAGATGTCCACCAGTACCCTGGTTCTGCAGAAGTCTGCTGTGGGGAGGGCAGTTGGCCCACAAGGCCTGCCAGGGATTGCCTGTGGGCACATTTGAGAGAGCACACACAGCATCATGGCCTAGACCCAGGCTCCTCTCTGCACCTGGTCCTGGCCCAGGAGTTGGGGCTGGTGTAGTGAAGACAGAGACAGCATCGACCCGGGCGGTGCTGGCGCCTGAATGACAGTGAACCCTGACCCTGCTGTGCAAGAACCAGTAGCCGTGGTCAGGTTGTGGAAAGCCCCCTCAACAGGTTTCATTCCCTCTCCCACCATGGCACCCACCTTCCTTGCTTCATTTATATTTTTCTTGGCCATGATCAGTTTGGCCCTTGGCAGTTTCCAAAGCATTTTGTTTTGTTTTTCTCAGCCTTCAAATCCTAATGCTAGGTTCTCAAGCCTGGCTGCACATTAGAAAATTGGGGAGCTTTTAAAAGTGTTCAGTACTCAGTCCCCTTCCCTGAAAGTGCTGATGTGATGCTCTGGCTGCATCCCGCAGGTGAGCTGCCTGTGTACTCAGTGTGGCTCCCCTGCCCCGAAGGGAAGGCATCTTCATCGGTGGGTACAGAGCTAGCAAGTGGGAACTGAAAATGGGGTCAAAGCACCCTCGTTGGGGATTTAAGGCATAAAACAATTGCTTCTCCTACCAAGAACACAGTTAGAAACTGGAAGAAGTATGGTCCCAAACATGATTAAGAGGCTTTAAAAATGGAGCAGATTCTTCTGTTTCAGGACATCCTGTATATGTCTTACCTAAAGGCCCCTGAGGGGTTTGTACTGTGTGGTTTTTCTACAACACATACACTTGGCTCTGCATCAGTTTCTTTGTGATGGGGAGCAGGCAATGGAAAGTCAAAGTAAAATAAACTTGCAAAGAAAAATAAGACTAACAAGGAACCCGAAGTGGATATGGCTGATGGATATGGTTTGATGGATACCGTTACTTGGGGCACTTTGGTCAAGTGGCAATTGTCAAACATCAGTGTGCACAATAATCCCCTGGAGGGCTTGTTAACACAGACCGCTGGTCCTCAACCAGAGATTCTAGGATTCTGACTCACTGCCTTGGGGAGGGGCCCGAGATTCTGCATTTCCAATGAGTTCCCAGGTGATGTCCGTGCTTGGCTCCACAGACCACACCTTGAGAATGCTGGTCAAAATAAAACAGCTCTTCTCAGAAAGCCAGTGAGAAGACAGTGCAATCAGAAAACTTCTTGGCGGGGGGCACTTGGGTGGCTCAGTTAGTTAAGCATCAGACTCTTGATCTCAGCTCAGGTCTTGATCTCAGGGTCATGAATTCAAGCCCTGCGTTGGGCGTCAAGCTGGGCATGGAGCGTACTTAAAACAACAACAACAACAAAAACAAAACTTCTTGCATGAAACCCATCCACACTAGATATTAGACTCCTTTCATTATAATTCTGGACTGGTGTTTGTTAGGACTGAGACCCAAGGTTTCTGTCTGGTATGGGCCCCAGCATGCACATTTAAGATCTGTAATTTTCTCTAATCTGGGAAGCACTATGCAAA
This sequence comes from Mirounga angustirostris, assembly GCF_029215605.1. NCBI lineage: Eukaryota > Metazoa > Chordata > Mammalia > Carnivora > Phocidae > Mirounga > Mirounga angustirostris. The sequence continues at coordinate 88,969,235 of NW_026991718.1, forward strand.
TGCTGTTTTCCTCTGGCCAGAGCTGGAGCTTCCGACAGCCTGGCACCAGCCTGAACCCAGGTGAGTGGCCTGCAGGGCCAGTGGGTCCCTGGGTGGAATTGTGACTTTCATCAAAGGTTTCATCAAAAGCTTAACTCTGGCCAAAGCAGTCTTTCCAAGCTACATCCTAGGGAAGAGTCTTCTGGGAGATGTTACTAAGAATTCCCTGAAAAAAGTCTGGAAAAGTTCTGCATTGCATCTTCTTCTTGGGCTTTAGCATTTTAAAGGCTCTGGAAATTCCAGAATGAAGAAGCTTGCCTAATATAGCTGAACCTAGTGTTTTCTGTAACTAGTTTGACCACGGGGCACTGTCTTCTCAGCTTCTCAGCTTTTCTATTAGGATCTCCGGGAACTCAAGCTCCATGGGGTAGCAGTGTGAGAAATGGGTACGGACCCTGCAATCTGGGCATAGGAAGGGGACACCAAGTCTTCGTGGTTTCAGAAAGCACATCAGAGGCTCTATGGGCCTGTGTGGAGTCACTGTCTGCTCCAGGACACAGGCAGGTAAACAGGCGTTCCTCGGGAGCGGCTCTTTCCCTGAAGCATCTGAAATGTTTCAGGAACCCACAGGGCTGGGTTTGAGCACACAAATCAAACTGAGATGCAGACACACCTGCTTCATTGTTGTTATTTACAGTATAGCTCCTTTGTCCACCCTGCTACTTTACAGAGCATCAAAGGTTTAAAACCCCCACCACGTGGCCTCAACATGGGGTCCTGGAACGTGCCAACCTTGGAAGAGCTGCCAAATGAGACCTTGGAAGAGCTATTGAAACCAAATGAGACACTAGGAGCCACGTGGCCCAAAGCAGGGTTTGCAGCTGGTGGCCTTGGCACCGCCTGGGTTTGTTAGCCCTGCAGGATACCGGGCCCTGCTCCAGACCTGCTGCGTCAGGCCTGCCCTGAATGAGATCCCTGGGAGATTCATAGGCACATTAGAGTTTCGAAGGCACTGTTTTAAAAATAAATAAAAATTTAAAATACACACAATGTGCGAAAGCCTCGGTTCTCAGGCTTGGTTGCTCATTGCAATCACTGGGAGCATTTAAAGTACTTAAGCCTCCCCCATCCCCATTTTAATTTGATTGGAATGGAGAGCATTCTGGGTTTTAAAGGTTCTGTGGATGATTCTAAAATGCAGCACGCTGATTGCAGGGCTCTGGACCTTTACTGGTGGAGTGTTTCTCCCTTGCTTGCTCCCCGAGCCCCTGGACCAGTGCCTGTGGGGTAGGCGTGAAACTCATCACAGAATAACATTTTGCTGCTCAACTGAGTTATCCTGGGACTCCAGATCATATGGAGGATTTGGGGGTGGTCCTGCCAGGAGTCTGTGTGCATGAAAGACAGAGGAATCTTCCAGAAACAATTCATCCTAAGGAAGGAACTTGGGTCAAGACCAATGTCTCAACAATAGAAGTAGGGCCTGTGTCTCTAACACCACCATGGCATGCACAGCCCTCCCCTTGATGCTGAACTGGTGGGCAGGGCTGTGGGATGGGCTGTTATATTTTGAGGTCTTGTTATTGTAACCCCTAGACTGTAGCACAGGTTATAGATGAATGGGAGGCAGTAATTTCAAGATAGGATGTGAAGTGTCACTTGATCCCCATGTAACCATCTGTGTCTTTTCAAGGGTGTGAGCAGAATGCTTTGAAGTTCTTTTTTTTTTTTTTTTTTAAGATTTTATTTATTTATTTGACAGAGAGAGAGATAGCGAGAGCAGGAACACAAGCAGGGGGAGTGGGAGAGGGAGAAGCAGGCTTCCTGCCGAGCAGGGAGCCCGATGTGGGACTCGATCCCAGGACCCTGGGATCATGACCTGAGCCGAAGGCAGACGCTTAACCATCTGAGCCACCCAGGTGCCCCAGAATGCTTTGAAGTTCTTAGGAGCGGAGGATTGCAACCTCCAAAGTGCCTTCTTTGAAGAATGTTCTCCACGCAGTGTTCTGTGTGAGCTACAGGCTGTGGGTGACAGGTCGGAGGCAGCGGTGGACAGAACCCTCCACAGCCCTCACAAGCAGGCCTAGCACTCAGGCCCAAGTGACTTTAAAAAATTAAGAAGGAACGGTAGACAATTCAAGGCATCTTGAGATCAGCATTCAGCCAGCCTCCCCACAGAACTGGGAAGTGGGACAGATAAATGACCCCATTGCAGGGAACAGAGTGTCCTGCCTGTGAAGCGCCCCTTTGATAAAAGGGTTGACAGAAAACAAAAATACACTTTCTGCTTGGAAAATGTCTGATGCGAATGCCCAAAAAAGTCCTGCGTCCTAGTCAGGCCTGAGAGTGTGGGTGTGGAGGTGGCCTCTGGCTGGGGAGAAGGCCGGGGCGCCTAGGTGGGTACTTAAAGCCCCTGGCAAGGGCACTCAGCCCCGTTGTGTCTGAAGCAGAGCTGTCCCAGGAAACTGCAGCAGGGGAAGGGTTAGTAGGGATGGACTCCATCTGAGGGGACTCTGGTTACTGACCTCCATCCAAAGAAGATAGGGACTCTCAGCATCTTTCTTCCTGGGGACCTAAGGCTGGGAGGTCTCTTCAGCAAGCCCAGACTATGATCTCTAGCTCTCGGTCCTCTGCAGATGAAGGTCATTCTCTATTATTATTGTGAATTAAATGTTATTGTTTCTCTGTTCTTCTCAGGCATGGAGAAGCTTGGGGCTGGGGCTGGGGCAAAATGGAGGCAAAGCCAGTGGAGGGCGGGATGCCCGGGCTTGTCCTCGGCAGAGTGGCTGTGCCCTACTGCCCGGCTGGTCCCCACCGGGTTGGGGCTGGCTCCTTCAGCTAAGTGCTCTGCCTGTGGGCTGGGCCAGCTCACCCCTGCCCCACATATCTGCCCCCCCGACATACCCTCCACTCCTCCCCACGTGCCCCCCACCCTTATGTGTCCCCCACCCCTGCATGCCCCCCAACCCTACATGCCCAGGCACCTTTCCTTGGCTCTAGAACCTGCTCTCTCAAAGCCAGAGTGACCTATTTCTGGGCCCACATAGAGAAGCAAGAACTGATAAAAAGAAGGTTCTCAAACTCAAGAGAATGATTTCCGTGAATACAAACTGGAGGCTTAAACTGTGCTTAGGCATTGGATGGACCTGACAAAGGGTCTGTACTGAAGAGAAAAAGGATATATGTAAATAACTGGAAATGTGACCAGCTGAGAATAGAAATCAGGATTGTGACAGAATTGTCCAGGTCTAGAAAAGCTTCCAGGATGGGAACTGGGACATGCACAACATGATAAGAAAGCAAGGCTGAATACGGGACTATTTCCTACACAGTCAAGGTAGAATCCACTGTAGTGTGGGCTGTGCCCCCTTGCGCTGTGTGTCCACAGGGGTGGGCAGGCCCTGCTCCTGTCCTGTGTCCCACGTGGGCTTGGAGGTCTGTGTTGGGAAGTAACTCCAGTCCCGAGCCACGAGCTACATTCCCTCTGGTCCTCCTGTGTGTGCTGGTTGGGAAGTGAAGTTGGTTTTTGGAAAAGCTGCAAAGTGATTCAGGGAGGTGGTGACCCAAATAGACAGTGGTTCTGGATGAGATTGCTGCTTTTGTTTGCAAGTGAAGGGGTGACTTACAGGGCAGTGGTTTCGATCAAGTGAAAGGGTATGGGGCTGGGGGAAAGCACTTGCCGGGAGGCCTGGGTCTGAGTGACTCTGGGCAAGGGAAGGCTCTAGGCCTCCTGGGGTAGCTGAGCAGAGCCACAAGCCTCTCTATAGCCTCCCTGCAGGGGCTCGTGGGCCCGAGAGCACCCAAACTCTCTCTGTCCTCCTCCTGCCTCTGCTCTTCTGTCGTTGTGCCTGGTGGGCTGGCCTCTTTCCTCAAGGCCTCTCTGCACCCAGGCCCTACACCTAGCTGCTTCTAGAAATGAATCCAAATTCCTGCAAATTAGGAAGGATCCTCCTGGCCAGTCCAGTCCTGACCTCTGCCCTACACACCCTCCTGAATCCATTAAGAATCCATGCTTTGTTTTTAAGCACATTGTGTCTCCCAACTTCAGACTTCACAGGGCCTCAGTAGTGGAAAAGCCCACATCCCTGGGTCTCAGCCCCTCCTGTCCTCCTCCAGAGAAAAGCAGCACACGGAAATTGTGGCTGCTGGGCTTGCCTCTGGGATTGAGGTGGGAGGACTTCCCACACCTGCATGCCGGGCCGCCTGCCTGAGGCAGGGGAGGGTAGGAGGATCTGCGGCTTCCTGGCACCTTTTCCCCACCGTGCACCCTGACTTAGGTGAGCTGGGCAGCACTACCCTTCTCACGGATCTGCATCAAGGATGCTGAGGCAGAGTGGGCTGCAGTCTCCTGAATGGGAAGCAGAAGAGAAATGTACTTGGCCTGAAAAGGCAAACAGGCACTTCCTCCCTACAGGGAGCCCCAGGGAAGGTCCAATGGCCGGATCCTATCTACCCGCATGCGCATTTGAATGAGGACATCAGGGACTGCTGCCCTGGGGAAGGGAGGAGGCAAGGAGCACTGTTCAGGAGGGACTCTGTCCTCTTTAAGGGTGTGGGAGACAGCAGAGCCAGCTGGAAGGGAGACAGAGCATAAATGTTGGCAGCATTTACATTTCCTACGTGAAGGCAATTTTCCGTGTGGTGAGTTACATACATCCTGCTGTGTTGTGTCCTGGAGCTGCTGTAATAAATTGCCATAGATTTCGGGGCTCAGACAATGACAGATGAAGTTGGCATCACTGGCCCTAACCAAGGGTCAGCAGGGTGCCCCTCCAGAGGCTCTAGGCGAGAGCCTGGTCCTGACTCTTAAGGCTGTTGTAGCGCTTCCCGGCTTGTGTGGGCGTCCTTGTCCTCTCCGCCTCTGTCTTCACATGCCCCCCACCCCCGGCGCCTCCTCTGGGTAGGGTCTCCCTCTAGTAAGAAGGACTCATGTGACAGCATTTAGGGCCCACCAGAAAATCCAGGACCATCTCCTCATCTCAAGACCCTTGACCTAACCACACCCACAAAATCCTTTTCTGATGCATAAAATTCGAAAAAATTCTCAGATTCCCGGGGTTAGGATGGGGTTATCTTTGGGGGCCACTTCTCCAACTCCCCTCCTTCTTGTCTCGGATATTTCTACTTTCAGTTTTCCAGTGAGGATGATTTTCAGGGAAACAAGAAGCCATTTCCAGTTGGCTGAAATGCCTCCATCCTGAATCTGTAATTCTTCCAGCTCTATTACATGCTTCCTCCAAATGCCTTTTCTGTCCCTCTCGGGGTGCCAGGGCCCCTAAAACCAGCCCAGCAGTCAAGGACTCTTGAGTGCTGCAGGCCCTCGGGCCCCTCTCTGGGGTCCTGAGAGATAGGCTGCGTTTCCAGGTGGATGAGGCTGCTCTCTTCGAGGTCTCCAGGGATCCCCAGGGGGTGGTGTCTCCTTCCTCAACTGCAGAATGGAGTAAGAACGGAACTTTGCCTGTGGGATGTCAGCTGAGGCTGCTGATGTGCACTCAGCTTAGAGGTTTGATATTAAGCCAGGTGGGAGAGTGGTGAGAGGTAGAGGCAAGTAAGGACACTTTGGGACTCCCTCCTGCCTTCAGTTCGGGTGGAAGAGCCTAGAGGCCAGCCGGCTTCATGCGGACCCTCTCTCCTTCCTTGAGCACAGTTTCTTTCCACAGTATTCCTGCCTATCCCCACATCCTTCCTGCTTCCAGCTCCCACGGCCCTGGCAGACCTGGGTTTACCTCTCACGGGTGGATATTCCGTGGAAGATGTCAATTCCGGCCTCCCGATGTCTCAAGTCACTCCACTCGGCACATGCTGGTGGGCCAGGCCCTGTCTGGGGCACTTGGGGTACAACAGTGAGCAGAGTGGCTGGTGACCCTGCCGTCAAGAAGTGCATTTGTTCACAGCAGTGAGTAGTAAACACTATGGCATGACAGAGTCAGTTAGAGGGGGTCAGTGCTATAGGTAAAAAGGAAGATGGAGACAGATGAAAAGGAGCAGGAACTCAGGGCCAGGGTGGGTGTGAGTATGGGCTAGGTCGGCATTTTTTTAAAAGATTTTATTTTTTTAAAGCAATCTCTACACCCAGTGTGGGGCTCGAACTCACAACCCCCGAGATCAAGAGTCACATGCTCCACTGGCTGAGCAGCCAGGGTACCCGAGGTCACCAGTTTGAATGAGGTGGTTGTGGTAGTGTTGCAGGATTTCTCAGCCTTTAGTTTCTGCAGTTCTTGGTCACGCTGCTTCAAAGAATGAAGAGGTGGACCAGACGAAGAGCGGTGGGCAGCAAAGCAGAGTTTATTGAGCAACAGTACAAAGCTCCCAGAGAGGAAGGGACCTGAGAGGGTTGCCACTAGAGTTTCTAAGTTTAGGGGTTTTTATGAGCTCTTTTGAGGAACTATCATAAGCAACCAGGGTGTGCTGAGTCACGCCAATTGGGGCTTTGGTCACATATCTGTCTACTTATTAGGTTAATGTCTATGTGCTGATGGTCTTTTTTGTCTGACATCTGGGGGCTTAGGTCTTAACTGCACCTTGCCAGTGATATTGACAAATGTTTTGTGGTTAATCATCTTATTTTAGGACGTTTTATGGAAGTCATTTCTGCAAAAGCTGCAAAACAGAATGCTAGAGCAGTCCTGTCTAAGCTTCAAAACAGGATGTTAGTGCCGTTTTGTCTTAGCTGTCCCGACTCCATATCTTCCTGTTGGGGACCCTGGCCCTGACTACCTAACTGTCCAACTAACTCCTAACACACTGGGAAGGTGACATTGGAACAAAGATTTGAAGGAGGTAAAGGAGGTAGTCATGTGGTATCTAAGGGAAGAGCCTTCCAAGGAAAGGGCACAGTCTATGCAAAGGCCCTGAGGTCAGAGGCATATTGAGGAGCAGCAAGGAGGCAAGTGAGGCTGGAGTGAGTGAGTCAGAGGGAAAGTGTGATAGCAGATGGAGTGTAGGAGTTGGGGGTTGGGAATGGGGGGAGCACAGTGTTGGACCACTGCCAGGACTTCCCAGAGATGATCAGACATAGCCCTGGTGCCATCATGGCTGTAAAGCCTTCCCTTGCTTTATGCTGGAGGGAGGAGCTTGGAGAATGGACCACCCCAGCTTCAGCAGGTAGAGGAGCTAGAGATGGTGCATGGCTCCCTACAGATATTCTAGCCTTCTAGGGCCAAGGAAATTTCCCTGGTCACCATGAACTGGTGTTGTCATTTCCAGGTGCCCAGGATCCCCAGGACAAGTAGGTCGTGGACCGTCCTAACAGGGGTAACATGAGGCCACCAAGTGAATCCTGAGCACCATGCCGGCCACCATAGTAAGAGTCACCCACTCTTACACAATGATTAGGGCCTCCACTCTGACTGCTGTCGCAAATCCCTTTGCTGACTTCTTTCACCTTGCCCTCAGACCCTGTTGGACTTTCCTCTGCAATCTCCCACGGGGACCTCACCTACACCTTACATTACTCTTGGCCACATCTGGCCCTTTTCACTCACATCCTGCCTCCATAGCAGACTCCCCAGCCTGGCCCCCAGCTTCCTTTTTATCCCTTCTCTTCTTATCTGGACTGCAAATACCATGACTTCTGCTTTCAGAATGACTCTGGAGTCTGCCCATGGTGCCCAGGCCCACTGTGCAGTCCCAGGGCTCATCATTCTGTTGCAGGAAGGCATCCATGTAGCCATCCTGCAGCTCCCAGGACGGGCCTCCCAGAGCCCCATGTAGGGAGACTGCATGTCCTCATGCTCACACACACCAGCTCCATGGCCCCTGGTAGGTTTCTCTTTTCATTTCACCCCCTTGTATCCACCTTTCATAGTGTGGCTAGTTGTCGTCATGAAAAATAAAATTAACTTGTTATGAGGTTTATAAAAAAACTTCCCTTGGCATTATGCTTACATTATGGAAAATGAGAAGCTTTATCACTGGAGGCAGGAACAAACAAGGACATGCACCCTGTCTACTGTAGCCTGGTTCTGGAAGACTAGACATTACAGTCAGGCAAGAGTCAGAAGTAAGAGTAAGATATTGGGAAAATTGTCACCGTTCAGGGATTGTATGATTGTATGCTTAGGAAAGTCAGGAGAATTGGCTGAGCACCCACTGAAGGTAAAAACTCAGGAAGGAAAATTATTATACTCCTTCAATAACTTTTCCATGTATAAATAACTAGTTAAAATATTATGAAATAATATTTCACTTAAGATAGTAATTAGGTGAGGGGCACCTGGGGTGGCTCAGTCAGTTAAGCATCTGCCTTCGGCTCAGGTCATGATCCCAGGGTCCTGGGATCGAGCCTCACATCAGGCTCATCAGGGAGTCTGCTTCTCCCTCTCCCTCTGCCTCCTCCCCCCTGCTCATTCTCTCTCTCTGTCTCTGTCTCTTTCTCTCTCCTTCAAATAAGTAAATAAAATCTTTTTAAAAAGATAGCAGTTAGGTGAGACATTAACAAGATATACATTTTTTGAAAAAGATTTTATTTATTTATTTGTCTCAGAGAGAGAGAGAGAGAACACAAGCAGGGGGAGCGGCAGGCAGAGGGAGAAGCAGGCTCCCTGCCGAGCAGGGAGCCCAAAGCGGGGCTCGATCCCAGGACTTTGGGATCATGATGTGAGCTGAAGGCAGCCGCTTAACTGACTCGGCCACCCAGGTTTCCCAACATATAACTTTAAAAGGGAAACCATAAGGCCTACAGAAGGAAAACTTTACAATTCTGCTTAAGAGATGAAATCTAGGTCTAAGCAGATGGGAAGAGGGAAATCGCTACCCACTAGGATGGCTCAATATTGTAAAGTTGACCACTAACCCTGAATTACTCATAAAATCAGTCAAATTCCAGTGCAGATACTGACATGATACAAGGGGGACAGTTGACATGGGGAAAGGAACAGGGAAACTGAGGGAAAAGAAGAATAATGAGGAGGGAAGAGCCCTGTTCAGTATAAAATGAATCGCAATGGTTCAGTAACGAGCCAGGTTCATACTGAAGGTTTTTATGGATTAACAGAGGGTTCCAAACTATATACAAACAAATACTCAAATTTAGTCCATGTGGTAGACAGCCTTTCAAATCAGAGATAAAAGAGATTATTCAGTAGATGGTTTAGAAACAATTGGCCATTTGTAAAAAAAAAAAAAAAAAAAGCTGAATTCTGGTCCGGTGCTGTACTGCTTCAAAAGGAATTGCCAATAAACTAAAACTAAAACTAAAACTAAAACATTCTGAAGGAAAAAAGATGAATTTGTTTTTAATTGTGAATGGGAAATGTTTTTCTAAGCAGGATATGTATCTGGAAGCTTTGATGGGTAACGCTGACTACTTGACTAGAAATATTTAAAAAAATCGCCAATGATGGAAAAGTAAACAAACCGAAGAAAACATTTGCAGCCCAAATGGCATAGGGCTTACACGCTTCTTTGAGCAACACATTTTACAAAGCGTTCTCATCAATCAATAAGAAAAATGTTTACAAACTCAACCGAAAAACGGGAGGTGCACAGAAATATAAATGAAATGGGTCAATAAGCATATAAAGGAGAGGTTTGCTCAATTTCACTCAGAATTAAAGAAATACAAATAAAAAGAACAAAGAGCTGTAACTTCTCTGCAAAGTAGCGAAAGCTAGAGGTGGGGTGATGCTCGTTGATGGTTGGGTGCAGCAGACAGCGCAGGCTTCTGAACTGTTGTCCACACACTGGGCAAGGCTTCTCTGGGGGGCTCTTGGCACTGTCCATCACAGTAGGTAGCGCCGCTCACCTTTGACAGTGCCCCCGCCAGGAACTGACCTGGTGCCTGTACCCGCACAAGTCAGCCAGGAAACGGGTGGAAATACTGTGATAATGAAAACCAGAAAAAAAATTAAGCTGTGTATCATTAAGAAATCAGTTAATGAAGAGGTTACTGCCTATGTTCTCCTCTAGGATTTTGATGGATTCCTGTCTCACTTTGCCATATATACAATGGAATATGACTCAGCCATCAGAAAGGATGAATACCCAACTTTTACATCCGCATGGATGGGACTGGAGGAGATTATGCTAAGTGAAATAAGTCAAGCAGAGAAAGTCAATTATCATATGGTTTCACTTATTTGTGGAACATAAGGAATAGCATGGAGGACATTAGGAGAAGGAAGGGAAGAATGAAGGGGGGAAATCGGAGGGGGAGATGAACCACGAGAGACTATGGACTCTGAGAAACAAACTGAGGGCTTTAGAGGGGAGGGGGGGGGATGGTTAGCCCGATGATGGGTATTGAGGAGGGCGCGTACTGAATGGAGCACTGGGTGTCACATGAAAACAATGAATCATGGAACACTACATCAAAAACTAATGATGTATTGTGACTAACATAACATAATAAAAAAATTATATAAAAAAAGAAATCAACTAATGAGATTCTGACAGCTGTACAGATTGTAATAGTACGATGAAAAACACTTTCCTTTACGTGTACACCTCCGTAAAAGGTGAAGCAACAGAATGAAGTGACTCTGTCTATGCTAATAAGGGAATATTTCCAAGACATACTATTGAGGGAATAGTAAAAAGGGTATAAAAATAGAATAACACATAAATAATTAAGCCTTTTGGGAACTTTCAGTTCTTTTACATTTTCTTTATGTTTTACTTTTGCCTTTGAATTTTCTTCCTTCCTCATCGCCAGGTGTGAACAAAGCTTCAATCCAGGGCTGGATGGTGCGCAGTCTGACATCCCTTCTGCTTTTTGCCCTGTTAACTGTTGGGTCCAGCCTGTTTCTCCCAAGTTGGCTGAGCTCTCAAGTTGGAGCTTTCCTCCTTCCACAGTGAGCAGATGCTCCCCCGATTCCCCTGTTCAGTGCTTCTCCAACTCCAACCCCCCACCCCCGACCCCTGGAGGGCCTGTGTGCTGACATTGTGGCCCCTCCTCAGAGTTTCTGACTTGGGAGATCTTGAGGTAGGCCAAGAGTGTCATCTCCAAGAAGTTTCCAGGAGACGCTGGTGCTGCTGGTCCTGGGCCCCACTTTGAGAGCCACTGCCCGAGTCAGTTGCCTGAGTCAGAAAACTGGGCCTTTTTCTGAATTGCTCCAGAGCAGGTTTCTTGGCACAGAATTGATACTCAGTTTCACTGATGGATGAATGAATTAGATTATCCCACAGATCCTGAGCAGTGGAAAGTTGTGACAGAAGTTTGTATGTGCTGGCAGGAGGAGGGTTTCATGGACGGTCCTACTCCTGGGGCCCGGGAGGCCATGTAATGCCACAGACACCCCAACCCAAGCCCTGGGCTCCACCCACACCCCCTGGCACCACTGTTCTGGGGCGTGCCCATGGCTTCCACTGCATGCTCCACCTCAGGGTCTCTCTCAAGTGCTGGAAAGCCAAGGAGGGTGGGTACCAGCCCATCCTCCTAGCTTTTGGGGGGAGCATCCTCCAGGTACATGCCTTGAAGTCCCCAGAGTTCCCAGGGGATCAGAGCCCCTGTTGGCCTCCACGTTACCGATGCTCTATCCTGCCTTGTCCCACTTCCCCACCCCCTCTTGCTGCCTCCCAGAATTGCCTTCCAAATAAACCAGATCCCTGTGTCAGGGCCTGCTTCTGAGGATAGGCCCTTACCCCAGTTGCCTGGCGACCATCTTCTTTCTGGCCTTCTTAGCTTGACAGTGATACCCAGAGACTCAGTGCAGACCGGGGGTTGCACAGGGGCTTCTGAGCCGGCCATTTGGGGTGACAGGCACCTGCTGCTGGTGGTGGTGCAGCAAGCAGATTGGGCCTGTAGCTAATTACCCCTCAGGCCATGGGGCCTTTGTGCAAGGCCAGAGATAAGTGCTCCAGAGAGAGCTGCCCTTTGGCCCTGTTCCTATCTACTGAATGTCTGCAAAGAAGGGTAGATAGGAAGGGGATTCAATTTCAGGGCTTCTGATTTGTCAGGTAACTCCTGCACAAGGGGCAGGGCTCTCCTATAACCAGGGGCATCTGAGGGAGTCCCCATCCTCTGTGCATGGCAGTAGCTGCCTCCTTTCTTGGGTGGAAGGATTTGCTTCTACACATGAAGCATTAAAACAGTTGTGCTCTCCCCTTGCCCGCAGCCCCCCATCCCCTCCAGAAGCCTCCTTCACAAGTGGCCACTTCTCCTACTGCCTGCATGAAGAACAGGCAGTTTTGGTGGGGAATTGGTGGTTGGCTTGGGTGAGTTCCCCCAGAAGCAGACAAGGAGGGATATGGGTTTGAGTGTGGTAGTTTATCTGGGAAGCGCACTCAGGGGCTCCGGGAGGGGAAAAGGAGTGAGATGGGGGAAGAACTAGCTTGTGCAAAGCTGTGGGCCTAGGGCTCAGCCCACTGGGGCCCTCTGGGTGATGGTGTGTAGTGACCCCAGAGTTGTTCTGACCAAGACGCTGTGAAGCTAGGCTCTCTCTCTCTAGCCCCCATTTCTAATCAGCTAAGGGCTGCTTCTGGGGCATTAACTCTCTGTCCCTTGTGGCCTGGCCCCACCATGCCAGGAAAAGCCCTCGGCAGAGTCTTCAGGGCCTGCAGGGAGGTATTGGCGGGTAGGGAACCATGAACTGGGGTTTTATGGACAGGTCACCCACAGTATTGACTCTGCCCACCATTTTTTATTGAAATATTTGGGAATATGGTAGCTAATATAAAACCTTTCAGAATTAATGTGGAGCAGAGTCTATTTAAATGAGAACAAAACTGTATTATCTGTGCTTCCAGCTAATTGGATGGCTTGGGGACTAGAGAGGAAGGCATACAGCCCCTGTGATCTGGATTTCTGTTTAACAGAACCAGCACAGGCCAGCATCTTGCAAAGTCACTTGGCAGCACTATTATCTTTAATTGCTAAATACATGTGGTTGCTGAAAATCTAAAATAATATATTACAAACTGTATTTAAGGCAATAAAAGAATTGGTGCTATTAGGAGCTGGGAGAAAATTAACAATCTTTAAGGACCTTGGTAAACAAAGACTGCGTTGCACTTTTCAAGCACAAAAATTGCAGGGACTTCTTTATTCATGTCAGAGGAGAGAACACCCCACACTCAGCACTGTTTGGTGACAAGATTTTAGATACAGTGGCATTGCATCACTGGGGCGATGAACCCAATCTCCACACAGGGAGGCAGTTTTACGGCTGGCATGTGTGAGGTGGCTGTGTACCTGGTAGAAAATAAGAGGATTTGCAATCGAAGATAACTCTTCCCCCTCTCACCGTTCTGTGCATTTGCTATTGTTAGCCAGCAACTATCTTCTGGTCCTGCCCACACCCGATTTCCTTTTAGGGAATGATACTTTCTCCTTTGGGTTTGGTTTGATGGGACCAGGCTGTCTCCACACCAAGGGGCAGGCGTGGGAGCTGACTCAGGCCAATGCATCTGTGTGTCTGCATCTCAAGGAAAGTGACCGAGTCAATAGTGGTTGGATTCGTTCAGCCCAGGGATGGTAGCCTGGAGAGACTGTTTATTATGATTCTCTCTTTTCAAGTTCTTTTTGGTGGTCTACGGGGGGGCCTGCTTCCAGCCTGTTGAGTCCAGCCATGCCATTTGAATGTACGGGCTTCTGATATCCTTCCTTTGAATTCTCGTTTTCATTTTTTTCCAACTTTTTTTTTTATTGAGGGAAAATTGGTATATAACATTACATAAGTTTCAGGTGTATAAGATTATCGTTTGACATCTGTATACACTACAAAGTGATCACCATCAAAAGTCTAGTTATCATGCGTCACCCTTCGATTGACCTATTTCATCCACTGCCCACCTCTGACTCCCTTCCCCTCTGGTAATCATCAATCTGTTCTCCATATCTCTGAGTTTGTTTTTGTATTGTTTTGCTTTTTCATTTGGTTTGTTTTTTAGATTCCAAATATGAGTGAAATCATGCAATATTTGTCTTTCTAGGTCTGACTTATTTCATTTATCATAATGCCCTCAAGGTCCATCCAAGTTGTCTCAAAAGGCAAGATTTCATTACTCTTTATGGCTGAGTAGTATTCTATTGTGTATGTATACCACATCTTCTTCATTCATTCATTCATGCATCAGCAGACACATAGGTTTTTCCCCTATCTTGGCTATTGTAAGTAATGTTGCAGAGAGCATGGGGGTGTATATATCTTTTAGAACTAGTGCTTTCATATTCTTTGGATAAATACCCAGAAGTGCAATAGTCGGGTCATATGGTAGATCTATTTCCCGCCCCCCAGAATTTATTTACTTATGTCTGTATGTATTTATTTATTTAGAGAGCGAACGCAAGTGGGGGGAGGGGCACAGGACGAGGGAGAGAGAATCTCAAGCAGACTCCTTGCTGGGTGCAGAGCTGATCATGGGACCTGATCTCATGACCCTGAGATCATGATCTGAGCCGAAATCGAGTTAGATGCCTAACCAACTGAGCCACCCAGGCGCCCCTGTTCTTAAGTGTTTGAGGAATCCCCATAGTGTTTTTCACAGTGGCTGCAGTAACTTATATTCTCATCAATTTGCAGGAGGGTTCCTTTTTCTCCACATCCTCTCTAACACTTATTTCTTTTCTTTTTGATAATTGCCATTTTAACAGGTGTGAGGTGATATCTCATGGTGGTTTTGATTTGCATTTTCCTAAGAACTAGTGATGTTGGACATTTTTTCATGTGCCAGCTGGCCATCTGTAAGTTTTCCTCAGAAAATTGTCTATTCAGATCCTCTTCCTATTTTTCAAATGGGTTGTTTTTGTTTTTTTAATGGTTGAGTTGTATGAGTTCTTTATATATTTTGGTTATTAATACCTTGTCAGATATATGATTTACAAATATCTTCTCCCATTCAGTGGGTTGCCTTTTCATTTTGATGATGGTTTTCTTCCTTGCACAGAGCTTTTTAGTTTGATGTATTCCCATTTGTTTATTTTTGCTTTTGTTTCCTTTGCTTTTGGTGTTAGATCCACAAACAGATCACTAAGAGCAGTGTCAAGGAATTTGCCACCTATGTTTTCTTCTAGGACTGTTATGGTTTCCGATCTTGCATTCAAGTCTTTAGTCCATATTGGGTTAATTTTTGTGTGTGGTGTAATGGTCCAGTTTCATTCTTTTGCATGTTGCTGTCCAGTTTTCCCAACACCACTTATTGAAGAGATTGTCCTTTCTCCATTGTGTGTTCTTGGCTCCTTTGTCAGAAATTAATTGCTCATATATGTGTGGGTTTATTTCTGGACTCTATTCTGTTCTATTGATCTGTATGTCTGTTTTTATGCCAACACCATAGTGTTTTGATAACTATAGCTGTGTAGTGTAGTTTGAGATCAGGGAGCATGATACCTCCAGCTTTGTTCTTGTTTCCCCAGATTGTTTTGGCAATTCAAGATCTTTTGTGGTTTCATACAAATTTTAGAATTATTTGTTCTAGTTCTATGAAAAATGCCATTAGAATTTTGATAAGGATTGCACTGAATCTGTAAATTGTTTCAGGTAGTATGAACATTTTAATAATATTAATTCTTCCAATCCATGGTCATAGACTATCTCTCTATTTATTTGTGTCTTCTTCAGTTTCTTTCATCGATGTCTTATAGTTTTTTTAATTTTATTTTTATAATTTTTAATTTTTTATAGCTTTAAAAAATTTTCATTTTCAGTACAGTAAATTTACTCATAAAAATATTCAAAAATGTACAATTTTTCCTTTTTAACAAAGTATAATAAAACATAAAAACTTCAAAAACAATACTTAACATTTATAATTCAAAATCAAATTAGCAGAATGTTAAATACTTACAAAACTATATCTTTTAAAAATATTTATAAAGTTATATGCAATTTTGTAGAATTGACATAAAAGAATGGCTCAAAAAATGGGAGAATTTTCCTTCATTCCTACAAAGAAAATCTGTCCAATATAAGCTATGAAGATTCTTGAGTACATGAGGTCTCTGATTTCAGTACCAAAGCCTTCATCTTTGCGCATGTAAGAACTTAATACATGTGAGGGGCTTGTTGCAATCCCTGGGACTGACTGACAGAGCTGCACTGAGCTCCCCGCCCCCCCAGAACAGTGTAGTCAAGTGGACCTTTGGCCTGAACCAGCAAGTATGTGGTTTCACAAGTGTTGATTAAAAAACTTTTTCTTTTTTTTTTTTTTTTTTAAGATTTTATTTATTTATTTGACAGAGAGATACACAGCGAGAGAGGAACACAAGCAGGGGGAGTGAAAGAGGGAGAAGCAGGCTTCCCGCCGAGCAGGGAGCCCGATGTGGGGCTCGATCCCAGGATGCTGGGATCATGACCTGAGCCGAAGGCAGGCGCTTAACGACTGAGCCACCCAGGCACTCCTCTTTTTTTTTTTTTTTTAAAGATTTTATTTATTTATTTGACAGAGAGAGAGAGCACGCGCACAAGCAGGGGGGAGCAGGAGAGGGAGAAGCAGGCTCTCTACTGAGCAGGGAGCCTGATGCAAGGCTCAATCCCAGGACCCCAGGGATCATGACCTGAGCTGAAGGCAGACTTTTAACTGACTGAGCCACCCAGGCATCCTAATTTTTAATTTTTAAAAAGATTTTATTTATTTGAGAGAGAGAGCGAGAGCAAAAGAGAGAGCACAAGTGGGGAGAGGGTCAGAGGCAGAGGGAGAAGCAGGCTCCCTCCTGAGCAGGGAGCCTGACACCAGGCTTGATCCCAGGACCCCAGAATCAAGACCTGAGCCAAAGGCAGATGTTCAACTAACTGAGCCATCTAGGTGCCACTTAATGTCTTATAGTTTTAAGTCTTTCACCTCCTTGGTTAGATTTATTCCTGGGTCTTTTATTCTTTTTGATGAAATTATAAATTGCTTTCTTGCTTTCTCTTTCTTATAGTTAGTTATTAGCATAATAGAAATACCACAGATTTATGTATATTGATTTTCTATTCTGCAAGTTTACTGAATTTATTAGTTATAACAGAGTTTTTGGTGGAGACTATAGGATTTTCTATAGTAGTATCATGTCATCTGCAAATAGTGACAGTTTTACCTCTTTTTTTCTGGATTTGGATGACTTTATTTCTTTTTCTTGCCTTATTTCTTGACTAGAACTTCCAGTACCATGTTGAATAGATGTGGGTTCATCTTATTTGGAACTCTTGGGCTTCTTGGACCTTGATGTCTGTTTGCTTCTCCAGATTAGGGAGGTTTTCAGCCATTATTTCTCCTAATATGTTTTCTGGTTCATTCTCTCTCTTCTCCTTCTGGGACCCCAATAATGTGAATATTATTCTGCTTGATGTTGTCCCTTAGGTATCTTCACTTTTTAGAATTGTTTTTTTGGTTTTGCTGCTCTATCTGGGTGAGTTCTATTTTTTTTTTGTTTTCCAGTCCTCTGGTCCATTCTTTTGTTTTATCTATTCTACTGTTGAATACCTTCAGTGTATTTTTTTTTCAGTTCAGTTATTGTATTCGTTAGCTAACTTCTGTTTGGTACTTTCTTATATTTTCTATTTTTTTATTGAAGTTCTCATTGTGTTCATTCATTGTTTTCCTGAGTCTTGTGAGTATTTTTATGACCATTACTTATCTCTGTGTAAGGTCTTTTCCTGAGGTTTTGTCTTATTCTTTTGTTTGGAACATATTCCTCTGTCTCTTCATTTTGCCTGATTCTGTGTTTGTTCCTATGTATTTAGGAAATCAGTTACCCTCTAGTGCTAACAGGTTTGAGGGAGAGTTTCAAAGTGGTACTCACCAGCACCTGTGTTAGCAAGTTAGAATGAGGTCACAAAAATGGTGCCAGCCAGTATCTGTGTCTGGGGGGGGGGGTGGTTACTACAAGTTCCTGCCTTCCTGGCAGATGCCATAAGATTAGTAAGTCGCCTTCACATATGGTCTAGGTGTTTTTGTGCTGGGTCCTGGAGCAGATAAGTCTGTGCATGAACCCTTTAAAGACAGGTTCTCCATTCCCTATAGTTCTATGGTTATCCTGGATGTAATCCCTGTTGGTTTCCAAAGCCAGGCATTCTGGGATCTTGTCTCTCCTATGCAGGATCTAGGGGTTGGCATGACTGATGTGGAGCACAGACTCCTTGCTTCTCAGGGAAGAGTTCTGTATTTTGGAGATGTCCCTGATTGTGGATTACTGCATCTGGGGTGGGTTTTTTTTTTTTAAAGATTTATTTATTTGTTTGAGAGATAGAGAGAGTGGGGTGGGGAGGGGTAGAGGGAGATGGAAAGAGAGAGAGAATCTCCAGCAGACCCTCCACTGAGCACAGAGCCCAACGTGGGGCTCGATCTCACAACCCTGAGATCATGACCTGAGCTGAAACCAAGAGTCAGCTGCTTAACCGACTGAGCCACCCAGGTGCCCCTGAGGTGGGTGTTTTTTTAAACAAGCATTGTGTCTCTGCCTCTCCTATTTGTTTCAAGTTGTTCTTTTATCCTTTGTTGTGGAACATCTAGTTTTCAGAGGAAATTATTCCATATATGGTTGCAAATTTGTTGTGTTCTTGAGAGGAGGTAATTTCAGGATATTTCTACCCACCATTTTGAACCACCCCCCAGTGAATTCTCTTAAGGCAAAATGGATTTGTCTTGCTTATAACCACAACCTTCCAACTGATACACTTTACCACAGACAACTGCCTTAGGATTTGTGGCTATGACATTCTTCCCCAGACTTTTCATATCTTGTTAATGTAATGCACATTGCCTATAATGTAGTTTTGAGGACCACATCATGACATACAATACCAGTGGCCTGCCCTTATCTCTTTAGTGCATGCCAGCCAGACTCATACATGCCAACACCTGCACTCCTCTGACTCCTGAACTTGGAGCCCCAGAGGCAGCTGTCCTTGTTATGCCTTTTTTGAAGTCCTGACCCACGGAGTCTTTGAGCATAATGAAATGGTGCTTCACACCATTAATTCTGGGATGGTTTACTGTGCTGCACTAGTAACTAGAACATGTGAGGTGAGACCCGGGATCAAGCAGAACAGCCCTGGTGGAGGGCCTGGAATGAGCAGTCACAGGGTAGCAAGACCAAGGAAACATGGGGACAGAGCAAAGGTCCCTGGGTAAGAAGTGTCACAGTTGAAAACACAGCCTACAACCAGGCTGGGCTAGGGCTCAGCAGTCACCCCAAAGAATCTAGACCTTTCCAGATATTTTTTGCAATGACGGATGGGAGTTGCAGCACCAAGCTAGCCTGTGCGGCTGAGCTACATTATTTATTACAAGAATGCTAACATAAACAGCTGTATCCAAGGACCCTGTGGTTTGGTGTAACCCCTGAAGCAATTTAATTCCTTGGGCTCAAAACCAAAAGTGACACACAAATTACTCTTTCTCACATCTTTCCCTTTATTGAAATGGAAGTTATGCATCTGATTCTGATGGGCTCTCTGGTGTCTTAAAGCAAGGATTTTGTCCAGCAGTAGTTGACTGGAGAAACAATAATCTTATGGTATGTGCTTGGCCAACCTGCATGGCTGGGATGCCCTAGAGGTGTCTTGCTTAGAGCTGGATGGGTGCACACTGCTCTCCTCACATAAGCAGAGGTGAAGGGAGATACCCATTCATTTCCCTAGGCAGGGGTCCCAGATGCTGCAATCTGTCTGAGGCAGGGTAGGAACTGACCCCAGAGCAGAGTCCCTGGTAGGACTGGCCCCACATGCCCTGTAAGACATGCAGGTTTCTGATGGTCATAGTCATCATCCCTGGTGATCAAGAGGAGTGGGTACAAAGCCAGGTCTCCCTGCATTTGGTAAACAAGACTCTTGAGGCCTCAGTTCTCATGAACAAATGGAGGTAATAATTGTCCCTGAGCCGCAGGGTTGTTGTGGGGACTAATGAGATATATATAAAATGCTTTAATGTTCACAGGATATTTAATAGATGCCAGTCGCATTCCTCCTCCTTTGTTTTCTTTTTAACATGTGAGGGCTTGAGTGCAGACTCTGTTTGCCCCCTCCACCTGCCTGCAGTGGAAGCACCATAAAACCCCAGGGCACTTGGAAAATGGTTTGTAGAACCATGGCTCTGCCTAATTTCCCAGTTGATGAAAGTGGAAGCTGGGGCTCAGATGGTGAAGTGATTGTTCTTCCAACACACCTGAGAGTCCCCTGGCTAGGTAATGTTGGACTCATGCTTGACACACCCCTCAGTGGGCTGGGACTGGCATTGAGACAGTACCTAAAATCTCCTTTGGTCTTTGATAATATGTACATTAAGCTGCCTTTTTAATTTATATATAATTTATCCTTTTATTTAATAAATATATATTGGCTAGCTCCTATGTACTAGGAACTTGGGGACAAAGTGGGAGATAAATGGACAATAATCCCTGTCATGAAGGGTTTCATTCCAGTGAAAAAGGGGAAGTCTGTACAAGACAAATCAGTAAAATGTACAGGATATTAGGTGTTGAGAATATATAAGGAAGGGGGTAGGAAGTGATGATGGAGGAGGGAGAGTTGGAGGAGGGAACAGTGAAGTCATCTAGAGGAAGAGCATCCCAGGCAAAGCAACAAAAATGCAGATAGATACCTACATGGCTTCAAGTGTTAATTAATGGCTCTGTCCCACATTATCATAATGGTCGTGGGTATGAGAAGATAAGCAGCTGAGTTTTTAGGGAAGAAGACAGTGGCTCTCTATAGAAGGAGGGGTTCTGGGAGGCTGGTAAAAGGAGGATGAAAGAGAAAGATAGGATGGATGAAGGTCCTGCCCTTGGCCACTATGTGGGTGGTAGAAAGCAGCAGCTTTGCCCAGGAGGTAATTGTGACAGTGTCTAGCTTTCCCAGTAGAATGGGTGCAAAGAAGCACAAGGTGACTGCTGCAGATATGCAGGTTGCCACCCAGAACCCCTCCCCTGACCACCGCAGTGCTCACAGCCTGACTGTTAATGCACCGTTAGGTAGGGGCCACCTCTGGACCCTGAAGTCTACCTCTGCTAGGGCACAGAATTGGGAAGCCCTTGTTTCCATGCACCTTGGCTACACTGTTCACGATCAGCTGCATCACTTATAAAGCAGACATTTGGTTTCTGATGACTTGGATAGGCTGGTATGTCTCAATTGGCATTTGATAGATCTCAATTGGCTTTGAAATTGGTAATTAGCATGTCTCTACTGGGTTCTGAACTTGAGTATGAAACAGAGGGACATGATCTACAGATCCCCCTCAAAACAACCCATGAGAGCTATGGCTTCTTGTCCAGCTTTTCTTGTGGCTAATGGCATGTGGTACTGGCCTGGCTGGCTTCTGAGACAGGCCAGCCTGTGACTGGAGAACAGAGCAGAGCAGATCATGCCAGTCCAGCAGCTGCGACCTTTGTTTCCACTGGCAATGTGCATGGAGACAGAAACTAGCAGCAGTATGTCCAGCTCTGCCAAGGCCAAGGCTCCTGGGACCATGATCTGAAGACCAGGCTCTGCCCCTCCAGCAGCCGCAGGAACCTCTGTTCCACAGGCCTGCAGGGAGAGCAGGGCCTTACCGAATGGATGATTTTTCCCATTCAAGGTGGATGGAGCGGCCCCCAGCAAGCTGGTAGATGGTGCACGAGACCTAAGTCACCAGTGGCATCCTTGCCTCACCCAGCTCACCTGAGATTATACTGTAACAACAGGGACAGAGTTTCATCAAAAGCAACCAACATTTTGATGTAAATGTCATTTTGGAGAACTGATTAATATGTCAAAATATTCAGCTCCCAAGGTATGATAAAAATAACCTGAGTTCTCTCTAATTTTATGATTTAACATTCAAATGACTGATCTAAATTCCTTTTCATAAAATCCAATTTAAACCTGTCCCCTTTAACCAGGGGTTTTGGATGGCTTCTTTGCTAAGCCCTGAATTTGCATGGGCCAGAATTCATGGTGGGAAGCCACACGTTTTGGAAGACCAGAGGCTCATGGGTTATCCTCATAATGGCACTTGCATCTGTACAGCACCTGTCAATTTTATAACATCAAAGAAAGCAGGAAGCCAGGGACGTGTTTGCTGGGCAGTCAGGCCTCTGCTGTATGCTTTAAGGGAAGTGCACTACCCAGGGAGAAATGCTTAGTTAGGTATCCTATTGCTCATTTCCTCTGTCCCATGATGGTGACCTTCAGTGTGAATTCATCCTCCTGCTTCTGATATTGCTTCTGCTCAGCTCTCAGTGGAATTTAGCCTAGCCTGGGCTCCCCAGAAAACAGAGCCTGAGATATACAGAGTACGTGCTCACCTTTTATTGTGAGTGCAATCCTAAGGAAGTGAGGGAATTGGTGGATGGTGAGGCGGGAAAGGTGGGGGAGTGAATAGGAGGTATGCCAGCTGATTTCTGGGTGCAACTGGCATGTTCAGAGAGGCCTTAAGAAGTCTCTGTGCCTCTGCACTGTTGACTCTGGAGAGGGACAGGACAGGAATGTATCTGTACCTCCCATCATCCATGGGTCAAAGTCCCCGTGTCCAGCGCTGACCCTCCTATGCATTGTCATTCCAAATTTTCAAAGAGCCATGTATGAATCAGATGGCCTAATGCTTCATCAACAGCTGGGAAATCCTGGGGTGAGTGTGGAAGGGCAAGATGTGGGTGGAGGTGGGATGCTGCCCTTTTGTGTTCCCAGGCAAGGAAGGGACAGTAGCCATTGCTGCAGCCTGCTGCAGCTATGGCAGCAGGGACCCAGCTCTAGACCCAGGGGTTCCACAGGCTGGGGCCAGTTCCTGAGACTGAGTCTGGAGGGGGATGGTCTGGCTCAGTGTTGTTTTGACACAAGACTTTGTAAAGACAACACTGAAGACTAGTTGGGAAGTACCCAACCCACACAATGGAATAAACTACTAAAAATCCATCATGAATGGACATGGCAAAAAAAGCATCATGCAGATCTAGTTAATATGGTTCTAGTGTGAACTTGACCAATCCCTGAACATGGAGATACTGGAACTGTGAGTGTGGGGCAGGTAAGGGAAGTGTCTTCACTGTGGCCCTTTTATTTTTATTTTTTTCATTTTCCCCCAACTTATTAAATAATAATTGAAAAATATAATTGTATATATTTGAAGTGTTCACTGTGGTTCTTTCATGGCTGTTTCCAGGAAGTCCATGGGCTGCAACACCTCACAGGGTCTATTTCCACTGCATTTGAGATGAGTGATGAGTTCTGGGAACGAGAACACACAATCTACACATGCACACACACTCCCACATCCTCACTTACACTCACACACACTCATACACACTCACACAGGAGTGTTAGGTTGAATTCCTTATTTAATTAGCCAAAGAACAACATTTCATCAGAGGTAAGGCAGCCGTGGGATAGAGGGTGCAGTGCCATGTGTCTCCATGTAACTTTCCTTGGACCTGGCATCCCCAGAGGGCACATAGCTGCAGGTGATTTTTCAGTCATAATAAGGTCTTGCCAGATCTGGACAGACCAATTCTTTTTTCTGTGTGCATATTAATGTTATTTTTTTCTGACCCACTTGAGGGAAAGTTGGAATCATTGTGCCCTCTACCCCTAAATATTTCTGTATATGTTCTCAAGAGCAAGAGCATACACATTTTTACTCACAGTATAATTACCAAAAATCAGTAATTAAAAAAATTTTATTGAAGTATAATTAATATACAGTGTTTTATTAGTCTCAGGTATACAATATAGTGATTCAACAATTCTATACATTACTCAGTGCTCATCAAGATAAGTGTACTCTTAATTCCCTTTATTTTAGCTCACCTCGCCGGGTTTTGTGCACTAACATGGGCCAGGAAGAGGAGCTGCTGAGGCTTGCCAGAGAGCTGGAGAAGATGGTGGCCAGGGAGAACATGGAAGGGACCCTTGACCTTCTGAAGAAGCTCAACAGCTGTCAGATGTCCATGCAGCTACTCCAGACAACCAGGATTGGAGTCACCATTAGTGGGGTCTGCAAGTGCTGCTCAGACAGAAAGGTGGTGTCCTTGGCTAAAGTCCTCATCAAAAACTGGAAGTAGCTGCTGAACTCACGTGGACCCCCACAAAGGAGAAAAAGGAGAGGAAAGAAAAGGAAAAAGGGCTTGAATGTTCTGACTGAAAGCCAGAGATAGGCCTTACTCCACCAAGGAAAAATTAAGGAGAAGAGTCCAAAGACAGGAGAGACTCTGTGGACTCCAAGTCTTCAGCCACCTTCTTTCCACAAAGGTCATTGATGGAAAGATCAAACAGCAGAAAATCAAAAGCAGAGACTCCCAAAACACCCAGCAGCACCTCAACCCCCACCTTTGGCCCCTCGTGTTCCTCCTGGTGCTCTGCTATCTTACAGGGGACTCTGTGTGGGACAAGTGTGTGGAGATGCTCTTAGCAGCCTCGAAGGCCGATGATGATTACTATAGATTCAACTGTGACAAGATGGCTTCAGAAATAGAAGATCATATCTACCAGGAGCTCAAGGGCATGGACATGAAGTACTGGAACTGGGTACAGAGCTGAATCAGCAACCTCAAGGACATAAGAACCCCAGCCTGAGGAGGAATGTGCTCAGTGGGGCCATCTCTGCTGGGCTCATTGGCAAGATGATGGCAGAAGAAATGGCCAGTGATGAGCTGAGGGAATTGAGGAATGCCATGACCCAGGAGGTTACCTGTGAGCACCAGATAGCACCACCACTGACTTCTTCCAGTGCAACAAATGCAAGAAAACTGTACCTATAACCAGGGCCAGTCATGCAGTGCTGATGAGCCCATGACTACCTTTGTCTTATGCGATGAATGTGGCAATCGCTGGAAGTTCTGTTGATAGAAATGCCAGCCAGGATTTCAGTGAACAAAGTGAGGAAGAACAAAGAGAAAACACTGAGGCATTGTAGCTGGAAGAAAAATAAAAATAAAAATAAAAATGAAAAAATTCCCTGTATTTTACCCATCCTCCCACCCACCTCCCTTTTGGCAGCTACCAATTTGTTCTCTGTACTTAAGAGTCTGTTTTATTATTCATCTCTTTTTTTGTTTGTTTGTTTTGTTTCTTAAATTCCACATATGAGTGAAATCAAGTGCTATTTGTCTTTCTCTGACTGACTTATTTCAGTTAGCATTGTAGCCTGTAGGTTCCTCCATGTTGTTGCAAATGACAAGAGCTCATCCTTTTTATGGCTGAATAATATTCCACAGTATTTATATATACCACATCTTCTTTATCCATTCATTTGTCAGTGGACACATGAGTCGCTTACATATCTTGGCTATTGTAACGATGCTACAATAAACATAGTGGTGCATATATCTTTTGGAATTAGTATTTTTGTTTTCTTTGAGAAAATAACCAGTAGTATGGTAATTCTAATTTTAACTTATAATTTTTTGAGGAACCTTCATACTGTTTTCCACAGTGGCCACACCAGTTTGCACTCCCACCAACAGTGTAAGAGGATTCCCTTTTCTCCACATCCTTGCCAACACTTGATATTTTTTGTCTTTTTGATAATAGCCATTCTGACAGGTGTGAGGTGATGTCTCATTATCGTTTTCATTTGCATTTCCGTGATGTTGAGCATCTTTTCATGTGTCTGCTGACCATCTGTAGGTCTTCTTTGGAAAAATGTCTATTCAAATCCTCTGTCCATTTTCTTTTCTTCTGCCCATTTTTAATAGGATTATTTGTGGGGTTTTTTGGTGTGAGTTGTATAAGTTTTTAAATAATTTTTGGATATTAACCTCTTATATTGAATGTATCATTTGCAAATATCTTCTCCCATTCAGTAGGTTGCCTTTTCTTGTTTTATTGATGGTTCCCTTCTCTGTGCAAAAGCTTTTTATTTTGGTGTAGTCCCCATAGTTTAATTTTGCTTTTGTTTCCCTTGCCTGAGGAGACATATCTAGAAAAATGTTTCTCCTGCCAATGTCAAAGAAATTACTGCCTATGTTTTCTTGTAGGAATTTTATGGTTTCCTGTCTCACATTTAGGTTTTTAATCAATTTTGGGTTTATTTTTGTGTCTGGTGTAAGAAAGTAGTCCAGTTTCATTCTTTTATATGTAACTGTCCAGTTTTTCCAGCAACATCTGTTGAGGATACTTTTTCCCCCCTTGTATATTCTTGCTTCCTTTGCCATAGATTAATTGACCATATATGCATGGGTTTACTGGCACAAAATAGACACATAGATCAATGAAAAAATTAGAAAATTTAATACTGTTATCTTGTAAGTGTCAATGTCTCGGACAATGCTCATTGTCAGCCTTTCTTCTCCATCTAGATCCAAGCATGAGGGGCGTGTTGTGTTCACTTGTCATATTGCTATCTCCTTTCCTCTAGAGCTGTTTCTCAAGTCTTTGTCTTTCATCACCTTGACATTTCTGGGGAGAACAGGACAGTTATTTGAACAATGTTACATATGTTTAGATCACATGCAAGTCAGGGACACCCTGGAAGCCCAGCAAATCAGGAGGGACAGCCTGATGGGTGCAGAGCCCACCAGGAGACTCTATGCTAACAGGCTATGCATGTAAGAGTTAGGGATTGTTTACTAATTGCTCACCCTCACAGTTCTAGAACCACAGTCAATATCTGGAAGGTTGTATCCAGTGGGAGGTGGGACTGGGGAGAAAGCACAGCCAGGACACAGGAGCCCTGGTGATTGTCTCTGCCTCCTGCCATCTGGCCCTGCACAAAGTCCATCCCTTCACATTCTTCTTGACTCAGACTCCATTCCTCTTCTTCTAAGCAATTCTTAAACAGAATTTGCTCCAATGGCTGTTGTGAAAATCTGTTCCCCTGTAGCATCATGGCTGCTTACTTGGGACTGGTCGCCACACTGGGTCAGTTCTCACAAACCAAGAATCCCCTTTCCACCACTGTTCCTGGTTCAGACTGTAAAACGCTGAGCCTTCTGCAGCGATCTGCAGAGTTCTAGATATTCCCATTCCCATTTGCCACTGTGGGGTGCTGTGCAAATGCAGACACCTGTGGAGGCAAAGCTACCCTCCATGAGCTCTATGAAATCACTTTCTCTTGGAAGGAGAAGACCTTCCCTGGTCTGGACATGTTGTCAAAATCTCTCTCTTCTTCATATTTGGATGCCTTTCATTTGATGTACACTTTGGTCATATCATGTCCTCTCCCCAATGTCAGGGACATGAGAGGATTAAGACCAGGGCACTGCTACCTCAGCAGGTTTCCTGCTTGACCTCTTAATGCCCATTTGTGTTTCTGCCTTTCTTCCCCAAATCTTGATTTTCTATATTTTAGCTCTGCTTTACCGACTATCTCATTGATACCACATTAGTTTTAAGTGACCTCAGTCTTTTGGTAAGGATAATGAAGGATATAATGTTTTCTACTAGTTATGTGCATGGATTTCCTCAGTTCCCCAGGAGGCAGATATTCTCATTCTTATACTCTGGAGAGAAAACAGGTGAGAAAAGAGGCCAGTTCTCACAGGGAAGGTTGAAGGGAGAACCAGTCTTACCCAAAAGTAGAGTCTTTTCCTCCTCATGTAAGTTGCTATTAAGAATAAAGTTAACAGTCTAAGGAAGCAAATGGTAAATGACCCATAAAGGTTTGATGGCCAGTGTGCTGACTGATCACCTCTTTGCAGGCTTCCCACTTAGGTCGTTGCATCTCAGGGAATCAGTTAGCACTCCTGTTTATTCCTCTGTAGGCCACAAGCTTTCTGTCATGCTCACCACAGTATCCCCAGTACATTACAGTCCAGGGCTATCCAGTGATGTTGAGCAAATGTCTGTGATCAGCATTTGTGCTCACTTGCCTTGAACTCTTGGCCAAAGATTCTCCATGATGTAAATTTATCTGTACTGGGGACATGACCCAAGCCAGGTGGAGTGGCTCTCTGGGGTCAAATAATTTTCTCTGAAACCATGTACCTCACTGTCTGCGTTCTGTTGTAACAACCGAGAAGCATCATTTTCACATTGAAGCCCCAAGTACTTCACGCATGAATTGTGTGAAGGTTCCCACTTGGTGATGTCTCCTTATGGCTGGGTTCATTTCAGAGCATCATTCAAACTTCCAGTGGTTTTGGAACAGGAAGGGACCTGGAAAATCACTGCATCCTGGTTGGAAAATATCTCTCAGGTTTTCTGTGGTGGCCTGGAATGCTAGGTTGTGTTGTTTGGGCGGTTGGTGCAATGAGTGTTGTGATTGATTAGTGATGTCTGCCCTGAGCAGGAGGTGGGTGGGGGTGAAAAGATGGGTGTAACATAATTGGTAGCTCTAACCTGATCACAAACACTTCATAGTAAAAATTAGGGAATTCTCACCTGGAGAGATGCCTTTCTTCCTTTCAGAAATACTCAACAGACATCTGTTGAGTGCTAAAGAGACAGCATTGAACAAAGCAAAGTCCCTCTTGTCATGATGCTTGCATTGTAGTGGGTGCCCAGTGGTGGTCAACTTCAGATCTATCCAGGGTTTGTTCCCATGTAGGTGTCTGGGCCACAGTGCCCAGACATTCTGACTGAGCTTGTCTTGGACATGTCCCACCGTCTTCATCTTTGCAGTAACCTCAAGTGTTCCTCAAACAGTCTGAGAGGGGCAGCCAGTGGGGCCGCACTGGGAAAGGAAGTCTGAGGGTTGAATGAGGCCGCAGTTGTGGAGGCCTTTGAATTCCAGGATAAAAGCACTGATCTTGCCCTTTGGACCCAGGCTAGCAGACACACTCATGCAGGCACCTCACCCAACTCGCAGCCTGAGGATTGCTACTTTATCACTCTATTTCCTCTTGCCACACAGCCTGCCTCAGAATCTTTCCCAACGGTGCTCCAGGCAGCTGCTTCCAGTTGCCTGGTGTTGGTGTGGGAATGTCATCATGTGCCTGCCCTACTGTCACTCAGGGGGAGCCCTTGTTGGTTTCTCTGCTGAGAAAAAAAAAAAATAGAAAAGCATCTAGGAGCCAGAAATAGCAATTGAAGCCATTAAGCAAATGTCCAATTATCTTTCTTTTTTATTATTTATTTATTTATTTATTTATTTATTTATATTTTATTTTATTATTATTATTTTAAAAATATTTTACTTATTTATTTGACAGAGAGAGACATAGTGAGAGAGAAAGCACAAGCAGGGGGAGCGGGAGAGGGAGAAGCAGGCTTCCCGCGGAGCAGGGAGCCCGATGCGGGGCTCGATCCCAGGACCCTGGGATCATGACCTGAGCCGAAGGCAGACGCTTAACCATCTGAGTCACCCAGGCGCCCTCCAATTATCTTTCTTGATGGTGCCTAAATGTGCTGTTTGCCTGTCTATCTGCTGCCTTTCTGAGTAGCAGGCTGCCTGCCTTTGGAGGTTTACTGTATGAGGATGACCAGTACAGAGTACATGAGGGCTTTATTTTGCTGTCATGAGTCTTTAATTTTTAGTATGTTAATATGAATAAAAGGGCACTTGCTTCCATGTACAGCCAAAGCTATTTTATCAGGCATCTTTCCTTTCCGGGACAGGAAAATTCCCATGTTTCATTGCATCCCAGCCCCTCCAGCCTGAATGTCATTGTGACATGATCTGGCAGCAGAGCTGGATAGAATTCTGCCTGAAATGCCCAGAACTCTCCCAGTGACCTGTCCTCTCCCAGCTGTGACGGCTACTTCTCTCCTTTAGATACAGTCATTAAATTGCCATTTTGCAGTGAGGACAGTCTCTTTCAGGAAGATTAGCAGCAGAAAGGCAGCATTATCCTCACTACATTTGCGAGATGAGGGATGATGGGGCAGCGTGGGCAGGTGTAGGCAGCTGGCAGTGACTCAGGGAAGTCAGCGTGCTTCATTAAAGGACAATGACACTCAGGCCCAGGCCCATGGCTTGCCTTGCAGCGTCAATGACTTGGGTTTCAGCACCCTCATCATCAGGGTCATCCATGCTGGCTGTGCTATGTCTTCACCTGCTCAGCGCACAGCCAGGCCTGCTTTGGCCATCGTAGGACTGTGGCCACTGCCATTAGCAACAGTCACTTTGCAGCACCAACCACCTTGAGGAATGCAAGGTTCCACCTTCCACCACCTTTTGTGCTCCTCATGCAAACATTGGCACATGTCTTACAGAGGGCTTTTATGTTGTTTCAAGACAGTTCACAGGCCTGTCTGAAAGATAATATTTGGATCTCAAAATATTGGGTTAAAATTTCTGGGATAGCAGAAGGGAATATTTGACATACTGCATGTTTTTAAAAGTCTGAGCTGATTGCTGCTCTAGATGCACGATCCCTGTCATCTTAGTTGCTACAAATAATTGGTCAAGTGAATAGCCAACCCTTATGAGGCACACATGGGCCATCTTGGGTCACATAACTGGCTGAGGTGACCTTATCTGACTTCACCACACAGCTCTGTGAGGTAGGCATGTTACTCCCTCTGCATGGATGGTGAGGCCGAGGCTCAGAGACGTCAAGCCACCATTCAAGTTTGACCAGATGGAAGAGGACAACCTGGAATTTAAACCAGGTTTCTGGGGGCGCCCAGCTGGCTCAGTCGGTGGAGCACACGACTCTTGATCTCAGGTTCGTGAGTTCAAGTCCCACACTGGGTGTGGAGCCTACTTAGAAAGAATTTAAAGCAAGTCTCTGGCTCTTATTCCTGACTCTTATTCACTTCATTGTATGCCTCCCCTTCCCTTGCAAGAGCTAACCACCTACTAACTTCTTTATCTCTGGTTTTCCCTTTGTTCTTTCAGTTCTAGAACAAACAGAGCTTTGTTTTGTTTTGCTTTTGTAAATAATTTAGTTGAAAAATAATCACTGGATGCCAGAGCCAGTTTGTATCAGCTCCTGAGGCTTGATTGTTAAATTTTCAGGAATCTTGGGACTGGTTGTTAACATAGCCATTATTAAAAATTAAATTATATAAAATTTTTTTATTATGTTCATCGAATGCCTACTATATTAAGGCTCAGGGATTGAGACTGTAGTTGATAGAAGAATAATTTAGAGACATACACAGTTCTCAAGGCCTATCACTGTCTGGGGAGGATAGACATGTGTGTGCATGATCTATAGCCCAATAATATTTTGAGAGTTCAGTGAAGAAAGAAAATCCGTCTTTGGGGGGATGAGAGGGTGGGAGTGGAGGGACGAGATTGAGGAATGGTACCAGGACAAGGATTATGAGGAAGTGCGCTTAATGGGTCCTTGTGTGATGGGACAGGCTAGGCTTAGAGAACATGGGGGTACCATGATTGAAGCTGCAGGGCCAGCGTGTGTGGCCCCACAGTGAGCTTTATATCCATTCATACTTGGGGTCTATGTCTGGGCTAATGTGCTTTGGTCACTACCCCTTGGGAAAGAAAGGAGTTGATGATGTTTCTCAGGACAGTGGGCAGCATGTTTTCACTGGTATACAAGGGCCACCAAATGAAATTCTGATTCAAAACTTGCTTCATTGAGAGATTCTTTGGACAAAGCTAATGCACAATTTGACAAACCTAAATGACAATAAGCTAGACTCATTTCCTGAGTAAATCCTCCTCTCCTTATCCTCTAGTTGCCTCCCTATATCCAGTTCCCTACCTCCCATCCTTCTGATCTCCATCCCTCTGCACTTCTACTGCTAGTCCCTCCACTTGCTTTGCCCAAACTCCCTACTTTTTCTTGGCAACTCTCCTAAGAGCTCAGAATGCGTGTTGCCTCTAAAGATCCATCTCTCCCATAAGCCAGGTATGCAGGCAACTGCAGAGTTTAAACTTTGGACCCAGGCTGAATTAAGAGCTATAACTGAGAATTTCCATAAACTCAGACAAGGCTAGTTATTCATAGAAGAATTTAGGATTCCTTTGCGTGTATATGACCCAGAGATACTGTGATTTTGTCAACCTGACTAGCCCGAGTTGCCCGGATATGTGGTTAAATATTATTCTGGATGTGTCTATGATGGTGTTTATGGGTGAGCTTACATTTAAACTGGTGGACGTTAAATAAAGCAGATTGTTGACTGCCCCCCATAATGAGCCTCACACAATAAGTTGAAGGCCTGGATAGAACACAAAATCTACCCACTCCCACCCAGCAAGAGTGAATGCTACAGCAGATGGCCTTGAAGTGCAACACTGGTTCTTCTTGGGGTCTCCAGCCTGCTACCCCACCCTGCAGATTTTGGAACTTGCCAGCTTCCATTATTGTATGAGCCAATTCCTTAAGATAAATTTCTTTACACACACACACAGACACACACACACACCACTGTTGATTCTGTTTTCCTAAAGAACGCTGACTAATACAGTTACTTGACCAATACAAATGTGTACACATGTTGATCAAATCCTTAGATGCTAAACCCTGGATGGCAAAAGCTGATTGGATTAACCTGGAAAGAGACCCACAAAAATCCCTCTTTCCACAATAAACCAGAAGGTCAAGAGAAAGCCTATAAATTAGGGCAAATCCTTCTAAAAGCCATGCCTGAAACTTTTTCAGTAAAAATCTATTGGACCGTAACTGTATAATGTAAACAGAGAAAAGATAAAAGTACAGGAGATTTTAAGGATAAACTAGAAAACACATTGCATCAACATTTGAGACTTAAAGAAGGTGCCGATATGTAAGGATGAGCCTTTCACCTCATTTTGTCAGTGGAGTTAAACTGAAATTGGAGACCTAATTCAAAAACAGAAAATAGAGCAGGGAGCAGCCCTTTACCTGAACTCCAGCACGTGGCAGAGCATGTGGGAAGGATTTCAGAACAAAAACTACAGAACCCAGAATAGACATATGCCCCTAGGACCCAACAGCTAGCTGGCTCAGTTCCCAACCAACCACCTGCTGACAAGGACACTGTAGACATTGTAAACAGAAGGGACATTGGAATAACGATTGTCCCGTTTTACAAAAGAAAAGCTGAGACAAAGAAAAATTGTAAAATTCAAAGCACCCAATATCCTGCCATACCCTTAAACACGCAAGGTGAATAACTGTCGGTATAGATGGTCCACCTCATTGTTCTTGGTAGATGGGGGTGCTATTCCTACTGCGTTCAACCCTGCCGCCTTCGCTCAACCTCCTTCTCAGAGTAAACATAACACAAGGTGGTCACAGATCTTCCCCATTTCCCAGTCTTTAACTGTAACCGTTGGGCATCTGACTAACAAATGTTTCTTCCTGCTCTGCGATTCCTAGCAACTTAACAGGGAGAGACTTGCTCTGCTGTGGAACTGTAATATTAAATCCACACCAGAGGGACTATTTCTTGAGGTCCCAGAGGACTCCTTTATTCATAGTCAAGCGTCTTCTCTGGATACACCTTTGCCTCCTCTATCATGTTTGATGCATGATCCTGATACAGACCTTGTCACTGTTCATGATACTCCATGGGCTGTAAGTTCCACTGACAGAGATAAATTAATTTGAGTAGAACCTATCAAAATTCAGATATATTTTATAGAATGGTTACCCAAATTTACCCGATGTCACATGAAGCAATAAACAAAGGAAAGGCTCAAACCTATGGTTGAAAGCCTTAAACCTATGGTTGAAAGCCTTATATAGAAAGTATTCTCATACCCTGCACTAGCCCTTAATGCTCCTGTCCGCCAGTAAATAAACCAAATGGATGAAGATATCAGTTTGTTTAAGATCTCAGGCCCATCAACAGAGCTTCCCTGTGGTACCTAACCCAAATGCCATTTTGCCATCAATTCTTCCAGAAGCCACTTATTTCACTGAAGTGGATCTTTGCTCTGCCTCTTTTAGTTGCTTCAGAGCTGGGAGCTGGGGAGGACAGCAGTGCCCCTGACAGCCATGCCCCAGAGACTCACTGAAGCCCCTCCCTACTTCTTTCAGGTCCTCAATCAAGACATTAAAAGATCTAAATTTTCTTTGTAATTTAGTTCTGATACAATATGTGGATGATATCCTGTTTTGTTCAGAGAAAGGAAAAGAAGAGAAGCCTATAAAAGATTCCATTTACTTGCTCTAGCCATGACAGAAAAGGGACATAAAGTTCCAAAAGATAAACTACAATTTTGCCAGAACACAGTCCATTATTTAGGGCATGACCTATCTCAAGAGGGAAAAACACTCTGTGATAGACAAAAGGCTAGCCAAGCTTATCTTAGACCTGTCACGAAATGGCAGTTGGGAGGATTTCTAGTTTAACTGGACATTGTAGACAATGCGAGACAAATTTTTCTGAGATTGTGACACCTCTTTATCAATTGACCCTCTGCTGAGGGACCCTAAACATGAACAGGCTCTGGAATCTCAAGGGGGCTCCTCAACAGTCTCCTTCCCCAGGTATTCTTAACTACAAAAAGCCATTTCATCTCTTTGTGCACGAGCGATATGGACAACCCCCTTGTGGGCTGGCAACCTTGTGAGCTTCCTAGATGGAATCTGAAACTGGCCCCCCTTACACAGAGGGCAGGGAGAGGTGGACGGAAGAGGCAGGCACTCCGTGTTGGTAGGCAGCTGGTCTAATAAGCAAGGGAACTTACATAAGAGGCTTGTCTTGGGTGGTAGCAAGATTAGATCTCTGCACCTGCCTGCCATAATCTTAAAAGTTTATATTAAAAACTTAACTGGGTTTAGTTACATATACTCTCCAGATGGTCTCAACACCACATCACTATCTCAAGGCTGTATCCTTTAAACAGCTCCCATTGTGGAATTCAAACTGGTGCAGCCACTCTGGAAAACAGTATGGAAGTTCTTCAACAAATTAAAAATAGAATTAGCCTATGATCCAGTAATTTCGCCACTGGGCATTTACCCAAATAATTAAAAAACACTAATTCAAAAGTATACATGCACTCCTATGTTTACTGCAGCATTATTTATAATAACCAAGATATGGAAGCAGCCCGTGTCCACTGATATGTGAATATATATATATATATATATATACATATATATATGTGCATAATGGAATATTAATCATAAAAAGAATGAAATCTTGCCATTTGCAACAACATGGATGGATCATCTAGAAGGTATAATGCTAGAAATAAGTCAATCAAAGACAAATACCATATGATTTCATTTATATGTAGAATTTAAGAAACAAAACAAACCAAAAACAGACTCTTAACTATAGAGAACAAACCGATTGTTATCAAAGGGTAGGTGGGTAGGGGGATGTGTGAAATATGTGAAGGGAACGGATGGCAGAACATACATTCCAAGGACAGAGGAAGGGGTGCTGGCGTCAACTCTCAGGTAAACTGGCAGTCATGGCCTCTTGATGACTCCCTTCAATATTGCACCCCTTGTGGCCTTACATTTTTATATGACCCCCTCTTCCACACTGGGCCTGGAGTGGTCAGCAAAGGATTTTATGTGATGGAAGTGGCTCCTTTGGCAGCTATCCAGCTGCACCATATACCCCAGCAATAGTACAGGTACATGTAAAAGGAAACCAAGATTTAGGTAATGATCCCAAAAGAAGTAGCAATTTTTTTTCCACCAAGAGCCCCGTAATCTGAACCATAGGGCTCTTGGTGATTTCTTAAGTCCCCTAGCCTAGCTGTCAGATCACTCAGGGTATTCAAGTGTATCCTCATATTATTTCATAAAGATGACCCATTATCAAATTCATCAGGTATGAACACACATTTGGTTGATAATGGCCCAGGTGCCTCTCTGAGAGTCAGTGATAATCTTCAAGTCCATTCTATTCTGGAGTATGGCTTATGTCATTAGAGACATTTTAGTGTTTGGTTAAGACAGGCTTTATCAGCTTATTGGCTTTAAGACTTGCTGGCTGACTTTAGTAAGAGCTTCTCTTTGTTTTATACTGTCCTTCAGGCCAATGGAGGAGACAAACATGGTGGTCAGATGACTGTACCAGTGGAAAACAGAATGTATCCATTTGGCTTTGAGGAGAGTGAGGTTGTGGCTTTTAGCAACTTAACCTGGTTGTAATACCATGCATGTTGGCTGGGGGAGGCAGCACTGTCAGTCTGAGGAGATGGAGTGGGAGCAGGATATGCCAGACCAGGACCCCCACCGTCTCGCCTCTTTCAGTGATGCAAGTTCCATTCCAAAAATAGTGCATTTCAACAGGTCTGGTTTGCAGCAGGTTGATGGGATCTCCATGGAAATTGAGTAGTTCCCCATCAGGGTGCAAAGTAACTTACTGTCTGGGTGGGATGTCCCACTGCAAATTCTAGTAGATAATTCTTTTCCCAGGTGTGATGGGGCTTGGTGTTCTCAGCAGCCTAGCACGTTGACCCACGATGAGAGTTGGGGCAATGGCTGTTTCTCATGACTTCCATACCTTGTGGCATTGGGTGTTTCGGCAGGGGTCCCCAATCTGGCATATGGGGTAACAGGCCCTACTGGTTGATCATTGAAATGTGTTAAATCCTGGGACAGTACTGTAGTCCACCCAGCCCAGGTGATTTTACCTGTTAGTAATTTAATCAGCTGCTTTAGTCTTCCATTTTTCCTTTCTACTAATCCTGCTGATTGTGGATTAGAGGGGGGATGGGACCTCCATTCAATGTCATGTTCTTTTGCCTAGTCTCGCACATCATGACCTCTGATATGTGACCTCCACTCACTGTCTATTTGACGAGGTTATCTGTACACAGTACTCAGCTTCTCTAATCTCCTAATGGTGGAGCCTGGTTTGCTTGAGAACAGGGAAAAGCTTGGTTTAGGACAAATGCTATGTCCACACAAACCAAGACATACTTAGAATCCTTACTTGGAGAGAGGGGGCCGATATGAGCAATTTATCAATCCCTTCTGGTTGGGAACTCCAGTGGATGTCCCCAGATTTTTTTGGCAGAGTCCTTGAGCATTGTTTAAAACACACAGGACGTGCTGTTACTGTGTTCACTGATTCACTATATTTCTAGGGCAATCCAGCATCCTTGTCAGTAGGCCATCCCACGTGGGCAATCAATCTGCTGTTTCCACTGGTGGATCAGTAGGCCACCCACCTGGGCAATCAATCTGCTGTTTCCACTGATGGATCAGTTACAAGGGCTTATACCTGAGCTGGACATCAGCTTCTGTTTGCCAAGGGATGTCAGCACATTATGAACAATTATGTGGAAAACAGGTTTTTGCAGATGAACCCAAATGTCTTTCCACGTATCCTGACCCCATGGGGATTTATTTATGATTATCTTTCCCTCAGCTTCTTATTGGCTAAACCATAGGGATAATCCCTTTAGGACATCCCAACTGTCAGAACAAAGGTTTGATGGCCAGGGCTCATGAGTGGTCACCAACCAAACCTCCCCAAATTCAGTCTACTAGTGGCTGTGGTTCCTTCCTGTTTCTAGGCATCTGTATACCAGGCATCAGTGAGAATTTCCCCCTTCTCCCTCCCTACAGACCATAGGGGTCACCATAGGAACAGGGGTAGAAGTATTTGGAGGACCTGCATGCTCTATAGGGTCTAGTAGCACCTGCATTTCTAGAGACAGTGGGCTGGTGGACAGGGTGCTCTTCTGCTGCAAATAGGCATGCCATTTAATCAAAATGAGAGTTTGAGCCATGCCAAAGGTGGCTTAATATTCTCACCAACCCCCTGATAGAAGGGAAGTTCTTACCATTATACACTCTTCCTCCATGAGATTTTCTACCTGGAGGAACACTGTGTATACTGCTGGGAGCTGTTGCTGTATGGGGGTATACCGGGTTTCATGATCTTCAACCACGAGGTTCTGTCTACCAGAAGAGACACCAGAGAAAAACCATTCTTGAATCTCATTGGAAGAGACCTTCTCAGGTACTGTTGACAACAAACACGGCCAGAATTCCAGGGAGTCCATCCTTGGGTTTACGTTTCACAACTAAAGAAGTAATAAAAAATTCTACACAATTGGAAAACTACTCCAATATGGAACCTCAAACCAAAGATTCTTAGAGATTTCCCAGAAGCAGTTGATTTTTGGAAGCAGGCAGCTGACACAAGACCTTTAGAACCAGCTGATGACCTCAGATAATGGATGGCTTCTGCCCAAGTCATCAGACCAGGGCCTCTGTCTAATTCCTGCTTTTTAAAAATTTTCTTGCTTATAATGATTCTCATTTTCTATAGATTCCTGGCTGTCATCCATCCATAGTGACCTATTTCTGTTTTCTTCCCTTCTTGTTAGAATGTTAGGTCAGGACATACTCATTATAATGCCATTCTTAGGTTATCCCAAACAGTAGCCCAGCCCTCAATCCTACCTGTTGTTGGATATTCCATCCATCACAGACCCCATGATGAAAACCTTTGACAATTCTGACCTCATTAAATAAGACTATAGGGAATTACAACGAATGGTGTTTCAACTTGCACCTGTCTGGACAAATGACTTTAACCAAATAAACTGTGACTTTGCTGGGATCTCTCTCTCCCTTACAATATATGGATCATACCCTAGATAATCTTAGTCTGAATTCAGTAACCTTCACAGGGTGATGGGCAAATAAATATATGTCACTTGGAAAAGACTTCTAGAAATCCAGATATGCAACCAGCTGTCATGTCAGTGGACCCCTCTTTGGAACTAAAAGATGCTGTTTCCTTTTTTGGCCAGGATGCCTGGTCCTGTTTGTCTCAGACTAACACCTCATGTACTTTAGGAACAGCATCCTGATACTTGTCTATACACAGAGACTTTCATTCTGTAAATCCCCAAGCCTGGAAATTCTAACTCAGAGGAAAGCTGCAAAATCAGGTCTTCTTGATTATTCAGGCACTCTACTCATTGTTTATGCAAAAAATCAGAGCAAAGTTCCCAACAGTAGGGATTATACAAATAGAAAAGATGAAATAACTAACTCTGGGAGTTATAAACGGTGCCACCTCTGCCCTACATGGAATACAGACAGTCTCAACATGTAGGCATGCCCAGTGGTAGCAATCACAATCACTTTGTTCTAGATTCTTGTTGGCTGTAATGTGGTTATTGCTACTGCTAATACTTCTTTCTGTTCTTGAATCAATAAACAAGCATGATGGAACAGGCTATATTGCTTAAAAAACAACAACAACAACAACAACAAAAAACCACTTGGCTCTGTAAGGTTGAACCTCATGGCCTATGGGATTTGTTCTCTTGGCCTGAGTTGGGCAGTTGGGGTTCCTGGTGTATTGACCAGATTTTCAGCACCTGTAAACTTGATGCTTTAACGTCTTCCCTGCTTACATATACCGGATACTCCTTGCTCTGAACAACCACATGATATACCTTGGTCACCTTGTCTTGGCCTCCTGATTGCTCCCCACCCCCACTCCCTGAGCATTCTCCTCTCAGGGATGCACTTTTCAAATACAAACCAATCAACCCAGAGTCTACAACTGCTCCAACAACTAATAAAGGTCATTTCTCCTTTCCTATGCTACCTGCAGAAACCATAGTAAAGGCTTGGGCCCACACATCCTCTCTCTCTGGCCTTCTGGCTCTCTGGCCTGATGCTTGGCGATTCCATATGTGGCCCCTTGTGGTGTGATGTGTACTTCCTGTATTGGGAACTAAGTATAATGAACTACCTTTTCAATAGCAGTCATATCCTGGTCTATGGCCTTGCCATACCTAAATAATAATAAGAGTATTTTAAAACACCTGGTTCTTAAGCATTTTACAGGGACTATTAATTGTCCTTGGTTTTGTTTTAGTGGTCACAGTGCTGACTCACTGTGTTCTACTCAGAGTATTAAGTGCTTCTGCACAGTCCAGTTCTTATTAGATGATGGCCATTATAATACAGCAACCAAAAGGTTGAGAAGGTCTTGAAATATGATTACTATGGAGATGGTTGGACATGTCTGAGCAACACAGCTCTGGATCTCCAGCCTCCCAGAATTGGTCAACCACTTGCAAGTGAGCAAATTGCCCAAGGAGGGGACTGAGGAACCGATTATACAAATGGAAATTGCCGGACCATACATGACAATGGAACCTGACTCATGCTCTGCAGCAACCATCTGGGAAGCCAGGGCACAACCTGGGGCAGCAATCAGCCTGAGTGTTCTGAACTTAGTAAACAACTGCTAGCTTCCCTGCATCTTGTCTCTGCTTCTGACTCATGACCAACCAGAGAAAGCCAAACATGATACCCAAATAAACCACAAAGATACCCCATTTCTAATTGGCCAGCATCCAGCCCTCCCTGATGCCTGAAATCTTCCCCTTTTTCCCACCATAAAGCTTTCTTGCCCACCACCACCCTCTCCCCAGCCCCGCTGCCTGCCTTTGAGTCTCTGCCAAATGCAAGTAATGCCAAACTCCTGACATTAGAAAGGAGAGATCTTATTTGAAGTGATTATTTCAAGGGGACTATTATCATAGGAGGAGAAGGACCATGGTAATAGGGGGCAAAGGAGGATTGCCATAGGGAGAGTGTTGTGACCTGAGGTCTGCAGCGTGTTCAGGGTTAGACACTAAGGGTCTTCCTTTCATAGGGAGAATTGGACAAGGCTGGGAAGAACCAGTGGTGCAGTGGGGTGAACGGGTGGAGGTGGCGTGGTGTATCACCCCAACATCCGCCTGTTCTCAGGAGGGGCTGCACGGAGGGCTGTGTGCTGGCTCAGGCTGGGAGTGGGCAAAGTTCAGGGCCTGCTAACCTGAGTTTGACTGAGGAAGATTTTGTTCAGATTGGTTAGTAGGTACGACACAATTCAATGGGGGTCTGGTGGCCCCAGGTAAACAGACATTGTGAGTCTTATCTAAGTTGTATAGGGAAGTAGTCCTCTGTAGTAAGCCCTTTCCACAAAGGGTGGGGGATTTCTTACCTGCCCTGTTTTCCAGGAGCACTGGGCTCAGGTAAAGGGCAACATCGTCAGTGCTACATAGCGAATTCTGAGTAAATCATCTCTGCTTGTTCTCCTTTTCTTTTACTTCCATAGTTAGGAGAGCTCAGGACCCAGGACATACCCTTGGCTTCCTCTTCACCCTCTGTTTCCATGGACCTGAGCCTAAGGCAGACGCTTAATGACTGAGCCACCCAGGGGCCCCGGCTGCTGAGATTTTAACGACATTTGAGTAGCTGGTCTTCCACACAACAGCATAGGCCCTACGAGGACAAGGGTCTTCTAGGCCAGCTGGTGGGGCTCAGCCACTAGAGGCCTTTATCTGGTTTCTAATGTACTTAAATTATTTTTTAAATTACCAAGTTATGGTAAACACCATAGAGCATTTAGAAAGCATCAAGAGTAGGAGACAAGACACCAAAAATCTTGACACAAAAGAAGCAATGATGGTTTTCATTGGGCATACTTCTCCTCTTTCTTCCTATCCATTGTTAAATGTTTGCCTCTGGAGATAATATGTATCATGTGTCCTGCTCTGCTTTAAAAACAGAAACAAAACCAAAAATCGAACTTAAAAACTTTAAACTGAAGTTTTATGAAATCCAAATCATAAATGAACAGCTCAGAAAATTTTTACAAGCTGAACTCACCTTGTAAGAAGCGTTTAGGTCAAGGTGCAGAATGTCTCCAGCCACCTGAAGCTCCTGTGGATGAGGTCCCCCAGGCCGCTGTGTCCGACAGCATCACGAAGTCAGGGCAATGAGGAATGTCTCAATTCTCCTGCAGAAGCAGGGCGACTGGCCAAGTTACTAATGGAATTTTGGCCATGTTGTTTTTTCTCTTTCTTCATATTCTATTTTCACTCTTTTGTTGTTGTTCCAGATAAGAAGCTGTCAGCTGGATCTTCCTGACTGACAGAAACATGATTTAATGGGGTTGGTATAGCTCCAGCCAGCAGGCCTGTAATTCTAGCCCCACAGGACAGGCAGAGCCTTGGCTCTGGCTGGTCCTTGAAAGAGCTTTGAGGCCAGCTTTTATGGTCAGAGCCACCTGGCGTGTCTGCCTGCTGCTAGAATTCTGTTTCTCAGACACTGCTGGATGCTCGGCCACTAGCTGTGCTTGGTATTCCCTGCAGCCCAGCACAGGCCCAGGAAGCATCCTGGGGAGAGGGTCTCCATGGGTGCCTTTATTGGCCCCCTGGGTGCTCTGGCTCCAGCCACAGGGCCCAAACCTCACTAGCAGCATAAACAGAACTCCTTGGAAGCCTCGGGGAGAGGGCAGTCAACCCCCATGTCCCCTGGCCACCCTGAACCACAGCATAGAAATAGTGCCTCTCAGCTTGGCATAGGTAGATGTTCCGAAGTTGAGACTGCATAAAGTTCTTTAAAACATCACAGCAGAAATGATTTCTGAGCAGCCTCAAGTCTCCTCAAGGGTATCATATGAACAAACAGGACTTCATGCCCAGTGACATGTTCTACTTGGCACACAGGTTCTTTCACATGCACACTTGAGCCTGACTATGAACTGGGCAGGGAGAGGTCCCAGGGCAAGTGCCTGAGGCCTCCCTCCCGCAAGAACAGCAGGTAATGTGAACAAGTTTTGCTATCTCTCTGTACCTCGAGGCTCTATCTGAAGGTGGACCCGATGGCCCAGCATGAATGATGTCAGCACCCCTAGCGACCAGGAGCAGACTTTACCCCGACAGCACCACTAGGACGGCTAGCTAACCCTCTGTGTACCCGCCCTACTTTTCAGTCTTTTCTCATGGATCAGAATGCTGGTGACACCTTGCTAGTGTCCCCCCAGTGCCCTCAGGAAGTGACCTGCACGTTGT
Organism: Mirounga angustirostris; assembly: GCF_029215605.1. Lineage (NCBI taxonomy): Eukaryota > Metazoa > Chordata > Mammalia > Carnivora > Phocidae > Mirounga > Mirounga angustirostris. Next base: position 89,011,619 of record NW_026991718.1, read on the forward strand.
TGTTCTGAAAGCCAATGGCCTCTGGCCTGTCTGCCTGAAACTGCTTTCTCTCTCCCTGGGTATGCACAGGCAGGCCAGGAGCAGGCAGGAGTGACTGTCATAGGAAATTGTGTATATGCCTTATTTTACTGTCCTGGCTGTAGACATAAAGTTGGGGTCTGCATCTGACCCATTCTCATGTCCCCCACAGTGGCTAGCATGTAGTCCCACAGAAGGTAGGTCTTCAGTAAATGCAGACACACAAACATCAATGTGATTATTTGGGAATTGCTCTTAAATCACCAAATCCCAAGACATCAGTGCATTTCCTTATCTGCTTTTCCAGACCCTAGAGACATAATAAAATTAGTCGGAGGGGCACAGTTTATGCTTCCCCAGCTGATGGGAGCATAACGTACAATTAAAGCATCTGATTCAGAGCCAAAAATGTTAACCTCTAATTAACTTATATCCTCCTGACACCTATAATGTTAGGATTATGCTAATGCATGAGGTTATTAATCATGCCTAATTATTCAATTAAGGAAGAGCAAATACCAGTGGAGATGCAAGCTTGTGAATGATTTACTAGAAAAGTCCAGTTTAACAAGCCTGGCACCTGCTGCTTGATGGTAAGAAAGAGGACTTCCAGCGTGCCGAGTGGCTTTCAGGAAGGACCAAGGGATGGTGCCCTGCCTCCCCGGAGACCAGATTCTGTTTGTGGGCTCAGAGCTTGTCCTGCCAGGGAGGGTATGTCTACCTTTCTTCCTTAGGGCTGAAGTGACTTCCAGCCCCCAGCCCAGATCTCTGCCCATGTCTGGGTGGGGCTGCCTTGGCTTCTTAGCAAGTGGCAACCTGTTTAATACATATCAACCCAACACAGGTCTTGAATGTTGGCTAGGTCATGGGTACGATATTTGGATGGTCATGTCCTAGAGAGAAATGTGGACTCCACGTTAATTTGAAAATATGCAGGTGATGTGACTCTTCACCTGGGCACTTGAGCCCTAGGGAACACAGACTTCTCGGTTCTTGGCAGCAGGAGAGAGTTCCAGATCCCTAGAGTCCATGTGCTCTCTTCCCTAAGTTAGATCAGGACACATGCAGATTCCCTCTGCCATTGCCCAGTAACGATGCCCACAGATCCCTCATGTCTCCTATTCTTGGAAAGTAGGACCATTGGAAGACTGCAGGTGAATGTGGGATCCAAGCCCAGCAGAGCTTTTTCCCACATCAAACCTTCACTCTTAGGGTGAAGTGTTGGAATGCTCTGAATCCAGAAATGTCATAGATGCAGCAGAAAGATTGGTAAACTTTTCATTTAACGTTGATTTAATGGCTATGCCCTTTCCATGCCTGGACTGTAGCCAAAGACTGCAATGCTCTTGGTAGGGAGTCCTGTGGAAACAAAGCAGAGAGAACATCAATAAGAAACATTGAAATCAAATTTCTTTTCATGAATTTAAAAGTAACAACTTCCTCCCTAATCTTGGTCATGCTTATCATCTGGGTATGTCATTTTACCAGAAAGAAAAGTACATTTGAACAGCCAGATCCGTTTTAAATGTAATTTGAATTTTAGGAGGAATCACCAATTTTTTTCTTTTTTTTTCTCACCAATTTTTGTTTTCAAGATATACAAGCTAAAATTTGTTGATTAGAATTCTGTGTGCCTTATTCCAAAGGAAATTAAAACCCATTTTATCAAATCAGAGAGTGAAATCTTTATTCAAATTACAGTAAATCCTTATCTTTATCAAAATAAATATTTACTACTTTCTTATTTTCATTAATAAAAAATTATATGCAACCACCATACCCTTAGGTTTTTAGCACTTTTACCTTCTTTTTTTTAAAGATTTTATTTATTTATTTGACAGAGAGAGACACAGTGAGAGAGGGAACACAAGCAGGGGGAGCGGGAGAGGGAGAAGCAGGCTTCCCGCTGAGCAGGGAGCCTGATGCAGGGCTCGATCCCAAGACCCTGGGATCATGACCTGAGCCGAAGGCAGACGCTTAATGACTGAGCCACCCAGGCGCCCCTTACCTTCTTTTTTTCTTAAATATAAGACAAAATTTGGTCATTATGTCTCATAAAGCTGATGAGGCCATTTATGATTTTAATAGTAAATTCTTAATTCTTCTGAAAGCATTTATCATATATTTTATTTTATAAATGATCTTTCCTACATATGCTATTATAACAAGTTCAATAATGAGAAACAGCATTTAGACTTATTTTTACAATGTTATAGCATAAAAATGGAATTAACTATACCAATTTTAAGCATTCTTTGTTTTTTTTTTTATTATTATGTTATGTTAATTACCATACATTACATCATTAGTTTTCGATGTAGTGTTCCATGATTCATTATTTGCGTATAACACCCAGTGCTCCATGCAGTACGTGCCCTCCTTAATACCCATCACCATTCTTTGTTTTTTAATGTACTTTAAAGTATTATACATTATACTTTACAAATATGCATTATTTTTTTATTGTGGTAAGATACACATAACACAAAATGTACCATCTTAAACATTTTTTTTAAAGATTTTATTTATTTTCAGAGAGAGTGAGAGAGAGAGAGAGCATGAGTAGGGGGAGGGGCAGAGGGAGAGGGAGAAGCTGACTCCCCACTGAGCAGGGAGCCCAACATGGGGCTCAATCCCAGGACCCTGAGATCATGACCTGAGCTGAAGGCAGACACTTAACCAACTGAGCCACCCAGGTGCCCCCATCTTAAACATTTTTAAAGTGTACAGTTCAGTGGTATTAAATCCATTTACACTATTGTGCAGCTACCATCACTGTCCATCCCCTAACTCTTTTCATCTTATAAAACTGAAACTCTGGTAAACAATAACTCCCTATTCCCCCTCCTCCCAGCCTCTGGAAACCATCCTTTTACTTTCTGTCTCTGTGAATTTGACTACTCCAAGTACCTCATAGAAGAATCTCACAGTATCAATCTTTTTGTAATGGATTTATTTCACTCCCTGGTATGTCCTTATTAATGTTGTAGCATATCACAGAGTTTGCTTCCTTTTGAAGGCTGAATCGTATTCTATTGTATGAATATGCCACAGTGGGCTTACCCATTCGTCCATTGTATGGATACGCCACAGTGGGCTTACCTATTCATCCACTGGTGGACATTTGGGTTGCTTCCACACTTCAGCTATTGTGAATAATGTGGATAGGAACAGGGGCATACAGATATCTCTTAGAGAGTCTGCTTTCAGTTTGGGGGGGATATATCTAGAAGGGAAGTTTCTGGATCATATGGTAATTCTATTTTCAATTTTTTGAGGACTCTCTAAACTGGTTTTTGACAGTGGCTGTCCATTGGGCATTCTGACCAGCAGCATTAATTCCCATTTCTCCACATCCTGGCCAACACTTGTTTTCTGTTTTTTGGTTTTTGGGGTTTTTTTTTGAGAGTAGCCATTCTAATGGGTGTGTGGTAGTACTTCTGATTGTAGTTTTGATTTGAATTTCCCTGATGATCAGGGATGTTGAGCATCTTTTCATGTGCTTATTGGCTATTTGTATGTCTTCTTTGGAGAAATGTCTATTCAATGTCTATTATCCATTTTTGAATTGGGCTATCTTTGTGGTTGTTATTGCTGAGTTTTAGTTCTCTTTATATTTTGGATATTGATCTTTTATTAGATTAAGGGATTATATCCTTTATTAGATTAAGAGTATCATAATTTTAATCTTGATTGCTTTTAGTAATATTTCTTACAAGATACATATCACAATTTATTTGTCAGTGATTTTGATACTGTTTCTTGAAACACACATCCACAACTTGTTTGAGCTGAGAAATGGCATGTGCCTTCAAACTCGCAGGAAGTCCCATCTGGCAGTTGACTTGAGCCAGTCAAAGCTGCCATGCTGAGCTTTCTAAGCACACCATCAGTGGCTCTTCATCATTTCAGCTGGCTAAGCCTCAGCCTCAAGGTCTTGATGAAAATATATTTACAGCATATGATAAAATAAAATCTAATTCTTTCTCTTCATAGGTTGAACCCAGTGCCTCTGAATGAAAGCAGACAGGCCTGTCTGATGGTCCTCTGCAAGTCATGTAATGGGGGCCTTTGTGCAGATGTCCCAGACACCGAGTAGTGATGATCTGCACAACTCGGTAACAGAAACCTTTTGAAGGCAGGTGGTTTCTAATTACTGGCTTTCAACAAGATCAAAAGGAGATCTACTTGCTATAACTTAGAAGGAGTCCTATGAACCGAGTAACACTTGATGTAACAAAATCCTCACCTTCTCTCAGATGTGAACAAATTTTCTCTGTTTACAGGTATAAAACAAAAACACAAAAAACAAGAGGAGACAATATAATTGATGCTAAATCTGTATTGCTGAGTTCTAGAAATAAGCAAAGTTCATCCATGACCAGGTCCCCATTGAAAAGACAAATTATAGGACCCCAGCAAGGTGAATTTGTTTTTGTATGAAACATAGGAAGAGGGACTCCAATGACCTCTGGATAGGTGGGGCAACTCATGCTATCCTTCCCTTTTCCTTCCTGATCTAGGGGAGAGATACAGGGGACAGATCCTCAGGATACAGAACAACTCCAAAATCATCTCCTTAAGAGAAGCACTCCCAATATGATTTCACTTTTTACATATAATAATTTACTAACATCTCTATTCTATTATCTTGATCAATTATGTGTCAAGAATAATTGTAATGATAATTCAGTCTAGAAAAAGTTTTAAACACCTAGAGCCTTTAGTTCATAAGAAATAAAATAATTTCAATTCATATACATGTTTCTGTTGCAGAATTTTATGAGGATGATAATAAAGCACTTTCAAGCATAAAATTTTATGACATTAGAATAAAATTCTATGAGGGAAGTGGAGTGAAACTATGCTCAAGAAGAAAAAAAGAAGTAGTAAGATTTCTGACTGCTAAAGTGGATATTACTCATGTTATTTTTGTTATTGTTCATGTATTTTAAAAAATGGATAATGGTGGGTTTTAACTTGCCCTAGTAGGTTTTTGTTGTTGTTCTATTGCATAAATTCTAAAGAAAGACTTAAGAGTTTTATTTTGAAACACCAGTATTTATAGTATATAAGAAATTATATATTTGTGTGAAAAAGTTAGATGGGACCTTAAAAATATGTGAGGGAAGTTTCACACTTGTGTTAAAATTCTGTTGAGTGAGTACAATGGTGGGAGAGCTGCTGAGACAGAGAGGTTGCGCAGGGCCCACTCTCTCCAGGAGACTGTAGGAAGCTCCATCCATTTAGGTATGGTGAAATGACTGAGTGAAGACAAGGGGATGCAGTGAGCCTGTGGGTGGGAAGCATCTAATCACAAAGGTCTTGGATGAGAAGCCAAGGATCCTGGAGTTTAAAAGGGATATTTAAGAGGCAGGCTAGTGGTGGTGAGGGCTTTTTTAGAAGGTTTACTTGGTGCTGTGATAATGCAATCTGGCATATAGAGAGCGTAGAGGGACAGGAAGCAGGGATGTGAGGAATTAGGATCTGATAAATGAGAAAGGCAGACATTAGGCAGGGGTGGCAGCAGGGAGGAAGTGAGGTGGGAGGACACATATTTGGCAAGTAGAAATGACAGGTGTTTGTGACTCACAGGAATGGGATGCAGATGAAGGAAGGGGAGTATCCAATCTCAGGTTTCTGACTGATTCTCTGGGCACAAATATTGTGGGGGATATTAGAAGCAACCTGAGGTCATTAGATGATAACTCAAACTCTTTGGGGCTTAAAGAAAAACAAAGTCTCATTCCTGTTACCATTATTTTCCCCAAGGTGAAAAAAATGTGCTTTTCGGTCTTTCAACTGGCTCTCAGTTATGAAACCATGGGGAAAAGTCTGGAATTGTGCTCCTCCCTGGACAGGTGTGCAGTGTGTAATTGCCATGTTGGCTGTCAAAAGAATAGTAAAAGTCTGTCTTATTTTATAGATGAGGAAGCTGAGATACAGAGGGAGAATGTTATGGACAAATTTAATAACTGGTTAGTTGGTAGTTTTCTTCAAGATGCCTTGGCAAGGAATGGAATGAATAATAGTTTATACTGTGTGGGTAAAGGTAAAATAAGTGCTTTGCTTCTGTTATCTCTAGTGGTGAAAGTAGATTTTAAGGATAAAACTTTTCAATTAAAAGGCAGAGAATGGAAGAGTAGATCAAGAAGCATGATGCAACCATATGATAACTAAGAGACACACTCAAGATTTGAAGACACAAATAGGTTGAAAATAAAAGTATGGGAAAGATATTCCACGCAAATAGTGACCTAAAGAGAGCTGGAGTGGCTATACTAATATCAGACAGATTGAATTTTTTAAAAGATTTATTTATTTATTTGAGAGAGAGCGAGCACATGCATGAGTGGGGGAAAGGGCAAAGGGAGAGAATCTTTAAGCAGACTCCCAGCTGAGCACAGAGCCTGACATGGGGCTTGATCCCATGACCCATGAGATCACTATCTGAGCTAAAACCAAGAGTCGGATGCTCAACCAACTGAACCACCCAGGTGCCCCCAGACAAAATGGAATTTAAAACAAGAAAAGATGACTAGAGACAAAGAAGGAATTTTATAATGATAAAATAGAAAATCCATCAAAGAGCTATAACAATTATAAACACTTGTTGTGAGTCCCAAACTACATGAAGCAAAACTGACAGAGAGAAATAGACAATTCAAAATAATAGTTGGAAACTTCAGTACCTCATTTTCATTAATGAATAGAACACTTAGAAGATCAGCAAATAGTAGAAGACTCCCAACACTACCAGTGCTGATACCTAATAAGTCTAACAGCAGAATACATTCTACCCAAGCGCACACGGAACATTCTCCACAATAGACCACATATTCGGCCACTAAATGAGTCTTAATAAATTTTTTTAAATTTTATTTTATTATGTTAGTCACCATACATTACATCGTTAGTTTTTGATTTAGTGTTCCATGATTCATTGTTTGCGTATAAGACCCAGTGCTCCATGCAACATGTGTCCTCCTTGATACCCATCACTGGGCTAACCGATCGCCCCATAATCCTCCCCTCTAAAACCCTCAGTTTGTTTCTCAGAGTCCATAGTCTCTCATGGTTCATCTCCCCTGCCGATTTCCCCCCCTTCATTAGCACTCACCATAGCACATACCTTCCCCAATGTCTGCCTCCCAGCCACTCCATCCCTCCCCTTCCCACAACTCCAGGAACCCTCAGTTTGTTTCCTGAGAATAAGAATTCAGCATATCAGTGAGATCATATGATACTTGTCTTTCGCTGATTGACTTATTTTGCTTAGCATAATACCCTCTAGTTCCAACCACGTCATTGCAAATAGCAAGATTTTGGTTTTTTTGATGGCTGAATAATGTTCCATTGAATCTATATACACCACATCTTCTTTATCCATTCATCTGTCAGTGGACATCTTGGCTCTTTCCATAGTTTGGTTATTGTGCACATTGCTGCTATAAACATGGGGGTGCACATACCCCTTCGGATCACTACATTTGTATCTTTGGGATAAATACCTAGTAGTGCAATTGCTGGGTCGTACGGTGGCTCTATTTTCAACTTTTTGAGGAACCTCCATACAGTATTCCAGAGTGGCTGCACCAGCTTGCATTCCCACCAACAGTGTAGGAGGGTTCCCCTTTCTCCGCATCCCCGCCAACATCTGTCATTTCCTGACTTGTTAATTTTAGCCATTCTGACTGGTGTGAGGTGGTATCTCATTGAGGTTTTGATTTGGATTTCCCTGATGCTGAGCGATATTGAGCACTTTTTCATGTGTCTGTTGACCATTTGGATGTCTTCTTTGGAAAAATGTCTGTTCATGTCTTCTGCCCATTTCTTGATTGGATTCTTTGTTCTTTGGGTGTTGAGTTTGATGAGTTCTTTATAGATTTTGGATACTAGCCCTTTATCTGATATGTCATTTGCAAATATCTTCTCCCATTCTGTCGGTTGTCTTTTGGTTTTGTGGACTGTTTCCTTTGCTTTGCAAAAGCTTTTTATCTTGATGAAGTCCCAATAGTTCATTTTTGCCCTTGCTTCCCTTGCCTTTGGCGATGTTTCTAGGAAGAAGTTGCTTCGGCTGAGGTCAAAGAGGTTGCTGCCTGTGTTCTCCTTTAGGATTTTGATGGACTCCTGTCTCACATTGAGGTCTTTCAACCATTTGGAGTCTATTTTTGTGTGTGGTGTAAGGAAATGGTCCAGTTTCATTCTTCTGCATGTGGCTATCCAATTTTCCCAACACCATTTGTTGAAGAGACTGTCTTTGTTCCATTGGACATTCTTTCCTGCTTTGTCGAAGATGAGTTGACCATAGAGTTGAGGGTCCATTTCTGGGCTCTCTGTTCTGTTCCATTGATCTATGTGTCTGTTTTTGTGCCAGTACCATACTGTCTTGATGATGACAGCTTTGTAATAGAGCTGGAAGTCCGGAATTGTGATGCCGCCAGCTTTGCTTTTCTTTTTCAACATTCCTCTGGCTATGCGGGGTCTTTCTGGTTCCATACAAATTTTAGGATGATTTGTTCCATTTCTTTGAAAAAAGTGGATGGTATTTTGATGGGGATTGCATTGAATGTGTAGATTGCTCTAGGTAGCATTGACATCTTCACAATATTTGTTCTTCCAATCCATGAGCATGGAACGTTTTTCCATTTCTTTGTGTCTTCCTCAATTTCTTTCATGAGTATTTTATAGTTTTCTGAGTCCAGATCCTTTGCCTCTTTGGTTAGATTTATTCCTAGGTATCTTATGGTTTTGGGTGCAATTGTAAATGGGATCGACTCCTTAATTTCTCTTTCTTCTGTCTTGTTGTTGGTGTATAGGAATGCCACTGATTTCTGTGCATTGATTTTATATCCTGCCACTTTACTGAATTCCTGTCTGAATTCCTGTTTTCTAGCAGTTTTGGGGTGAAGTCTTTGGGGTTTTCCACATAAAGTATCAAATCATCTGCAAACAGTGACAGTTTGACTTCTTCTTTGCCGATTTGGATGCCTTTTATTTCTTTTTGTTGTCTGATTGCTGTGGCTAGGACTTCCAGTACTATGTTGAATAGCAGTGGTGATAGTGGACATCCCTTCCGCGTTCCTGACCTTAGGGGGAAAGCTCTCAGTTTTTCCCCATTGAGAATGATATTCGCTGTAGGTATTTTGTAGATGGCTTTTATGATATGGAGGTATGTACCCTCTATGCCTATACTCTGAAGAGTTTTGATCAAGAAAGGATGCTGTACTTTGTCAAATGCTCTTTCTGCATCTATTGAGAGGATCATATGGTTCTTGTTCTTTCTTTGGTTAATGTATTGTATCACATTGATTGATTTGTCGATCTTGAACCAACCTTGTAGCCCAGGGATAAATCTCACTTGGTCGTGGTGAATAATCCTTTTAATGTACTGTTGGATCCTATTGGCTAGTATTTTGGTGAGAATTTTTGCATCCATGTTCATCAGGGATGTTGGTCTGTAATTCTCCTTTTTGATGGGGTCCTTGTCTGGTTTTGGGATCAAGGTAATGCTGGCCTCATAAAATGAGTTTGGAAGTTTTCCTTCCATTTCTACTTTTTGGAACAGTTTCAGAAGAATAGGTATTAATTCTTCTTGAAATGTTTGGTAGAATTCCCCTGGGAAGCCATCTGGTCCTGGGCTTTTGTTTTTTGGGAGATTTTTGATGACTGCTTCAATGTCCTTAGTGGTTATAGGTCTGTTCAGGTTTTCTATTGCTTCCTGGTTCAGTTTTGGTAGTTGATACATCTCTAGGAATGCATCCGTTTATTCCAGGTTACCTAATTTGCTGGCATAGAGTTGCTCATAATATGATCTTATAATTGGAGCAAGATGGCGGAGGAGTAGGAGACCTGGATTTCGTCTCCTCTCAGGAATTCAGCTGGATAGGGATCAAACCATTCTGAACACCTACAAACTCAACAGGAGATCGAAGAAAAGAATAGCAACAACTCTCTCATCAGAAAAGTGACCACCTTCTGGAAGGTAGGACGTGCGGAGAATTGAATCCGAGGTGATATTCGGAAGGATAGACGGCGGGGGAGGGTCCTCCGTCGGCCGCTTCTGGCAAGTGATAGAGCCACGGAGCACAAAATCGGAACTTTTAAAAGTCTGCTCCGCTGAGGGATGTCACTTTGGTGGCTAAGCAGGGGGTGGAACCCTCCGGGACAGTGTGGTCTCAGGACCCTCGGGGTCACAGAAAGACCGGGGGTAGCTGAGTGTGGCAGAGCTGCCAGGTATCGGAGCAGGGAAGCCGGCTGCAGAGACGGAGCCCAGGTGCGGGCTCTCAGCTCGGGGTTGCCATAAACCGTGATCCGCGGCACGGTTGGGCCCCTGCTCCTCCAGCAGGGACCCAACAAGCAGCAGATCCGGGGAGACTCACCTTCCTCCCCCGGGTGGAGCCACGCAGGAGTGCACTGCAGGGATCTGCTGGGTTTGGAGACTCCACCCGGTGTCGGGTGCCAGAGATAGAAACGCGCGGTTACAGCCCGGGTGAGCACGGAGTGCGGCTGGAGACTGGGGAGCCGGGAGTGACTGACGGCTTTTCTCTGGGGGCTCACTGAGGAGCGGGGCCCGAGTTCTCGGCTCCTCCGGGGCAGAGATTGGGAGGCCGCCATTTTCACTCTCCGCCTCCAAAGGTGTACGGAAAGCTTGCAGGGAACAAAAGCTCCGGAGAACAAACCCAAGCAGATTACTTAGCCAGGAGGGGGCAAGGGCAGGGCAATTCCGCCTCCGGCAGAGATATTTGGAAACCATGGCAACAGGCCACTCCCCAGGAAATCAGCAAGAACAGCTAGCCAAGACCAAGTTTACGGATCAATGAGAATGGCAGAACTCCAGCACTAGGGGAATACTGTACTTAGAATTCATGGCTTTTTTTACCATGATTCTTTAGTCTTTCAAAGTTAATTTTTTTTAACTGTCTTTTTTCTTTTTGAATTTTTCTTTTTCCCTTTTTCAACCAACATCTTATCAATCCCTTTTTAGAAAAACATTTTTATTTTTCATTTTTAGAGTCATATTCTATCCCTTCATAGGAGTTACCCATATTTTTAGTATATATATATAAGTTGTTCTCTCTTTACAATTTTGAGATAATTTCTTCTAACAGATTAAAATATACCCTAAATCTCTAGTATATGGTTTTTTCTACTCCCCTGCCTGATCACACTTTTTTTCTTTCTTCTTTTTTTAAATCCTGTTCTTTCTTTTTTCAAACAACTTCTTATCAATTCCTTTTATAAAATTTTTATAATTTCCATCTTCACAGTCATATTCCATCCCTTCATCATATCAACCCTTATTTTTGTACATATATAAGTTTTTCTTTCTTTAAAATTTTGGGAGGCACTTTCTTCTAAAAGACCAAAATACACCCCAAATCTAGTGTGTGGCACTGATCTATATACCAGCCTGATCATATTTGATCACATTCTGTTTCTTTTTGTGGTTGTTGTTTTGTTTTGTTTGTTTTTGTTTGTTTTTATCTTTATCTTTTTTTTTTTTTCTTTCCGTTTCTTTTTCCACTGCTTCAGGACTTTTCTGATTTGTTTAGAGTATATTTTCTGGGATGTGGTTACTCTGCTAGCATTTTGTTATCTCATTAATCTATTCTCCTCTGCACAAAATGACAAGACGGAAAAAATCACCTCAACAAAAAGAACAAGAGGTAGTACCGACTGCCAGGGACCTACTGAAAACGGACATTAGTACGATGTCAGATCTAGAGTTCAGAAGCATCACTTTAAAGATACTAGCTGGGTTTGAGAAAAGCATGGAAGTTATTAGAGAAACCCTTTCTGGAGAAGTAAAAGAGCTAAAATCTAACCAAGTAGAAATCAAAAAGGCTATTAATGAGGTGCAATCAAAAATGGGGGTGCTAACTGCTAGGATAAATGAGGCAGAAGAGAGAATCAGTAATACAGAAGACCAAATGATGGAAAATAAAGAAGCTGAGAAGAAGAGAGATAAACAACTACTGGATCATGAGGGCAGAATTTGAGAGATAAGCGATACCATAAGACGAAACAACATTAGAATAATTGGGATGCCAGAAGAAGAAGAAAGAGAGAGAGGGGCAGAAGGTATACTGGAGCAAATTATAGCAGAGAACTTCCCTAATTTGGGGAAGGAAACAGGCATGAAAATCCAGGAAGCACAGAGAACCCCCCTCAAAATCAATAAAAATAGGTCAACACCCCGACATCTAATAGTAAAACTTACGAGTCTCATAGACAAAGAGAAAATCCTGAAAGCAGCTCGGGAGAAGAGATATGTAACCTACAAGGGTAGAAACATTAGATTGGCAACAGACCTATCCACAGAGACCTGGCAGGCCAGAAAGGACTGACAGGATATATTCAGAGCACTAAATGAGAAAAATATGCAGCCAAGAATACTATATCCAGCTAGGCTGTCATTGAAAATTGAAGGAGAGATAAAAAGCTTCCAGGACAAACAAAAACTAAAGGAATTTGCAAACACAAAACCAGCCCTACAGGAAATCTTGAAAGGGGTCCTCTAAGCAAAGAGAGACCCTAAAAGCAACATAGACCAGAAAGGAACACAGACAATAAATAGTAACAGTTACATTACAGGTAACACAATGGCACTAAATTCCTATTTTTCAATAGTTACCCTGAATGTAAATGGGCTAAATGCCCCAATCAAAAGACACAGGCTATCAGACTGGATTAAAAAAGAAGACCATCGATATGCTGTCTGCAAGAGACTCATTTTAGACCCAAAGACACCCCCAGATTGAAAGTGAGGGGGTGGAAAACCATTTACCATGCTAATGGACACCAAAAGAAAGCTGGAGTGGCAATCCTTATATCAGACAAATTAGATTTTAAACCAAAGACTGTAATAAGAGATGAGGAAGGACATTATATCCTACTTAAAGTGTCTATCCAACAAGAAGATCTAACAATTGTAAATATCTATGCCCCTAACATGGGAGCAGCCAATTATATAAGGCAATCAATAACAAAAGCAAAGAAATACATCGACAACAATACAATAGTAGTTGGGGCCTTTAACACCCCCCTCACTGAAATGGACAGATCGTCTAAGCAAAAGATCAACAAGGAAATTAAGACTTTAAATGACACACTGGACCAAATGGACTTCACAGACATATTCAGAACATTCCATCCCAAAGCAACGGAATACACATTCTTCTCTAGTGCCCATGGAACATTCTCCAGAATAGATCACATCCTAGGTCATAAATCAAGTCTCAACTGGTACGAAAAGATTGGGATCATTCCCTGCCTATTTTCAGACCACAATGCTTTGAAACTAGAACTCAATCACAAGAGGAAAGTTGGAAAGAATTCAAATACATGGAGGCTAAAGAGCATCCTACTGAAGAATGAATGGGTCAACCAGGAAATTAAAGAAGAATTAAAAAAATACATGGAAACCAATGAAAATGAAAACACAACTGTTCAAAATCTTTGGGATGCAGCAAAGGCAGTCCTAAGAGGAAAATATATAGCAATACAAGCCTTTCTCAAGAAACAAGAAAGGTCTCAAGTATATAACCTAACCCTCCACCTAAAGGAGCTGAAGAAAGAACAGCAAATAAAGCCTAAACCCAGCAAGAGAAGAGAAATAATAAAGATCAGAGTAGAAATCAATGAAATAGAAACTAAAAGAACAGTAGAACAGATCAACAAAACTAGGAGCTGGTTCTTTGAAAGAATTAATAAGATTGATAAACCCCTGGCCAGACTTATCAAAAAGAAAAGAGAAATGACCCAAATCAACAAAACCATGAATGAAAGAGGAGAGAGAGAACCAACACCAAAGAGGAGAGAGAGAACCAACACCAAAGAAATACAAATAGTTATAAGAACATATTATAAGCAACTCTATGCCAGCAAATTAGATAATCTGGAAGAGATGGATGCATTCCTAGAGATGTATCAACTACCAAAACTGAACCAGGAAACAATAGAAGACCTGAACTGACCTATAAGCACTAAGGAAATTGAAGCAGTCATTAAAAATCTCCCAGCAAACAAAGGCCCAGGGCCAGATGGCTTCCCAGGGGAATTCTACCAAACATTTAGGGAGAATTAATACTTATTCTTCTGAAACTGTTCCAAAAATAGAAATGGAAGGAAAACTTCCAAACTCATTTTATGAGGCCACCATTACCGTGATCCCCAAACCAGACAATGACCACATCAAAAAGAATTACAGACCAATATCCTTGATGAACATGGATGCAAAAATTCTCACCAAAATACTAGCCAATAGGATCCAACAGTACATTAAAAGGATTTTATACCACAACCAGGTGGGATTTATCCCTGGGCTGCAAGTTTGGTTCAACATTCACAAATCAATCAATGTGATACAGCACATTAATAAAAGAAAGAACAAGAACCATATGATCCTCTCAATAGATGCATAAAAAGCATTTGACAAAGTACAGCATCCTTTCTTTTTTTTTTTTAAATTTTATTTATTTATTTGACAGAGAGAGAGATAGTGAGAGAGGGAACACAAGCAGGGGGAGTGGGAGAGGGTGAAGCAGGCTTCCCGCTGAGCAGGAGGCAGACGCTTAATGACTGAGCCACCCAGGCGCCCCTGTACAGCATCCTTTCTTGATCAAAACTCTTCAGAGTATAGGCATAGAGGGTACATACCTCAATATCATAAAAGCCATCTAATGAAAAACCCAGAGCAAATATCATTTTCAATGGGGAAAAACTGAGAGCTTTCCCCCTAAGGTCAGGAACACGGAAGGGATGTCCACTATCACCACTGCTATTCAACATAGTATTAGAAGTCCTAGCCATAGCAATCAGACAACAAAAAGAAATAAAAGGCATCCAAATCGGCAAAGAAGAAGTCAAACTGTCACTGTTTGCAGATGATTTGATACTTTATGTGGAAAACCCCAAAGACCACCCCAAAACTGCTAGAACTCATACAGTAATTCAGTAAAGTGGCAGGATATAAAATCAATGCACAGAAATCAGTGGCATTCCTATACACCAACAACAAGACAGAAGAAAGAGAAATTAAGGAGTCGATCCCATTTACAATTGCACCCAAAACCATAAGATACCTAGGAATAAGTCTAACCAAAGAGGCAAAGAATCTCTACTCCGATAACTACAAAGTATTCATGAAAGAAATTGAGGAAGACACAAAGAAATGGTAAAACGTTCCATGCTCATGGATTGGAAGAACAAATATTGTGAAGATGTCAATGCTACCTAGAGCAATCTACACATTCAATGCAATCCCCATCTAAATACCATCCACTTTTTTCAAAGAAATGGAACAAATAATCCTAAAATTTGTATGGAACCAGAAAAGACCCTGCATAGCCAGAGGAATGTTGAAAAAGAAAAGCAAAGCTGGTGGCATCCCAGTTCCAGACTTCCAGCTCTATTACAAAGCTGTCATCATCAAGACAGTATGGTACTGGCACAAAAACAGACACATAGATCAATGGAACAGAATAGAGAGCCCAGAAATGGACCCTCAATTCTACGGTCAACTAATCTTCAACAAAGTAGGAAAGATTGTCCAATGGCAAAAAGACTGTCTCTTCAACCAATGGTGTTGGGAAAATTGGACAGCCACATGCACAAGAATGAAACTGGACCATTTCCTTACACCACACACAAAAATAGACTCCAAATGGTTGAAAGACGTAAATGTGAGACAGCAGTCCATCAAAATCCTAAAGGAGACCACAGGCAGCAACCTCTTCGACCTCAGCCGCAAAAACTTCTTCCTAGAAACATCACCAAAGGCAAGGGAAACAAGGGCAAAAATGAACTATTGGGACTTCATCAAGATAAAAAGCTTTTGCACAGCAAAAGATACAGTCAACAAAACCAAAAGACAACTGACAGAATGGGAGAAGGTATTTGCAAATGACATATCAGATAAAGGGCTAGTATCCAAAATCTATAAAAAACTTAGCAACTCAATACCCAAAGAACAAATGATCTAATCAAGAAATGGGTAGAAGACATGAACAGACATTTTTGTAATGAAGACATCGAAATGGCCAACAGACACATGAAAAAGTGCTCAACATCACTCAACATCAGGGAAATCCAAATCAAAACCTTAGTGAGATACCACCTCACACCAGTCAGAATGGCTAAAATTAACAAGTCAGGAAATGACAGATGTTGTTGAGGATACAGAGAAAGGGGAACCCCCCTACACTATTGGTGGGAATGCAGGCTGTTGTAGCCGCTCTGGAAAACAGTATGGAGGTTCTTCAAAAAGTTGAAAATAGCACTACCATACCATCCAGCAATTGCACTACTGGGTATTTACCACAAAGATACAAATGTAGGGACCCGAAGGGGTATGTTCACCCCAATGTTTATAGCAGTAATATCCACAATAGCCAAACTGTGGAAAGAGCCAAGATGTCCATCGACAGATGAATGGATAAAGAAATGGTATATATACCCAATGGAATATTATGCAGCCATCAAAAAGAATGAAATCTTGCCATTTGCAATGATGTGGATGGAATTGGACGGTTTATGCTGAGGGACATAAGTCAATCAGAGAAAGACATGTATCATATGACGTCACTGATACGAGGAATTCTTAATCTCAGGAAACAAAGTAAGGGTTGTAGGAGTGGTGGGGGTTGGGAGGGATGGGAGGCTGGGTGACAGACATTGGGGAGTTTATGTGCTATGGTGAGCAAAAAAGTGTGCAAGACTGTTGAATCACAGATATATACCTCTGAAACAAATAATACATATATGTAAAAAATACAAAATACAAATAATACCTGAAAGAAATAATACAGTATATGTAAAAAAAAATTAAAAAAGAAGAAGAAGATAGCAGGAGGGGAAGAATGAAGGGGGGGAAATCGAAGGGGGAGATGAACCATGAGAGACTACAGAGTCTTAGAAACATTTTGGAGAACGAATATAAAAACTAGAGTTAATAAAAAATAGAGTTACTAAAATTGACCTTTATATAATGTTTTGAGCTTCTTAAGAGTTAAGGGAGTAAAAAGGAAACATAATGATTTACAGAAGCACAGCAGCATTTTCTTGCACTCCAATTCAAAGTATTTAATTACAATGGACCCTGAACAGTTATGATGGATAATGGCTTCAATACAAATTTAATGGTTTGTAGTTGAAAACACCAATGTAAAGTTATTTATATTCTATTACTTATGAACAAAAAGAGCCCCCCAAAATGAAAAAATTGAAAAGAAATTTCCATGTTCAACTAAATAGAAAAAAAAGCCACCAACTCAAACCACACACCATGAATAGCTGGAAAATAGGTAAAATTGGGAACTAACAAAAAATAAAAAGCACAAAGTAATGATGACTACCCAGGTGGGGTAAAGTGGGAGCATACATAGTCATCAATGGATCAGATTAGCTTAAGTAAAAGCTACGTGACCACAACATGCAACTATGCACCCGTATTAGATGTTTTACCAGCCCAGTTCATGTTCTTTCCTTCCTTGACCTCTATCCCTTCCTTCACTGGGTAACACTCAGAATGGACCAGCAACTAATGCTGGTCCAAAGAGGAAAAGAACTTAACAAACAAGGCATATGTCTGAAGACTTGAGTTGTAAAGTAGAAAGGAATTTTGGATGAACACTTGTGAAGTATGTTGGCTACCAAGCTGTCTCTTCTTGGCTTTGTGCCCCCTCCCTCTACTCTCTGCTCTTTGATGCTAGGGCTGGGACTCTGCAGCCACATTCCTGATCCATCAGTGGCTCCACACTGGGCTCTGCCAAGAAGGGGGTATTAGAGGGAAATTTTAAAGTGGGTGGAGGGACAAGGACCTACTCCTTCCCCCCTGAGTACTTCCTGTTCCTGTTAGCATTACCCAACAACCCTTCTTCAATCCAGCACTGGCAAGTTCTTTGCATAGCAGCAGAGCAGCTGAATCTTATTTACAATTTTCTCACATTCATAGAACCAGTCACCTCTTGCCATTGACACACAGGCAGCACTCAGCTGGGACCCCTCCTTTGAGTCTGGGTCATAGTACTAGAAGACCCATCCCTGAGAGTCTGAAGTACCAGAACCAGCCAAGCACTGCCACTTCTCTGGTCCTTGATCTCAGCTCACTGGGCCTCTCCCTCTGAGGTTAGAGACATCAGCCCAAACAGGCAGCACCCCCTCATCAGGAGTCTTGCCCCAGTACCCTCCTCTCAGTTCCTGATGTACTAGCACTGGCCAATCAGTCCCACCCAGAGATATCTGTGCCATAGGCCCTTAGGAACCTTCCACAGTGCTTGGAGACACCAGCATAACCAAGCAGCAACCTCCACTCAAAAGTCTAATTTCCAGATTGAGGATGTGCCTTTGCCAAAGTTACATACTTTAATATTCCAACATTTTATTTTCATTCTCTGGCATAGGGATGGTAGTGGCTTTCAACAGTAATTATCTTTATGATATCTCAGTGTGTCCCTTTTTCCTTTTCAGTTCTCCAATACTTGGTTGACAATGTTTTATATTAAATTCTTTCTGTTAAGATGCCTGAGGTGGTTTATTTTTCCTTACTGAACACTGACTGATGATAAGTTGTAAGGAAAAATAGCACAAAAATATACTAGAAATAAGAGAAGAGGTAAGACAACAGAGGGATAATATTGGTCTGGGTGAGTTAAGGAAAGAAATAAAAGTAAAAAAAAAGGGTAAAAATAAAGCCTCATTAGAAACACAAAATGTTAAAAATGTTTAAAAAAATGTTAAAAAAAAAAAAGCCAACATTGAAAGTATAGGCAGAGGTATGGATCACACACTTGGGAAATAACAGAGAGATACAAATAATTAGAGAAAAAAAATATATCCAACCATATATACATATGAATGGTGGTCAAGAACATGAAAATTTAAGAAGTGGAAGAGAAAAAATATGTTAAAAGTATAATAAAAGAAAATAGGGGCACTTGGGTGGCTCAGTCAGTTAAGTAGCTGCCTTTGGCTCACATCATGATCTCAGGGTCCTGGGATCAAGCCCTACATGGGGCTCCCTGACAGGGAGCCTGCTTCTTCCTCTCCTCCCTGCTTGTGCTCTCTTTCTCAAATAAATAAATAAAATCTTTTTTAAAAAGAAAATACTCCTGAAATGAAGCAACCAGAGTGAACAGAATGAGAAGTAATGTCATAACTTAGGAAAAACTGATATGGAAAGAATATCTTCCAAGAAATATCTTGGTGAACATTTCAGAATTTGAAAATAAATAATTCTGCAGGGTCTCACACAAAATATACAAGTAACAGAAAAAAGAGAAAATCAGTTTGGTCTCAGCCTTCTCTATAGGAATAGTGAACACAAGTAGATGGCATGGAATATGTTTGGATTTATTAGAGAAAAAAAAACCCAAGAATTAAATTTTTGGAAAATTATTCTGATATAAATGCAAAAGTAGACATTTCCAAATATACCAGAGCTTGAGGAACACCATCTGTACATCAACCATTCCTGAAAAAAAAAAAATGACTTTCAGCTAAAAGTGGAAGTTTTTATAAAAATAATTAAGCATGCAATGAGATGAGATGACATGAATGAACTATAACAATAACAATAATATTCACAAAAGACAATAGGAACAGATCCATAGGAGATTCACATATTTGAGTTATTAGATACAGTTATTAGATATTAAATCTTATTTAAAATAAGATTGTTTGCTATGTTAAAGAAGAGAACAGCATGAGACTTTCAGCCAAAAATCAGAATGTATAAAAGGAATCAAATGCAAATTTTAGTATTATAAAATTAAAGTAACTAAAGTTGAAAACTCAATGAATGAGTTTAATGGCAGACTAGACACAGTTAAAAATAGAATTAGTGAAAGATAAGTTTGAGGAACATATCTAGACTGATGCATGGGGAGAAAGGAATTAAAAATAGAGAAAAGATTTTAGGAGACATAGGGCATATATGGAAAAGATCTAACATATGTCTAATTGGAGCCTGGAACAGAGAACAAAAAATAGGGTAGAAATAGTATTAAAGAGATAATTGCTGAAAACTTTGCCAAATTGGTTAAACAGTTAGAAGTATAAACTCTGGGTTAAACAGTTAGAAGTATAAACTCTGGGTAAAGAAAACCACATCTAAGCACTTCATAGTAAAACTACTGAAAAACAAAAACTAAGACAAAATCTTTGAAGTATTCTGAGAAAAAAGATATACCTCAATCTAACTTCCCAACACACATAATGGAAGTCAGAATGCAATGTAAACAATAAAATGTATGGTACTGAAAAAAAGAACTTCCAATCTAGAATTCTATGTTTAGTGAAAATATCATTTAAAAATTAATGTGAAATAAAGATACATACAGAAACACATACACACAAATGAGAGAATAAATCAAGTGCAAACCTACAATAAGATAAATACTGAAGGGAAGATAAAAATAATCCCTGGTGAAGATTTGTAAATTTGGTGAGGAATGAACACAAAATAGGTAAATTTATGGAAATTTAAATAAGTATTGACTGCATAAGAATGTCTTGTGGGGTTTAAAGTATTAATAATATACATAACGAATATAATTAGAGGTTGGGGTAAATAGAATTAAAACGTCCAAGTTCCTAGAATTGTCTGGGAAAAAGTAAAAACAATAAAAATATGAGACTTTGATGATATATAATGTAATTTCTATGGCAATCATTAAACAAACATAGTAAAAGAATGTATAATTACCCAAATAATAAAAAGAAGACAGTGAAATAATAAACATAGCCTGAAAAAGGCATGAAATGAACACAGAACAAATAGGAGATACAGAGACTAGGAATGTGGTAGATCACATCCAAACATATCAATTATTTCATTAAATATAAATGGAAAAAATTCTCTAATGGAAAGATGAATAATTTTAGGTTGCATAAGGAAAATAAAGCATATGTTGCTTATAATAGACTGACCTTAAATATAAAAAGATTGAAAACAGAAGGATAGAAAGTATATAAATTAAATAATTTATGTTAATACTGATATAGTTAATCCTGATATCAGTCAATGTGCATTTTTAGGTACAAAACATTTATTAAAGAAAATCATTTCATAATAATGATGGAAATAATAACAATAATAATAAAGGAATATGTAATTATTCTAAATTTGTTTGTATCTAATAATATAACATCAAAATATAGGGCAAAATCGATAGAACTAAAAGGAACAAAATACCAACCCACAATTTAGTGGGAGAATTCAATATGCTTCTCTCAATTGTTGATAGAATAAGCAGACAAAAAAAATCAGTAAGGAAATAGAAGGTTTGAACAACATTGAGAAACCTGGTCTGACTGATATATTCAAGTGCACAGAGAGCATTAACGTGGTTTGCTACTGTGGCACAAACATGTCTTGTAAGTTTGAAGGACTGAGATTATTCAAAGTATGTTTTATGACAACAGCAGAATTAAGATAGAAAACAATAGGGGCGCCTGGGTGGCTCAGTCGGTTAAGCATCTGCCTTCAGCTCAGGTCATGATCCCAGAGTCCTGGGATGGAGCCCTGCACTGGGCTCCCTGCTCTGCGGAGAGCCTGCTTCTCCCTCTCCCACTCCCCCTGCTTGTGTTCCCTCTCTTGCTGTCTCACTCTCTCTCTCAAATAAATAATGAAATAAATCTTTAAAAAAACATTATGGAAAACAATAATCAAGAAGACTAGAGAATCCCTGTATATAAGAAAGTTAGGAAACATCTAAAATAATCCATAGGAACAAGAAGAAATCACAATAAAAATTTGGATATATTTTGAAATAATTTAAAATTTATAACATTAAAACTTGTGGGGTAAAACTAAAAATATGATTAGAGGGAAATTTATAGCTTTAAGTACATATATTAGGAAAGAAGAAAGGCTGAAATTTATGACATAAGTATCTGCCTAAAGAAATTATAAAAGAAATAGCAAATTAAACCCAAAATAACTGAAAGGATCAAAATAATTAAGAAAGCAGCTACTACTAAAATAGAAAACATACATATAATAGAAATAATCAACAAAATTAAAGTTACTTTCTTGAAAGATTAATAAAATTTATAAACCCCAGTTAGACTGACCAAAAAGTAAACCAATATCAGGAATAGCAGAGAATGAAACTATAGGTTTTAGAACCTTTATATACTGAAAACGGAGAATACCATTATTTTCAATTATTTGTGCAATTACAAAAATTGTCTATCTGTTAAACTCTTAGGAAAAGCACTGTATATATCAAAAGCTTTATTTTTTTTTTAGCTTTCTCTTCTTTAAAAACCAACACCACATTCTTTGACCATAATGCAATCAATTCAATTTTGATAACTATCTAGAAGATAGTAAAAATAATCTCATGTAGCTGAAGTTGTGCTCAGATAAACTTTTTTTAGCCTTCAATATCTATCTTGGTCACAAGAGTAAAGAAAAAAACCCAACAAAGTTAGCCTTAGAAAAGACAAGGCAGGGAATTTAGTAAAATAAAAGAGATTTATGAATTTGAAAACAGAAAATGAGCAGTAGAAAATAGTCTCAAGAGCCTATTTGAAGATGTACATCTGGGTGCACATTCACAAGCTCCCAAGTGCACGTATGCTATACATGGGCAGGTAAGCATGTGCACGCACACACGCAATCAATTCAGCAGCTTAAAATGAGGACAATTCACAAGGAGAGAATGGGGGAAACCACAGATACAGAAACAATGTTTCAAATTCAAATTCAAAAGAATACTTTGCTTAACTCTGTGTAGATAAATTTGAAAATTCATACGGACTGGATGATTGATTCCAGAACACCCAAGACACCTAAACAGATCAATGGCCAATGGCCATGTATGCAGCTCAGAAATTGCTCAGTTTATCTTCCAGAAGCATCACCCATGAGAAAGGAGATTATGACCAGGAAGGGGGAGTTGTGTATCACTATGGAAAGGTCTCCAAGGTGCTCTGCCAAATTGAGCCTTCAAGGGCACACAGGTGCACACCCACATTTAGGGTGGGCTGCCATTGGTGTAAATTGTGAACATGTGCACACAAATGTGAGTATTGTTGTGTGTGCATGTACATCTTCTGAGCACCCCAGAACCTGAACTCAGGAATACTGGGGTCTGGCACTCAGGCATATGAGGTAGGAAGATGCTGATTTTTCATTGCACTTCATTTCCATCCATCTGGGTCATTTTTATCATGCTCTTATTATTTTGTAATTTAAAAAATGGGGACAAAAAGAGTTTTATAGAAAATGCCAGAGGAATCTCCCCATTTATATTCCTTATAAACAACCCTGGATACAACCACAGGAGCACTTTGAAATGTGAGCCCAGGATGCTGAGAGCCAGTCACTGGTGCTGTGGCTGTTGGTCTCCTGTGATGACCTCTGAGTGTCCGACCAGTCCCATCCCCTGTGGGTAATAATAATAACCCTCGCTGTGAGGCCCTGATTCTCTTTTTCCCAGTGGCAAATTCTAACTCATTCTTTCACCACGAAATAATAAAATTGAGTTGGCAGGATAGTTTCTGAAATGAGAACAGTGATTAATACCCACAGCTGTCAGTCTTTAGCAAAAATGTGTCATATTATACAAAGAATTGAATTCATCCTCCATTAAAAATATGACTAAAAGAATTAATTAATTTTCAATGTAATAACTTAAGCAAGCAAATCTTGCATGACAATGAGAGTTTCTGAACTTCTAATGAACTGTTTAAAATGTTCGAATGAAGCTGAATTCAAAAAGCTCTCTGATGATAATTGCTAAGATCCAAGACTCCCCTAAATGAGCTATTAGTTGAGATAATTTCCAAGGGAATTAATTTGAGATAAGGACTGATGAGTAAGGAAGAAGGGAATCAAAGGTTGGAGGTGATGGCAGACTGTGGTATTTGTGGCCCATGAACCACCCTGGCCTGGTGACCTTGCCCTTGTGTGGCCCACTTCGCCTTGCCCCTGGGCTTGGGCGTGTGACTTGTTCAGGATGGGTTATCAGCAAGTATAATGCCAGCAGAGGCTTGATAAGTACTTGTGTGTGGGGTTTGTCTTCCTGGAATGCTCCTTCATGGAAGCCAGCTGCCACATAAGAGGTCCAAGTGGCCTGAGGCCACTGTGTTGTCGAGGAGCCCAAGCTAGAGTGAGGTAAGGTCAGCTGGAGAGAGAGCTGTGTCTGATCAGCTCCGAGCTGGTCTAGCTCTCCCAGCTGGAGTACCAGATAGGTGAACATCCGTTGCCACAGCCCTAGCCGTATCCTGCTAGCACGGAGGAACCACCCACAACAGGCCAGATGAAATTCGTTATTGTTACTTAAGCTGAGAAGTTTTGAGGTGTCTTGTTAGGCAGCAATAGATAACTGAAACAGAGGACGAGGTGTCTGAGCTGGGACACCTTGAGAAAAAGGTAGTGGGTACCAGAAATTAATGTACAAAGAGTGATAATACTTTTATCAGTAATGGGATCGGAGCACCAACTACCTACTTCATGAAGATTCTGTGGGTGACAGTGTAGCATAGATCCTTACAACGAACGTATGGTCCCCACACCAGCAGCATCAACATGCCCTGGGGGCTTGTTAACTTCAGTGAATGAATGAATGAATGAATGAGTAGTTCAGGCCCTACCCTAGACCTGCCAAATCAGAACTTGCTTCTTCACAAGATTTCCAGGTGTTTCCTGTGCATGTTCAAGTCTGAGACATGCCAGTCTGGATAAAAGAGCAGCAGTGTGGGTCTGGATCCCCGTCTGTGAGCCCCCAGGGATGTCTTGCTCTGAGCAGCGGGCAGGGGAGGGCTGTGACTCCCCTCGAGCGCACACGCACACACACACACACACGTGTGAGCACGCACACACAC
The DNA here is from genome assembly GCF_029215605.1 of Mirounga angustirostris. NCBI lineage: Eukaryota > Metazoa > Chordata > Mammalia > Carnivora > Phocidae > Mirounga > Mirounga angustirostris. Next base: position 89,036,474 of record NW_026991718.1, read on the forward strand.
ACGTGCATGCACACACATGCGCATTTGACATGTCTGTCTCCTTTGGAGGCCTCTGAAAGGGAGTGAGTCATCCACTGAAGGTCTCACTGCCCCCTACACATCAAATAATCAGTCTTTTACATTTCAAACTTATAACTTACCAGGCCACTGTGGCCGTCCTTAGACAAAATCAGTAAATGGGGCTCTTTATTAACTGTACAAGCAGAGATACTGTATTGAGCAAGAAAGGGAGGTGAAGGCAAAATTGACCCCATCTGAGCGGGGTCTTGAGGAAAGTGGGAAGGACAATGGCTGAGGGTTCCATGGTCTCCGAGCCCCTGGAGGTGTGGGGTGGGACCTGAGAATCTGCACGTTAGTAGACACATAGCAACTAAAAGTCAATGCAGGTGACTCCAGGACCATCCTTTCTAATTTAATTTCAAAAGTAAAGAAATTTGACAGGCAGTGGTGTGCAGTAAACTGGCAATCCAGAAGGAAAACAACCCACAAAGGGACCCTGACCTGTAGTGTCTTCTGATCTCTGTGGAGTAAACACTCCTACCAACAGTTTAACAATCGGCTCCCCAAATTGCTGACTATGTAACAGTTGGCCCTCAGACTTACCCAAGCGTAAGTGTGGCTTTTCTTGTTGCAATATTAACGCTGATAGTAACCCTAATGCAGCCTGCTCAGTGTGGGCTGGGCAGCTTACAGACCTCCCCTCCTGTCCCCTGGCCTTGACAACAGCCCACGCGGGGCAGGGAGGATGAAGGGAGTCTAGGCTTAACGCATGCTCCCAGGATTGGTCCCCTGCTGAGTGATGGAGTCCAGGCCTTGGTTTTCCTCTCTACAGCACTGCTGACCCTCCAGGAAGATCTGCTGGCTCCTACCCCATCTTTGTAGACCTCAGAGTGGAGGACTCTGTCTGCAGCTCTATCGCCACCTGGTGGCAGGGCTGTCGTGACCGGGTGCTCAGCAAAGGGCACAGGTATTTCTTGGGATCTGGTCTCCCTGGTAGCTGCCTGGGGCCTGCCAGATGGCGCAGCTTGCCCAGGTGAGAGGTGGCTGTCTCATGGGATGACTTTTGATCAATGGGAGATAGAAACCAGAGGATGATTTCTCCTTTCTTCTGTGTCTGTCCCACCTCTTACGAATTCTTCCAAGACAGCAAAACACATGCCTCCCTGAAGAAGCTGGGACCTATGACCTATGACCTGTGGCCAGCCCAGTAATGCAGCCCTTTGGTTCGGACCTTCCCTGCCTCACTGTCCTCCCTGCTCATGCCTGCTTCCCTCAGGTTGTAATTCCAGGGAAGTGTTAGCAGGGACGTCTTTGTCTCAGGCTCTGCTTTATAAGGGACTGAAATTAAGACCAAACCCAATTCCAGATCAGGGTGGTTTCATTAGGAGCATGAACTTGTACCTCTTGTGCTGTCAGCCCCCCCTCTTCACGGAGTTGTTGTCCCCCCTCTGGCCAGGCACCCCCTGTCCAGCAGCCAGACCCCATCTCTGGCGGGTCTGAACTTCAGGAGCCAGGAAACTAAGTCCCCCCACTCCCGAAAGTCCCAGGGGTAGGAAACTGACTGAAGCAAAGAAGCATTTCTTCCTAAAAGCCTTTTAATAATGTTTCAAAATCTCAACTTTCCAAATATATTTAATATATACATGTATATAATAATATATAATATTTAATTTTATAACATAGTAATGTATAATAATATATCACATTATGTAGTCTCAGCCTCCTAAATATATACATAAATAATGATATATATATATTTGGGAAGCTGGGATTTTGAGAAGATATTAAAAGACTTTTAGGAAAAAAGATCTCCCTGCTTAGGAAGAAAGTTCCTAAGTTAAAAGAAAAATGTTCTCTATAATTTTGCCCAGAGAGAATCCCACGGGTGGCTTAGCACATATTTTGCTACAGCTGTTCTCTTCTCAATAATTTATGTATGACTATATAACATAAAGTGTTATGACTCTTGCAGCCTCAGATTTCCTTAACCGCAAGTCTCAGAGCATTTCCAGAGGCATTTGAGCTCAAGCACCTCAAGGCCTTCAAGGGCTGATGGTGCGCCCTTGAATGAATGCCTGGGATTTATTTCCAATGTGGTTCATTAGTCCCTACTGGGAGGTGTCTTGCATCTCACTTCCCACTTGCACATATTATGCTGCTTTCCGAGCAAGTGCATCCCAAATTCAGAAGTCCTTATAGGGATCAGTAGGAGATCCCAGGACTCCAGGCCGGCTCCTTGGTGTCTCCTAGGCCAGGCTGGTGTCTGTGTTCCCCTGGGGCAAACCAAACCGTGAAGAGATTCTGAGGGGACAGACACGTGTGCAAGCTTGCCCCCATTATCTGCTATAAGCCAGGAACATACTGTCATGCATTTCTAGTTCAGTTTTGCACATTTGTTGTTTTGCTGTTATTGACCATCAAGGACTCAGTGACCCAAAGAAAAAGCCCAGTCACATTTGAATTCGGGGATGTGAAACAAGGACCAACAGAGCTGCCTGAGAGAGGAGCTGCTGTCTGCCCCCAGCCTCCTGTTAGAATCGACCGTAACCCCATCCTCGCTCACCACCCAGTGCTTCCCTGCAGGCCCCAGGCCCGAGCCAAGATGTCCTTGGAGACACACACATCGTTGTGGTAACTCTCTCCACAGAGAACCGTCCGCCCTTCTAGAGCCACGGGGGCCGCTCCCTGGCTTGAGTCTCTGCAGACTTCCACCCTCTCGTCCCCAGGATCCACCCGGGTCCCTGCATGCCCATGCTCACTGAAGCTGTCTGTGGCTTCTTCGTGGTGTCTGGCTTTTGTTCCAACTTCTAGGATGTCACATGTCTTCTTGTGACTAGAAAGGACTCTGAAGCTTTACATGATTTTGGTTCCAACAAAGCAGCAGCCCTTGCTCACGACGTAGGAAAGGGAAGTTGGCACCAGCAAGAGCCTGTCAGTGGGTTGGCAGTGTGGGTAAGAGAGGCTGCGGGCTCACTTGGCAGGCTGGGCAGGGGGGAGCAGGGAGGCGGGAGCATGTGAGCACCCGTTTCTGAGAGCCCCCATCCATCCACAGGCCCAGCCTCCAGCAACCAACAGCCTTGCCCAGAGCTGAGCCAAATGGTTGGAGAGAGGCCCATGAAAGGCACGTCCCTGCCTGGACATGGGAATGTTTGGACTCTTAATTAATTTAAATGTTCTTTACTCATCTTCAAATGGAGCCGTTGATGGAGTTGCCATGGCCACTGGGCTCTGGTGAGTGAAGAACCCTCGACGCGTTCATCCCATCACTGCACGCCCACACGGAGTGCAGGCAGCTCGTGCTCTGGGCACTGGCCACCTACTGCAGTTACTGCGAGGGACCCAGCACCTGTTCCTTCTAGCATCCAGAGAATCACCCCACTGTCCCGTGGCTAGGAATCAGTGATGGCAGGCGGCCGTGGGACACTTGTGGCCTGCTTCTGTGTGTTCCGTGTGCCTCGCAGCACCACCCCCAGGGATGGCAGGGCAGAGGCTCTCCCATCACCGGGCAGAAAAGAAGATGGAGGTTCCTAGAAGATCAGTGACTCACACCAGCTCAGCATGATTTGTCAAGGCCTCATGCCCTTTGAGGATGCTGATGCTACGGGCAGTTCTATGGCATCAGGTGCTGAGCTGGAGCATACATTATCCCACCCTATATCCCAGAGTGAGAACTAATGTGCAGATATCGTGGCTGATGTTCAGGTGAGGAGAAAGGCCCAGGAATGGTGAGGAACTTGCCTCAGGTCACAGAGCAAAGTGAGTAGCTGAGCTGGGACCCCATGGCTGCCAGTGCCCCTACTTGGGAGCAGAGACAGGGCCCAGGGCATGCTGTTTCCTGTCTGTGGCCCAGTATTAAGAAGTGGCCATAGCAGCGATGCTTAGCCACCCGCATCCCCCACCTCCCACCCCCAGTGTGTCACCAAGGGCCTTGGCACTGGACGGGGAAGGCAGGGAAAGGGGGGAGAGAATTTTACCACAGTCTGTGCTTGGATACGTCTGGGTTTCAAGCATGTTCCAATCAGTTAAATACCCCAACAGACCTCCCCTGGTTTAGAAGTGAATTCTGTCCAGAAGGCTGCTGCATCTCCTTCCAAAGAAGGTGAGTCTTTCTGGCTTGTGCCAGCACATGGGGATGGCACAGGAGTCAGGCAGATGCGTGGTGGGTCCTGCACCAGCTGTGGATGTGGTGAGGAGCACACGGGGGGGGGGGAGCAGCGAGCAGCCTGCAGCTGTCAGGAGTGACCCCTGCAGCTGGGCCTGGGCCCCGGTAATGAATGTTGCTCGCCCTGCTGTTCAGCCTCCTAACTAGAGCCTTCTCCTACCGCTTTTTCAGATTTTTTCTTCACCGGGCTATGTAGGGCTGTTAGACCTAATTATATTACACGATTATGGGTTAGACATGGTCAGACATTTATTCTGGGAAGTTAGGTCTTCAGAGCAGGGAACTGTGGCTTGTTGGCCCGCCTCTGTGTTCTGGGCTGACCCTACCGGTTTTAAGGAAAGACTGTGAGCCCTGGGCTGGGCTGAGCAGGCCTGGGGCCTGTTCTCTTGCCTGAGGCATGTGCTTGTCTTGGACTTGACCAGATCATAGGAGCACAGCCCTTTCTTCTCTTCTGAAGCCCCTTGCTTTGTTCACACAGACAGATCTCCCTGATGCCACTCTCCTTGTAAGAAGTTCTGCAGATAATTTGGGTCTGTCCCAGTTAGGGTACGCTGGCTGCTTTAGCAAAAAGACCCACAAAATATCCAAAGTCTCAAAGACAGAAGTTTATTGCTTATTCATTGGAAAGTCCACAGTGGTGACTTCCTGGTTGGCAGGTAGCTCACCTCTATCTGAAGGTTCCTCCCAGAGATCTGTCCTCCATGTCCTCCATTCTCTAGGGCCTCATTGTCCAAGCCTGGATTCAGCTGCAGAAGGGGAAGGAGCATGGAGAAGGAACAGCCACTTCTTAAATCTAGGACTAGAGACCGGCTCACCTCCTTCACCCACATCCCTTTGGCAGGAACTCTGGGGTCACCTAGCAGCACCTGCCTGCAAGGAAGGCCACATTTAGTCTGCTGGGCACAGAGGAGGAGGAGGGAAGACACCTGATAGGTAAGCGGGCCCTCAGGAGCCCGTCTCAGAACAGTTGTGAGTGTGGAGGTTGGAAGGCAGCTCATGGAGGTCTGATGGGGACCAACCAGCTGCTCTCAGCTCTTTGCCTTGCACCTCCTCCTTTCTTCATGACCCTCTAGGTGGGCACTCAGAACACCTCTCCATCCACAAGGGAACACAAACCTCAGAGAGCTGCCCAAGATCACACAGCTAGAAGTAGCAGAGTGGGATTTGGATGTCCTCTTTCTGCAATATGACAGCCTATAGCCTCAGGGCACCTGTCCACCTAGGGAGACAGGACAGTCCACTTGCTCGGCCTCTATCCCTTCTTTGACCCAAAGTCTGAATCACCAAAGTTAACACAAATACATTTGGTTACTTTCTGGTGCCTAAATAATTCAAGATAGGCAAATGGATCTCCCCAGGTGGCCGATCTGGAACAAGTGGAAAGCCCCCGCGAGCAGGATGTTGGAAGTAGGCGACGAGGCTGACTGTTCCAGAGGCTGTACCGATGTATCTCCCTCCCTGAACTCTTCAGAGCCTCTATGGAATGCACGTCCCAGTGAGGCCGTGGGTCTAAGTCTGTGAGGGTGAAGCCCACACAGCACTGCCTCTTCCCAGTTCAGACCCCGGCAGGCAGGGAGCAGCTACCTGCTTATCAGACCACCCTCCCACTCCTGCGCCCTCGCCACTCCTGCCATTGCACCACACACGGCCCTCACCTTCTTGGGGTCCAGCTCAGAGTCATTGGTGCTCCAGGCCTTCCGTCTTCCCTCCCCCGCCCCCACACTGGTCTCCCACCTCATCCCTGCATTTCCCCCATGTTTCTCCCTTCCTGCAAGCACCCCAACTTAATCACCCCCATCTATCACCAGTAGTCAATTCTGATTCCCTCTCCTTTCCTCCGTAGTTCCGGCCCTGTAGGTTCTCCCAAGAAGGGCCTCTTGCCCCTCAGCCCTGAGGACTCACCTGCCCCCCTCCAATGGCCCCTATCACTTCTCTCGGCTAAGAGTGGGTCAGGACCACCTGTTCGCCGCATGTATGCCCCAGCCCCACCACATGGACCACACCACATGTTCAGCACACACAGGAACCACTGTCTCTGATGTGCAGAATCAAATTAATATGAGTTCCATAGGGCCCTTGTTCCAACTATAGGTCATTTGGGGGAGGGTAAGGGGTTAATGGTTAAGGCTGAATTTGGAGGACTGCTAGTGGTTACTGATGGACTGTTCCCTGCCTCTGGCTTCTTCCCATCATCCTCCTTCAGGCACCCCTGGAGCTCCATTGTGGTTGGTCGACCCGTGTTTGTCTTGGGGACTCTCTGGAATGCTGGAATGCTTCCATTTCCCACAGAACATCCAAGCACATCTCTTAGGGCAACAATCTCTTTTTGCCTAGTCATTCATGCTTGCCTCATTATATACGTATTTTATAATTCATATGTAATCATGCCACACACACACTCATACACACAAGACTGACCATTCCTCCTCTTTCCTCACCTATCACAGTGCCTGGGGCATGGCAGGTGCTCAGTGAAGTGTCTGTTGATTGAGTTGATACAAGAGTGAATGAATGAGCGAATGCACTTGCCAAGAAGCAATGTATTTTTAACTCGATTTTAATATCCAACTGTAACTCAGCAATCAGGGGTCTATTTAACGTGTAATTCTCTATACATATTGTGCATTTTCCTGTGCTCGGCTTCAGAAGAAAATACGATTTTGGCCATTGAGTTGGCATCTGAATTAACTCACACTGCAGCCAGCAGAGCGCCACATCTCACTGCGTCAACGATCAGCTCTGCGGCATGGAGTGATCCCGGGGCTGGTTGGGGAACTGCAGCAAGCTAGGCATGCAAGGGATTTTTATGGAAATCAAAGAGTAGAAACAGAGGTAAGAAGGTCAGGCCTTGAGAAGTCTTGTTATTAGGAAATGAAAATTGCTTTAGATATGGCTTGGTTTTCTTGTTTTATCTCATCAACATTCTTGTGAAGGAGTAAGAGGAAGATGCCATTTCTCATCGCTCCCATTCCACCCCATCCTCTTCATGATGAACATTATTCTTGCAGTCGAAATGTCCCGGGCACGGAGAAGTCGGCCGTTTGATGACATCCACAAATCAGACGAATGCCCACTGGGACCAGGACTCAAGGACCTCCATCTGGCTCCTTCCCGGTGTCCTCACCGCCCAAGAAAGTCAAACAGGACACTTGCCTCTGGGAACAGAGGTCTTGAAGTTCGCTCATTTTTGTTTTAGCTGCAGTGAGCATCCTTTTCTATTTCTTGAAGATTAAAGGAAGAAGTTTGTGATAGCAACATCACAAAGCAAAGCACCTCCAAGGAGACTTTTCTTTTTAATTTTTAAGCAAAGTATTTTCTAAGTGAAGTTAGAGTCTCCAGTTCCCCTTTTAGGAAACCGAGGTTTCTCATGATGCTGGCGGGTTGGCTTTCATGATGTCCAGCAACACTGGACTTTATTCCCCAACGCTTTGAACCCTTTTCTTTTTAAGTTTGTGGTTGAATTCTCAGAGGCAGAGAAAATCCACACTCTTTTAAAAGTAGCCTGTTTCTGCATTTTCCTTTGTCAGAAGAGGAACTGCCTTGTCCACTGAGAGAAGCTTCCATTTGACCTCTCTGAGCCTCAATTTCCCCACTTATAAACAAATGCTCTGCCTGCTTACTTCACAAGGGCATTTCTTGAGAGGATTAAATTTAGTCAGATTCAAATATATAAGTCACTTTCTCAATTGACCAATGCAAAAGGAAACAAACAAGTGCATAAAATAAGACCTCTGTTCTCAAAAAAAATTGTTAAAAGACAGAGGAAGTTAGAGTCATGTCACCAGCCACGACGTGGGGCTGAGTTGGTAATCACAGTGGCAATAGCCGCAACCCGGTGCCCTCTCCCACCCACAGGCTCTGCCGCACTGTCCCAGCCTCACCTCCTCTGCTCCTCATGGCGGGTCTGTGGGAGACGATGGGCCCCCCACCTTCATGATGACATCGAGGCTCAGAGGTGTTCGAGAACGTGCCACCTAGGACCCCAGCGCGTCCTGCCAACCTGAGGCCTGGGCTGTTGCCCAGGTTCATAGGAGTGGAGACAGGGAGCCCTTGAGCAGATGGGCGTTGTCTTCTTAACCTCTTTACGCCTCAAACCCAGCAGTGTGCCTGGCGCAAACTAGATTTTGACTTTTTTTTTTTTATTAAAAACCACGAACCATATCATATGTCCAAGCAATATGCATGATGTGGAAGCTGAGGAGCACTCACCCATGGAGCCCCAGCCAGCCTGAGAAGAGGCCAGGTGCTGGCAACCTCTGCTGACCACCCCTGATCCCCGCTATGGGAATAACCACTGTCATGAATTGTGTAATTTCCATGCTCCAGCTTTTCATTACAGTTTTAGCACCGAGGCATCCTTCATTATGGTTCAATTTTTTCCCTTTGAACCAGATCTAAATGGATCACAATATGTATCTTCTGTGACTTGCATTTTTTTGCTTACTGCCAGGCTGAGATTTGTTCAGTTGATGTTCCTTTGTTTTCAGGGCCCCAGAGCCCCTCAGGGCAGGGTTAATGGCTGTGAGTCTGCAATAAAAGCTGTTGAGTAAATGAATGGATAAAGGTCTACACGTGCCCCAGCAAGGAGGAAGGAGAGAGAAGTTCTGAGTCTTTAGGCAGCCTGAAGGCAAGGCTTGGTAGATGTCCGCATTTATCTGGATCTCTGCGGGTGAGCCCATCTGTGACGTGTCCCTGAGTGGCCTGGGAGTGGGGTGGAGAGGACGGTGGGGGACCTGGGCAGGACTGGGCATGCCACACTCAGGGATCAGCATGTCCAAGGGCAGGGACAGGGAAAAGTGCAGAGAGAGGAGCCTCCTAGGGGCCAAAGTTAGGATTTCAGTTCCCTGTTCACACACTGCTCCCCACCCTCACCCCAGAGGAGGCTCCCCGATACATGCTCTGAGGGGAGGCAAGTCAGGCTCTAAGCACCTCCTAATTCCACAGTCTCCCTCACCTCAGAACAGGAGGGCTGAGTTACACACCTGAGGATCACTGATGAGTTCTGAGTCACCAAATCGCCAATATTTGTAGGTGGGACCATGGATGTAGCCATTCACAAGGTCTAGAGAGACCCATCCTACATGTTTTCTGTGTTTGCTTCTTGTGCACGCTAATATCCCCAGCTTTTTGCTCACCCAGGACTTTCCTCAGGATATCTGTCCACAGACACAGACTGACAAAAATTCAGGATGGTCCTGGTCAATGCCAGCAAGTGAGGTCCTTTGGAGGACAGCCTCTCGGGCCGTGTGTCCCCAGCCCCTATGGATCTTTTTGTTCTTCCCGTGGGATGGTTTCTGCTTCAGGCCCTATTCCTGCTTGGTGTTTCTGAGGTCAGGGTATGTCGTGGAGAGGGTAGGCTGAGGGTCAGGCGGGTTGGACTTCCCCTCAGGCTGAGGAGGTGGGACTCCATTCTGCAGGAACTACAGAAGGTTTTTAAGCAGAACTATGATATGCCGCATACATAATCTGTTATCTTGTGTGTGTGCCCCTCTCAGGGAGAGAAGGAGAGGCAGTTTGCTTCTGGGCCCCAGGGAAATATTCACTTTTAAGTCACTTATTGAGCCAAAAAGAATTAACCTCAAACTTGGGAAAAGTTAAGGAGCAAACTGGTGCCTCAGTGAGCTGGCTGCAGGGGTTTATCAACCGAAAAGCCAGAGGAGGTCAAAGCCACTTCCCCTGTGCTCTCATTGTTGGAGCTCAACAAACACTGGGAGAGAACAGTGCAGAACTAGGCCCTGGGGGCTGTGAGAAGCATCCGGGAGGACGTGCGCTGCACAGTAAAGAGAGGTGTTCAGCTGTCGGGCACCCTCGTCCCCTGTTGCTGCGAGCACATATGGGGTAGGGCTGAGGTGACAGGTTGAGTCCACACACCGTGGCAGGAAATTAATCTCACTGCATTATAGCCCCATCTCACCCACCTTCCTCTGTAATTATATGAAATGCCCTCTCCCCAGTGTGTGAATGTAAGGAAGAGAAAGGCCTCTGCACTCGCCCTCACGATACCCCTTGCTCTCTGAGTTTCTCAGCTGGTCAAGGTCACTTTCACACGTCCTGCTTTTGCCAATGAGCAACTCAGGCTGCTGCAGGGCTGCCTCGGGGAGCCTGACACGGAAGTCCCTTCCTAGTGATCTTAGAATAAGTTCATTTTATTTGTAATCACGGGGCTTGGAAAGACCAGAATTCAAACTCTGAGAAACCAGGACTGAAGGCAGGACCTTAAGGTAACCCCAGAGCATGGGGGGCTGCCAACTCAGCCTCCAGGATCCTGACTAGAGGATGCTGGCCCTGGGGGCTTACTGTCATGAGGAGGAGGATGGAAAGGGCCCCTGAGACAGTCCCCATGATTGATGATCCAGGGACATTTCCTGCGATCTTTTATTACTGAGACCTGCCACCTTCATTCTCCAGCTCCCGCTCTTTCTCACTTTAAGATGGGCCTCTCATTTTGGTTTGGACAGGCTTAGCACATCACACCTGAAGAGGACAGGCTATGCATAAAATCGCAAATTCTATGTAATTGAATTCCACAAACATTTAAGGGAAGCCTTCCCTCCACATCATTTAGACATTACAGCAGAGTCCCATCATCAAGGTATTTAATTGACTTGCCCTCCATGGATGCAAAGAAATAGAGAGCTCTGGAGGCAGGGCAGAGGGAAGGACTCTCCTCAAGTAGGTCCCTTGATCAATAAGCATTCATCCAGAGGCCACAAATGCAATCAAGCCAAAAAAAAAAAAAAAAACAATGCATTTAAAGCCAACTCAGACAAAGAATACGAGTGGTTTTAAGGTTTTCCTGCCACGAGGGGGTGAAAGAGGTTCCTGAGGGGATGGGCAGTGTGTGTGAGGTGATGATGATTCCTTCGATATTCAGAAGGAAGACTCCAAGAAGCCACTGGTGGCCTGACAGAAGACTGGCTGTAAGGGACACTCAGAAAACCTGACGCGCTATCTCTGGGCGAAGGGTCATGGCCACCAGGAAGGGCTGGTACGTTGGAACCTTCCTGCACTTGCTGCACTGTTACCCACAGTGACACACCGTGATAACCCCCTTGATGAACGGGGTCCCTCTGTGAGGTGAGATGTGCTGGGCCATGCTGCGCACGTGGTGCTGGAGGGTTGCTGTGCAGGGCTGTGGACCCCAACTTGTGATATCTGCTAAAGTAACATAGACCTTTCACATTACACTCTTAGTTTATAGGATCTCTACATTTTACATTACAAAATTTCTAGGGTCATTTTAACCACAGGAGGTTTTCACTTTATGCTCTTTTAGAAACTATTTCAAGATGCATCTCCAGGGTATGACCTGAGATCTTGTAACACCCAAATATAACCATCTTGGTCATCTACATAATCAGTGATTATTGCCAGAGACAGCATGCGTCACCACTCTGGAATGACAACCTGAATTCACCCCTCATCCCGGCCATCCTAGCTCTTCTCCGCAAGCCTCCCGCATCCTTTGCTGATGGTTACAGAAAGAGGGGTAGGGACGATGACTCATGTCCATGCCTTTCTTAGGAAGGGAAGGACACCAGCCTGGGGCAGAGGCTGTGAGTGAACCTGAGCTGGCCTCAGGCACGTCAATGTGACATCCCCATCACTGAGGACACATGAGGCTCCAGACCAGGGTGGAGCATGCCAGCCAGTCACCAGGCTCCAAGCCACTCACTATCCCAGACTTCTGTGTGTGTGGTGGCATCTGAGCTGGCTTCGGGCATCTCAGTGTCGCCCCCTTGGATTCACCATCCCTGACGTCCCTGACCACCTCTGTGTGGCCCCATCCAGGCCCATTCTGTCACCTGCCTTTGTTTCTTCATGACTTTCCCAAGCTCTGCAGTTACTTTATCAGCAGTTGGTTTGTACGATCACTGTCTGTCTCCTGCAAAGGCTGGTTCTTTCTCTTACCGATCACCATAACCTGTGAGCTCAGATCAGCACTGAACACCAAAATAAAAGTGTTTTGAATGAATGCGTGCTTGGCTAGTCATGCACACCGATCATTTGGGAATGAGTTCTAGGGTCTATTGTTAAATGTTCCAGAGTTCACTTCAGGCAGGGGCCCTTGTGTGCTGGGGTCGTGGTCAGAGAAGGCTTTCTGGAGAAGGCAGGCCTTGGCTGGTCCTAAAAATGGGCAGAGTAGTTCATGGGCATTGGATGGGGCAGGAAGATGCTTTGGCTGTCAGAGGCCAGTGTGCCTGGACCACCATCAGACACCTCCCAGCTGCTGCTTACCTCTGGGGGAGGGGGCCTTGGGAGCATTCTGAGTTGACCTTTGACAATCCAGGGCAGTGGTACCCAGAGTGCTGTGTAGGCTGGTGCAAAACCTTGTCTTTCCAAATCTGAGAGCTCTACTTGAAGTTTGGGTCTGGAGGGCCCCTGTTGGTTGCTAAGGGAAAGCCCCAACTTGTGGGGGTGGGGTGGACAGGGTCCAGGGCATAGATGTGGGGCTCCTTATGCCTGAAGTTGCTTGAGGAGGGTGTGGAAAATGCTGTTGGGCTGCTAGGGCTGCTGAGGAGGTGTGGGAAGCAGAGTCCAGGGAGGTCCATGTGCTCACAGCTTCTTTTTTTTGTGGCACATTCCTCAAGATCCATCCTTCAGGCTCTGTGGCTCAGCTGAGGCTGGGGGATCCGGTCTGGTTCATTTTCCATGGAATCAAATTTGCTTTTCTAACTTTTAAGCTGAAAAACATATTTATTTTTCTCTTTGACACACCTCTTAGAAGTGATGAGAGTTTCCCGGCTGCACCACTCTAATCCAGCTCTGATCCCAGACCAACGGAGCTGAGTTTTAGTCCAGAAGGTGATCTCTTCTGCATTGATGAGTGAGTGAAAATTGAGGAAGTTTAACTGCACCAGGAACCACAGGATAAAAAACAGTATAAACTGCCATGTCTCTGCAAACCGTGGTTTGGCAAACATTTATGCTGAACATTAGCTACACCTTCTCCTCGGTTCTGCTAACAGTGGTCTTCTGCAAACAAACACAGGCCTACAGTCTTTTGCAGACAGAGAGAAGTTTGCACTGTGCTATGCAGTCTGAGCGGATTCACTAAGTCTGTCAAACCTGCCTCGGTCAGAGTGAGTCTGTGAGGGCCAAACGCTGCCAGCACCTGGGGGGCAGGAGCCCGGGGGAGGAAGGCACCCGTGGCCGTGAGTCCGGAGCCATCTCCACGGCGCCAAGTCTTGTCCGTCGGAAGGGGGGAGGCTGGGGCGGGTGGGGGCAAAATGAGGGACATGAAGGCACTTCACAGATAGCCTTGTGGCTTGGGGGTGTGATGGTGGGAAGAGGGAGGCACCCGTGGCTCGTCTCTAATGGCTCATGAATTCTGGGCCTATCTTTTCACTGCTTTGGACTTCAGCTTCGTACAATCTGTGTTCTGGTTTCCCAGGACTCACCCGCAGGGACTGTTGTCGGCTGGGTTCTCCAGGAAGCAACTGGGCGTGGGGGGTAAAGACGTTTCCTGAGGAGTGAGCGTCTGTGTGTGAGTAACGGAGGAGGCTGGACCGGGCAGCCAGGGGGCACCTGTGGCCAAGGCAAGTGCTCCCCGGGGACACGGGTGCTGGGTGGAAACGGCCAGGCTCCATGCCTCCACCTGGCTCAGCCCTCAGCCAGGGCTGTCCTGGGAATTGTGTGGCCACAGCTCCAACACCACAGGCTGCCAGCCGCCACGCTCCTCACAGAGGGCAGCCAGGGTCTCGGTGTCTGTCGGACACAGGGCCATGTAAGAGCAGCTGAAGAGGTCTTGGCTCCTACCCTCAGAAGCCAAACTGAAAGTTTGACCTGCCAAGTATTTCTGGGCATTTCTCAGGGCCACCCCCTCCAGTACCTGCAGGTGGCCGTCCTTTCTAGTTCCCCTCTCTGCCCTACCTGGGGGTGGCCCTCTGTCCAGGCTTCTTTCATCTGTGTCCTGGTGGGCCCCACCATTCCCACCTGACCCAAGGGATGCCAGTTGCCAAGGGGCTCCACACTGAGGCGAGAAGAACTGCAGGCTGGGCTCTCTGAGTTTGACTGGGAGCCCCTGTCTGACAGGCTCAGCTGTGGCTGGACTGAAGGCAGGCCGAGTGAGACCCGTGTGGCCCCTAGCCTGAGGGGCTTCATCGCTGTGTCACCAGTCAAGCCTGGCTCCTTCTTTGTCTCAGATGCTGGGGCACCCTCTGCCTGCAGGATTCCGGGAGCCTGGCTCAGCGACACAGCCTCGTCAGGATCCCACACGGTATAAGCTAGTTTCCTGTTGTGGGGACAGTGGGGCCTGGGATCCTGAACATGTGGGCAGCTTGAGCCTTTGGGCCACCACACAAGGTTTGGGTGAGACCTACAGGCACAGATGAACAGAAGGGCAGACGTGGGTGGGGCTGAGGTAGGGGTGGAGGGGAGGAGCGGTGAGGAGTTTGGGATGACTATGGGTAGTGTCTGTGCATGAGGGGCGGCAATCACAGGATGGAGGATGAACAGGCTTGGGTGCTATAGGGCTCAACTCTGTCCCCCCCAAGTCCTGTGCTGACGCCTGGCTCCCAGTACCCCAGAGTGTGACCAAATGTAAAGATAAGGTCTTTAGAGAGGTAAATAAGGTAAAATGAGGTCTTAACGGTGGGCCCTAATCCAATTTGACTGGCGTTCTTATAAAAAGGGGAGATTAGGACACAGACACATACAGGAGGAGGAGCACGTGGAGACACAGGGAGAAGGCAGCCATCTGCAAGGCAGGGAGAGAGGGCCCAGGAGAAACAGCCCTGCTGGCTCCTTGATCTTGGACTCTGACCTCTAGATCTGTGAGGAATAAGTGTCTGTTGTTTCTGTCAGCCTGTCTGCGCTGCTTTGTCCCTGTGGCCGGGGCACACCGGGACAGGCGGGACTCTTCCAGGGGACATGCTCACTCTCCCAGACATGAGGTTGCAACCTGCTGTGCACGTTCCCAGTGATGTCCTCTTCTTCCAGCACATCCATGCCTTCTGTGCATCCTCACCTCCACTCCCGGCCTGGGCAGGGCCCCTGGGAGGCGCCCAGGCTTCTCTGACTGATACACAAGCGGAGGTGCCTCTGGGGAGAAGACAGGGCCGCCTGTCTGTATTCTGGCTCTGGCCTGCCACGGACCCGCTCTGTCATACAGGCAAGGTCCTGGTTCTCAGACCCTCAGTTTCCCCATCTGTAAAGTGGGAATGAAGAAACTGGGACTACCTTGAAGGGTTGGGGTGGGATTTCCAAGGGATGGGGCGCATGACGGCGTTTACTCCCCACTGACCGTGTGCTGGCCCTAAGGGCACAGCTTTCCTCCTTCCCTAGGGCCACCACCATCTTCCAGAGATGTGGGGACATGGGTTTGATTTCCCAGGCTCAAAATAAAATAGGATCGATTCTATCCAAGGAAGGGAAGGGTACCAGAAATCTCAGTCCAGGGCAGTGGAGAGAGCATACCAGACCTTCTTGGTCCTGGGACTTCACATCTGACACTTGATACTGTGGGAAAACTAGAAAGGCCACCCTCTGTTTCTCCTGAGCACCAGTTGCAAACAAATTGGATTCAACCAAAAGGCATGTGTTGGGGCATTAAGACTGTGAACCTTGGATTCAGGTAGAACTGTAGCATGATTCAGATTTTTGTTATTTGTGTGACCTGGGACAAATTCTTTCCCTCTCTAAGCCTTGGTCTTCCTGCCAGGATACAGGGCTCACACTAGTGTGCAGCACCTAGCTCCTGGCATGGACAGAAATTACATCCCTAGAGCCTGGTGACTGACAGATGCCTTGCTCTCCGTAATTCCCTGTTATCCTCAGTGTCACTGTTCCCTTATCCTTGGACTGAGGTGTTACTCTTGACTAAAGGGGGATGATCCAATCAATTCTTCAGCCACCAGATTATTATTTTGTAGGTTGGTGGCCTTATTCTGTGGGAAACGAGGCTTCAGCCTTCGGCTATGCCCAACATGAACAGACGTGCGGTGATGACCATCTGTGGCTGCTCACTGGCCATGTTTGGTAGGTGAGACCATCACCCATGTTCAGGTAGACTTGGAGAATGTCTCCATCTTGTGCACGAGGCTGGGCAGGAGCACTCCCATGAGTGTCAGCGACGGTGTGCCCTGGGCCATGTGCTGGATTTGTGAACGATGTCAATGCAAGTGTAAGAACTGAACGAGCTACCAAGAGTGCAGGATGAAAAGTTGGGTTTTTGCTGAGTTTGCTGCCCCAGGCCTGAGGAGTGCCTCCACTGCAATAAGCTTTTGGGCTCAGGTGTCCTACGGCCCGGACATCGCCCAACCCCATCCTGTAGCCCATCTTCTGGGGTGCTGGTACCCACAGTCTTGGCTTCTATTCCTGTACTCCCTCCTGGGAGGCTGTGCACTTCCCTAGATGTGATCCCTTTCTGTCTTTGTCACCCAACGGCCCATCACAGCCTTTGTACCCAGCTGTCCCAAGGCACTGAACCTCTGGTTCAAAGCCTTGTCTAGGGCTCCGAATGGATGAATCCTGTGGGTAACCAAATGAAAACCCACAGCTCCCCATGACCCCTCTGAACTTCATCCAACCTCCGTTTTCAAACTTGGTCCTCCCCTTCTTCATTGAGAAGACACAGCACCCTTTCTATGACCAGCTTTAACCACGTGCGAGCTGAGGGGTGGAGGCACATGGCTCCCTGGTAGCACCTGGACCCTTGTCATGGAAATGACAGTAAGAGCTGGCCTGGCAGGACGGCCTCCCTGGCCCTCACCTTGACAGGGCAGTGGGGGAAGGGAGCTTGGCCACCAAAGAGGAGACCTGAGTCCTCTTTACAATGATCTGACCATGCCGAATTAAGTCCCCTCCATGTGGCACCTACAACCTCTTCTGACCCGGGAGATTTCTATGGCACCCAGCGGACAGGAGATCTCCCTTTGCAAAGCCCTAAGTCCTGTGAAGTGGGAGGTGTGTTATCACTGTTCTGTGACTGTTTGACTAGGACCACCCTGGGCTGATGGAGGCAGGTGATGGGTGGCCAGGCAGCGGCAGCCGGGCTGGCCTCAGGAGCCTCCTTCCAGGAAACGGGGGCGCCTGCCTTCCCCGTGTACAAATCCTAGCGTGACTCTGGGGAGGGGTTGCTAATGAAGTGTGGCTGTTCTGTGAGTGATTCCAAGCTCACTTCGTGGGTTGGTGCTCCACCTGGGGGGTGGCTAAATCAGACTCGGTTTTTCAAATGTTTATGCTGCGGGTGACCGGGGTGAATAATCGAGTGCAGGGTTCTTGGCCCTGCTGATGTTTGGGGCTGGCTGACTCTGTCGTGGGGACCGTCCCGTGCCTTGTAAGATGTTTGCAGCACTCCTGGCCTCTACTCGCTAGATGGGCAACTGTGACAGCCAGAAATGTCTTCAGACATCGAAAAATGTCCCCACAGGGTAGGGAGATGGGAACTATCCTTGTTTTGTTCATTCATTTGTGGCCAGACCTTGACTATCTTTGTGCCCGGGGTAAGGGGTCCAGGGCTCTGGCTTCACTCTCTCCAGGCTGCATGCCTTTGGCTTCCTCCACTGTTGTCCTTACTTCCCCGTGAATTAGCCTCTGACAGCCCTGGGGCTTGGGTCAGGATAAGTTCCCTCTCTGGTCTGAAAAGCCAGACTGGCTCCCACTCAAACTCTGGCCTTCCCCGTGGAAGCCAGACTTCCCTAGCTTCCTGCCCGTCACCCATCCTCCTCTGGGGTATCAGATCCCCCAGCCACGTGCCTCCTTGCCCAGGCTTCCAGGAGACTCGGGTAGAGGCTTGTAGTCTCCTGGTTGTGCTGGGGAAGGTGTTGGTGCCAGTGCTGCTTGGCTGAGCCCAAGGCCAGGTTCTGTTCCTTCCTTGCCTGTGACGATGGGGACGGCAGCCTCCTGAGCTCTGGTTCTGCATCATGTCATGCCTGGCACAGGGCTGCTGTGAATATGAAGCTGGATCCATTTGCAATGCCCTCTTTGAATTTAAGGTCCATGTTATTTAAAAAAAAAACAAAAAAACTATTTGGTGCCTGGGTGGCTCAGTTGGTTGGATGGCTGCCTTTGGCTTGGGTCATGATCCTGGGGTCCCGAGATCGAGTCCTGCATCGGGCTCCCTGCTCAGCAGGGAGTCTGCTTCTCCCTCTGACCCTCCCCCCTCTCGTGCTCTCTCCCTCTCATTCTTTCTCTCTCTCGGATAAATAAATAAAATCTTTAAAAAAATAAAAATAAAAGAACTATTATCTGAGAATGCACAAGATGTCAGATGGAGATTGGTTTGGGTTGCTCGAATAGCGGGATCTCTTTGGGGATGACAATGAGGGGGGCGTCATCTGGGGACCTCCACACTGCATTCCATCTAGGACAGAAATGAAGGGTGAGGGATCCTGGAGAGGCCTGATGTCTGCTTCTAAATCAGGTAATGTCACTGGACAGTGACCATCTCTTGCTTCCAATTGTTCTTGAGGGATAAAGGAAAGTCCTGCCTCAAGGTGCCCCAGTGGGAGACTGTACAGCTCTTCACCAGCTCTCATCTACTCCAGCCCCTCTTCCATGTACCAGGGATATGTCATGTACCAAGTCAAATAGAAAAAAATGCATATTTAAGAAAAATTGCTGGGACCATATCCAGGGAATGAAGACATGAGCTGACTGCGAAGAATGCTAACTGTTCCCCATCTTGTCCCAGCTATACATCTTGATTAGCTTAATAAAATAGTTTGAATGTAAATATGGGTTCTCTGGCGTAGACAGACAACAGACCCAAATCACTGTCTGTTTTTCAGCTGAGTCATGAGCTAGGTCAGCTGACATGAGGTGTCATAGCCTGTCTCACTGGCCTGGGTAAGCACAGCCGTGTGCTCACCGTGTGCTAGAGGAAAGGGCGTCTGGGTGACAGAGGGGAGTGATGGTAGCACTCAGCTCAAGGCGCAGTCATCTCGCTGCCCGGAGCCTGGATCTGCCTTGGAGGCTGCTGCACGGTGGGGCCTGCTGAAGCAGCAGTGAGGACCATGGCACGTAGGCCAGAGCAGTCTCAGAGCTGTTACTGAACTCAGTGGAGGCAGAAAAGCCGAGACAGCCTGTCCCACCGTGCCTTGCGCCTCTCAGCACTGTCTGGGTTTGGAAGCCCTGGGAATGTCTCCAGCCTGGTGCTTCTTGGAGGCACCCACATTCTGCTCTATCAGCCCTGTGATGCTTCCTGAGCCAGCCACACTGTCTTTTCCACCTGGTGGATTTGGGCACATCTCTTGAGCCTCCAAGGGCCTGCCCCTGCCCTCAGATGCACTCTGCATGACAGAGACCCGTGTGGCCCTCCACTTCCCGTGGTCACCATGCCCTGCTGTGTCGGCTGCTGTGCTCTCTCTTCTCATTTCCCTGGGGCCTGTTCAGAGGCTGCAGTGGGCCGTGGCCCATCGGTCATCCCTGCAGCACAGGGCGGCCCCGGCCCACGGGAGCTTGCTGTGCCCTAAGTGCAGGGCTGGCAGCTCCCGCCCCTTCCCTCCTCACCCATGCGGAGCTCTGACGCCTTGCTATGGGGCTCAGCCAGACGACAGATTAATTACTTGTTTTACATGCTTGTCTGGCAGGGAGCCAGCAGTCTGCAGGCCCTGAGCATCTGCGGCTTTGGCGTCTGCCGTTGCTTTGCTAGGTTGAGCAGAATCTTTAGATGAGTACCCCACGAGAGGGAGGCCACCACCTCTTGGGCAGCACAGCTCCTGAAGACCAGGGAAGGGCTTTCAAGACGTCACCGGGTGGGGACATCGCAGCCATAGCCTCTTTCCACTTAGGGCTCTACCTGAGGCTCCCAACTTCGAAGGCAGAACACAGGGGTGAACGCGGCCTCTAGATAAGAGAGGATACAGCTGCATTTTTTGAGAGCCCCAGCTCAGGGTCTGAATTTTAACGGTTTGTTGGCAAATTGGGTCACCAGATGTCAACACCCATGACAACAAATACAGGTGAACTTCGAGGTGCGTGAAACCCTTCTCATAAGGGCTGTTGTTCAAGCCAGTCCACAAGGGGCCTCTAGGAGACCCTGTAAAACCTCAAAGGCAAGGCCCTGACCCTCAGGCCAGGGGCTCTGAGAGGCAGCGCTGACCGTGGCTCAGTGGCGGTAACATTTGGCATCATTTTCTGCAACAATAGCAGCTGTTGGCAAACGGACAGGCTGATGCATTTTAAACCCAGAGGCTGCTCTGAATGAGATTTCCTCTAACATCTCGAGAGGGGCACGGTGACTGGCTGGCTGTGAGGAATGCCCTGTCCCAGCTTTTGGAGAGGCTGGTCCTGTTTCCTAGCCATAGCTGTGTGGCCTGACTGTGACGTCTTGGGCAGCCGCGGAGGGCACAGTGATGGACGGATGCAGCCCCTCCCACCGCGTCCTCCTCAGGAGCCACTGTAGCTCCCCGGGGAAAGCTGGACTGTGTGGTCAGGCGGAGACACCCGGTGAAGTGGCGATCCTCGGTGAAGCAGAGGACCGCTGATGAATCCGGGGATGCCTAGTGAAGCAGGGGCAGAGAGGAGCTTGAGGGGGGTGAGGTAGGCAGGCCAGGGACATCTCTGAGGATGCGGGAGGGACATGTGTAGAGGAAGAGGACCTGCCCTAACCACATGTACCAAGGTATCTTTTTCCAGGGAAGTCACCCAGCCCCCCTACTCATTCCCGCCACCCTCTGGCAAAGATATGCTGTGAAATACAAACCAAAGTAGGTTTTACATTCCCGAGAGTCTTGACCCACAAACAATGTGATCTGTGCCCAGATGTGATTTTTCTTGCTTTGTAGAGTTATGCCAAGGCCGTGTGGTTTTTAAGAGGAAGCCGAGTGGGCTTAGGATGTGATGGTTGGGGTTGCATCTTGACTGCTATTTCCCTGGCACATAAGTTTGAGGAAAAATTACTTATAAAATGCTTGTAGTAAGGGTTTTTGCAAGATTGAAATGAGTGGCTGTGGAATGGGGATCTTCATCTGTGGTCAGGGGCGAGGTGGAGTTTCTACCTGTTGTGTGAGCGGCAAGGCCACACATGCTTCTTCAAGTTGTCCTCTGACTGGTTTGGCCGTGACCTTAGCACCGTCACACCCTTAGGGCCACCTGCACCATACGGTCTTGTGCTGGTTCTTGGGAAAGGCTTGGCAGAACTGGAGAAAGTACAGAGAGGCTGAGTCCTTTTAGCCTGAAGCCTTTCCATGTGGAAACACAGGGGGCTGAGCGAAGATGGGAAGGTGGTCTAGCAGGGGACAGAGCACCTGGGCACCAAGGGGCTGGGATACAGCAGCGATGACGGGGGCGGTGGAGATGGTGGGGTAAACATATGGGGTGGATTCTACTTCTCAGCCAAATCCAAAGATACAGAACTTTGGGCACCTCTTGAACTTAAAAGGGACCGATTTAGGACCACTACAAATAGGCCATTTCGCACAAGATCTGGCGTGAGGAATACACCCTGAGATGTTGGGCCGAGAAGATAGGAGGACACAAACAAGTCGTGGGACGGGCTATCCAGGACACTGGGAGCAACCACGGCCACCCCATCTCTGGCACGCCAACCTGGGCCAGGCACTGGGCTCCATGTCCATGAGTTCGCCAGCAGTCTTCGGAAGTGGACATTTGTTATCCTCTCCTAGAGATGAGGTTCAGAGATGTGCACCCACATGGATCACACAACTGGCTTGACCCCAATCCATGAGCACCATCACCAAGTTACTGTGACTCTTACAGGGAGCTTTGGGCTTCCTCTATATATTCTTCTTCGGGTTAGGGTCTTAGATTATACTTTTGGAGCATCCACTAGAGACAGATGCTAGATGGATCTTGGATTTGGCCCAGGAAGGCAGTGCTAAACACTTTCAGAATATGAAGCATTTAAGGGCAAGGGGAAGAGGGGCAGGTGAGGGAGAGGAAAACCTGAGTCTGTATTCCAGGACATCTGACTTGTGCTGCCCACGAGCACGACCAGATAGTGGCCCTGGTCAGTGACATCAGGATTTCTGGGGCTGGGATCCAGGTGGCAGGGAGTTTTTAAGTGCCGTGGATGGAACCACTGTTCTCTGTGTCCCCTAATATTATTATTAGGACAAGGATATTAATGGTGTTCAAGGTGAAAACTTAAGCAGCCAGGGGTGTTGTGACCCTTGTCTTAGGAGACCCTCCCACTCTTCTACCAGCTGAGCTCTGAGTTGCTCTGTGGTTATTTAAGACGAGTGAGAAGTAAAAAATGAAACCCAAGAATGGATATTCATTAGAAAAAAAAAAAGTCTTAAGCAAGAAAAGCTAAAAGATAATTTTTGTTAAATAATGAACACTCGTAAAACAGCAGTGAAATGGTATTAAAATGTCTGATTACTTATTTCTCAGCGTTCGTCTGATAATGTAAGCAGCATGAAGCAGTAGTTGCACTTAAAAAAATGACAAGAAAATAGCTATTCATTTAGTTGACAGGGAAGGTTCATTTCCTTTTAAAGATCACTGGTGTCACTGCTTATCGCCAGGGTGACTGTCAACACAGGCATCTTTATGCTGAGACGGTGCCCATAGCTCCTTTGCCTACAGTTCCCGGATCACACCTCGGTCCTTCCAGGAGGGGTTGGGAAGGGCTGTGGCCTGCCCCCTGCCCTAGATCAATGAGGCCCCGGGCCCACATATTGGTGCCTGGTGGCTGCTGAGTTTGGACACATTCCAAAGGAGGCCCGATGTTCCTAGGCTGGGGGCAGCGTGGAGGGAGCATCCACTGGGCCTGGGGACAGAACCCATGCTATTCATTCTGACGTTGCACTCTCAAGGCTGGATCCATCTGAAGACCAGTGACAGCTGGCAGTCCTGTCAGCAGTTTTGTCTCTCTTCCCGCCAGCCCCATTTTCTTCCTGCAGGGAAGGCTCATGGGCGGGGGGAATGCTGGAGGAGTGAAGCAGGGCCACAGACAGAAGTGATGTGTCCCCTGCCCTCTGCCTATTGCACCATATTCCATAAAAAATAAACACATATGTACTGTTCATGTATTGCTAATGCTATGGCATTCCAGGCCCTGGCAGGCTGCAGAGAGGGCTGCACTGTCACGAATCCACCAGAATCCATCCAAGACGGCTTTGCGGGTCAGGATCTTTGGAGCTTCCCTTTGGAAGGGTCAGCAGTGCCCATCTGCCTCGTGCTCTACACAGTGCTCTGAAAATGAAATTAATGGGTAAAAACAAAAGAAATTCCTGGGTAGAAAATCCCAGGGCTTTATGGAGTCGTTTGGCAATAACTTCTAGTGCACAGCATCGCACAGGTGTGTCTACCCGCGTGTCCACCCCTTGCCAGCCCTGCCTTCTCGGCATCTGCGTACGACTGGCCCTGGCTTCTTCCCCTGAGCGCCTGGATGAAGCTCATAGGTGGTTGTTCTTGGAGAGGTAGGCGATGAGGGCCACGGCCACGCCCACATAGATGCCAGTTCCGATGGTGATGGACAGCACAGCCAGGAACAGGGCCCTCCGGGAGCTGGTGCTGGCCTGGTGGAAGTCCCCCTTGGCCACGGCTTTGTTTGTCTGTTGGAGAGAAAGGAGGGAGGAGAAAAGGAAGTCAGGATGAGCAAGTCAGAGCAAATGAAATGAGTGGGGTGCCCACCTCTGGCGCCCTTCCAGCCTTGAACTTAGCTGACACCAGACAGGGAGGACTCCCTAAGGGGTAACTGGGCATGCTCCCAGCATGATGGCATCTGTTCCGTGACTGGTAGAGGAAATGGGGGAGTATTGCCCCCCTAGACTGCAAGACAGGCAAAGCTTAAAGAAAGGAAAGAAAAGAGCCCCCAGGAATGTCCATGGCTGGCAGCACTCCACCACCAATGTGGGGTCGGGGCCTTGGGCACCAGGATGTGAGGGAGAGAAGAGATATGACACCCCCAGCACCCTCATTTCTACCGAAGGATGACCTTTCTTTCATTTGAATAACACTGAATTTTTAAAAATATATTACACTTACCTGATTTAATCTTTACAACATAGTAGGGGTGTGGGGAAGGAAATGATAGTTCTCACTTCCCAGAGAGAAAAGTATGGCATAAGATCATTAAATCAATTGCAGGATACTTAACACATCATTCTTCAGCTGGTGGCCATGGAATTGTGCATTTCTAACTATAATCCTTCCTCACCATAGCTGGAGTTGGTAGAACTCATCCATCAATAAAATATTTCTGTTCACTCAGTTGCCTAACAAGGTGTTGCTTTGATAATACTCATGTTTCTTGAGGTCACGGGGTGGATGGGAACATGGAGGTCTTGGATGTTGTATCTGGTTGGGTATTTTGTAGCATATCCCATGTACCCACCCCCAACCCCTTCCTTTGCCGTCCCCCTCCACAAGTGAGATTAGAAACGTGACCCAAGAGTGGGAGAACTGTCGTGTGCTGCAGCTGTAACCATCCTGAAGGGACCAGCTGAGTAAAATGGTGAATTTGGCTGAGGGGGTGGAGGCTACCATGGCACCCTGACCCCTGGGAGGGTCATATGATGCTGAGGAGAGCTAACCCAAGCTGGCTGGGGATTCTTTGTGGTCAGGGTAAAGGCAGAGCCCACTCCCCTAGCTCATTCTCCGGCCCATCTCCAGAAAGCCAGATTTTTACCAGCCCCCCTCTCCGCGTTTCCTCGGGGGTATTTCTGCATTGTGTAAGCCGGCAGGGGAGTCGGTATGTTCTTTACTCAAACTAAAATATGTCACCGCATGTGCCATGGACCACAAAGGATGAGACTCAGAGGTAACTCGTGAAATGAATTTCCACCCTCCACAGTCCTGACCCTGATCGATGAGATGTGGATCTCTGCGTCGGGCTGAGGAGGGACCCTGGTCCACTTGGTGGCCTCTTTTTCCCTCCCTGCTGGATGCTGGAGGTCAGTTTTTGTCCTCCTCCCCTCATTTTCTGGCTTGGAAGGGAGCTTGGGAGCTTGCTGCCGACAGTTCTTAATGAAGCAGAGCTAAGGGAATGCAGAATGGGAAGCCTCCTAGGACAATACTAATTAATTAATTAAGCCTTAATTAGCTGCATTTCATTTTATCTAATGCAGTACTCTCTAACACTCCAGCGTCCCATAACATCATTCACTTGAACTGCCCTTCCTTAGCCAGGCGGGCACCCTCTGTTAGAATGGGGCTTTGCTGCTCTCTCTCATTATCACCAGCCCGAGCCCCCAGGAGAGGACACAGATGTGCAGAGAGGAGGGCAGGGTGCACTGGGCACTCCCTCCCCTTGAACACAGCCCTCCCCAACCCCCCCCCCCCCCGGCCCCACCAGAGCACCTTTGTCCCAACTGACCTATCTTATCGGAGCCCATGCGTTTCAGTAACTGTTAGTAGTTGTCTTCCTGGCTCAGCCGTAAACTCCAGAGGCAGGTCCACGTCTGCCTTGTCCATGAGGTCTGCCTGGAGCCTGAGGAATGGCAGGCACTCACTGCACACTTGAATGACCAGCTGAGTGGGCTGTACAAGATCAGCTCCCTTCAAACACTTCCAGGTGGTACTGGCCCCAGGTGCATGCTCCTGGGTTCGCTGGTGGCCTCTACGAGGAAGGTAGTGGCATGGGGCAGCCTTGACCTAAGCTCTGGCCCAACCCCACAAAGCTCCCCTCTGGTGGGTTCTGAGCTCACAGCCAGCCCTCTCAACCCCAGGAACCTGGAGCGTCTGCTGGGGAATCGAGCTCCACGGTTGACTCTCATGGTCCAAGCTGGGAGAACTCCATCTACGATTTGTTTGGTTATAGGGCAACTGTTCCAACAGGAAGTGTGTAGTGTTGAGCTGCTATCAGCTGAGATGCGTCAGGACCAGCAAACAGAGCCTCATTGACAAGCAGTCTGCTTTCAACAATGCCGCTCGGTGTCTGCATTTCGCAGAAGCTCCCGTGAGGTAGCTATGCCATCTGCACCCCACGGACTGGGCATCCTGGTCTAACAAAGGTGGTGTCTGATGCATCCTTTGTTTCAGAAAATGGATCCTGTGGCTACGAAGCAGGTTGCACAT
Source organism: Mirounga angustirostris (assembly GCF_029215605.1). Lineage (NCBI taxonomy): Eukaryota > Metazoa > Chordata > Mammalia > Carnivora > Phocidae > Mirounga > Mirounga angustirostris. Next base: position 89,062,566 of record NW_026991718.1, read on the forward strand.
CTGTCTGAGAGGGTGCAACTGCAGAGAAATATTTCCATTCTGAAAACTTCTGGGCTGTCTCCAGGCTCTTCTTGCTAGGCATGAGGGCAAAGGTTCTTGTCCTGGGTCCCGGGGTCTTCGAAGCCCTGATGCTGAAAGTAAGACTGTGTGTGCATGAGCGTTTTTATGAGTTGAGGGTCAGCCACGATCACTGGATCCCCAAAGCAGCCACGTTCCCAGTTGCTCTGACTGCTGCATTGGGGCGGGTGCTGGTTGGAGAAGGAGAGGGGGTACCAAGGAATAGAGCCAACCCCGTGTCTCCTGGCAGGGACAGGAGGACGTCACAGGTGCTTCTTGGCTGGAATGAGCTGATGTTGTTTGCTTGTCCTAATTGGGAATCTAGACTTGTCTACACCCTGGTCTGCACACGCAGCTTCTGGTTTGTAAGTGAGTGCACTGCAGGCATTGCCGAGAACCCGTACTCGGAACGGCCCGTGGGTCTCGTCAGCACAAACTGCACCCCGTCGGACGGCTCTGCAGCAGGAGTTCTCGAACCTGGTGCACATTCCAACTGCCAGGGAGCTTTAAGAATTCCTGATGCCCCGGTGGCACCCCGGGCTAGGAAAGTCAGAAGCTCTGGGCTGGGACCTGGCTTCTGTGCCTTTCATGCTCCCAGGTGATTTCCACGTGCAGGCAAGGTCGAGACCAAGGTGGCCAACTGTCCTGGTTTGCTCAGGACTGAGGGGATTCTCAGGACTTGGGACCTTCAGTGCTGGAATAGGAACAGTCCAGGCAAACCGGGATGAGACTCGCTGTTTTGCAGGAAGGCAGCCCTGGATCTGGCATGGAGAGCATCCTGGTGACCACCTTTTCTGACGGAAGCACCTTTTCATGTCAGCGGGCCCGTGGTAGAGGGAAGCGCCCAACCTGAGGTCCACCTACACGTTTGGTTGTGGTAGCTGTGTGCCCTCATGGCCTGTCCGACTGGTGTGCAAGGCACCATTTTGATTCCTGCATGTGGATGTTTGCAGGAAGGGAAGCCACATCCTGGGCACTCATCGTTTTGTTTTTAGTTGGTGGGGTGTCATTTCCAAACCTCATTCCCTCTTGACCGGTTTATGGCCCCCAGGAGTTTATAATCTGTTGGCATTTTACCTCCTGATCACCTCCTTTCTAAGGGCAGCATCGGGCTCAGCCCTGTTTTGGCAGGGCCAATGTGCCCTGCAGGTGGGGGCCCCATCCTTAATCTGAGTCTGTCCTCCTGGGGAAATGCCTTCCTCTGTGGAAGGTGATGTGTGCCGAAGGAAACAGAAGGCTTACACCCCCTCCTACTTGTTCTCAGACATTCAAATGGCTTACTTGAGTGGTGTTGGGCTTGTTTGGGGCCCCTGCCTCCTGATTTGCCTGCACCTCTCCTACTCTCTCTAAATGCTGCCCATGACAGACCCTTCCATGGCAGACTTGCTGTGGTCCCTGTGCCTGCAGCATGGCATGTGTGGCCTTCTGACCCTGAACTCTGTTCCTGCCCAGCCTCATCTCCTCCCACTGTGGGGTGGCCTGCCACCAAGGCCCTCCCACTGTGGGGTCAAGGATACTCCCAGCCCAGGGAGTGTGTGTGACTTTATTTCAAATCAAATGCTCCACTGACTTTAAAAAGGGAACACTGAGACTCAGTGTTCCCATCTGTGCAGTGGAGCCATGGGAATGAGGTAGGCCTTGTCAGTGGAGGCTCCGAGACTGCCTCCTGCCTCCTGCCCTTCGCCCTCCAGACCCATGCTCCTCCCACATTTGCCTGCCCGTGGCCGGGAGGCTGACTGGGCTCCTTCTCTGGTCCCCAGCTTCTCCCTGAATGCTGCCCAGCAGGCCCATCAGACTGGAGGAAGGGAGGGGCTCACCATTTGTGAGGGCCCAGCACTGACGCCTCCTGCAAGTTCTAGCCCTCCATCCTACTCTCTCCAGGCCTCCACGTGTGGTGGCTCCGACACACCTGTCCCCGTCACTGCACTGTCCCTTGCGGCCCCTTGCCAGCCATCTTTGTAAATCGACCCTTCCCAAATGATCTAACTGGGGTGAGCCATCTATTTCCCAAGTGAAGCAGCTACAGCTATGGGGGTGACAGATGTTTGCACCCGCCATGATCTGGCTGTGGGCCTGCAGCAGCCTCTGTGAGGACCTGACCCCCAGGCTCTTTGTCACCCGTGAGACACTTGCTGGTGTCCAGGCACCCAAACCAGCCTGCTCTCTCCTGATAGCTGTGCTCATCATCCACTGCGGAGAAACACATCATCCCCAACTTTGTGGCTTCAGACAAGAATAAGCACTGATGTGTCTACCGGTTTCTGAGGCTCAGGAATTTGAGACCTGCTCAGTGGGGCGGCTCTGACCTGACCTCAGGGGGGCCTGGGCTGTGTCTCCTCAGCGTCCTTACTGCGTTGTGGCCTGAGGCAGGCCACTGGGCTGGAGGGGAGGCAGGTTTCACCTGCTCACAGTGTCCTCCTGCCAGAAGCTTCTGGGCTCCTTCCTCATGACTCTGCTCACCTCCAGTCTGCCCGGAGTCCCCTCCTAGGATAGAGGCCTGTCCTTGGGGCATCTTGGGATCTGCTCTGCGGGCCCCTTCACAGAAGTGCAGCCATGGCTCAGGCTGGCTCCTCCTTGCCCAGGTGAATGTAATCTCCCATGAAGCCATGGCACGCACGCATGATGTCATAGTCCGGGGCTTCTCCAGCCAGCGCAGAGTCAAATCGGCGCCGACTATTTGGGCAATGACCATTCCGGCTCCCGGGACTAGGCTAAGAGGCGCTCCTCCCCATGGAGCTCATGTTCCAAGGGCAGTTGCCCACAGGCAGCTCTCTCTCAGTGCCACCTCTGTCATCCCTGAAGGCCGAACTGCGCGGGTCACCGCACTGGACAGAAGGAGGTGTGACACTGTGAGCTGGCCCCTCTGGTCCAGTCTGCAAACAGCCTTTCCCATTCAGGCCCCTGCAGAGGAAAGAAAATCTACCTGCTCCCACTTTGGGCTGGGAACCTTACCTCTTGGGACTGGGTTTGCCTTCCCTGCCCTTTCTCCAACAGGTCATGAGTGAAGTTTGTTACTTTCATCTGGGGGCCTTTTGCTTAGAAAACAGAAAGTGCAGGTGGCTGGCAAGGTCCTGAGCAGCACCCAGCTGTACCTTCTGTGGGAGCCAGATCTGCACCCTTTGGAAGGCGGCTGGGAGTAAAAGTCACAGGGGACGGGGGAGCATAAGGAATCTGCGATCAGAAGGCAAGAAGCCCTTGGGCCCCATGGGGCACCCTGGGGGCAGGGCTCAGCCACAGCCCCGACTGGGGAAATGTCCTCCAAACCCACACCTGGAGGCGTTCAGCCCTTCAACACCCCACTGGAACATTTCACACTGAGACATTAAATGTGCACTCTGGCTTTTCAGTTACACAATTACCCTCACTTGTCTGGTTGTGAAGATATATAGAAAACCCGACTTTTAAACTAAAGAGCAAAAGGAAAACATTAGTGCTAAAAGTCATGAAAACCAACGGCTTCCTTTCCTCTCCCTTGAGTGAAGGGATTTACACTGAAGAAATAAAATCGTATCAGCAAAGAATGCGCAACCAGGACAAACATGCTTTGGCTAAGCGTGAGGTCAGTCAGCTGTGCCACGGGGGCTGGGACAGGCAACAAGTCAGTCCACCATGTCAGGGGAACACACCATTTATCACATGGCAGGAAGCTTCTTATACTCAGTTAAAGCTCATTTTGCTCAGGTTTTCACGAGAATGGCCAGCTTGCAGAGGACTGAAGGCAAATTTACATTTCTTGGGGGACACTTTTTAATGTTTATGCTTATTTATCTAGCCACACCTCTCTCTGTTGGCAGTGACAGAACCTGCCGAGTGGTAACTTTTAGGGGCTTTATCTGCAGGGACGGGCTTCTCCTTGTGGTCTCCGACCAGACTGGGGGCCCTGCTTTCCTCTGCTGCTTCCTGTGTGTCCACGTCTTGCCGTAGCCAGGGATCAGCCAGGCTGCCCAATTCTCCCCCCTTCCTAATATGGCTCCCCTTCTCATTGCCCACTCAGCTCTGGGCTGACCTGAGATTTATCTTGGCGTTCATTGGCATGCTGAAGCTCATGACCTTATTTGTTCACTTTCGCCTTCCTTCCTTCTTCTGCTCACTCACAACAGCTAGAAGTTCTGTCTGAGGCTCGACGTCATAAGAGACGTGGCCCAGGAATGGTTATATAGCCGCTTATCAGCATTTGCCAATTTTCAGAACAGGAGAGGAGAACCAAATCAGACATCTGAAGCCCTGTGCCCCCATGGAGAGGACAAAGGGGTTGGGTGTTTGCAGGCAGGGAAGGGAATCTGAAGGGACCTCAAAGCATGCTGTGAGACCCAGGTTCACTCCATTAGGAGGGTAGGTGTTTGCCTTTCACTTTAGGAGAGCAGCTTAAATGCGACGCTGCGGGGTCTTGTGTGTGTCCCCTACATGGAGGGCATGAGGCCAGTTCTTGCCTGGAGAATCTTGAAGGCAGAGGTGGGCTGGCCAGTGGCTTCAGGGTCAGAGCTGAAAGAAGTGGTGCTCTTTGGGGACAGGCCAGGCCCTCCCATCGAAGACCAGACAGGGTGGGCTGCCACGGGGACCGTCTTAGATCCTGTCCAACAGAGACCAACTGAGGGGCAAGCAGACCTCCACAGAAAATGCTGATGGAAAATGCATGACTTGTCTCAAGCAAACTGTAGTTTGAGGATGAAGAATGTGTGTGGGGTCTGCTAAGAACCCACCAAAATGCACAGATGGGAAAGAAAGCAGTATACATCCTCCAGGCCCAGAGGGTGTGTGGCCTAGTGTGACAGGTTGAGTTGGGTAAGACTGCTCTATTCCCTGTCTGGCCTCACCATGGCCAGACACCATGGCTGGCAAGCTGGAAGAGGGGGTTGGGGGTAGAAACGGCACCTCTCCTTCCTGGGCACGCAGGCATGTCCCAGCAGTGTACAGCTTGAAAGAACAGTGTTGCACACCGACCCCCGGGCTCAAATGGAAAAGAGACTCACAAGTATTGGCGAGAATGTGGAAAAACCAAATTCTCATACAGTTCTGGTAGGAGTGTAAAATCTTATCACTACTTGGGGAAAGGATCAGTGCTTCTTACAGCTGAACATATGGGCATATTATCCAACAACAAATTTACTCTTGGTAAATACTTAAGAGATATTATTTATATGTTCACCAAAGGACATTAATAAGAATGTTTGTAACAATAACCATCATAATAGCTCCAAACTGGAAGCCAGCCAAATGTCCAACAGCAATAAAAAGGAATAAATAATAATGGTACCCAGTAACGGTAAAGAAATAAATCTCAGAAACATAATGTGGAACGGAAGAAGCTGGACACAGGATTCTCTTTACATAGAGTTCAAAATAGGCTAAAGTATTCTATACTGTTGGCATAGAAATCAGGTTACCGGATATCTTTGGGGAGGGTCAGTCATTGGAAGAAAGCATAGTTTAAAAAAATCTACTTTTTCACTCCAAGATACTTTTAGAAGTGATTCTCCCCAAAATTAAATGACCAGATAAGAACCATTCATTAAGAATAGAGAAACTCATTTTATGAAACTAGTAAAATCTTGATATCAAAACCAAAAAAAGGGAAGTAAGAGAGAAGAAAAGGAGATGCTGATTTCTCCGTAAACACAGAAGCAAATCGAGGAAGTGTGCTCTGGCTTTCCTCTCCACACTGCTCTCTGGCCTCTGTATTTGCAGTGGCCTTTTAAACCCCTAACTCACCTACTGTATCCTCACAGGAGCCTTACCTGCCCTGCTGAGAGAGGGGCTCCTGGGGGTCTGGTGCTCACCACCCAGCACCCTACAGCTGCACGTTTCAGGAGCCTGGACAGGCTCAGTGCACATTCGCTCAATGAATGAAGAACAGAGGACAGTGCAGCCTTTGTTCCCACTGTTCCTGAGTGCAAACACGCTTTGGTCAGAAACATTCCCACCTTGTACAGGAACCCCCTGGAGGCATCCCCGTGGTTGACAATCACCGGCCTTATACAGAGTCTACAAGCTGATAAGGAAGATATAAATCAAGGATATCCACAAAGGAAATATTTACAACCACGCCTCCTTGCTGTGCAAGGTAAAGCCTAGTAGGCTTTGCAGCTGAGCACCAGGAAGGATGTGGCTGTTGAAGTTTGGGCATGATGCAATGCTCTGCATGACAGAGGGAGAGGGGTTTGCTGCCCCTCAGGGAATCCAGGAGAGAAGGGGGAAGAGAAGAGCCAGGAAGAGGGTCAGAGGCTGGGTCAGAGAGGGACTGTCTAGTGTGTGCCCTTCAGGAGAGCTTTCTGTGAGGATGGAGGTGTTTTATGTCTGTGCTGTCCAGCATGGTGACCACTAGAACACCTGCCTCGTGTGACTGTGGAATCTTTCATGGGGACATGCACTGGCCCCCGCTAGGTGACCATCTCCCCTTCTTGAGATGATCTGGAATGTCCCGAAGGATCTGGGCTCTGGTCCTTCACAGATGGTCCAGGAACCTTGGGCCAACATTTCTCTTAGCTCTGGGTTGAGTTTCTTACAAGCTTTGTCAACGTCTTCACTTCCTTTGGCTGGAAATGTTTGAGGTTCGAGTAAAATCATGATTTTACTCTGAGAGACACCCTGCTGCTTTGTTTCTCTTACACTTATTTTGAGGGTAAGATTGGGTAAGGTCAGATGTTCCCACGTTCCATATCACCCATGGACACATTCAGTCCATTCCTGTTGAGGAGCAGGGTCCAGGCACGGCTGGGAGGGCCTGAGCAGAAAATGCCAGCACCTGACACCAGCCTCCAAGATTTGTGACAGGCTCCCAAAGACACCGCTGTCTCCAGAACCATCTCTCTGGAAATTTATGGCACTTTGGAACCTTTATGGCTCATTTTTCCTCTAGTACCAATATCTGTCTGACTGGATTACATTGCTTTGCATTATTTCAAAGGTTATTTCCATTATTTATTACTGTTAACATTTGCTATGCACTGACAAGTTACTCAGAGCTGTACTTGAAGAAAAGACAGACTCCATGTAACATTCTGAATGAGAGCAGCAAGATAGTTTGGCCCTAAGCCACAAGGATGTAAAACCTCCCAGAGGCAGACGTCTCACACCAATCCTCAACACGCGTGTTTCTTTCCTCACATGTATTTAGTTCCACGGGCGTTTTTATGATTTCCCCCTTTTAAGCAACTGTTGTATTTTAAGCCATTTAAGACAATGGATCTTCTGTTGCTAGTTAGGTCTGTACAGCAGAAAGGAGACTGGTTATGGAACAAATGTACAATTGTGTTAGAGGAAAACCTGATGCGAACCTCAGTCACCTGGGTGCGGGCACCGAGCATGGGCTTTCACAGAACCACCGCACCTGTCCTTGGTCTGGGCCACTGCCCTCGGGGGCCAGACTTCCTGCGGGGCCATCCGAGGGCCCCTATCTTCAAAGTCATTTCTTCTGTGGATCTCATTTCATAGAGAACATAACTGCAACCACACACACATCAACAGGAAGAGCGGCCACTGTGCCACGCTCGTGTGGGGCATGTGAACTACTGTCATCCGGCATTTTCCACGGAGAATGGCGGATTAGAGGAGCTGCCAGACCCTGGAGCACCCAGCACCCAGCTCCTGAGAGGCCTTCATGAGGGCCTTCCACCCTGCAGCCTCTGGCCAGTTGACAGCTGACACTTTCTCCACGCCGCCCCCCAGGCTGGCCTCCGGTCCCATCCTGAGAGAAGCTTGCCGTGGTTTCCCCACACACTTGTTTTGTTTGCCTGTGAAGGGAGGGCTGGAAGACTGGAACTCCTCCAGGGAGAGCCCGGAGAACTTGAGAGGAACCCAGGCCAAAAGGGAGCCTCTGGGGAGGGTGGGGGAGCCTTCCACTCCGCCCTGCCTCCTGGTGCCTCTGACCGCCACCTTCCTGCCCAGGCCACCCCTCTACACTCCTACCTAGTGCCCCAGCCTCTCCTGCTGCTTCTGGGGACACAGGAGCTCAGAATGAAGGCTGTTAGGGTTGTCAGTGATCACAGGATCATAGGAAGTTCTATTATTAGTCAGAATTAGAGATGAAATCAGAGGGACTGAAAATTGTCACCTCCATTTCTCAAATTTCAACAGCAGTAAATGGCCATATATTTGCATGTTGGCTTATTCTGTGTCTTTCATTCTTTTAAAAAATGTGTCTATATAAATAAATAAGTGTATCTGCATATACATAGGTAGATACACACACACACCATATATGTGTTATATATACACACACCAATATATGTAATATATATACATATACACATACACACCCTCCCCAAATACAATATTCATAGTGAAAGTGCAAAATTCATAAACATACAACTTGGTGAATTTTCACAACATGCACACACCTGTGTCACCAGCATCTGGATGGAGCACAGAACACAGTCACTACCTGGAAGCCTTCTCTGTCCCCTTGCTGTCACTCTCCCCCAGCAGAAATCACCGCCCTGACTTAAAACAGCCTATATGAACTTTGCTTTGAAACTTCCTATAACAGATCCACAACAGTGTGTGTGGCTTCCTTCACTCTCAGAGAATCAACCCTGTTGGGTATATAGATAATTTATTCTCTAGTGTCCTACTGTATGAATATTTTATAACTTATTTGCCCATTATCCTGAGCGAAGGTCGTATCCAGTTTTTGGCTATTATGAATAGGGCTGCTATAAACATTCTAGTATCTTATTTTAATGAAAATATATACTTATTTTTGTTGGTATACAGCTAGGAGAATTGTTGATAATAGGGTATGTGTATGTTCAGTCTGTAAAATTGTTTTTACAGTCACAGTAATGGGTTTTCTGATAAACTAATGTTAATACTTTATCATAAACCAAAGCCCATTTTTAAAAAACTTACTGTCCACCTTCTGTCCATCCCAGATACCACATTGTATTCAGATGTCAGGTCTCCTTAGGCTCCTCTTGGCTGTGACAGCTTCCCAGACTTTCCTTGTTTTGGATGACCTTAACAGTGTTGAGGAACACTGGTTAAATATATTGTAGGATGTCCCTCTACTGGGAGTTATCTAAAGGATTTTGGGGAGGAAGAGCACAGAGGTAAAGTGGCCTTCTAATTTTTAAAAAAAATTTTTTTATTGTTATGTTGGTCACCATACATTACATCATTAGTTTTTGATGTAGTGTTCCATGATTCATTGTTTGCGTATAACACCCAGTGCTCCACGCAGAACGTGCCCTCTTTAATACCCATCACCAGGCTAACCCATCCTCCCACCCCTGTCCCCTCTAGAACCCTCAGTTTGTTTTTCAGAGTCCATTGTCTCTCGTGGTTCATCTCCCCCTCCGATTTCCCCCCCTTCATTCTTCCCCTCCTGCTATCTCCTTTTTTTTTTCTTAACATATAATGTATTATTTGTTTCAGAGGTACAGATCTGAGATTCAACAGTCTTGCACAATTCACAGTGCTTACCAGAGCACATACCCTCCCCAGTGTCTATCACCCAGTCACCCCATCCCTCCCACCCCACCCCCCACTCCAGCAACCCTCAGTTTGTTTCCTGCAATTAAGAATTCCTCATATCAGTGAGATCATATGATACATGTCTTTCTCTGTTTGACTTATTTCGCTCAGCATAATATAAAGTGGCCTTCTAATTACTTCACATCAGGGTTACATCCTATCAACAGGACTTATCACTGTGGCTGCTGACCTTGATTGCCTAGCAGAGGTGATATTTGTCAGGTTTCTCCACAGTCACTCTTCTTCCTGCCTTTCCATACTGTTATCTGTCACAGGAAGTCACTGCTTAGCCCACACTTATGATATGGGACATGTGCTTTGCTTCCTTCATGTGGAGTCCCTACATAAATTATTTGGAATTCATCTGTATGAGAGATTTGTGTGTTCTTCCCCATGAATTGATTCATCTGGTCATTTATTTATATCAGTATGGACCCTTGGATATTTACATTATACTTTGGCTTATAATTCAGTACTGCATTTTTTGCCACTTTGACCATTCAAAGCTCTTTTAGGTTGGTTCCTGTGTCCCCTTGACATGGTCCATCCTTTTGCTTTTGGAGCACTTTTTCCTTTTTATACTATAGGATGCTGTTCCAGGTTCATCTTGTATATTTCCTGCCCAAATCCTAGAATCAGTCATTGCCCATGGAGCTCTGATCTCTTTTATTGGAAAATGGTGTTAGAAAACAAGATTTGGGCACTGGGTGTGCTTGTCACTCTAGAGGTCTCATTGATTCTGGGATTTCTCAGCAGCAGACCTAGGAACTTATATATATTATAATATATATTATAATATATAATTATACTCACACACACACACACACACACAAGCATCCAGTGCTTGTTGTCTCAAGCCACTTGGCACTTAGCTACAGAGCAATAGATCATCAGAACATTCATTACTCTGTCCTAGGTACTGGGTCTTAGTACCAGGATGTCGTGACATAATGACTGATTATCCTCAGTTACAGAGGAGGAAACTGAAGCACAGGGAGGGACAGAAACTTGTTCAAAGTCACAGCACTGTTAAAATGATGGATTTGAAACCTGTAGGTCTGACTCTACAGTAATGCTCTTGCATTAAGCTGTGCTGCTCCCCCAAATGCTCAAAAATACTTTGGAAAGGAAATGAAAAAGAAATTAAAGTCCTCAACCACACCACTGGGATCACCGTAGTCGAATGGATGATGCTGTGTCAGCGTGCTTCTCTCCTGGTTGGTGGACTGAGCTTCCTGTTAGAACAAGGAAGCCAAACCATCCTCGAGCACCCTTGCTCATTAGTTATCATTATTGTTTCAACTGAAAGCATCTGTACCCTGTTGAATGTGGATCCTCTGAATGGGAATGTCAGCCCTTTTACCCAAAACACAGATGAGCAGACCCCGTAGCCGGCTTTCCAGCCACGAGCCAGCTTTCCCACGCTGCCAGGAGGGATGCTGATGGCTAGATAGGCACCGTCTGTCCCAGTGGCTGCAACTCCCACTGAAGCAGCTCAGCAAGGAAACTGGGCACAGGCTCCAGAGAAAGGAGGGAGGGTGAGAGAGCAGGCAGGGAAGGAAGTAGGAGGGAGAAAGGCCTCCCCATTGTGGGAGGCAAGTCCTCAGCCTTGAGCAGGCTCTCTGGCCAGTGAAATGGCTGCACTAGCAGATGGTCCTGTTGCCCCGTTAACCTACAAGCTGCAGGTCTACACCTGGGCTCAGAAAGGGGGGCCAGGGGAGAAAGAACCTCATGCCACCAGTATATATTGTTACCATTGGATTTATCTTGTATTTGCAGGGCTGAAAATTCTCAGCAAATCCTCATGTGATACCATCTCAATAGTCTCAGAAACCAAAATATTCAGACCATGGGTCCCTCCTCCCTAACCCAGTGGGCTGTAGCAGGAGCACCTGGGCTGGTCAGCTGCAGAGGACAGGCTTCTTTCTCCAACGGTGGCCGGCACGAATCAAGGCACCCTCTCTCACCTGGACAGAAGCCAAGCTTGAAGCATAGCTGGGGATGGATCTAGCATAGAGCCTTGTTGTACACAGAGCTGCTTCCATCTGCTGTAGCCTCCAGGAAGCTCCCCTGCCCACATCTGAGCTCTTTTCCAGTCAAATTCGATGTCAGAGTAGAGACCTACCCTTTGAAACCCAACATCTCATTTGAAACCCCCAAATTCATGTCCAAATGCCATTCTGAGGAACCCGTATGTCCCCTCTGATGCTGGGAGGTCCTGTGGACAGACCAGGGACCGTGTATACACCCCAGTTCACCACTGAGCTGCACTGCCTGCATACAAGGACGGTTTCAAATTATTGGCATTAGGGGACTTTTAAAAATTTCCCCTATTCTTTTAATCCAATAAAAGCAGATTTCCTGCCTTTGCTTTTGAATTCATTCCAACCAAGCAGGTTCTCATTAGCTCGCATCTGACATCTGGCACTTCATTAGAAGGTCTAATAAAGAAGTCAGCATAGGCATATTTGTGATTTGCACTCTGCTCCCAATCGGGGAAGCTGGGGGGGACGAAAGTGCAGAGTTTGCGCACACGTGGGCAGAGTGAATGACAGCGCTTTCTCCACAACTTGAAATCCATGCATCTGAGCTGAAACGGGGCGATGCAGTGGAATAAAGGGGACTCTGTCTGTTGTGCATTCATATTGCATCAAATCATGCCTCAGAGGCAAAATTCTCAAAATAGGGAAAGGAAAAGCAGCATTACAGAAACATCCTCTTTGAACCAAACATTTCCCAAAATGTGGCACAGGAGATGTGGCCCAATAGGCATTTGTGGGAAACAACAGGCACTTTTTACTTCAGGTTGAAATATTAGGATCTTCTCAAATGACAGCTCTCAAGGACTCAGGGAGAGCAGGAGACATTTGGACACCTTTCAGAGAAAATCCCATTACGATGGCTGGTCCAGCTGGAACCTGGTTTCCAAGTGGAAATTCCCTTTTTTATTTGGGATTTAAAAAACAAAACAAAACAAAACTTGGGAAATGAGTGTTTTATACTCATAATTAGGTAGATGCAAGGGAGGTCTGTGGAGGTTGGGGAGGGACTGGAAAGTTTGTATCTTAGCTTGGGTTGCTGTAACACATTACCAGAGACCTGGGGCTCATCTTTCTCACAGTTCTGGAGGCCGGAAGTCTGAGATCAGGGTTCTGGTGAGGACTCTCTTCCTGGTTTGCAGATGGCAGCCTTCTTGCTGTGTCCTTACATGAAGCAGGGAGAGCACTCTGGTCCTTTTATCCCCTTGTGGGGGGACTAATCCCATCATGGGGCTCCAACCCCATGGCCTCATCCCAATCCAATACCTCTGGAAGGCTCTACCTCCGAACGCCATCGCATTGGGGGTCAGGGCTTCCACATGTGGATTTGGGGACACAAGCTATCTTCGGCAGTCTGGTTCACAGGCAGGTTTCTGGGGGACAAAGATGCAAAGTGAACTGAACTGAAGCCCTTGTCTTGAAGTGGACACTTTTCCTTTCAGCAGAGGTGCTTTGTGAAGGTTCCTGTGTGATTTACAACTACTGTCCCTTGGGGTATGCCCTGGTGTCACGTCCCAGGGATGCTTGCCATGATCACCACACCTTCATTCTGCTTGACTCAAAAATAAGTTCTGAGACTTGACTCCCTCTTTCCCACTATGTCATCACACATTCGGAGTTACTTCAGGTCAGGAATTCTTGCAGCAGGAAAATAAAAACAAATTACAGGTCCCTTAGGCAATAATACTGGAACGTGCACAACCCCAGCTGGCAGGCCTTGCAGCCAAGCAGAAGGTGGCGAGTTTCCCGGGGAAGAGGCCAGCCAGCCAGGAGTGAGCCCCAAACAGGGACCAGCATGAGCTACTCACTGGCAGCAGATGCAGAACAGTTTTAGCAAGTTCAAATCCAGCTCCTTGCTACGCAAGCCATCATTAAGAGGACTGACTGAATGTTACAAACGAGGGAGCAGCCAAGTGCAGCAAGGCAGAGGCCCAGCCGCAGAGCCAGACGCAATCTTAGCAACAAACACTGTGATGCTCACAGCTTGGGGTGGGGGCGGGGGGCATGTCTGCAGGACACATCATTGCTGCATTCACAAATCAGCATGGTGTTTGAATTCATGATGGAAAAGGTACTGATTCACTCAAGTGTTTGGGATTTAACTGCAAAATCATTCCTTAAAATCCTTCATTCATTAAAGGAATATTTTTTAGCGCCATCCTCATGCAAGGTGCTGTTGCATGTTGTGTTGAGTGTTGAAGATAAAAGGGTTGAAGATAAAAGGGTGGGGAGCTGAACATTAATGTCATAAATGGTCCCATGAAAGCATGGTACAGAGGAGCATGACCTGACCCAGGGGCCAGGGAAGCCTTCCCTGGGGACTCAGGGCTTGAGCTGGGAGATGTCCTCTTGTGGGAATAGGCAGGGGGAGGGCTGCTGCCGGCTGAGGGTGGAGCACAGGGTGAAAGGACCTGTGAGGCCAGAGAGGACAGAACAGAATGGAGAGGCAGGGAGGCCCAGACCGTGCAGGTCTGGTGAGCCCCTTAAGGATGGAAGTTACTGAGGGTCTGCTTGAAGAAGAGGGAAGGGAGTGTGGGTGGGAGAGCATGAGGTGTGCATCTTTCAGATATTCCCCATGCCTGTCCCAGAGCAGCCCAAGTGCGGGACAGGGATAGAAGACTGTGGCTAGTCAAAGGTGATACCAGTGAAACAGAGGGAAGTATATAGATTTGGGGGCACAGGGGCCAGCAGGTTGGTGGCAAATTTGACCTTGGGCCCTGGCTTTGAGGTTACCTTTGAGATATCCAGGTAAAGACACATATTTGTCTATATGCATCTGGGCTGGAGTTATGAAACCAGAAGTTCACTATATGTAAGTGGCGGTCAAAGGGGTGGTCAATGAGATGGCCAAGGGTAAAACAGTAAAATAGGGAGATGAAGGGCTTTTGTTGCCTTTTGTTGATTCTCCGACAGCCCCACCATAATGTATCCTTACGTGTATTTAGCTTACTTTTTTCTGCTCAGGACTCAGTGAGCTACTTCAGTCTGATGATTTTATCTGTCTTCACTTTGGACAATTTCCGGCCATTACCTTTTTAAATGTTACTGCTACCTCATTCTGTCCTCACTTCTCTCCTTCCAGAATTCCTATTGGTTGCATGTTGGAACTCTTCTTTCTGTGTGCTATGCCTCCTTCCTGTTTTCCATCTTTCTTATCTGGATGATTCCCATGTATCTATCTCCTGGCGTACAAATTCTTTCTTCAGTTGCATCCAGTCAATCTGCTTTTTATTACAGGCACTCTATCCTTTCCAATTCTAAAAATCCTAGCTGTACATTTTCCAAGTTTGGGTTTTTAAAAAATTTTTAAATATGATCTCTTATTCTTTCATATGGATTTCTATTCCTCCTTAATCACTTAAATTTTAATTATTTTAATCTCTTTGAGTTTGTTGTAGAATTCTATAATAATCTCAGATTAAAAATGAGTTGTTTTGAGATAATTGAATTCTGGAACTAATAGTTCTGTTTTGGGAGATAAATTTGGGAGATAAATACCCTGACCACCTCCTTGTATGATTTTCCCCCTTGTACAGATTATAATGTTCTATTGTGGTTTTATCAAGAACTAGGATTAATTATTTTCTTCCTTGCTGGTTTGCAAAACTGTCAGTCCCTAGAAAGCATCTTTTTATTGTCTGTGGCATAAATCCTGAATCTATGTGTATTTTAATTTCTCAGCAGGGTTCCCGCACCATGCTTATATGTAAATTTGGGGCCCACACCTAGGATTAGCCTGGCCCTGAGTTTCTGACAGTGCCCTGATGGTCCAGGATAGACACAGAGCTTACTGCCTGGTTTCTGAAGCTTAGGGGAAAAGTTTCTAGGCCCTTTCATAGATGGCACTCTCTGAAGCTATGGATTTGTGCATGGTCCTTCCTGGCCAAACACCATGTTCTCTCTTCCCTCAAAAGAATTAGAAACCCAGCCACAGTCCCCGGACCTACCTCCTGGAAATAAGTTACCCTGGGTCTGCATGGTTCTGTGTCTTGCCATGTTGGCCAGCTTGCCATCTTGCTGGAATGCAAGACGTATTTCCTTGCATAGATAAACACTGATGACAGTAGCATGTGTTGCAGGGATAAATATTCCTGAGAGCAGATCTGAGATCCAAGAAACAAGACACAAAGGAATCAAAAGGAACCCCTAAGATGAGGTTAAATGGAGGCCATTAAAGAGCAGTCAACTTAAATTGGAGCAGGAAGACAGAAGACCCCAGGAGTGTGGTCTCCAGGAAAATAAGAAGGAATCCATAGTTTATCTGATATGTTTGGTCATATCATGAAAAATTGTATTTAGAGGCTATTGGTGAGTGTGGTAAAGAGAAAGAGTAAGTCCATGAACTACAGTAATTGAGGCTGGGAGAAAAGCAACAATACCACTTGGCATAGCAGTGACTGGATGTCTGTAGTAGATGATGAGTTAATGAGATGCCGTGGTGACCATATTGGGAGGATGGGGGTGGGCAGAGGTGCCATGGGAAGAGTGGGCCGTAGGGACAGAGGACTTTTGTAAGAAAACAAGTCTTCACCCACCACGATAGCTGGCCCGTGGTAAATAAATGGTAAGCCGACAGATTAAGAAATAAAGACCTTTCATAACTTCTTAAGGAACTACTAAATACCAGACAGATCCACTAAAATGTCCCAAACGTCCCTGTGAAAGGGCTTCAGACGTTGGGAAGCACTGGTGGCACCGCCATGGATGCTTTGTGCAATGTATTTATTAGTTGTGACAAATGGACCACACCCTGAAAGGTCAACAAGAGGGGAGACTGGACAAGGGGTAGATGGGTACTGTACTGCCTCTGTAAATTTTTATAAATCTAAAACTGTTCTAAAGTAAAAGGCTTATTTAAAAACAAGGCCAGGCTATGGGATGGGAGCAGGTGAGAGGCCGGGAGCGGTGACCACAGACGCAGGTCCTCCTTCCCATGCTCCATCCTTGGGGACCTGGAAGGCAGAGCAGGGCTGTGGGAGAGGCTCTCCTGGCTCAAATCCAGGGCTGACATGAACTAGCTCAGGCCTTGCACTACTCACTATTTTTTGAGTACCCAATTTTATTTTTCTCCCTAAAACAGAGTTGTGACCCCTACCTAGCTGGTTGTTGTGACAAATATTAGCAGCAATAACACGCTGACTTCCCACTTTATGTGGGTCACCACACTGACACTTTACTTGTCTCATCTCCTTCCTTCTTTCCACAGCACTGTGGAGTATGTGCCATTATTAATACTGTTTTCCCTAACAATGTATTATGAAAATCGTCAAGCACACGGAGAAGTTGAAAGAACCTACAGCGAACACCTATGTATTCACCACGTCAGCTGGCTATTAGCATTTTGCTCTATTTATGTTATTAGATGTCTGTTCATCTGTACAACTATCTGCCCATCCATCAATCTGTCTTTTCTGGGGCGCATTTCAATGTAAGTTGCAGATACTTTCTGCTAAACATGTCTGCATGTGAATCCATTAATGCGGGCCTAGAAATGAGGAATTAAAGTTCAGTGAGGTGAACTTATCCAAGATCACACAGTCGGTGTGGACCTCCTCTCACACAGGCGACAGCTTCCACCCCACGACCCCACAGGTGCTCATCAATGGAAGCTATTGCCATCATTCTCAATCTCTAGGCAAAAGTCCCTCTTCTTTCCTAGAGATAAATGGGTGTTGGGCGGGGGGGATAGATTTAAAGATTTAAAAGCTAGAAGATGAAGAACAGATCTTTCTCTTAAATACTCATAGGGGACATATAAATTCTCAGGAGCACAAATGAATGTTTGGACACTTCAGAATGATCAGCTGGGTCCTGGTGCCCCGGGGGCCTCCCGCAGGACGTGGGGTGCTTCCCTGACGTATGTGCAGCACCTGGTTGTGCCTGTGGAATTCTATCAGGGTGCCAATCCAGTGCCTCCACAGAATTGGGGGTCCACACCATGATGCCCAGAAAAGAGAGCCCCAGAACTTGAATTTGTGTGCACAACAAAGTTTCTTGTAATTGCTATAATATGGGTGACATGTCAGTTCTCTTGTTCTCCTCTTAGATACCCTCCTTCCGGTCCATTTCACAGAAAACCAATTACATAATAAACAAAACACATTTGTTTTAAAAAGTCTCCGCACAGCAGGGCCACTAGATAACCAAGAATTAAATTGCTTTAATCATCTTAAGAAAAGCTTATTAAAAAAAAAAGAAAAGCTTTTTTCTTAAGAAGTGACAGTGAAGACTAGCACAGATTTAAGTAAAACATGAAAAAAAAACCCCTACAGTGTTATTTATTAGACTGGAAAGTTGGGGGAAATCTAAATGCTTTAAAAGGTGAGTAATTAAATAATCATGTTATCTCCCTATGGTGGGGTATTAGGTAACAATTATGCTCACTGAGCATTGCTAATTATATGAAAAATGCTCACAATATCAGTTACAAAACAGTAGAATTTAAGACTTAATCTTACTTATATATATAGAATAATGCATAGAAAAAGGGATTGGAAAGAACAGACTAAATTCTTAAATGTAGTTGATTTTACAGTTTTCCCCATTGTTTTTATAGTTAATACACCACCCAAAATTTCAGTGGTGGTAAGCAGAAAGCCAAAATTGATACGCGGGGTCCATTTTCTCCTAGACAACCTCAGTCCCACACCTGAGTGTGTGCAGCTGAGAGGTGTTAGTGTGGGTCCTTGGGGTAGGGGAAGTTCAAGTGCAGCGACCCCAAACATTCGTCCAGCACTGAGGATGCTGGGACGCTGCACAGAACCCAGCGCTCTGCTGCCTGTGCATCTGATCTGACTGCACTCTGCCGACTCTGAGGCACAGCACCTGCCCGGATCCCGGGGCGGGCCTCCCCTGGGGATGCAGGTCCCTCGCTGGCCATCCCTCAGCCCTCTCCGGAACCTGGTCACACTCTCCTTGGCCACCACTCACCACGCAAGGCAAGCCTTTTGTGCTGCTCCGTACCAACCTCTCCTGTCTCCACGTTTCAGACGGTGGCAGGGGGCTCTGTTATAATCATGTGAGCATCTGTCACTCTTGCCGTGAGGACCACACCTCCCTCACTTCTACTTCCTGGGCTCCCTGTTCACCGTCCTGCATCACCCCTGGAGAGAGGAGGAGTGTGAGGAGAGCAGGTAGCTTTCCAGGCCCAGGCGGCCTGCTGATTCAGTGCAAGGCCTGAGAGCCTGGCCTTTGACCTTGGGCATTTGTGGGCCGCTGGGGGGACACTTCATCAATAACACAGTGTGTTCACTCTGTGCACTTGGAAAAGGAAAGGATCACAGCCCCGAGCTGAGAGTCATGGGGGTTTCACATTTACTACACCATTTATGCTGACAACTGCCCTGCCTCTTTCTGTGGGTTGGTTGGTTTGTTTCCAGTAACAATCGCATCTATAGATATTCATCCAGGGCCACATTTAAAAAACACACCAGTTCTAGTTTTACCTTACACCGTATTGCTGTTCTCAAAAAAATTTGCACGTTCGTCCATTATCGTCCCTTGTAAAAAATCCTGTTGTGCGTCTGGAGCAGAAGGATGAGGGCTGGCGAGCAGGTTCCTGTGTTCCGGGGGCTGGCCTCCCTCTGTGTGCCGGGGGCGGGGGCGGGGAGCAGTTCGGCAGCCTCCTGGACCTTCTTCACCGCGCTCGGTCTCTATGGTATCTCTTCCTTTCCTCCTAGCTCCTGCTCTTCCCAAGGTGGGAGGGAAAAGGTGTGTCTCAAATAGGGTGTTGTCATGGCAATGCAAGGCCGAAGGGCCTTTGACAAACCCTTGGCTTCTGAGTGCTGTGAGGTGAGGCGAGGTCAGCTTTTGCCTTCTGAGGCTCAGAGAGTTGCCTTCCCCGAAGCCCGGCTCCTCCTGGCACGTGGCGGAGTGCTGGGGGCCAGTTCAGGCTTCCATGAGTCCAGGCTTCCCCCAGCGTTTCACTGGGTGAACTGTGACCCCAATTCCACCAAGTTGGCCAGCATGGCCCATCCATCCTGCTTTCTCTGGGAGCTGGCTTGCTTGTCCCGGCCATGTCAGGGCTCTCTGTCACCATCTGTCCCTTTCAGCCTGTGCTGTCACTGAGGGGCTCAGCATCAATACGAGGTGGCAGTGCTGGGTTGTGCTGGTGGCTTTTCTTCTTTGCTTAGAGGACTTGTTTGCCTTCACGTTTTATGATCCTTGGGAGGCTAGGGAATGTGACATCTGGAGGGAGCACTCTCCCTGACACTGGATAGGCAGGTAGGAGTCCTAGCTTGGCCATTAACCAGCTGTGGGCTGGGCCAAAACATTTAACCCCACAGGGTCTCAGCAGTGTCTAAGATGTTTCCATGATGGCCCTGGATTGTGTCCAGGGAGCTCTGACTACACAGAGTCCACAGGAATTAGAGAGGTTTTCTGGGGCACAGGATGGAGGAACTGCAAAGTGAACCGGGTAGGTAGAGAAAGCAGCCGGCCCGCCCTCATCCCTGTTCCTGCAGCCCGTCCTCCTGGTGAGACCTGCTGCCTCTGGTGCTGGATCCCTGGATGGTGCTTGTTGGGGAAGCATCTGTTTTGCTCTTTGCTTGTTTGTTTTGTTTCTGGAACATCTGCCTTCTCCTTTCCTTGATTTGGAATTTAGGACTTTAATGACTTGGTATGTATCACATCAAGGGATATCAGTGTTTGAGAAAGCTCTCCGCTGTGGCAGGAAGCTAGGGGAGCCATTTTTCTGGGTTTTTCCAGGTTAGCAAGAGGCTTCTGAAGAAGATCCGATGGCCAGGT
The DNA here is from genome assembly GCF_029215605.1 of Mirounga angustirostris. Classification (NCBI taxonomy): domain Eukaryota; kingdom Metazoa; phylum Chordata; class Mammalia; order Carnivora; family Phocidae; genus Mirounga; species Mirounga angustirostris. Next base: position 89,082,878 of record NW_026991718.1, read on the forward strand.
GGGACTTGAGGACATGCCTCTCTGATTTGAGGGATTGTCATTGCAGGTCCACTTTCCCTCCCATTTCTCCAGCATCCTTCTTTTTTTTTTTAATTTAATATTTTTATTTTTTATTTTTTATTCTTATGTTAATCCCCTACATTACATCATTAGTTTAAATGTAGTGTTCCATGATTCATTGTGCATAACACCCAGTGCTCCATGCAGAATGTGCCCTCCTCAATACCCACCACCAGGCTAACCCATTCTCCCACCCCCCTCCCCTCTAGAACCCTCAGTTTGTTTTTCAGAGTCCATCATCTCTCATGGTTCGTCTACCCCTCCGATTTCCCCCGCTTCATTCTTCCCCTCCTGCTACCTTCTTCTTCTTCTTCTTCTTTTTTTTTTTTCTTAACATATATTGCATTATTTGTTTCAGAGGTACAGATCTGAGATTCAACAGTCTTGCACAATTCACAGCGCTTACCAGAGCACATACCCTCCCCAGTATCTATCACCCAGTCACCTTATCCCTCCCACCCCACCCCCCACTCCAGCAACCCTCAGTTTGTTTCCTGTGATTAAGAATTCCTCATATCAGTGAGATCATGTGATACATGTCTTTCTCTGTTTGACTTATTTCGCTCAACATAATACCCTCTAGTTCCATCCACGTCGTTGCAAATGGCAAGATCTCATTCCTTTTGATGGCTGCATAATATTCCATTGTATATGTATACCACATCTTCTTTATCCATTAATCTGTTGATGGACATCTTGGCTCTTTCCACAGTTTGTCTCCAGCATCCTTCTTTTTGCTGGGGAGAGACTGTTCAAGTGAGGGAAGAGGGCAAGGGACAGAGGGAGAGTCTTGAGGAAAATGTTGCTCTGGGTGGAAGGAATTTTAAGTTACCATATGAAATACACAGACACATAGTGCGTTTTGTTGCTTGCTCTTCATTCACTGGCCTGTTTGCGATGTATCTGGCACCTCTGCTGTGTGGGGTGGATCCTGTGGGTGCTGTGCCCTGACCCCTGGACCCCTCTTCAAGGCCAATGCCCCCTCTTTGACTGCAGGAAGGATGGGCTGCCGATGGCTCCCAGGGAACTGTCTTACTCAAGGTTCCCCTTCAGGGGAACGTTGACCAACGCCTGGCGGATGTAGAGGGGGACATTGTCAAGAGAGATCTCTGTAGGACTGACCAAGATAGGGTTCCCTTATAATGCTACATTAAAAGTGCTTTCAAAATATGTATGATGAAAAGGAGTTAATTGTTTTCCTCAATAATGGAAGGATCCTACTTCCGGTTTAGCCTTATATACCAGTAAATAGGGATATAAACTTTCACCAAAGGCTACATTTGACCGAAACTTTGTTCATAGCCCCCCCCCCCACCCCAACCCAGAAAGAGTAAATGCACAGTGATGGAAGACAGTTGAATAAATTACAATTATCTTCCTGTAGATTTCTGCATGGATATTAAAAAGAGTAATATGGGTTTAGTAAGAAACTTCAAGAGTGTTGGGAGGTGTTGTCAGAGAAAACACTGAGATGCAGTAAGTGTGTCAAATCTCATCTAATTTGAAATAAATGATAGGACCCCACACAGGTAGGTGTACTTGATGCAAAAGTGCACAGATGTGCACATACAAAGGGCTGAAGATAGAGGGGCCATGGTGGGCATTTGAGGTTGGTAACATAGATGCCCAGTGAGGGAACTAGTGTGGGGGCCCAAGCACAACACGGAGGGAGAAAAGATTGCACGAAAAAATAAGGAGCGTGTGTGAATAATTACATTTGGTGCAGTTGTGCAAAATTATGTGTTTTTTAAATGCATAAAGAAAGAAAATAAAGGCTGTAAAAAGGTATTCTTTTGGCCTCCTCACCCAGATGTTTTTCCAATTTAGAAACACAAGTATTTAACCGGAGGCAGGAGCACTGGTTGAAGGACCATGCGCCCCCAGAGGATACCACATTGTCTATTTAGGAAAATGGGCGATGTCCACCGGTGTCTCCAACTAGCCTTTATCATGCCCATCACTTCCTTTCTTCAGCATCCCCACTGGGAAACTATAAAAGACTACCAGGGCATGAAAAAACTGGTTAGAAAAGTGCAAAGTCACAAAACCGGTGAATGATAAGAGAAAGCTGCCTTAGTAGGAGGCTCTGTGAAGCATACGCAGGAGGTGCGCGTAGAAAGAAAACGTGAGCTGAGCAAAAGGTTTTACTGGCAGGACGATAGGGATCTTCTGCACACAGTTTTCTCCTCTTCTGCCGTCATTTGATGGCGGGAAGAAAGTACACTCAACTCTACGTGAGTTCCTAATTCACCAACGTGAAGAGAGCCCAGCATGGGGCAAGCGGCGGGCTCTACTACTTTTCCTCCCCTCCTGCTGGCGGGAGGGGGCGGGTGGAAGCCCATTTTTCCTCCTGTCTGGGAAACACGGGAGGCTACGGAGTTCCGCAGCCAGGCTGCTCTTGGGGCTGCTCTGTAGGAGATGCTCATTCAGATGGGGTCTGTGAGACGCTAGCACTACTTCCTGCTTTCTGCTTTTTGCTTTCTGCTAGGTCACGGTGAGATGCTCAAAAATTTGCCTGTGTCAGCTGTACCGACCGGACCCCGGGTTCTCTTGAGTTTCTGCCCAACAACCACAGAGAGATCCCAGGACTTCTCTGTCTGGAAAACACCACTACTGACAAGTCTGCTGGGAAGAAATGGGGTGATAAAGCTAATGGCCAACAGGCTAAAAGCTTTAATATGAAAAGAGTGTCTGCCAATCAATAAAATGTAAAAGCCCAATAAAACATAGGTAAGGGTATGAACTAGCAATTTATAGAGGAAATAGTAAAAACAGCAAAGATGTTTAACATTGTAGTAACTGATGAAACGCAAACTGGAAAGCGGTAAGATCTCTATTTTTATCTATCAGATGAGTGAAAACTGAACCCTGAGCCCAGGTGGGGAAGATAGCAGCCAAATCTTCTTAGTGAGGATAAAAATTGGCTCAGACGCCTGGAGGTCAATTCATAATGTACTAAGTTTACATGTGTGTGATCTTTGATTCATTGGGGTTTCACTTGCGGGTGTGCTTGCAAAAGGAGAAATTTAAATGAGCGGTATGTTCATTTTTAGGGAAATGATTAGACAGTGCACATTCATACACAAGAACACCACAGAATCACTAAAAACATTGATGCTGATCTCTATGTATTGATACGGAAAGTATTTACAATTATGCGGAAAAGTAAGTTGCAATGCATGTTGGTCCTCTTTTATTTGTAAACCCAAACTGCACAAGTGCACAGGTTTATAAATGCACAGTATGAGGAGGTTCCCTTGGGGGCAGCTTTGAGGAATGGGCATAGAGAGCGAGATTCACTTTTATCCTTGCTTCTCCATTCTCCTCCTCCTTCTGTTCACCGTAAGAGTGTTAGTCAGGTGTGATGACTGAATGGTGCCATATGTCCGTGGGCTTCCCTGATAATTAAAGGGATATGAGGCAGAGAGTGGGGGGTGCTGGTGAACTTAAAGGGCTGGGTCTGGAAAGTACCAGGTGACAGCATGATGATGTGAGCCCTCAACCATGACTCAGAACAGGGCATCTGGTGCAGGGTAAACCACTCGGCTCCCTCTTCTCATTTCCTCCTGGTGAAATCTGGAAAGCAGAAGAAAGCTCTCCCACTCAAAAGCTCATTGATGACTTGAACCTTGGTTTTTACTTTTGTCATAGTGCACTGGTTTCTTTTTTTTTTTACACTTTTGGGTAATCTCTTCAGCTAGAAAGGAAAAAAAAAGTAACACTACTTTTCCCCACCATATAACTAATAAAACTGCCTGTGGGAACTCATCTCTCCAACTCAATACTGAACTGAGTCCCAATCATGTACCAGCCATGGGAGCAGATGACAGGACACCTGAACAGGTGAGAGCACACCCTGTCTCAGGTAGCCCACAAGTGAAAGCAGAGAACCACACTCTGCATGGCTTTGACAGGAGCCCATGCAAACCACCAGAAGAAGGTGGGGTTGGGGAGGTCAGAAGGCTGCCTGTAGGAGGTGCTCTCTGAGCTGAGTCCCACCCTTCTCATAAGGACCAGACTGGTGATGAGGGAGAGAAGGCATTCCAGAAGATAGCCCAGTGAAAAAGTCTGGAAGTGAGGGAAAGTTTGGCTGGTCTGACATCTAGCTGAGAAACTTCAGGGTTGGGCACAAGGGGAATGCCAAGGGGTGATGTTGGAGAGGAAGGCAGACGCCAGCGATCCCATATTTGCATTTAGGGTTGTAACATCTGCCCAAATCGGCAGAGTAAGGGCGTTCTTGGGTCTAGAGATGATCTTTGATCAGTGGGGGACAATTTCCAGGCCTGCCTACTCACTGAATATTTATAACAGCAGTGAACTTGCCATGGGCTACCAAACCACATCGTATTCACATTAAACACAATCCATTCATCACTTCTGATTGTCCTGGGGAGACAAGGACCAGAACAGAACATGAAGAGCCACTGGAAATGATGGAAAGATTACTCTGTGCTATGGAAGCTGACAGTAAATTTATTGGCCAAGAATAAAATAAGAAACATCACCTCATCTATGGCAGTATCCTCCAGGGCCTTTGAAATGCCATGGTTTCTTTCACATTGTTTTAGCTTCTCACAGATTTATTCCAAAAGGGAGGAAACAGTTTGGGAGCCCCTGTTTGTGAGACTCTCCCATGCCTATCTCCTTTCTCAGTGCTCAGCTCCAAGAGACCGGTTTCCTCATAAAGGCACAACTGTTTACTGCCCTCTACCCCAAAACACTCATGAAATACCTGGCAGAAAAGGCAGTTTCCTGCTGCTTTTCTGGGCTCACCCTACCCATGGCCAAATTACCCTCTTGGTACCTGGAGTCCCTATAATGAAGAGGAGGGGCCAGAGTCCCTGGACAATTTTGATAAAAATCTCATTGAAATGGCACAGTTTGGGGTGCTGGGTGGCTCAGTCATTAAGCGTCAGCCTTCGGCTCAGGTCATGATCCCAGGGTCCTGGGATCGAGTCCCACATGAGGCTCTCTGCTCAGCGGGGACCCTCCTTCTCCCTCTCCTCCCTGCTCGTGCTCTATCTCTTTCTGTCTCCCTCTCAAATAAATAATAAATAAAATCTTAAAAAAAAAAAAAGAAATGGTGCAGTTAGCATCTCCTGCATATTTTCACTGGAGTTGTAATGCTGTAATTAAATTAGGTGCCAAGTCCAGGCAGCAAGAATTCCATATGACCGGCAAGGGTTAAAATGAATTGGTTTCCGAGCTCCTCACCGCCTACACTGCCCTCACCCCATGGCCAGCAGCCTGCGCTTCAGCAGTATATTTGGAGAATGAAGAACCATTCTGGTCTCGTCTGAGGGCAGAGAACAGGACCACAGGGACACGTGAGGTGGACAGTGGTGACCTTTTGTCCACAATTTTCCAGGATCCTGGTTGGTGTAACTACCAGAAATCTAAGCTGTCATCCAAATGTTGAGCCCCTGGTTCCAGAAACCATCAACACTGCAAGCCCACTATTCAAACATAAGTCAGCTGATGGTGGGGTATAGAAACAGCCAAGGAGGTTTATGTTATTACCATTCTTTCAATGCTCATTGAAAATAAGACTGACACAAATAATGTATATTATTTCCCAAGAGAGGTGCTAGAGGCAAGGGGAATCATTAGGCTCTTTTCTGTAAGTTTTACTTATTTGTTTCCAGGTGAGACACCTAAAGGTGCAGACATGTCAGCAGATCTTACATCGTGAAATTATGCTTTGAAGTCCTTTCCAGTATACTCCTGATAAACTAATATCATTTCACCTCAGCCATAATGTAAAAAATCTCTCCTTTCTTGGAAAATAAAAGTTTGGGGAAATTCATTCCAGAATGAGGGATGTTGTGTCGGAGGCTGAGAGTCCTGGGGAGGTGTGGCCAATGGAGCTGCCTTCTGGATGAGACAATAAGACCACCGTGGCGGTGGGAGTGGGCAGCTGTGGCTGCCAAGGCCTTCCATGGCCCTTATGACCCTCTGCTGTGCCTCCACCCTCCACAGCCCTCACAGCCACCCATGGTGACTTCTGCTCCGCACCAGGGCAGCTGAGCTGGGGCTGATGCCACGGCACCATTTCAGCCTCACCTGGGCCCACCGCTGGACGTTCTATGAGCCTGTTCTCTGATTGCCCCCGATGTCAATCAGAAGCCCCTGCACCACAGCCTCTGCCTGTACTTTCTTGTGCTTCCTTGTACTTCACAGACAAGTAGAGGCTCACCAGGTGGGACTTTTAGGGACAGCACTGAATTCTCAACATTGTCCTAGAGAACAGTAATGCCCTGTAGATGACACAGGGATCTGTGATCTCCCCAGTTAAAAACCTCCCCTACTTCCAGTCAGCAGCCAAGCTAGTAAATCTTTGGGACCTTGCTTGATCTGGCTATCCTCTAATCCTTATAGTGTCATTTTGTCGTTCTTGACAGCTTTTTCCTTAAAGTTTAGTTGCCTGGTATTGACATCACTGCAGCTGGATGCTTCAGAACAACCTACCTCCTAGACAGGAACTTCACGATTCATGGGTTCTTCTAGAAAAGCAATGGAAGGAAGGTAAAACTCACAGTATGGGTGGCCCAAAGTGGTAACAACCAAGGTGCTGATGGATGAAGCCAATGCCAGCTCTGAAGGATCGAGTCCAAGGGCTACCAGGAAGCAGTGTCTCAGGAGCATGGGCACTTCTGCATGCAGCCCCAGAAGGGATCCTGCTGTCTTTGAAACAGAGGGGCTTAGCTCCCCCAACCAATGTGACCTGCCTGGTAAGCCTTTCCTTAGTTGCAGGGGCCTTTAGGTCAACCCTCTGGCTGTTCTTGGCCCTCCAGTTTGCTTCCAGTTTGGGACTATGATGCATGAAGCTGCTAGGTGCAATCCTGTCCAGGTCTTTCTGTGGGTGTCCATTTCTCTTGGGCAAAAATCTGGGTGTGAAATACGGAGATCAATGCTTACGTTTATAAGAAAATGTCAGACCATTTTCCACAGTGGTTGTAGCATTTACCCACCTACCGGCAGTGGGCTCGGGTCTCAGGCCTCCACATCCTCACCTGCTGTGATATCAGCATTTTAATGTTCACCATTCCACCGGGTGTGCAATGGTGGTTTCCATTTGTACTCCCCTGATGGTAAGTGATTGTGAGCACCTTCTCTTGTGTTACTTGGTCCTTCACGTATTCTCCTCTGTGAATGAACTATAAAGATCTCTGTCTTTTTATTATTGAGTCATTGGCACTTTCTAGAGTCTCCATATTACTGTTTTTATATAGGCATCATCACTGCCAGCAGCATCTCCCATTTCATGAATGAGTAAAATGAGGCGCGGCAAGGTGAAGCATCCATGCAGCTGGTCCCTGTGGCACTGGGCTTGCGATCCAGCTTCTGACTGTGTGATTGTGCATGGCCCAAAATACGGCCATCCTGACTGCACAGCAGAGTGTCTGGTGTGGGGCCGGGCAGAGGGACAAGTGTCTCTAGGCAGCTGTGTTGTCTACTTTAGCTGCTGATGCTATGTCACCTCCTGGAAGCTGGCTGTACTCCGCATGGTCACCCATCTCCCTGGAAATGGTGCTTTAACATGATTTTGCAAAACCTCCACTATATTCATTTCTCTTTGCTGGCATTTTGCTGGGCTTTGTAAGTCACTTTCAGTTTTGATGCCTCCGTGCTTTACAAATGCACGGAAGGCTCCCAGATCTCACGTGTTCCCATGGCACACCATGGCAAAGGCAGCGGTGAGCTTCTTTTCTGTGGCATGTTCATACACTGTGGACTCTAGAAAGTTCTGGAACACTGGAAGAGCTAGGGTGCCTGCCAGTGCCTTTTCCCTGTGGTCCTCATTTTTCTTCCTGTCTGATTTCTTCCTCCTTCCCTTTTCTTCCTATCTCTGTTTTTCTCTTTGGTACGCTGTTATTTTAAAACTGCCATCACTCTTCGAAAGGCCCTGACATCAAAGGCATCTTTTTTGACTCTCTTGCATAAGAAGTTGGACAAGGGACCTGTCTTCATCCCGGTACATGGCTCGACATGGCGAGTACTGGATGCCATCCATGGAATTCGGAAGAATGCTTCCCTCGCTCTGGGGAGGTCTTTTTGGCTTTGGTGGGGAATGCAAACCCATAGGTATGGAACAGAGTGAGTCCTCACCTACCCTGCCTTCAGAGTGGCTCACGTGGAATGGGCTGAAACCCCTCTTTCTCACCCAAGTGCTGTGGGCAGCTCCTCATCCAGATGTCCACAGCTCAAACACTGCTTTCATTCTGCCCCCACTGGGCCCTTTACATGATATTCAATGAGGACAGATACAGAGAGTGGTGGTGGGCACAGCCCACCGTTGTTTTCTGAGGGGTGGCAGAGGTTTCCTTATCAACCTGATTGGATCTGTATTTCTAAAGAGTATTTCAATCTCCCTTCGGACTGTGTGGTGGCTCTATTTCAGGCAGGAAGTCAGCCTCTGTGTGTAATGTCAGTCCAGCAGGCCCCCACAGGCCTTCACCAACATCCGAAGCTCTCTGAGGAGGAACAGCAGAGGCAGGGAGGAGCAGACACTGTGTCAGAGCATCTCTGGTCATGTGGCCTGGGGACAGTCACTGATGTCACCTGCTGGAATCTTCTTCCACATGGTGGCTGTGGGCCCCGCTCCCCCCACCCAGGGGCTCCTCCAGCAGGTGTGTGAGTATGGTCTGGGAGGAGGGGATCCCCAAGCCACAGAGCAGTGCTCCCTGGCTCATGATGATGGCTACCCTCAGAAGATCACCATCCTCTGCCTTTTAGGGTCTAGATCTTACAGTCGCGTGGGGACTTTGAAGAGTGTACAGCATGGACTTGACTTCCCTCCTGCCCGAGCTCTGACAGCTGAGGCTGGCTTTCACTTTTGGTTCTGGGATGACCAAAGGGAAGGTTGGGAATTCAGCTTCATAGAAATATCCAAGAGTCATAGAGAGCCTTCTTCACTTGGAAATCTTTTCAATCTTTCTGCTGTAAAGCAATGTTACTACACAAACATCACGGTGCTAATTCTTCTGCTTTTTCCTTTTTATCCAAAGATTTTTACCTAAGGAAGCAGGGGCTGAGCATGCCAAGGACAGCCCAGTGGGGAGTTGTGCTGACAGCTTGCCCGCTGTCCTCTATATGCAATTTCCTTGTGCCTGGCTGGCGAGCACCCCTCTCTCATCTAAGTGCCCTAAGTACAGATGATCAAAAATGATTTCACATCCACATTGTTCACCCATAACATGAATAAAAGATCTGAAGATACTGCCACAGCCAAGAGTGGGTACTCTTCAATTTTTTTATCACCAACTTTACTATCTGGGCCCCAGGGATCCCCGTGCCAAGCAACTGTGAACACTTTATTCCATAATGCCATGTTTATACACATCTGGGTGAGGAGGTCCTACTCACAGGGAGTCCTATGGAGGTGTTCTCTTCTTCATGGTTCCTTCACCCCTGTGCTCAGTCTGGTGGCGAGACTATAGAGTCAAACACAGGCTCACAAAGGGCTTCCTTTGTAGTTTGGCAGCAAAGCATTTTGTTATTGAGAATGCATTATTTCCCATTTCTAAGGCTGGGGATAAAAGTCAGCTCTAGTCACTAGAATTGGGGAGACTTCATGTTTTTAACTATTAAAAGATTCACTAAGAGAAAAGCTTCTGAAGAGTAGGGAAACACCATTTTGCTCAGAGGATGTCAGAATGTGGAGACACAGGGAGAAGTAGTTTGGTTGGGCATCTCAATTACACAGGGGGTCCTAACACTGGGGTGCCCAGGCCCCACTCCAGCCCCACTCCAGCCACATAAAGATTGCCAGGAGTAGGATCCAGGCATCAGTAGGTCTTCCAGGTGGTTCCAACATGCAGACAAGCCTGAGAATCATGGCTTTCATGGCTGTAGGGTAACTCAAGTTCTTCATCCATCCTTCAGTTAGTTTTGATAGTTTGTTTTCAAGGAATTGGTCCCTTTCATCTAAGTTTTTGAATTTATGGGCATAAAGTGGTCCACTCTGGGTGAATTTTCTTGTTCTCTCTCCAAGACATCAGTAGTGACAAACATCTCTCACTCTTGATACAGATCACTTGTGTTCCCTCCCTCTCTCTCTTTTCTCAGTCAGCTGGGATAGAGGTTTATTAATTTCATCGATCTTTTACAATTTTATTGATTTTTTTTCCTTTCAAATGTTTTCATAGAAATGACTTTTAATTTTGTCGATTTTTCTCTACTGTTTGCCTGTTTTCAATGTCATTTTTCTCTTCTCTAATTTTAATTATTTTCCTCATTCTTTTTGTCTTAATTTACTCTTATTTCTCTAATTTTCTGAGGTCAAAGTTTAGGTTATGAATTTTAGATTCATTTTCTTTCCTTATATATGCATTTAATGCTATAAATTTCCCCTCTAGGCACTGCTTTAACTACATCCCACAAATTTTGGTAAGTTTTATTTTCATTTTTATTTAGTCAGAGTATTTTAAGATTTCTCTTGAAACTTCTTCTTTGACCCATGAGTTCTGGAGACGTGTATATTTTTAAGTTCCAAACATCTAGGAAATCCCCATCTTTCTCTTCTTGGTTTCTATTTTGATTTCTGGGTGGTCTAGAATGTACTTTGTATTTTTTGTATTTTAGGGGTTGTTCTGTGGCCCAGAATGTGGTCTATCCTGCTGAATGCTCCATGTGCACTTGCGAAGAGGTGTGTTGTGCTGTTGTTGGATGGCGTGTTCTTTTAATGTCAGTTGGGTGAGGTTGGTTAATAGTGTTCAGGTCATTCTGTGTCTTTACTGATCTTCTGTCTGGTTGGTCTATCAAGTACTGATGGGGTGTTGAAGTCTCCTACTGTAATTGCATCCAGTTCTCTATCAGTTTTTGCCTCAGATTTTGGCTCTGTGCTTAGGGGCATACACATTTAGGGTTGTGATATTTTCTTGGAGAATTGCCCCTTCTATCTTTATACCTGATAATCTTCTTTGTTCTGAAGTCAGCCTTGTCTGAAATTTATACAGATACTCCAGCTTTATCTTGATTTGTGTTAGCATAGTATGTTTTCTCTGTATCTTTACTTTTAATATTTACTTTTAATCTATCTGGGTCTTTACATTTAAAGTAGGATTCTTTAAATATAGACAGTACATAGTTTACACTGTAGACAGCATATAGTTGGATCTCATTTTTCCTTTTTTCTTTTTTTTAAAGCAGTCTGACCATCTCTGTTTTGCAACTAGTATGTTTAAACCACTTACATCTAAGTGATTAGTAATGTAACTGGTTTAATATCTGCCATCTTTGCATATTTGTTGTATCTATTGTTCCTATTTTCTCTTTATTTTTAGCTTTCCTGGATTTAATTGACCATTTTATATGATTCCATTTGCTATCCTCTATTGATTTATCATTTATACTTCTTTTAAAAAAATATATAACTCAGTGGTTGTCTCAAGGGTTACAGTAACAGTTTAAACCAATCCAAGTCTACTTTCAAATAACACCCCATAGTCCCATGTGTAGTGCAGGTGTCTTATGACAGAATCCTCCCAAATCCTTCCTCTCCTCCCTCGTGACATGTTACTTCTAACTCTCACATATGTATAATCATCTGATGCACTGTTACTATTTTTGCTTTAAACAGACAGTGAACCTTGAGATAAATTAAGAAAAACAAAAAACTACATTTTTTACTTATTTCTTTATTTATTTCCTTTTTATTCTTTTTTTTTAAATGCAGATCTAGTTTTCTAACCTGTATCATCTTCCTACTGCCTGAAGAACTTTAATATTTCCTGTAGACTCCAGATCTACTGTCAATGAATTCCTTCAGTTGTTTGTCTGAAGCAGTTTTTATTCATCCTTGACTTCTGAAGGATATTCTCACAATTATCTTTCTTGTTGAAGGACATACAATTCTAGGTTTGTGGGTTCTTTTTTTTTTTTTTTTTAAAGATTTTATTTATTTATTTGAGAGAGAGAATGAGATAGAGAGCATGAGAGGGGGGAGAGTCAGAGAGAGAGGTAGACTCCCTGCCGAGCAGGGAGCCCGATGTGGGACTCGATCCCGGGACTCCAGGATCATGACCTGAGCCGAAGGCAGTCGCTTAACCAACTGAGCCACCCAGGCACCCTTGTGGGTTCTGTTTTAGTCCTTCAACACTTTATTTTTTATTTATTTATTTTTTAAAGATTTTATTTATTTTTGACAGAGAGAGAGCGTACAAGCAGGGGAAGCAATAGGCAGAGGGAGAGAGGGAAGCAGGCTTCCCACGGAGCAGGGAGCCCGATGTGGGGCTCGATCCCAGGACCCTGGGATCATGACCTGAGCTGAAGGCAGACGCTTAACGACAGCCACCCAGGCGCCCAGTCCTTCAACACTTTAAAAGATTGCACTAAACTGCATTCTTAGTTGCATGGCTGCTGATGAGAAATCTGCTGCAATTTTTATCTTTGTTTCTCTATAGCTCAGGTGTTTTTATTCACCTTCGGGAATGTTTAAGATTTTTCTCTTTGTTTTCAAATTTCTACAGTTTAAATATGTCATACCTACTTTTTGTTTGTCTTTTGTTTGTTTGTTTGGCTTTTGTTCAGTTCTGCTTGGTGGTCTGTGTACTTCTTGGAACAGTGTCACTGATACTGGAAACCCCTGGCCATTATTTCTTTAAATATTTCTTCTGCTTCTTCTTCTTTTGGTATTTCAATTACATTACATGTTGTGTCATTGTATATGGTACCACAGTTCTTGGATGTTCTGTTCCTTCTTTTCCCCCATTCTTTTTTCCTCTTTGTGTTTTAGTTTGGGTGACTTCTTTTGACCTAATTCACTGATTCTTTCCTTGTCTGTGCTAAGTCTACCAACAAAAACGTTCTTCATTTCTGTTACTATTTTTAACTTCTACCATTCTTTTTTACAGTTTTCATCTCTGTGTGCTCATTACCTGTCTGTTCTTGCATGTCGTCTCCCTTTTTCATTACAACTTTAACATATTGATCACAGTTTTAAATTCTCTGATAATTCCAACTGACATCTGAGTCATATTTGAATTTGGTTCTTATGATTGCTTGTCTTTTCAATCTTTTCTTGACTCCCAGCATGCCTTGCAATATTTTGTCATATAGGGCAGTAGATATTGAGGTAAACAAACCTTTAGTGTGAGAGTTTTTGTTAATTTGGCCAGGAGTGGAGCATTTTTGATGTTTGTTGTAGCTTTAGGTACGAAAAGCTTCAAAGTCCTCTAATGTCCTTATTTTCATCTTACCTCTTGGCTTTGGGGCTTCCTATATACTGCTCTTCAAACAGAGTTTATGTCTTTCATCTCTCCCTGCTCAAATCCACGGTCATTGTACCGGAGGCTTATGCAGCAGTGGCAGATGTGGGGGGAGAGGATGTTCTCTGACCTTCTGATTAAGTCTCATTTTTTTGGAGTGCACAGTGGGCCTAAGGTACACTGCACAAAGAATGATAAACTCTTTCTGTCACACTTCCAGGGTAGAGATATCCCCCCATCAAAGAAATGCCAGAGACCACCTTGTAGCAGATATGAATACAGAGGAAGTAATGATATCCTCACAAACATATCATCAAAGGGGCTTGGGTCCAAATAGCAAAAGAGTTATTTAAAAATGTGAATAAGCAGGGTGTTGAATTATAAATGCAGTAGTTCAGCAAATCTGAGATGATACATTTTGTAAATTGCCACTTACAAAAACAAAAGAGTGTGCCAAATTGGTGTTAACCTTGTGCTAAGCCAAGCTCAAATCTTTGAAGGGAAATGCACTTATGATAAATTATTTACTTAAGTAACAAAAGCAAATAGGATAGGTTTTCCTGGCACTTTGATTTTAGAATAACAAATGAGATTCATGTTGAAGATGAACAAATGCTTTAAGGTGGCTCTTTTGTTGACACAGTTTCTATTTCTTTTCTCTACATTCACATAGCATCAGGTGGTAGGTATTTAAAGAAATATGCCAACTTGGCTTATTTTTAAAATCATTTAAAATATTTGATGCTATTATTTAGCCTTACCAACATGCTGTTCTTTGCCTTGCTGATCAAAGATTCACAAGATTCTCAGCCCTTTGATCTTCATTAGGCAATGTGTTTATCATTGTTAATGCATGTCAACATGCATTGATAAGTATAATAACTTCCGAGTAAAGATGTCTGTAATAATGCCATGACCTCAGAAACTAGAAGGGATTTTAGGTCTCAGAAGTATTGTTAATTTGACGTATTCTTTTTCAATATATATTTAGGAAAAAAAAGTTGTTCTGTCATTATTCATTTTCCTATAAACTTGATAATACAAATATGTTGTGTGTCTAATTTTCTTCATCCCTACAAATGAAGCTCTGAAAGACTATATTTTCCCCAAAATGCCTGCTACAATATTTCCCATCCCTCATATTCTTCTAGAGCCTTGATGTCTACATTTTCTCCCATGAGTCTGGATGGACTTCTACAAGTTCTACCAGTAGAGCCTGGCAGGAGTGATGCCATAGGTTTTGAAGGCCAGATCATACAAGGTCTCATGCTCCACCTTGATAACTTGAGACACTTGCTCTGGGAACCTAGCTGCCATGCTGTGAGGGAGCTCAAATTAGTCCATGTGGAGAGACCACATGGAAAGGCCATGCAGTGGGTACTCCCGGGGGCAATCTGGTTAAAGTCCCAGCAGACAGCCAGCATCAATTACCAGACATGGGTGTGAAGACACCACAGGGGTTGCCAGCCCATAGCTGTGAAGCCATGTCAGCCTTGAGCCTTCCCAGACATTTCGGAGCAGAGACAAACCATCCATATGGTGCCTTCAGAACTCCCAGCACATAGAAACCATGAACATAATGAAATGGTCATTTTCTGCCACTAGGTATACGGTGGTTTATTTTCCAGAAATAACTGGATCACCATCCTAAGTAAGATGTAGAGGTTTATCAGAAAACTGGGACCAGTTGTTGCATGTAAAGCTCAACTTTCACTGTAAAACCAGGAAGAATTACATAGATTGTGGGAGTTTGCAGGAAATGATACAAGGTCCCGGAGGTGGAAGAATTCACCTCCTGTAGAAGTCTTAGGGCAATTCTCCTCTTATTAGCTGCTAGGCTTTTGAGTCCATACGTACATGGCCTGGCCCTCAGCTGCCTCACATGCAGAACCTGACAATGTACCAAGCTCATGTAGGCTTCATGAACACAGAACGGTAGTTTCCACCCTTTTCTCCTCCATCCTAATGGTGCTCTGAACCAGAGATTACTGAACTGTGTGAGTTTAGACAAGAAATCTGGGTTGGGTCACAGCACATGGGGTCAGGGATGTGGCATGTTCTGGTCACTATCTAGGGGATGACTGCCCTTTTACCCCTGGAGATTTATTGTCTGGTAAGCTAATGAAAATATTGTAGCCAGGAAGGGCTATACTATTACAGGATCACAATGCTACATTTATTTGACTTACAAACGTTAAAAATAAATACAACGTATGGTAAGATTCTTAAATTGTGTGTGTGTGTGTGTGTGTTCACATGCACATGTGTACGCACTTCCTGTTTATAGATACCAGCTCCCGTGAGACTCATCTAGGAACAGGAACACCTGGATGGCAGCTGGAGGGGGATCCCATTGGAAAGGGGAATTTGAGAGGTGTCTTGGGCCCGTGAAACTTCCTCCCTGCTCTTCCTTTGTTGTGTGGTTGCCCCTTTTAGAAACCTCAGCATCCTTGCCACCCTCTTTCCCGCTGTAAGAAATAAGAAAAATCTCCAGAAGAAAAGGCCCCGCCTACCTGGAGAATTAGTACAGAAAGAATACTTTAAACTTTGCTCCTTCCTACTTCCTACTCCCTTCCAGACCATTCCTTTTGGTAAGTCCCATGCTGGGGCCAGGTATAAACAGGCCGACCTCTGTCTTGTTTCTCTTATCACCCCCTGAATGCATGATTAATGCTGTACAAGTGACTTGCTGCCTCCAGTTCCCTTAATAAGGGCAACATTGAAAGAACAGACTTAACTCTGACAAGTGACAGTTAAGCAGGGAATGGCCTGGGGGTGGCAGCTCTTCAGAGGAGGCACAGTCCAGGCGGCTGCTCCCGCGAGGAGCGTGCAAGGACATGCTGTTCCTGCCCCGTCCAGGTCCTTGTTACGCACCCTGGATAAGGACCCTTGGGACCCAATAATGGTCAGGTTCAGCTGCGGCTTCCAGTAAGTCAGACTTCCAGGCTTACCACAGACTTTTACACTTCTACACTTTCCAGCATTCAAACAAGGTGATACATTGTATACTTTAAACATGTCCATTTTATTTATCAATTATACCTCAATAAAGCTGGAAAGAAAACATGATAAACCCAAGACCACAGCCTCCCTCTAGACCCTTTTGGCAGATCTAAATCACAGGACGATGATTGAAACAAAAGACACTCATCTGGGGTGAACTGTACTCCCAGTTGCTCCCCAAGATCTGAATCTTCTCATACAAGAGCCTGATATTTTGCAGAGGCCATAACTGGAGGAAATGAGTGCTTTCGTTTCCCTCTGTATTATCTGATGATTTTCTTTGTTGTTGTTGTTCCTTCAATTGAGGAAATACTAATTCCAGAAGATGCCCTGGTTGTTTGGCTATAGGGGACTGACATCTGAAATGAAAAAAAAAAAAAAAAAAAGCACAACCTTGGAGGGAAGGAATGAGAGAGAAAAAAAATAAGAGACTCTTCCAGAAAGAAGAAAAGGTCACTGCATCTATTTTCAGTGTGTAAAATATTCCATTAGCTTTATTATGTGGAGGACATTAGCATTATGCACAGCAGGAAGGAACATTTTAATACAGAACATCTTTTCCTAGCTTCAAAAGACAAGAGTAAAATATAAAGGTAATGAAACTGCTCTTGGGATGATGTCTTATTCTCCTTGGGGGCTTTGTAGGCTGGCAGAGTAACAGGCTAGCAGGAGCATAATTTGCTGGGTCAGAAATAACCCTGGCAAGAGAAGGAGAGGCAGGCGGGGCCCTCAGGGCTGGTGAGGCCCGGGGCTCTGATCTGCAGAGCCCCTGCAGGACCGCCCTCTGGGGCTCCCCTCCGCCCTCGGATAGAAGGAACCAAACAGCTTTCCTGGGCAAGCCCTGGGACTCTGATCCCCTCCGGTTCCCTTGGTAAATGCGCCTTCCCCTGGGGCTTTTAAATTCACAAAATAGAATGCAAAAGGTTACAGTAGGAACCAAATGCACCGAAATAAAGCTGTGAAAAAGTCATAATTGTGATTGCATTAACAAATGTGCTAGTTTACTAAGGCACCAAATAGTAACTAATACTTGGATTTTCAAGGTGGTGATAAACAAAAATAACATTTGGGGATGTGCAGACGCTTGGTTTCTACTGGTCACGTAGCCACAATGATGCGGTGTGTTGCCTACCTTCATAATTGAAGGAAATGCCACATTTTAGTTAGAGGTTGGTAAAAATCATGATGTACTTCATTTCCCGTCCAAGCTCATGGATACTCCAAATGCTCTCCACCAACCTCTTAGGGGCCCAGGGACCTCCCCTGTAGATGAGAGAGGAGAAGGGGGGCAAGCCTGTGCTCTCTGGGCGGAGAGGATGACACTCAGGGCTCTGGGGAGCAGCATGTCGGACGGACCAGGTAGGAGATGGAACACCCCGCTGACCCTCTGTCTCAGGGACAGCAGTGTGGGGGAAACTGAGGACCTGTGTCCCATCTGCAAAGGTGCCTGTGGGGAGAGATCACCTGGAGAGGGGCTGGGGTGTGCTCTGGGCAGGGAAGAAGGCTGCTGAGCCCCGGACCTTGGGGAGGATGGAGTGGGCACAGCAGCCTCTGGGTGCTCCCGGGCCCCCTGCAAGGTGTCAGGAAATTCAGAAGTGGCCTCTCACACTGGGGGAGGAGCCCAATTCAGGAAGAAGGAGGGGCTGCAGAGGAGACCCTCAAGGAGGCAGGGTTTGGGGTAAGAAGACCTGGCCTCAGTTACCAACTAGGGATTCTAGGTGGGTCATATGGTGTCTCTGAGTCTCAGAGTTGTGTCTCCGGCCACACTGGAGTGACCCCTGTCCCCTGGCTCATTCAGATGGGTGTTAGGGCACCTGCAGCCTTGTAAGAACATCACATGGCAGGGGCAGGCTACTAGGATAAGCAAAAATCTATGAGGACCAATTAAATGGATGTTAAAATATTAGCAAGGAAGCTGCCTTACTTACTTCACACTAATGTCTGTAAGAATTTGATAAACATGTACAAATAGTTTGTTCATTTCGACGATTAGCTTTCATTTATTAAAGTAGGCAATTGAAAAAACTCCTTTGAAATATAAACTAGTTAACTGCCAGGTGATTCAAGTCCTTGAAAGTAATAACACCGCATTAAAAATACCTCACCGTTCATATCTTTTATGACTTTTCCTGACACAGTACAAACTCTAAGCTATTGTTACG
This sequence comes from Mirounga angustirostris, assembly GCF_029215605.1. Classification (NCBI taxonomy): domain Eukaryota; kingdom Metazoa; phylum Chordata; class Mammalia; order Carnivora; family Phocidae; genus Mirounga; species Mirounga angustirostris. The sequence goes on from NW_026991718.1 coordinate 89,101,311, forward strand.
TTCTGTTCATATCTTTTCCCCAACAGTATGTGTTGAAAAGGAGGGCTTGTGTGTTTGGGTTACATTAATTTCCATATGATAAATATTCTAAATATATTCTGAGCATTTAAATAGGCGAAGAAGGACTTCTCCTTGACGACAATTTGTCAATTAGTACTTAAATCATATTTATGTCTTATTTATACCCTGACAACCTCCAAAAAAGATCTCAGTGGAGGGTTATCTCATTTCCTGCACGTAAGTGATCTTTTCTCATTGCATTTCCCTAGCCCCAGTTTCTAAGGTCTAATTGAATATATTGCCTTGATCACTCCAGAATCTTAAATTAGGGACTTTATATTAGTTCCCCCAGATTGCCTTTTTCAGCCAATGAGAGTGGAAAGCTTTGGGGAAAAGTGCTCTTGCATGCCAGGTCCCTTTTTTCTTAAATGTTGCCTCCATGTTTTAGTGTTCACACCAACCAATCAAACACAGGGATGAGTATTTATTATACTCCTTTGGTAGGCCACAGATCCCATGAATACTAAACACTCTAATGATGCATGTTTGGGTTGTAAAGGGATGCATAACTCCCTTGATCACCTGTGCGCTCTCCTTTGTCAACTTTAATCAGCACCATAAGCAGCCCTCACCCCACTTGGGTGAGGGTGTGCTCTCTCCACCAACCCGAACCAAAGCCTCATAAACCCATCTTCTTCTGCCTCCAGAAGCTAGGAATTCAGATTCCAAGTCTTATTTACATCCTTGTCATGTGGGGTCATGGTCCCTTCACATAACTGGAGAAGAGCTTCCTGTCCCGGGGGCTACAAGGCAAGGCAGGTAGCAGAACTCAGCAGCACTCAGAGGGTCTTCGGAAAGATGTCAGCAAGGAGGTGACTCACTCTCACATGAGCAAGTGTTCCTGCGTGATGACCAGAGGGCAGGCAAGAAGGGAGAGCCTCTGGGTGGGGGCTCTGAGGCAGCGCGGGGCAGTTGGCTTTGGCAACTGCAATGGGTGGGAGCACTAGGCTGGGTGCAGGCAAGACATCATGGGGAGGCTGCAGACACGTCCTCACCGTGGCGGGCTGAGGTGTTCGTGTTCTATCCTGGTGGCCCTGCAGAGCCCCAGTGTTTCTCAGCAGGGGTCCCATGGGCCGCTGTGTGTCTTAGGAAGCGGACCATGGGGCCAGCAAGCAGATCGCATGGTTTGGGGGATGCCCTTCTGTTCAGGGAGGCAGATATATGGACATGGGGAGGCTGTCCAGGTATGAGATGGCGCCATTCCACTGACTATGCAGATTGTTCACCTACTTTCATCGAGGGCAACATAATGGCTGTCGGTGGTGCCAGATGGCACCGTAGCCTTAACTGATTTGGTCTTATCTTCAAGGCCCCAGAAAGGTGAGTAACTCACTCTGGGTCACACAGCCAGGAGTGAATGTCACTGAGATGGTCTCTAAAACCCCAACTCCAAGCACCCAGACCCTTTATCTGAATAGCATGGAGCTATGGTATCACATCTGGTTTACTTTGCATAGAGGCAGGTTAGAGACATGTTGAAAGTGTCTGTTCTGAGGCGGGTCTCCAGCCCAGGTTTGTGCCCTGCTCACTGGCCTTTACGGTCTGGGGCCTCAGACAAGTTACCCGATCTCCCTGAGATCCAGCTTCCTCATCTGTAAAGCACTTCTCCGCATCAACTAAGGATCGGAAGGGGACATGTGTGATAATGCTTGTGAAATGCCTAGCCTGTGCCTGGCACATGCAAATGTTTGGGAGACACTATTACTGTCCCTGCAGTGGATGCTGGGTGACTTGCCCTGTTCCTGAGTAGCCAACAGTGATGTTTCCAGATCAGGGAAACTCCCCAGACCCCAAGGGCCTAACTCTTACAATCATCTGTTTCTCGACCCCCATGAGCTGAAACCCTTAATTCACACTTCTTGATGGTGACAGACTACTATTATAATTCTATGTTGGGAGCTGAGGGGGACTCGTTCTGAGTTAAGATATATTTAGAAGCACAGCTAAGGTTGTCTCTGCTTTAAGCCTCCCCCCCAGCTTTTGAGTTCTGTTAAGTTCCTGGGACATAAAATCAGCTAAAATCACTTGCAAGCCCAGCTCCCAGAGCCCTTCTTTGGTTTTCTGGCCCGTGACGCTCCATGTCACACAGGATGGATGAGCACTTCTTTTGTCCACTGCTCTAAGAGAGGAGCACCAGGAGCTCTATGTCAGAGGGCTAGTCACCATCTTTCCAATCAGAGGGGGGCTGATGCTTGGGGTGCACCTGAGTTCTGTCCTGGCCACAAAGGGTTAAAATCCTAACTCAAAGCCACCACCTTTCCATTACTTTCACCTGCAGTCAGACTGTCCGAATCTAATGAAAAAGCAGAATTTATCTGGGGAAGAGTTCACTCGCTTGTGAGATATACCAAGTCACTTTGGGGCCTCCTCACTCCTGAGATGATGAGAAATGACAAAGAATTTTTGGAAAGAATTGGCCTTTCTCATGAAAAGCTGTTATGCCAAGAATGGAGGCAAGCAGAACTCACCCTGCACTGAACTAATCATGCACTTAGAGGACTCGATAAATTAATGCAATATTCACCGGGGCAATATTTTCTTGCCACTGCTGTGAAGAGGTTATGTAATGCAGCACAGTCATGCAATGGACTTGGATAAAACAAACAGGAAGACTCCCATGAAGTTGTGGAATTATAGGACAGCAGGGAGGGCTCTGTGTACTCCCTGTATGTTAGGTTAGAACTCCTGTATTACAGGTTTATCCCCTCCTGGGGATCATGTCTGACACCCACAGGTAGACGGGTCTGGCCCAATTCCCTGTGAGTCTTGAGCCAAGCTGGTCCCCTCACCCATCTGAGATGGGCACCAGGGAATGGAAACAGCCAGAAAGTACCAGGGTGTTTCCCTGGAGGGGCTGCACTATGTGAAGGCCTGGGTCCACAAGAAGGGGCTGAGAGAGCACCCAGCAAGGATTTCTGCAGACCAAGTGAGTAGACCACAGGGTTGGAGGGACAAAGGCTCCTGGGGGGAGTGGTGTGAGGACCATGAGCAGGTCTTAGGGAGGTCGGGCTGTTGGACGTAGAGACCCGAGTCCAGGCAGAAGGGCTCCAGTCTGCTCTACAGACCAGTGGGAGCCCCTGCAGTCTGTGAGCTGGGGCCCCACATGGGCTTATCTGCCGAAGGAATATTAACTCGGGGCCTTGACAGATATAATTAAAAAGGGAGGCTCTGGAACAGGGTCCTGAGCTGGAACAAGTTTCATGTCTCAAAAAACAGGTCATGAGGCCCTAGAGTCAGGCAAAGGGACTGAGGGAGGCGCAATGATGACAGGAGTGTTGTACAGAGAGGCTTTGAGGATTCCCAGAGGATGTGGTGGGCAGAGGCCAGGGAACCTTGTATGTGGGCAAACACTACTTCCATGAACAGAAATCAAGAGAACTCTCAGGTAGCACCCAGAATATCCGAAGCAGCTCAAGATTCACGCATGGGAGCAGATTCTAGACAATCCTCCATGATTGGTGCCTGAGAGCCCACTGTGGACAGAAAATGTCCCTCCGACCCAAGGACAGAGATGTCAGCTCCGCCTCCTGCTGTAAGTGGGCGGAAGGTCCTGCAGCGAAGAGACAAACCTTCTCTAGAAGGCCAGACTGCCTGGAGAGACTGCCTTTCATCCGTGGGCACCCCCCCCCCCCCGGAGGTGACAAGCACACCTCCAGCAAGAACACCCACAGGTCCCTGAGCAGGAGAGGCCGGCGGCTGCACTCAGGGGCTCTGGTGTCCTTTAGACCCGAGCATGTCAGCTCAACTTTGGCAACTCCATTTCTCATGATTCAACATTCATGCATAATAAATCATGCCACGCTGTGAGCGTTCCTTGTGAGATACCTTGCCAATTACCTAAAAACCACCTTAAGGGCCGGAGCAATCAGGCGCTGCATAAATCTGAGCTTCTTTTGTGGGCGGTGTGCGTGACTCAGGCACCCTGCTGTGGAATCAGAGATGGTGCTCTTACCCGAGGTCCCGCTGATTAGCGCTTGGCTCCCTCGTGTGCAATGCTACATGCATAAACATGCTCCCAAGTGCCCCTGACAGGGCGATCCCAAATTGTTATGTGGACACAGATGGCTCTGGAAGGAAGATTTGTCACTTACAAGATTCATTTGGTTTTCAAACTCTGCTTGCCATTTCCAAAGGAATGCAAGGCGGTGTAACAACTAAGCAAAATATTCAAAATCACAGAGAACTATTTTATTTTAATTATATTTTTAAAGATTTTTATTTATTTATTTGAGAGAGAGAGAGCATGAGCAAGCCAGAGAACACGAGCGAGGGGGAGGGGCAGAGAAAGAGGGAGAAGCAGAATCCCTGCTATTCAGGGAGCCTGATGTGGGGTTCGATCCCAGAACCCCAGGATCATAACCTGAGCTGAAGGCAGATGCTTAACTGACTGAGCCACTCAGGCGCCCCAAGAATTATTTTAAATTGGGCTCTAAGGACAGTCTTAAGATGCCCATGTCTTTACCAACCTATCATGTCTCCACTGCATTTAGAAGGATTTCTGGAATGACCACAAAGTACTGCCAGTCTGTTTTTGGTGCTTTCTGTGCCTGCAAACCATCCCAGGACAGCCTGGAAGCTCCTGTGTCTCCCTTGGTGATAAAGAAGAGACCACCAGAGACCCCATGTGGTGGTGGTAGGCCCTGCGGACCTGGGAGGGGGCAGGTGACCTTGGAGCGTAGCAACTTAGCAGGAGGCTGGGGGATAGTGGCAGAATAGGGGTAATGGAGAAGCCGTGGGGTTCATGCTTGCTTTGAAAATGCCCAGTGAGTTTGAATGGAAGGCACAGTACCAGGGAGACTCCTGCGGGGTGATACTGTCCACGTAGAGGTTGGGCCTCGTAAGGGGAGCTCAGATAGGAAAGCTAAATTGGAAAAGCTTTCTGGAGAGCCACAGTTCTGTTGAGATGGAGGATGGCAAGGGTCCAAGGCATGGCCAAAGGAGGTGACTGGCCCCAACAGCAGATGACTCATACTCATAAATTCACCACATGCATTTTACTATGCCCCAGTGCATGGCCAGTTCTAGAAGACACCTCTCTCTGCCTGCATACCTTGCTGTTGCCTAGTCCCCTAAGCAAACTGCAATCATGTCATTCAAGAACTCATTGCTTTGTCATTTATCTTTGAATTATTTCTGGGTCAATCAACCCCACAGCTCTTCTCTACCAGCTCACGAGATACACCTGTGGGGCTCTCTGTTCTTGCGTGGGCTTGCACATCGCGGGGACGCAAAGCTCAGGTGGACAGAGACGCAGACCGACAAAAACACATTCTGCAGTTGTGCTTCAAAGATTCCTTACTATTTTATATACAACCTAGACAGGTTAAAAATAAAGAGGGTCCCATATAAGAAGAGAGAGGGGAAAATCAAGATGAGCAGTATAACATGCATGCTCTGCAGTCATAGTACATGTTGTGCTCAGGGTAATTTTTTCACCTCTGAATTCAGCATCTGCTAAGCTCTGTGTCTGGTGTTCATATGACTCTCAAAGTTGCATAAAATGCTAAAGCTTATCAAGAAGGCAAGGAAAGGGGGATTGCCAAGAATACCCACCTCCAGAGTCATCAGGCAGGGTCTTGTCCTCTTTCTGTACCATTTTTTAAAAAAGATTTTATTTATTTACTTGAGAGAGAGAGAATAAGCAGGGGGGAGGAGACAGAGGGAGAGGGAGAAGCAGACTCCCCGCTGAGCAGGGAGCCTGATTTGGGGCTTGATCCCAGGGCCCCAGGATCAGGACCTGAGCTGAAGGCAGATGCTTAACTGACTGAGCCACCCAGGTGGCCCCTTCTGTACCATTTTTTATGCAGAGGTGCAGATGGTAATGTTATAAGTACCTTTAAAATATCCACAGAGGATTGGCCTAATGAGTGAGGTAGTCTGGTAAGAGACTCTCTGTCAGTGTTAGAGACTGAATTCCACTGATGTCAAAATGGAAATATCAAAGACATACCAAAAACGGCGCTAGATTCCCATGAGTGTCTAAAATGCGCTCATCAACCAATGACTCACCACAACCCTTCTTGAATTGGTATGTTCAGCTTGCATCAATACATTTGTGAGCTGGAACAAAGGAAATTGCTGCCCTCTGTGCAAGCTGGCACTTACTCCTATGACCAGCAAGCTGGATCAGTAGCCTTGGCCTGTCCCCAGTTCAGAGGAGAGGCAGGGGTAGCCCACTGACCGTCCCTGACACACATGGAGCCCTGAGACCTGACTGGAGGCCATCTGAGGCTAACAGGGGCTGTCCATGTAGCTGCCCCTGGAGACCCTTTGTTGCCTCTGTCATGGACCAGTGCATGCCCGGCCAGGCTGGACTCAGCATTCATCAGCATGGCCAAGGGCCACCGCATAAAACCAGAAGCCCCTGCACTGTACTTCTATGTTAGTGCTCAGGATGTCACAGGACCAGTGTAGGGGCCTTAATCTTAAAAGAGATGCAAAAGAAACATGAAAAACCCTGCTTTTAGAGGCACGTTATATCCTCAAAGCTTTATATACATCATCCAAAAACAAAAAGTTTACACATTTGGAAATGTAATTTGAGGCAACCCATACGGCCAGATGGAGGAATGTAAAATTTAATACATTGAGATTTTCACCCTAGATTCAGAATCTGCAGGCATGGCCTGGGCTCTGCCCTTAGACAATCAATGTGTGGGTTTCTCTGCTACAGACAAATAATCACAAAATCAAGATGCTAATTACTGAGACAATGCATCTTCTATATCTGGAAAAAAATGCCTGTAATACACTCCAGGGAACAAAACAGACATGACGTATTTGTTCATTTATACACCAAAACTAGTTAAAAATCAGTAACTTATATCCAGCATTAGATTCCAGAGGAAAAAAAAACCAAAAACAGATCAAAATCTGATTTGTCTTGGCTGCCCCAGATCATTAATATTTATATGGAATTGTTTAAAGTTGCAAAACAACTCTCAGAAGCTACAATCAGCATATTAAATGTGCATATGGAGATACAGATATCCCTGGAGCAGGGGAGAGGGAGGAAGGAAAGGAGGGAGGAGCAGGGAGTGAGAGAGAGAGAGGGAGAGAAAGGGAGAGATCTTTTGATGGCCATCAAGCCTCCATTGCACAATTTCCTGATAGAAGTTAAAATATATCCATCTGATAGAGTGAGCCCATCCCTCAGTCATGTTTTTAAATCATTTGTCTACAAAGTCAACTCTATTTCTGTGCCTGCCTCTTATAGTCCTGGAGCTCCCTCTTTATAACCTTAATTGACATGGCACTCACTTTGGGAGACTGAGGTGGACCTGTTCCAAGTCCTTCCCATCCATTCTGTCCCTTGGTAACATTTTTCTCCCCATGTGGCCCCTTCACCCCTGTTTCTCTGCACTTCCTGGGGCCGTGACATGCTTTGCCAGGTCTTTTTCCCAGACTCCAGCCCAGGTTTTGTGGCTTTAGTAGTTACCCTGCTGAGCCAGAAAATCTCTAACTCTCCGCCTATTACCTTGGATGACTGGTGATTCTTAAGTGGAAAGTTGGATCCTGTGCTAATTCAGAATCTGCTGGTGCTCACAGATGCATTCATTAGGTGGTATTCAGTTTACTATGAATCAGGGGACATTTGAGATGATGAATTTGAGGACAAAAGAGGTGCATGGTGAAGTACATAAACCACTGGACTCCAAGACATGCTGATGATTACGAACAGCACCATTCAGCACGTGTGGAATATACAAGGGTCCAGTTTTATGTAAATGCACCCGTTCTAAACACATAACTTTGGAACAAAAAGAATAATGACTGTTTCAGAGGTACGTCCTTGTGACAAAGTTTAGAATGGAGAACATAAATGCTGGTTTGTTTTGGTAAGAGAAGTGTTTAGAAAGATGGACAGGTGACAGCTTCTGAAAACACCCAAAGCATTTTTCTTCAAACATTTGAAAAGGTCTCAGTTGGTTTTCACACCTGTCAAAGGTTTGCTGTGACTATGCATCTGGCTGACGGGAGGGTGGAGGAAGGTGAATGGCCCTGGGTCTTCCTCCATCTATCTCAGTGACCCCAAGGGTGTATGGGAGACATCCAGAGAGACCTCACAGTGCCTGACAAATGTGTCTGCTCACTTCCTTGTGAAATGATTTTTTAATCTAGAGATGAGTCTATTTTAGAACATACTCTTTGCATACTGTGCTTCCTGACTATTCTTCATGGTGTTATACTTCCAACCCGTTACGTTCTGTTAACAGACTCTCTGTTCTGCATTCAAGGCTCTCTGGTCCTTCCCTGTCTTCTCAGTCCTATGTCAGTTGGCTTTGTTCTGCACCATAAAGTTTATGTCAGTGTGATTTACTCCTCCCCCCACCCTTAGGTCATCTCTGTCTTTATATTTTCCAGCTATGAAGCGGGAACAAGCCAGATGGGCCAAAGAATTAACACCCCCTGAGAACAGCCCACAACCCATGACTGACAGCACCTCCCCCTGTTGGTGGAGTGCCTTGGAAGAGTAAGATGGGCTCTGTCTCCCAGAGGTTCCCTGTGGGCTTACTACCAGTTGTCCACTGTCCTTCATGGGGCATGTCCCCAGACTATTCTTCGGAAGCCTGACTTGGTCTCTGTCATGGCCAACTTCTCCCAGCTCTGTCTGGACACCCTTAGGTGATACTACATTTATAAGCCAAATGGCTCCTCTTTAGGAAAGGACCAAGCAGAACATGGGTGTGCACATCTCTGCATCAGACACAGGTGCAACCAGAACTTAGTGAGCGCCTAAGTGCCAGACCCTGTGTTTGGTACCATTTACACAGGGATGCTACTTCCTCTGAGTGTGATGGGCTTTGTCCCATTTTCTCACACACCTGTCAACCTCAGTAATTTTGTACTTGGTCACTCATGCAGAGCAAAGAGCCAGTTCAACTTCTTGTTAGCACCAGAAGGAATGGGAATTCAAGTGACAGATAATCTAAGTTCTTCAACCAAGCCTTCATTTTTCTAATTAAAAAATATTCCTGTTATGAAATAAATATATTCCCCATATAAACAATTAAATAAAGAGAGAAATGCAGACTTCTGCTTCTGGTAATGCCTCTAGTAACTTCTCCACAGAAGACAGATAAAAACCCTAGAGCAAATATTGAAGAACATTTTTAAAAGCATCAAAAAGATAAGAAAATGAGGAGTTATTAGGCCAAGCCAGAGGGAAGGTGAGAATCTGGAGGGGTAGGCCAGGCACAGGGAGACACTTCTGCTCTGGTGATGTTTGCTGACCCACAAGAGGAGCCTGAGAGGGAGTGTTTTGGTTGCTTTTGGGGCTCAGAGCCCACCTGAGATGGAGATCTTGGCAAACAAGCCGCTGCCAGAGGATAGAGCACCAAAGAGCTATCATTGAAGAAACAGTGAAGTAAAAGTATACCCTCCCTCTCATGAATTACAGCCTTTACATCTACTCAAAACTTGAGTTTGGGGACCCCTGGGTGGCTCAGCTGGTTAAGTGTCCGACTCTTGGTTTCAGCTCAGGTCATGATCTCAGGGTCGTGGGATCAAGCCCCATGGCTGGTTCCATGCTGAGCTCTGCACTGAGCTGAGGGTGGAGTCAGCTTGAGATTCTCTCTTCTTCTCCCTCTGCCCCTCTCCCACTCGTGTGAGCACTTTCTCTCAAAATAAAATAAATAAATCTTAAAACAAAAACAAAACAAAACAAAAAAACTTGAGCTTGGACTAAGGTGACCCTGAATTCTTTGTGCCCCAAGTCCCGGCAAAAGCAAAGAAATACCTATCTGAAGGAAGGTGGCATCATTCTAATCCTCAAAATATTCCATGGATACTTTTTTAAAAAAGATTTTATTTATTTATTTGATATATATAGAGAGAGACAGCACAAGAAGGGGGAGTGGCAGGCTGAGGGAGAAGCAGGCTCCTCACTGAGCAGGCAGCCCAGTGCAGAACTCGATCCCAGGGTCCCGGGACCATGACCTGAGCCAAAGGCAGATGCCCAACCGACTGAGCCACCTAGATGCTAGTCCATGAATACTTTTTTTTTTTCGAAAATAATGACCAGCATACAACAACAAAAATCTAAGATCATATGTCATGAGTGAGAACAAAGAGAAATAAAAAAATGGACTCACAGGATTCCCTGATATTATAATCATCAGGCATAGACTATAAAACACCTCTGCTTACTATATTCAAGAAAACAAGAAGTTTAAAATTTTGGCAGCTAATGGCTATAAAAAAGTGTTATAGCAGATCTGAAAAAGAAGAAACAAATTCTAGAGCTGATACATTAAAAAGAAAAAAAATATTCTACCTTGGTGAATGGTTTATCAGAAGCTTCAATACACCTGAAGAGGGAACTGCCACCCAGAATTCTGTATCTACTGAAAACACCTATAAGAATAAAAGTAATAAAATGATATTTTCAGTGACACAAAACAGATAGCATTTCACCAACAGACCCATATTAAAGGAAATTCTAAATGATGTTCTCTGAAAGCCGGAAGGTCAAAGATTCAGGAAGGGATAAAGAATGAAGCAAGTGGAGTATGCGGATATATGCAAATATAAGACAGTAACAATAATATCTTCTTGGAGGTATATCTGTCTATCCACCCTTCAATGTATATCTAAAAAAGGAAATAAAACAAGAAAGGCCCAAATTCATACTTTGGAAAGATTAATAAATTTGATCATGTAGATGAAACTGACAAAATTCTAGAAAAATATAACTTTCCAGAATCCAACCTAACTTATCAATGTTAAATACATTAAATCAGTAATTAAAAATCTTCCTACAAAGGAAGCTCCAGGCCCAGATTGCTCCACCAGTGAGTGCCATGAAAGAGACAACAAATAAATAATTTCAGTTTTATATAAATTTTCAGAGAACAGAAAAAGAAGGCAATGAATGCAAGGTCAGTTTAACATTTTCCAATCAGCCAATGCAATTCACCTCACTGTAGATTGAAGGAAAACACTCACATAATTTTTCATTTGCACAAAAAGCTTTTGATAAATTCAACAACCTTTCATGATTAAAAAATAAGGTATCTGAAAGATCCTATGTCACTATTAAGGTTGGAAATTTTCCCTTAGACACCTGAGACATGATAAGGATGTCACTTATACTGAATAGAGCTTTTGCAATTTCAGTCAGGAAAGATAGAGCAATGAGGGCTTGGGAATGTAAACTTAGGGGATAAATAATAAAGACATGCAAAGAAGCGAGCCCTAAGGAAGTCACCACAAGTGCTCACTGGTGGGGTCAGGGGCCAAGGTCAGGAGAGAGTGTGGCTGGGGGGACACTGGAGATATTGTATTTCTCGACCTAGGTGATGGTTATTTGGCCATGTGCTTTAGACTAATTTGTTAAGCTATACAATTATATATATATACTGTTTTGAGTGTTATTTTCAAACTAAGAATGGTTTGAAAATCATCTTCACATTAATGGTGTTAAACACTCAAATAGGGGCACCTGGCTTGATCTTGGGGTTGTGAGTTCGAGCCCCAAGTTGGGGGTAAAGACTACTTAAAAATAAAATCTTAACAAAAAAACCAAACACACACACACAAAAAAAAACACAAAAAATAAACACAAACACACACCAAAAAACCACGAAAAATTAACACAAACACACTTGTGCAAAGGAGAGAAAAGCCTCTCATTGCCTGCATTTGGGGTCGTTTTCTTTCTAGTCCCTTTCTATTTTCCTGACTTTCAGAAATGTATAACAATATATTCCACACCTGGAGAGCTCAACACTGTAATAAATGAAGACACAAACAAAGAATCAGTCGACTGATTCTTCCAACAAACGACCATGGGATAATTGTTGAAGCCATGAACTAGCTCTTGTTGGAAGGATAAATGGGACTGAGAAGAAAATAATAATTTTTACATGGGAACTCAAATCAATCAGCATTAAATTGAAAAAAAAAGCGATCATGGATGAGACTGAATTAGGACTTCTAGGTGCCAAATGTGGGCCCAGAGGAACTCTCTTGGCATCGCGGTGTTTCCTTAGAACCTCGCCTCCAGAGGCCCCGTTCTGGTGTGCAGTGACCTGTTATTGTGATCCTGAGTACGTTCAACTAACTTGCTGAGCTTCAGCTTCCTCACTTGCTGGGCCCGAGAGAACCTGCGTCTTGGTTCACGTCAGTCCTCACGTCAGTCCTCGTGAGGATGAAACGCGATCCCCCATAAACCTGCTCTGCAGAAGTGGCTCTGAGTGTATCTGAAGGATTCATACGCAGCACAGACCCCGATGTGAACAGGGTCTGCACACCTTTTTCATCTGTGCAATGGTGATAATACTGGTACCTCACTGAATAGTATCTTTGTGATAATTAGGTGCCCATAAAGCACTTTGCCCACTGCCCAGCTCGAATTTAGGGCAATGCTCTTACTGTCGTTCTGGTTCCACGGAGGGGTGCTGCTCTCGCCCAGTACAGAATAAAGACTGGAGGTCAGCTTATTATATCACCCACTTTCCTTTTGGTGTCCGGTCTGTGTAGACCACAGAGAGTCTTTCTGCTGCATTTTCAACGTTCCTGTGTCCTTGGAGGAGGGGCAGCCCTCGGGGGATAACAGGGGATAGAACCTCAGGTTGCCGGACGCCCATGTGACTAGCTAAGCACCTGTGCTTCCTGGAGGAGGGACATGAGACACGTGTCCTGTGCCTCAGAGTCCCTCAGCCTCCTGCCTCAGGCTGGCCACCAGCTGCTCTGCCCCAGGCCTCTCCTCCACCGCAACCCAGGCAGGCATGACACTCCACCTGTGCAGGCCATGGGAGCGGGACAAAGTTCCCTCTCCGGTGGCCCCTGCCAGGAAGGTCCTGTTGCTGGGAGGTGGTGGCCAGCGTGGTAAGGCACTTACATTTCTTTCCTTCCATATATCATTTCCATTCTCCCTCACTTTCGTGGCCTGGGATTGTACCTCTAAATAAAACAGCACCCCAACCTTGCTGCAGGTTCCATGTCTAGGGAGCCAGGGGCAAGTCCAGGGGGCGGGCAGACCTTTCTGCTTGGTGCCCGTCAGCCTGCTGCGGTGGTGTGAGGCATCTCCTGGAGAGTAAGGCCCAAACTAATACACTGCCTAATAACTGTAGTTCTCTCAGAATCGGACGTAACAAGGAATGGGGCAGTCCCTGGGGAGGCTGAAATATGTCCTGAACTATTAGAACAGAAACAAGGAAAATCACATGCAGCGCTTCCCCTAACATAAATCTCTTCTGCGCACGCTATTTCTTCCCTCCAGCTTGCACTTTTAGCTGCAGACAAATGCAGCGTGGACCTCCATCATCCATCTCCTGAGCAGCAGTTCCTCCAAACGCATCCAGGAAGACCGCGAGAAGTCTGGGTGATAGGCTGGGGGTAAGGAAGGAGGAAGAAATTCAGGGGCAATCTCCTCCCTGATCGATGGAGGAAACAATCTCATTGGCTCAGCATGCCCCAGACACCGCGTGCACCTCTCTGTGCCTCCGTGAAGCTCCCTGCACCCCAGTCACAAGAGCTGCTGCTTCCGGGCTCCTGCATGAGCCACGCGTGTGCGCAGGGCGTGGCACCGCCCCATAGTTGGCGCAGAGACTAATCATGTAAACATGGTAACAGTTGAAGGTCGTTGACATCTGGGGGTGCGTGGGGGAAGGGGACATGGTAAACACATGTGTGGGCGCTGTGGAGAAGTAATGTAACAAGGAAAAAGGTGCCTTTACGTTTAATCATCTCTCCAGGTTGCTCTTGGCAAAATACACACACACACACACACACACAGATACAGAACACGGGAGGCATTCCAGCTGCAAGAGGTCAGAAGTCTAGGCAACGAGCAGAAATCCCTAACAGTTTCCTGCTTCATATTTTTAAATCATCTGACCAATCACACATTTTTCTAAGGGCAGCTCAGTTTGTTCTTTTGATATCAATAAAGTGGAAGATGGGGCAAGTCATCTAAGTCCCGATGGCCCCACGGATTTGTTCTTTTTAGCTCCAATAGAAAGGTGGCTCAAGAGCCAACTACGAAAGTGAATCCAACAAACGGCATTATTTGGCAGTCTGTAAGGAAATCATGCCCTCACTCTCTTTGAGAGGCATGTCTTGAGAGTGATTATAGAAATGTTTGGGATCTTTCTGGGAAATGGAGTGAAAACCTTGACAAGAATCCTATGAATCAGCCATAATCAATTAGTATTAATATCCAAGATGGAGATTCAGGAGGGAGGGAAGCATTTCATTCCCACCAGACAGTGATGGTGTCTTCTACCAGGGCCTCGTATCTTCTACCAGGGCCGACCTGAGTGGCAGGTTTTTGCACCCCAAGTGCCATAATTGTTTCCCTCCACCTTTGCAAAATTTGCACAGTCACTTATTCAGAGGGAAAAAGACAGCCTACAATGTACTTGACTTGTGTTTCTACTCTGCTAGAGAAAGTCAAATTCAAGAAAAATAAGTACCTTTAGTGTATATTATTACTCAGGATTGCCTGGTTCTCTCCCGTAATTTAACAGCATCCAATCCTAATGGAGTCAGATGGGGGAAGGACAGACACATCCCTAAGAGCTAAAATCAGGGTTGTTATTTCACTGAGAAAACAAGAGGAGAGGATTCTAGATATGGTCCGGACCACCACTGGATTGTCTATTCCTGGATGATTATAGCAGCCTCCAGCAAGTTGTCCTGGCTTCTACCCTTGCCCTCCACAGGCTCCCCTGATAGAGTGTAGACAGGTGGAGTCTTTCCCCTGCTCAAACACCCCAGTGACTTCTCGGCCCAAAGAAAAAGCCTGAGTTACAACCTAAAAGGCCCTGTGAGGTCTGCCCCCACCCGCCCCTCTCTTGGCTCATTTCCTCCTCCACCCCCAAAGGGCACCTGCTGCAGCCACATGGGCTTCCACATCATTCCCTGTGTGCACCAGGCATGTTCCCCACTCAGGGCCTTTGCACTGGCTATCCCTCTGCCTGAGATGTTCTTCCTCAAGAGGTCCTCACGGTCAGTCTGTAGTTTCATCATGAAATGTCGCCACCTCAGCAAGCCCTTCTGTGGCCACCCTATTTAAAAATGTATGCTCCATATCCATTTCCAACTTAATTTTTTTCCTGTGTAATGTGTCACTATTGGACACTCTCTAAGTTTACTTTTGCATGTTCTCTGCTTCTCATCACGAGAATGTCGGCTCTGCGAAGGTGGAGTTCTGCTTTGTTCACTGCTGCATCACTGCACCCAGAGCAGGGCCTGGCACATAGTAGGTGCTCAGTAAATATCAGAAGAATGATTGGATTTTAAGGATACTATTATAGGCCAGGTTGGACACTCATTCTTCTAGTTTTTATACCATAGAGAGATTCCTCTTTTTCCCCCCTATTTTGTCCGATTCCCCTTGCTGGTGCTATTCATACAATTCATAATCTGGTTCTCAATACCCTTTTCTCATTTACTTACTGTTATAATGCTGCAGTTAGTAAAAGAAAGAAACATTTTATGAAATGAAATGAAATCAAGACATAACAAATACTGGAACGTAGGAGACGTCTGCCACTGATGGAGCACACGCAACCGTCCAGGCCGTCCGGTGCTCAGGTGCAGACCCAAGGCCTCCTGGGGGAGGTCCTCAGCCTCTGTGTTGCTAGCACCTACCCTGTGGGATTGAGTGGAGGTGCTGAGGGCAAGCACCACAATCCTGTCTAGAACGGACCTTCCTTTCCTACTACAACACGCTGTAAGCAGGGTGGGGGATGGTGGATTTAGAAGCAAGTACTGCACTTCTATTTTTGTTTGCAAACAGATAAAAGTTAAAATTATATTGCAGAAGATTGGATTTTAAGGGTTAGAAATATCGATATTTACATCATGTACCCATACTTGCTACCTCTCCAATTTCTATACATCATTTAATCCTTTGAAACTTCAGTTTTCTCATCCATAAAATGAGGATAATAACTGCCCATCTTTCAAACTCATTGCAAGGATTAAATAAGAAAAAGTGTGTGCAATAACCAGCTCATAGCAGCCACTCAGCAAACTAGGGATTCATTTCTATCCCTAACAGTTTCCTGCTTCATATTTTTAAATCATCTGACCAATCACACATTCGGAAGCATCGGTTCCTAGATGGATCTACCAAAATTGCACACAATACTTTCCCCTCTATAAATTGGCTTATAAAATCTGCTTGCACTGAGAGCTGGATCAAACAACTGATGCAGCTGGAGTAAAATCAGGCTGTGCATGAATGCCATGCTCATCTCCCCACCAGCCTCCACGTCGAGTCCTCCATCCTGAAGGGCCCAAGCAGCTGCCTCCTCCAGAGGTGGCTCTGCACCAGGCCATCCTGGTAATCTCAGCCCACGGCCAGCCACCTCTGGCCTTAGGACACCATCCGACCTCTCTGAACCCCAATTTCACAGCTCACGGAGTGATATGATGGCAGTGCTGCGTCCCAGATTTCCCATGTTCAAATGCAAATTCCTGGGCCCCACCTCCAGATACTCTGATCGAGCAGGTGTGTGGTGAGACCAGACAATGTGCATTGTAAACTGTGCTGGCCATGTTGATGCTGCTGGTCAGGACCAGGCCCCGAGAAAGCAGGTGCGCAGTATTTAACGTGGGACCAGCACCCATGAGGTGCTCAGCGGCTGTCACCTAGTTTGCTAACACTTTCAGTACTATTGTTACTATTACTTAACAAACATCGTTTGATTTATAAAATCTGTTGGAGAAAATATCCTCTGTCTCCTTCCAAGTGTCCCTTCACTAGGGACCCACGTGTATAGACAACTGGGATTTCCAGTAGAGCATGGTCAGCCCCTGCTGCTTGCAGGAACCTTGTGGGGCTTATCTCCCTAACTTCACTTCCCTGGTCTGGCTGACTACATGCTGTAGGCTATTTTGATACCATTTTATGGATCAGGAAACTGAAGTGTGGTTAAGTTTCCTGCTGACCTGGACCCAGCTGGAATAAGGCAGAATAAAACATAAGTCGGGTTTTGTAAGTCCAGGGAACCTATTAATTCTCCTCCCCACTGCCCCGTGTCATCTAATCACTGAGATTTGTTTTGTTTTGTTTGCCTGGAATGGACTCACACGTTCCTGAGTGGTTCGCTGAGTGGTTATTTTGACAATGCACAGACATGATCTAATTGTCAGTGACTACACTGAGATCTGATCTATGATAAAAGGGAAAAAATTACCCAACATCACACTTAGATGTCAAAGATTTCCTTGTGAACACCGTCTGGAACGTGAGGGGTCCTGTCTTCACAGATAGGCTGTGACCTCACTGGCCCAGCACGCCCACCCCTGAGGGCATCAGGAGGCCCTGGCGGCAGGCCACAAGGGACCGCAGAGGAGCGGCTCGGCCCTGAGCTCTCCTCTCTCCAGTGCGCGCGGGGAGAAGTCCTAGCTGGCCTCGCCTAGGAAAGCACTGATTTAATTTAGTGTAATGACCCCCAGAGTGTGTCTGTTCTATTGCGTGCCTCATACTCGCCCCTCGGCAGCTGCCTGCTCTCCTCCAAAGCCTGCTGCAGATTTTGTGTCTGCATAGAAGGCCCCACAGCCTGATGGCTGGGCTGGAGCACTGTGTGCCCGGGGCTGGTCGTCCCCCAGGTCTGCAGGAAAGCCCAGAACTGCCAAAGCTGTGGGCTGTCGAGCAGCAAACGTTGTGGGGAGAAGGATCGGGACACGGTCCCAGTGAAGGGCACTCACCTGCAGACAGTTCCCTATGAAATGCGGTACCCTTTCTTTGCTGGGGTTCCACTGAGGGAAATCCATGCTCATAGCACCATGAAAAGAGGGACTGAGAGCCTGGGAGCCGGAGGGGCCCCAGAGCCCTTCTTCTAATTCCAATGCTGCAGGCAACCCCGTACACTCCTCAGAAGTATTTGCCTTTCACTTCGGAGCAGTGTGACCAGAGGCCTCCACAGACATCGCATTTCACATTCGCTGCGGAACAAGTAATCAGAATGGTCTTTACTACCTAAGGTGTTAAACGTCATGACGCATCAGGCCCAAGTAAGAGGTTCTTAAGGTGTGAAGAATGAAATTACTTTCTGAGAAAGAATCTAAATGCCAGCCTTGGCAATTGTGGCCTTGATATTTATTATAGTTACAATCTTTCAGACAAAGATGCTGTGCACAGCTTGTCCTGCTCCAGAGATGGGGGCTTCACCTAGGATATGGAGTAGCCAAGACAGGGCAACCTCTCCAGCCTTTCCTGGTGCCCAGCCATTTACCCAGTGCTCACTTCTGCCCAGCGCCCTGCCCTGCCCGCACACTCATGCCAATGTTGGCTGCCATGCCTTTGAACAGGTAACACCTGTCCCCATGGAATCCAAGGGAAAAATATCAATCCCACTGTAAAATTTGGCAATCAAGATATAGCTCTGACGTCGATGGTACTCCGCCCCCCAACCCCAGCCAGGATAGGTAACGGGCTTTCTCAGCAGGGTTGGCCCAGGAGGTTGGGAGGGACCCGCCCCGCCTCACCACAACAGGTGGCAGGACTGGGATGCAGGGGAGAAGGCTGATGTCACACATGCAGCTCCTGGGAAAAGCCTGAATGGCCTGTGATGTACGAGAAGCTGGTTCTCTTTGCCCCACACTCCCGTCCTTCCCTTTCTTAGTGAAACTACCCTGGCCCATGTGCAGCAGGCTCACTCAGGTTCAGGGTGCAGTTTACACAGGAGCGGGCAGGCTCTGGGCCTTGGGGATCTTCTTCAGAGCATATTCCACTCACTGAGGGCATCTGTGCACATGCCTTTCTCCCGGTCCTGCTGTGTGTCCCAATCCTCGCCCATGTAGTAGTGCCCATGTCCCCTTCTTGGCGTCCAGGTACACCCAGGCCTGACTCCGCCCCACAGCCACCCAGGCCCCTGCCAGACCTGGAGTCTTGCTTCCTGGCCCATGCCTGTTCCCCCAGAGAAGTGGGTCTTTGGCATTTGTGGGATAAAGTCACAAAAGTGAAGTTCAGATAGACCCCCCCCCCAGGCCAAGCTGGATATGGAACAGCGGCTGAGCCCAACCCCAGCAGTGCAGGACTGCCTCCATCCTCCATCTCGCCCTGCCCATTATCTTCTAGAATTCGGACCATAGTACAGTGCTGGGAGGGGGGCCTGCTTCATTCCTGCGTGGAAAGGTCTCTCCAGAGTCCCTGCTAAGAAGCACCTGCTCTCAGGGGTGTTCACTGCTCTCCCCTGCTCCTCTGTGATGTCGTAAAAGGAGGGAGGGGAGAAAGGAAAATGTATCAAGGGAGTCTCCTCTCACCAAACAAAACAAGGTCAACAAAAAAACTTGCAAAAAGCAGTGAGAGGCCACTGCTGGGCTCAGCCAGGGGACCAGTTTTCAAGCCAGGAGAAATAAATGTTTCAAACACAAGACCTGCCAGAGCCCCAGAACCCTAGAAGCTGGAGAGGGAGCCCTGACTGCTGAGCGATGATCGGCATGCCCCAAGGACACACATGGGGGTGGGCACCACGTTCACCCCGCCAACCCAGGGAGCTGCCTTCCTCTGGTCTAGCTGGGATGACGGTGTCCATGTGGTGACCCTGAAACACTCTGTGACTGGCAGATCAACAAAAACCAGTACAGAGACTGTTGTTGCACGAATACTCTTCATTTGCTACAAAACACTTTTCAAAGCCTGGCTTCCATGAAGGCGCAACAGGGAGCATGCTTTGCATGAGAAAGGCCCAGGGACCGACCCCCAGAAGCCCTCACACTGGAGGAAGGAGGGCACGATTCACTGTAGGATGGGCCATGTCCTCCAGCAGAACTTCAGCTGGGGAGGAGTACACACGGGCTGCTGGAACCTCATTTTATCTGAATGAGACTCTCGGCAGAGAGAACCACCCCGGCTCCCCACCTGCTTTCCCAGCAAGTCTGAAGTCCTTGCCCCGGGCACGGCGCCTCCCAGCACTGGGTCCAGCCCACTGGCATAACCCCTGTGCCTGCTCGAAGGCCGAACTCCCAGACTGCTTGCCTGGGGGCCACAGGGCAGTCCCAGCATGCTGAGCTGAGGCCTCCTGACCCCCCTCGTGGGCCTGTCCTAACCAGAAAGCACAGGCCCCAGGCCACGGTCTGAGCTGCACAGGCTTCTCGGGCTCTCCTCCTCAGCGGCCTCGCTGTGCTGCGTGTGGGGCTGAGGAGAGAGGCTTACCTCGTGGGACAAGTAGAAGGCGGCGATGCCCAAAGGCCAGAAGCAGCAGAGCATGGAGAAGACGCTGAGGCCCAAGTGGTCCCTTGGGGGCATCATGAGGAAGTTGTCCTCGCTCTCGGTGTCGCTCGAGTAGTCGCTCTGCAAGACAGAAACGGGCAGGGATGGGACAGAAGAAGAGAGCATTAACAATGGAGTCACTCTATGATGCCCCGGTCGTGGGTGTCGAGCCTGGCGCAGAGCAAACCCTCCTGAGAAGGTCACTGTTGTTATTGTGCAAGTATACTTCCCTAAAGAAAGGAAGCCCCTGGTTAAGGAGATCTTTATCAAGAACAGGAGGAGAAAAATCCCAAGTACTTGGCTCTTGGGTTGTTCCGTAGAAGGTCAAATCCTACAGAAGTCCATTATTTCACAGATCTTTGGGATCCAGGGACACACAGTGGGGATAGAGGTTTAATCTATATGAGGATGGGATGGGCACACTCACCAGCATGTGGACTCCTCTCTTTATTCTAAGACTTCAAACTGGTTTACAGGGCTAGGCAGGGCCAGTGTGGGGCAAGGGGACACTCCTTGAACCTCCTTCATTTCCTTAGACTCTGATCTGAGTTAGGATGTTGCTGGGCCTAGAGTCCACCCCGGGTGTTTGTGCTCATCCCAGAGGAGCTGATGGCTGCTGTGTGAGAAAGCTCCTCTGGGATGAGGCCACTTGGCAGGCCCACGGGCTCCTCCCAGCCCTGGCAGAGCCTCCTAGGGAGTCTGGTACAGGGGTTGGGGACTGGCACAGGGATTTGCAAAAAGCAGCTCAGAAGACTCCAGCACTCACCGAGCAATGGGAACCGGGGACCAAACCTCCCTGCCGAAAGCTCCCTAGCTCCAGGATGCTAGATGGCCGTCCTCCCACCAGCACCTCCACCTCTAGATGCTGTGCCCAGAGGATGCTTTTAGCCTCAGGGATTATTCCACTTGCTGGGCCCCCATCCTGAATTTTCTCTCCTCATCAAAACATGGCACACTCAACGCTGACTCATCCAAAAACCAGGGCCAGCCTATCTCTGTGCTTATTTTAAGCAAAGACGGGATTGCATTTTACTCCAGATTTTGTTTCCTAAAAAAGAACTGGAGCATTTGTTCCTGAAAGAGGGTCATTAACTTCCTCACTCCCTTTGCCAGCGCCAGAGGTGGTTAAACATGCAGCCTCCAGCTGCAGGGTGGAGGCATTCGGTGCACACTGCAGACAGGCTGGCCGCTTCCTCAGGTGGCTCCAGGGCAGGCGGTGACCTGAGGCACCAAACACCCGGGGGGACACCGTGTGTGAGCGTTGTGCTGTGTGGACGCTGTCACTGCCAGGACCACCCCCAGCAATGCCGCTGTGTGTCTCTCTTGACATTCCCACGCACAGACAGACAGATGAAGCCCACAGGGGACCATGGATCCCTCCCTATCTTGGTTAACTAAATGCACATATCACTGCCAACCAGAGCCTCCAGTTGGCGAGCAGACAGCCACGGGGCTGCAGGGAATTAATGGAAACTTCCTGTTAGGACTCTGTTTCTGGGTAGTTGAGGGAGAACAGGCACATTCTGAGGGTATCATTCAAATCGCAAACAAGGACCCTATCCAGAGGACCTGTGCTTGAAGCGGGTGATGCGCTGTGGACACAGCCCCCCTCCACCCATCCCACACTTGCACACATGCACACCCCCGCCCCCACCATCGATGACTCAGGAGCTGGGAGGTATCCCTTGTCACAGGGGGCTGGCTCCTTCCCACCAGGCAGGCTCTCTGCCCTGGGAAGACACTTACTCCTCACGACACATCCCTCCACGAGTCTGGGACCACACAGCCTCTACCAACCCCCCCACCCTCCCCGACAGAGCCTGGTCTGTGAAATTTCTATTCTTTTCACTCTGTAGCACTGCTTTCCATATGGTCTCTCAAACAATGAAGGGAAATGAGAATCACGATCCCTATGTCTGTCCAGAAAGGGCACTGAGCAGCCCCTGGAATGCACAATTCACAGGTGAGAACTGGGGTCGGAGGGCTGGCCAGGGAGATGCATGTGTGCCCGTCTGCTGGGAAGCCAAAATCTTTTGATCTCAATGAAGGAGTGCAATGTCCTGGCTGAGCCTGAGTGTCCTCACGGCTGTGTGTCTCCAGACAAGCAGCCACATGCCAACGCCTTGGCCTCTAGACCCTCACTCTGGAAACAGCAGAGTGTCAGCGCCGTTGGGTGGCTTAGCCGTGATCCTCTGCATGAGGAGCTGGCGAGGTCTGGGAAGGGAGGCACCTACGGTGACAGTCCCAGGGCAGGCCGTGACTGTGACCAGAGAGCCCCTGGGAGGGCTGGAGGACGAGGTATAAAAGAACAGCCACTTCCTCCAGCCCTGGACTCAGACATGGAGCTAATGGGCGTCACACCAACCGGTCAGGATGCTGCAGGTGGATGTGCTTGCACACGGCCAACAGTTCTGTCAATGGATATTTTCGTTTCTCGGCTTTTGTGGGGCTTTTTGTTTGTTTTAGTTTACGAAGAGTTTTATATACCTGCGCTGGCTGGAGTCTCAGGGCAACTCTGGAAGTAGGTGTCGTTACTATTTTTATTGTTATTTCTACTTTACGAAGGACAACGCTAGGCTCAAGAGCTAAGTGTCTTGCTGAATCACAGAAGTGCCCAGTCAGTGGCCACTCCTTCCAGAACTCTGTAGTGTAAGCTGTGCTGGACAGCAACCACTGCTAAAAGCAAACCCCATTTGGGCTCAGATGCATCTTGCCCAAAGGTGAGGTGTCTTCTCCGCCCTGCCCGTCCCTGAGATTCCAGTGACCGCTCCGGACTGGTCTGCTTCATGGTGGCTACAGGGTCGCCAGTGGGAGTACTGGGCAGGGAGAGCCCCCCAGTCACGTGCCGTGTGAACTGTTGCCACAGACCACATAGGTATGCTGAGCCCCGACTTCCATTTTTGGAATCTGCCTAGAATTACACTGCTATCCCCATGAAGCAAAGAATTAGATTTCAGGGCACTCCCCCAAAATCTTCACAGATTTTTATTTAGAAGCATAAGGGAACCACACTCTGTAAATTGCAAAGTTGTGGCTACATGGTACCAAAATAATTAGTCAATTTTGATTAAAATAGATTTTAAAAATTCAGGCAAATTACAGGGCAGACAGAAACAGCCCAGTCCATTTTATGTTCTGTCTTCCATCGGCGGCTGTTCCGTGGGTATAAGCAGCCATGGGCATCTTGCCACCAACAAGGAGGAGAGGAGATGAGAGGAGGCTTGCCTGGGCGAGGCTGAGTAGACACCAATACACCAAATAGGGAAAACACAGGCAACCACCAGCACCAAGAAATTCATCACGCACAGCAGCTGTTTCTAAAAATGCTCTTCCTGGGTCATCAGATTAGAGAATTGCAAGGCCGACTGAAAGCATTCCAAGGGGGCTTACAGTCCCTGCAGGGGCCCTGCTCCGCGGTGGCCAGTACTGAGCGGGCCCAGGCAGAGGAGGGCGCTGTTGAGTCCACAGGCACCTCACACAACAGGCCCATTCTCTGCCCGGTTCCATCACCTCCGCTCAGAGCGACTGCTCTTGACCCCGTGGGGTTTTCTTCATTAGGGTATTTTAATAAAACAGTCATAATGCCAGGCATGATGCCCTGTGTTTCGCACATCACAATTCGCTTGGCTATGTGAGCCTGGGCTGCGAGGAAGCCATTTTAGGGGCACACAGCTGGGCTCAGGCATGTCATTTGGTGTCACTCAAGGCCTCACACATCCTCCTGCCGACCCCTCTGGGCCTCGAACTGCCCTCCCGTCTCCCCCGGACGCTGCTTGCTCCTCTGCAGCGCCGCTCTGCGTGGCCCCAAGGAGAGAATGTTGGGGAACAGAGCAGGATGGCACAGCCCCGGCTTCGAATGCAGGGCTCCCCACGGAGGCTCCCTTTCTAGGAATGTAGGGGTGTTTGTTCTAGAGTGTTTTTAACAGCACTGTTTAAAAACAGCTAAATCACAGAAGAATTCTACATAGAATTCTATAGATTCACGGAAAATGATGTTTATAAAAACTCAGATGAAAAACTAGAGTAGAATGTCAGAAATTAGATGCTTCTGGATGGTGAGGACATTGGTGATTTTTTTCTTTCTGCATTTCTGGGCTTTAGCATTTTTCTACAACAAGCAAGGTCATTTGACAATGAAAATTATAAAGGTGCAGATGTGCTAACAGGCGCAGGGCTTCCACCATCCCTTCATCCTCACATAGAACCCTGCGGAATATGCTTTTGCTGAGATTCGGTACAGAGAAATCGCACAACGTGGGCCCAGCGCCCGAAGAGCTGCTGGTGGAGCAGCTCGGAACTCATCACACCCCCCCAGCCCGCTCGCTGACACACGTCAGGCCTGACCCCGTCACTGGTCCCCTCGGCCTTGTCTCACGGGGGGTCAACACCAGAGGCCTCCAAGCAGCCCACGACACACATCTGTGCCGACGAGCATGCCGGCCATAGCCATGTGGATCCACTTAAACTGAAATTACCTAAAATCAAATACACCTAACAATTAGTTCCTCAGCCAAACTACCACATGCCAAGGGCTCAGCTGCCCCAGGCGGCAGCCACCTATCCCTGACAGCCCAGGATAGAACATTTGCAGCCTCTCAAGAAGTTCTATCAGACAGCACTGTCTTATAGGATCTGACCCCTATTAACTCTGCCCTCACTGTCTTTCGCCCCCAGGGAACTTTCTGCTATTCCTGCAATATGCTCAGTGAGTACCTGCCTCAGGGCCCCTGCACTTGATGTTCCTCAGCCTGGAACACTGCGCCAGAAGACACACAGGACCGACTTCCTCACTTCATGTGGGGCTTTGCTCAAATGCCATTCCTCATTATGGCTTTCCCTGGATACCCTGAAAGACTGCCACCGCTGGCCCCATTACTGTCCCTTTCCCTGCCCGGTGCGTCACCTTTGTACCACATGTGGCGCTGGCTTCTTTACTCTGTGACTCTTCCTTGAAGCATAAGGAGGGCAGGAAACTTTGCATGTTTTGCCCACAGCTGCAGCCTAAGTGCTCAGAACAGTGCCGGGCACATAGTAGGCACCCACAGCACATGTGCTGAATGAAAGCAGAATTCACATGTGCACGTAGCCAGCATGGACGGTACCACCCGAAGCAACAAAGCTCCCAGGATTTGCCCAGAGGGCACTTGAGTAACTAGGGGATTCGCTCCAAGCGGGCTATTGGTGGCCATGAATACGCTGCCTCCAGCCCTGCTTCCCACCTTGGCTCCTCTCCTCTCCCCCCCTGAAGTTCTTCCCTATGCACCCCAGGGTGCACAGCCTAACCGTCCATTAGGTGTGACCGCAGGGAGGGTGGGGGAGACCGGTGGCTCGGGCAGGCTCAAGGCTGTCTTACTTAGGGCAGCTGATGAGCAGAAAGAAGGAGCCAGCACAAGTATGCAGGCAGGTGGATGCAGTTCCCGCAGCCTCCGTGTGTCTGTCAGGGGCATACCCAGTGGTCGGTGGCCTTGCAGCCGGCACGGAGGGGAAGACGCCCTGTCTACAACAGATGATTGATTACTTTGGCCATATAGTTTAGTTTCTCCTACTAGGTAGTAATTGTCTTATAGACAGAGGTTATTTGCTACATCGGTGCAATGAGGGCAAGAATAAACCAACGAAGTCTTCTGCTTTAACACTGAGACTGCTCTTCGGGCCACTTTGTAAGCACTTGTTTGTTGAGCATGTCATTGCATTTGGATGGCCCAGTGGAGAATGGGGCAAGGGGCTGGAAAGAGCCCCCCGGCTTCCGGGCTCCCTAGGGAAGCCTGTGTGGGAGGGGGGAGGGGGTGAGGAAGGGAGGAGACAAGAGGGTGGGCCGGGGGTGGCTCAGCAGCAGGGCCCTCAGCAGGGGGGCAGGGTAGAGACCACCCCGGAAAGAATCCCAAGTCCACATATGTCACCCCCTTCCCGGTGCTCAGCAAGGGCCAAGGAATTCGGGAGTTTGGAATTTGGGAGTCAGCCCAGACAAGGAGCAAAGCAGATCATGAAGGCGGAACCTCAGCCTTTGCTCCAGTCTCTTTCAAGTATGCGATGCTCGGAGCGCATGCTTCACAGGGCAGCTTCCTTCTGCCCTGCATGGGGACAGCCCAGAGCAGGCATGACCAGACTTTCAGACTTTCCCCAGCAACGCTCAGCAGCCATTGCTCCCGAACTCATGCCCTGGCTCATCTTTGGAAGGTGAAACTATGTGCAGTGTCAGTAAAGCATCACATGTACTTCACTCTCTATTCTAATTCCTAAAACCTAGGAATTCAGTTATTTTTTGTTAATCAAACTCCCCAGTGATCAGGCAGTTCAAAGAACAGAAATAGAAGATTTCCTAGTAGATACACATTTTTCACTGCAACATGTTTGATTTGGCTCCAGTAATGACAATCAGTGCATTTGGTTTGGGGGAAACATCACAGTGTGCATGGTATTGCAGGGGCCGCATCATTTCTCACTTAATGGGGGAAGGATGCTTCTGTGCTGTGGTCCATGCGGTGTGCTGGCGGCCCCCTGAAGGGCAGTCCTCAGACCCAAATCACCTGCACTTAAACAGCTCCAGCTCTTCTCATATGGATGTTGAGTTCCCAAGTAAACTTTTTTTTTTATTCTTATGTTAATCCCCATACATTATATCATTAGTTTTAGATGTAGGGTTCCATGATTCATTGTTTGTGCATAACACCCAGTGCTCCATGCAGAATGTGCCCTCCTCAATACCCATTACCAGGCTAACCCATCCTCCCACCCCCCTCCCCTCTAGAACCCTCAGTTTGTTTTTCAGAGTCCATCGTCTCTCAGCCCAAGTAAACTTTTATAAAACAAATGGCTCTCAGCCGAAGGAACGAAGGAAGGATGGAAGAAAGGAAGGAAGGAAGGAAGAATGGAAGGAAGGAAGGAAGGGAAGGAGGAAGGAAGGAAGGAGGGAGGGAGGGAGGGAGGGAGGGAAAGACCGAAAATGAGGGAATTAATGCATTACTCAGAAGTAAAATTTTTTTTTTTTTTGCCTCCTGGTAGTATCTGGCACAATATTCCCTTAATGATTTTATATTCCTTGAGGAAGGAGGTATTTTTAGAAGGCAATAATCCGGTTAAGAGCATAGAAATATGAAATTTTTCTGAAGACGGGGGAAAAATAAAGTTAACTCAGAAGGGATATCAAATACCACGCCAGTGTCTCCTGCGTTCCAGGCCGAATGAGACCCAGTTCCCATGACCCACAGTCCGGGTTACGCCTGTGTAAACAGGTACACACAATGGGGGGTCAGCCACCTCTCAGCGCTCACCTCCCACCTTGCCTGTCTCTTCGGGAAGCTCCAATGTTGATTCCAGGGTTAGAGCGGATGCTCACTAGGAGGAACTACCTCCTGGTTGTTAGCAGGAGAGTTGTTCCTGGGGGCTGAGGTTCTCCCACACTTTGCAGATGGCCCCTCAGGTCCCCAGAGAAAGTCCTCAGGAAGACGGAGGCCAGGCCAGGGGGCTTCTCCTGAGGGGCTATGGAGAGCACCTGTTACAGAGCCCATGGAGAAACTGGGGATGTTAGTAGACACCCTAAAAGTTTGAATCAGGGCAATGCTAGATGGAGCAAGACTACCACACTCAGCCAATACCTGGGAGGGGTGAGGAGATGGGGGCCCATAAGTGTGGGTATCCAGGATGATAAACCTCATTCCTGCCAAATAAATAAGCACAAAGCACAAATATGCATCCATGTGTGTAAGACTTAGTGTACAATAACACCACATGAATCAGGTAAAACTGATCTGGGCACAGCAAGCAGTCACTGTGTGTTGGTAATTAGGTTACTTTTTCACAGTCATGTGTTTGTGTTTTATCCAGTGTGGATATAACTGAGTTGTACAGTGGACTTCAGATTTTGTGACGAAACTGAGATTCCCATTTGAAGGCCCCTTGCTCAGTTAAGGACCTGGGGGCAGCATGTGCAAAGGCCCTGGGTCAGGAGCACTGTATACACACAAGGCTCTAGACAGTGAGAGAGAAAATGGTGTGAAGTGGGAGCAGAGAGGTGCTCACAGCCAGGCCATGCACAGTACTGGCCACTTTCCACTGCTTGAGAAAACCAAGGCTTATTCTATATCAGGAAATAAATAGGAATGTAGTCTTTTATGGCTAACCTAGTCTTTTACAGTTGTAAACCAACCCTAGCATGTCTAGTTATCATTAACTGCTGACCCAGTTTCTAAAGGTGCACCCCTACTTCTAATTTGTGCTATTTGCATGTGTGATTTTCTGCAGGCTACATACGTCATTGCATAAGGCAATGATTGTCCTTTTTAGATCTTCTTGCTTCTAGTCTACATTACATTTGTCTGAGGAACTCAAAACATAATCCACTGAGTTCCTCACTGTTTTCAGATGGAAAGTCCAAGTAGTTGTAGCAAGGTGGATTTGGACTGGTTTGAAGGTGAAGAGGGGAACTAGGACTGAACTCTTAGCCCAGCTCCCTTGCCACTGTGGCGCTCCTCCCTCTCAGAGTCCCTCCTGCGCACGGCCAGCATCTGGGATGGAGTGCCTCCTGAATTTTCATGGCCTGGGCACTCTGCCTGCCTCACCCTTGTCCAGGTGGAATCATGCTCAACCTCACTCACAGAAAGGACAAGGAAAACTACACCAAGACACCATTTTACACCTATTGAGTTGTCAAAAATTAAAAAGCACTATCAAGGTTATTATTAGTTAGGCTGTAGGGAAACACGCTGATTGGGATGCAAATTGGTGCAACCTTACGAAGCATATTTGTCAATATAACACAATTTAATATGTGTTTATTTTTGGTCCTGTAACCTCACTTCTAGGAATTTATCCTGAAGAGTCACCTCCAGTAATATGAAAATACATATGTGTGAGGTTATTTGCTGCAGCATTGTATGTAATTGCAAACTACTGGAAATGACTTAAATGCTCATTCAAAGGAGAGTGTTCACATAAACTGTGATACATCCACACCATGGAATACAATGCAGCTTAAAACAGCATGAAGGGCACCACTGTAAGCTGACTGGACTGGAACTGAGGGTATCCATTTCCATCTGCCCATAACACACAGTTATATAGATACATTTATGTAATATATGCACATTAAGTATTTCCTAGCTCTGTCTGCCAAAAGTGCCTGAAAACAGTGATCCTCCTCCCAGGGGCAGTGAAGAGACTTAGCACCCAGATGCTGGTTTCTAAATACCATTCTCCAATAAAAGCAGCCAGGGTTCTTTGGAGAAATGGCTGATTTCAGGGCTAGGGTTGCCAATATAAAAGATACATCTAGTAGAACAGCTAGGAAATGATGATGAAGATGATTAAGGAATGTGCCCTTACATCAAAAGGGCACAGAAGCCAAATTGAAAGGGCTGTCGAGTATATAACAAAGTAAGCATCATAATAAATAAACAATAAATAGTGTAGTAAATGGAATAGTAACCCATTGAATAAAATAAGAATCAATGACACAGCCTGAAATAAAGTTCTAAATGAGGGAAACAAATATATATGGGGGAAGGGAAAACTGTTTCACAGTGGAATGCCAACTAATAAATACAGAAGGGACTATGGGATTACCAATTGTGGGAGAATGCTAAAACCAGCAGGTGAATGATGAGTGGGACATAGGATGTCCCCATAGTCTCATAATACCTCCTTACAGGATACTGATTGATTGCAAAGAAACGCTATCTCTTGGCCAGTGAGAAGCTTGGCTAGCACCATCATCAGCAGGTGAAGAAAGTTATGGGTCATGCTGACACCATGGGCCTCCTGATGCCTTGTGCCAGGAAGGGCATGGCTTCACTTTTTTTTTTTTTTTAAGATTTTATTTATTTGAGAGAGAGAATGAGAGAGAGCACATGAGAGGGGGGAGGGTCAGAGGGAGAAGCAGACTCCCCGCCGAGCAGGGAGCCCGATGCGGGACTCAATCCAGGGACTCCAGGATCATGACCTGAGCCGAAGGCAGTCGCTTAACCAACTGAGCCACCCAGGCGCCCACATGGCTTCACTTCTGTGGTGGTCTTGCCAAAAACACAGGAGGTCAAAAACTGTGTGGGTCAAATAGCCAAACTGTGAAAAGAGCTGAGATGTCCATTGACAGATGAGTGGATAAAGAAGATGTGGTTCAATACTCCAATACAATGGAGTATTACTCAGCAATCAAAAAGGATGAATACCCACCATTTACAAGGATGTGGATGGAACTGGAGGGGATTATGCTAAGTGAAATAAGTCAAGCAGAGAAAGACAATTATATGGTTTTACTCATATGTGGAACAGAAGAAACAGCACAGAGGATCCTAGGGGAAGGGAGGGAAAACTGAAGGGGAAGTCACCAGAGAAGGAGATAAACCATGAGAAACTTTTAACTATAGGAAACAAACTGAGGGTTGCTGGAGAGGAGGTGGGTGCGTGATGGGGTAACTGGGTGATGGGCATTAAAGAGGGCATGTGGTGTGATGAGCACTGGTGTTATATTTAACTGATGAATTATTGAACTCTACATCTGAAACTAATGATGTACTATATGTTGGCTAATTGAATTTAAATAAAAAAAAAAACAAAAAAACCCTGCGTGGGTCAAATAGGTGGATTTTTTTCAATAAATACAGTACAGTAAATGTATTTTCTCATAATTTTCTTTATAAGGTTTTCTCTAGCTTACTTTATTGTAAGAATACAATATATCATATAACACACAAAATACGTGTTGTTTATGTTATCGGTGAGGCTTCTGGTCAACAGCAGGCTATTAGTAGTTAAGTTTTGGGGGAGTCAAAAGCTATATGTAAATTTGTGACCATGTGGGGTCAGTGCCCTACCCCCTGTGTTGTTCAAGAGTCACCTGTATATGGATAGAGAGAATGATGAAGGAAGTATGGTGAACTATTGACACTGAGGAAAACAGGGTGACAAACATATAGGAGTTTTTATACTGGTCTTGTAACTTTTCTGTATGTCTAAAATTATTTCAAAAATAAAAAGTAAAAAAAAAATCTTTCCTACTTATGCCATTTTAGAAGGAGAAAATTATACTTTAAATTGATTTCTTTTCCTTTGGGGACTATGCATTGCATACATTGTTTTCTTTTTTCGGTTGTGCTTTAATGGAAACACTGTGAGCATTATGGGAAAAAATGAAAAAATATTGAATTCACTTTTTTCATGAAACATGAATAATTCATTTTACATTGCAATTTGGTATTCCATCAAGCTTGTCCTTTTCATGTTTCCACAGAGAAACTATTTAGTGGCATTTTGGTACCACACACCTGCCCACGGGAACACAGCATGTCCAACACCTCAGAGAGGTCTGGCTGAGCTAAACAAGCCCAAGGGGCTTCCAGAATAAAGCAGGGGCACCACGCACAGTGAGAAGTATCATTTCCCAGGACAGGGCAACTGAGTGCCACTGCCAGGGCCCATGGGAGCAATAGGCTCCTGGGGGATCTGGCAGAGGATGGCTCATTAGTGCCCACAGTGAGGCTATTCACAGGATGCCCAACCTTAGGAGCTCAGAGAAAAGCAACGGATGAAATTTCAGGCTGAGGAGGGTGAGGAGGGGCAGGCTGGGAGCCAGAGGAGCCTGGCAGAACATGAGCTCTCCTAGGCATAACAGGCAAGCTTGGAGGAATGTGACATCATCCATCCACAACTCTCCATCTACCCAGCACATAGTCTGTGAGTCTCTAGTAAGGGATTATTCTAGATGCTGTGGGAGGGGTGCAGGTGAACACCACAGTGCCCCTTCTTTTAAGAGATCACTGGTCATCTCTGCTCCCCCTACACTGCCCAGCCCTGTCCTCCACCCCAGGGAACCAGTAACCTCTTTTGTTTGAGTGAGAGGCTTGACCGTCTTGCTCCAGAATGGGTAGAATGTGGATCCCCCACCTGACTTGTTCAATGTCTCTTCTGTCCTCTCAGAATTTCAGGCATTGGACAAAGTCACCAGCCCTTACGTGCTGTGAGACCCCTGAATCCACATCTTCCATCTCTACAACGAGAAAAGACAACTTCGCAAAACATGGGATCAAGGAGAATCTTGCATTTATGTGGTTACAGAAGCCACCTGCCTGGTCTCTCTTAGCTCACTGAGGGCCCATGGACCATAACCCCACATATCTGGAAGCAACTGTGACCCATGTGGGCTCCCTAGGTTGTAAGAATTAGAATATTTTCCAAACCAAAGGTTGCTTCTGTGCAAAATCCAATTATAGTTAACCTCTGGCTACATATCAAGGGATTGACTGGGGTGTTCTAGGTAATCAGATACCAGCCATTTAAAAAAAACCATTAATTTCCTCATTTTCTTTTTTGTTCTAAAATGTTCTGCTTTACTGAAAGGAAAACATGTATCTAAGTTGTATTTTTAGTTAGTTTTTGAAACCTATAGATAGAATGTTAAAATTCATTAAAGATGACCTCATACAATATGCATATGTGTATATATATGTGTATATATGTATAAACTATTTCAGTGTGTGTTCAATTGAAACAATTTTAGACTCACATAAAAGTTTCAGAAATAGAACAGAGTTCCTGTAGAAATTGCAAAGATAGAACAGAGAGTTCACACATACCCTACAGTGCCTCTTACATAAGTGCAGCACATGATCAAAATCAGGACATTGACTCGGGAGCAAGGCTAAACCAGACACCTAAATCGGATTTCACAGCTTAGCCATGCCCTCCTTTGTTTGTTTGATTGTTTGTTGTCTATAGGCCTATGAGTTTGTTGCATGTGTAGATTATGTAGCCACTACAAAAATCAGGATATAAGGAAGGTCCCATCACCTCCAAAAAACTCTTTCTTGTTATTGCTGCCTTTTTATAGTTACCTTCTTTCTCCCAACCTCAACTCTTGGCAACCACAGAGCTGCTGCCTGTTGCTACACTTTTATCTTTTGGAGCATGTCAGAGCAATGGAATCAGACAGTATGCCACCATTAAGACTCGCCTTGTCTGCTCAGCACAATACCTGGGTGTTCAGCAATGCATTTCTTTTATTCCTGAGTGATATTGCATGATAAGGAAGTGCCACCATCCATGAACGAAGCTCATCCATTCATCCACTAGAGGACGTTAGTTTCTAGGTTTTGGTTATTACAAATAAATGCTATGATATACACATATAGGTTTCTGTGCGGACATAAGTTTTCATTTCTTTAGAGCAAATACCCAGGAGTGGGACCATTGGACCGGATGATATTTGTGTAACTTTATAAGAAAGCGACTGACTTTTCCAGCATGGCTCTACCCTTCTGCATTCCTACCAGTGATGAATGAGAGTTCATTGCTTCATCCTCCCCAGCACTTGGTAGTGTCCGTGGCTTGTATGTCAGCCATTCTAACAGGTGTGCCCTGCCATCTCATCATGGTTTGAGCCTGTGTCCCCGATGGCTAATGATGCTGAAAGTTTTTGTGTGCTTAGCTGCCATCTGCATACCCTATTTGATGAAGTGTCTGTTCAAATCTTTTGCCCTTTTAGAAGTTAGATTGTTTGATTTCCTACTTTAGAGTTTAGAGAGTTTTTAAATATACTCTGGATACACATTCTTTGTCAGACATGTGATTTGCAAATATTTTTCTTGCAGTCCGCAGCTTGTCTTTTCATTATTTAAAGCATCTTTTTTTCAGAGTAAATTTCTAATTTTGATGAAGTCAAATTTATCTATCCTTTCCCTTAGGGATTGTGCTTCTAATTTCACATCTAAAAACTCTTCACCTAACTCTAGGTTACAGAGATTTCCTATGTTTTCCTCTACACCTGTTAGACTTACACACTTAACATTTAAATGTGAATGCGACAGCCCATTTCTTTTTCAGAGCAACGTTGCCACCATTTGTGCAGTAAATTAACTCAACCACGAAAACACATTGGCCTGTCAACACAAACTCCAGAAATGAAATACAACGCTGGGATTGGTGTATAATTGTGAAACAGAAGGTTAAAAGTGGATTAGTGAATAAGTGGTACAGAGACAACAGCTTTCTTATTTCTTGCATCAACATGCACTCCAGCAGATAAAATGTACATGACAGTGAAAATAAGTATATAGAGAAGGCACACATCCTTCACTCAGATTCTACCATTAGCATCACTACTATACTGACTTTATGATACATTTACCAATTTGTTCATTCTTCTATCCATCCATCACTTCATCTAACCTTCGTTTGGATGCATTTCAAAGTAAGCTGCAGACATCAGTATACTCCCCCTAGACACTGCAGCATGCATGTCGCCAACTGAGGTTCAGTATTTATTTTCCAGAGTAAAATTGACAAAAATTGATTTTAATAAAACACTGGCATTTCTGCTTCTGATTTAGGTAATTTAATCAACAATGACAAAAAGATACAAGTTAGTTATTATGGTAGAATGGAAAAAGTACAGGATTTAGAGTTCAAGTTTGGTCTGTCTCTCCTAGCTGTGTGACCTTGGGCAAGTCACCCATGTCCTGGTGTCCGGCTGTCCTTGGAGGCTCACTTAGGGGCTTTAAGATTCCTGATGCTTGGGTCCTCTGATGTTCTAAGCATCAGGGATTTTATAAGTATTTTATATGTGATTGTAAGTTTTATATGTGATTCTAATATGCAGCTAAGATGGAAAACCACTGTCTGGAACCTCAAGTTCATGATCTGTAAAATAGGGGTGCCACATCTTCCTGATCAAGCTAGTGAAAACACTAGGGATGAAAGCATACAAGAAGTGAGTCACTCTTCCTTCCATGTACTACCTGAGTATTGAATCATTTCTTCTTGCCTTTTCTTTGCACCACAGAGAAATTCTCTTCATATGGTTCAAACATAAATATCCTTAAAAAGTTAAGGGTAAGAAGTGGGGATAATTGTTAGTTTGCAGACATTCCAGAATTTGTAATTCTGATCCCAAGAAGCGCCAATTTCTTTCTCAACAGGTTGGCTCTTGCAGGGCATGCACTTTCTGTCTCCTGACAGGGGGTGAGACAGTTTCTATAAGCAGATTTTGTGATGAGCTAGCAGATATTAATCCTGCTATGCAGCACCCCCTACCCCTGCCATAGTTTCTTGGGTCTTTACAATGAGTTATGCACTTACACTATCTCAGAGAACCCCAATTTATCAAGTAGTGGACTTGGTGACTCCTGACACTTATTTTTTTATTAAATATTTAATTTATTTATTTAACAGAAAGAGAGAGAGAGAGAGCACAAGCAGGGGAATGGCTGGCAGAGGGAGAAGCAGGCTCCCCGCTGAGCAGGACCCTGGGATCATGACCTGAGCCAAAGGCAGACGCTTAAGCGACTGAGCCACCCAGGTGCCCCAACTCTGTCACTTCTAAGAAGTGTGACCAGTGGGTCCAGGACCACACCATCTGTTCATCTGAACCAGTTTAAACTGCAGTGAATCTTCTGAAAGAGGATTACAAAAAAAGTGGTACCCACTGTCTTATTTCATCCCCAGCCTGGAGACTAGCCCTTGCTAATACAACAAATACTATGTGTACCTTTTACCTTCTGATAGCACATTTTGAGTGTTAATGGAAATATAGGAATTTTTTAAAAAGATTTATTTATTTTAGAGACAGAGAGAGTAGGAAGGAGGGAGGGAGGGGCAGAGGGAAAGGGAGAGAGTCTTAAGCAGACTCCCCGCTGAGCGCAGAGCCTGAGATCAGAACCTGAGCCAAAAACAAGAGCTGGATACTTAACCAAATGAGCCACCCAGGTGTCCCAATACAGGAATTTTTAATTTTATCATGTTTTGAAAATCCTCTCTGCTGCTTCCAGATCCATAAAGCTGACTGGGATGACATGTGCCTCTCATTTGTTGGCAGCTGGTTCTTTCAAAACTCTCCTCACAGTCCTATCACTTTATCACAGGACTTCTGAATACTGAAGTCCTGCCAGCCAGGGTGATTCCAGGGGCTATGAGAAGCACATCAGAATAGACAGATCAGCAGTTGGCCTGGTAAAGAGACAGCCTCCCAAGGGCATCCAGTTCTAGGAGCCTGATATTCACACCTCTTCCCCAGTGCATGCTAACAACAGACAGATGGGGCTGTTACAAGGGACAATTCCAGCTGGAATAATATGGCCCAATCTGCTAGCAAAGCAGAGAGCTGTGTAAGTCCCTTTTATGAGCACATTTATTTCCTCCAGGTCATTGCCTGAAGCAAAGATAAAGCTTGAACCTCCAGGAGCCATAGTGCAAGGTTCTCATCTACTTCTTCTATAAAATTGGACCAGTGGCTGGCATTTTTAGAACACGCAGAGAAGATATGGTGTAGAGGATCCCAGCCCCAGTTACACCCAATACCTCGACACGGAGGCTGAGTGTCAAGAAGTGTGAGGACCCACCCCCGTTATGGAAAGAGCAGCAGTGGGAGGCAGAGGAGGGCAGTGAGGGAGGTAGATCTTGCCCAGAAGGGCACAAGACCCTGGCAGGGCTCACAGGCCACAGAGTGGGGAGGTGTTTCAAGGAGGGAAGTATCCAGAAGGAGAGGTAGGGGGTGGGTCCTCTATATCGGCTTCACACAGGTCAGATCACTTCTGGATTATCCATTTCTTGGTTCATTTCAAGGGGGATCTAGAGGGATCTAAATGGCCAGGAGAGTAGAACACTGTCCTAAGACGAAGAGTGGAGACACTGGGGGTGTTCTGTCCAGGGTCTGGCAGCCTTGGCGGGGACAGTGAGGGGTGTGAGGGGCCATCTCAGAAGAAGACAGACACGGATCCCTGGGCTTCCAGAAGGGTCTGTAAGGAGTAGGTCTACCTCTAAAGTAGGTCTACCGGAAAATGTTTCCAGTAAATGTTGATCTTGAATGTTCTCTGACCGTAAGGGGACTAGGAGAAGCCGTCTGGACCACTGGTCAGGGAAGCTCTCTGTCCTTGCTGCTGAGTGTGGTTCAGGGGCAGCCACAGCAGCATCGGCTGGGAGAGGTGAGAAATGCAGACTCTCAGGCCCCGCCCTGGACTGCCTGAACCTGCGCCCTAAAAGCCCTTCCACTACAGGAAGTGATTCTTTCACACACTCAGCTGGACGAGGCTTAGAAGTGTGTGGACGATTAGTTGCCCGGGACGGCTTCTTCCCTGGGAGCTTCTCTCCAGCATGGAGCACCAAGGAGTCCCCTAACTGGGACACTCCCCAGCTTTCTGCCTGAGCTACTTGGCCTTTTTTTTTTTTTTTTAGATTTTATTTCTTTATTTGACAGAGAGATAGAGAGATAGCATAAGTAGATAGAGCAGCAAGTAGAGGGAGAGGGAGAAGCAGGCTCCCCACTGAGCAGGGAGCCCGATGCGGGGCTCAATCCCAGGACCCCAAGATCATGACCTGAGCCGAAGGCAGACGCTGAACAGCTGAGCTACCCAGGCATCCCCAGCTACTTGGCTTTTGTCCATCCTCCACTTCGGCAAACAAACAGCAGCAACAACGGTGTGATATACTAATAGCCTCTCCCCTTGTTCTCTGTTCATAGTTCAGCTTCCATCCTTCCTCCAGGATCCTCAGGATCCATGAGCTTCTCCTTCATTTTGTTCATTTTGTTTCAAGATGGAGTCTCTCCAGGTGACAGTGGCTTTCTGGAGCTTGTCTGCACTGACTTCATCCTGCAGTGTGATGCAGGTCCTCATGACAGGGCCCAGACGGCTGTCACAGGCACTGAGACGTAGCTCACCTGGCGTGGTACCAACTGGCTAGGGAACAGCTAGACCCGTGTGTACTGTGGCTCACTGGTTCAGGAGGTCAAAATACATGGTGTTTTGAAAGCCAAAAGGCTCAGGGTCAAATTAACCCAGGAATTACTGAATTAAAGTCAACCATATGAATTTTGACTCAGCCAAAACTGACCATAGGACTTGTAGGGCTGTAACTTTGTAGGGAGTATCAGGAGTTTCCAAGGGTTGCCAAACCCTTCCTGTTTTCCCAGGGAGTGTTCCGTGGAACCCACCTTAGGGAATCTGTGCCAGGGTTGCTGCCTGCCTCCAAATCTACCTGGAACTGGCCCACAGTTCATAAGCTAAGATGTCCTGGAACAGCTGGTCTGGTTAAGATCGTGGCATATACACACCTTCGAACGCTGTATCACACTGCTGGGGCTTGAATTAGTGCCACTTGTGGCCTTTACAAAAAATACCAACCCCAGAGATTGTGATTTAATTGGTTTGGGGTGTGACCTCTGAATCCCTGGGTTTAAAAGCTAGGGCGGACACGGATGCCAGCTGAGGGTAGGGCTCTGGACTGAGGGCAGGGCCGGGGAGAGGGTGGGTATTGTCTGGGCCCCCATTGCCTTTTGCTTGCTCCAGCTTTTCTTTTTTTTTTTTTTTTTTAAAGATTTTATTTATTTATTTGAGAGAGAGAATGAGAGAGAGCACATGAGAGGGGGAGGGTCAGAGGGAGAAGCAGGCTCCCTGCCGAGCAGGGAGCCCGATGCGGGACTCGATCCAGGGACTCCAAGATCATGACCTGAGCCGAAGGCAGTCGCTTAACCAACTGAGCCACCCAGGCGCCCCGCTTGCTCCAGCTTTTCTGTTGCTTCTTCCTACTCTACAGCCCACAGAGGAAGAGCTATCTGGGTAAAATCACTGTGGGGTTTCTTTTTTTAATGAAACACCAACGGTGTGTCATTTATAATATTCTTCATGTCATGCTTCCTCCTTATTCCTTATTTGGAGCCTGTCTTTGTTTTTGTGGTTTGTGAAAAACACAATCTGCTCTTGTGTTGCAACACAGTGCGAATGTTGCCTGGGAGCAATTTAACATGCGCCACTAACCAGCAGTCCCAAGACAGGAAGACATGCTGATGCTACTGCAGCGCAGCTCACCGTGCGCCCGGAGGCCCCTGTTCTGTTTCTGCTTCTTGCACTTGACACGGGTGACTTTGTAAAGAAAACAAAGTCAAGGTCATATAAAATTCTTGCCAAGAAAACTCTCAAGGAGCTTGGGTGCTCACACAGTCTGGCTTCATTTCTATTAAAAAAAAAATCTTATGAAATTGATCTTGGAATTCTCTTCCCTCTGATAGATTCATTTTTTCATTAATAAATTAATGAGCACAAATACTAACTGCATGCCTACACTGTGGAGCTATGGGCTAAGCAGTGCAGACTTATGCAGGAGTTTATACCTCTGCTCCTCACCCTGGAGGCTGCAAACCACTCACTTACAGCTCCTGCGGGAGAAGTGGTCCTCAGACCACCAGTACATGACCCGTACTCAGGTCTCCCAGGGCCAGGCTGGGGACCCCTCTGTGGAACTTAGCCTGAAACTCCCCTCCTAGGCTTGCTCTCCCAGCTGGCTGGCTTGTCTTCCCCAAGAGAATTTCCTTAGTCAATCACTTGCTCATGAATCCTCACATTGCTGTCTTTTTCTGGTCAACTCAACCTAAGACAGCTGTGGCAAAGAAGACAGAAAATAAAACAGTAAGCAAACAGATTATGAACTGAAACTGCAACATGGATGCTGAGAAGAAGCCAGGCCAGTGAAGGGCAAGGGAAAGAACATTCCAGGCATCAGGAATGGTTGTAGAAACCCCGTGGTTGAAAGACTGAAGGAGCCCCTGAGCCTGCAGGTGGTAGGGAGGCAGCAGGGGCGTGGAAGCCTTGGGAGAGGAGTGCTGCTCATGGCCTCCCTGAAGGCCCACAGGGAGTCTGTATTTTATTGAACTCTGGGTGATCTGCTATCTAGCTATAGTTTTAAAGAGATAAAAGCAAAAGTCCTAGAAGAGGAGGCTCAGTGATTGATTTTTCCTCTATTTTCTAGAAGAAGCATCAGAGTAAAATTCCTTGCACTCTACCATATTGAAACGCATCCAGATTGTACCCGGCCAGCACAACATGGACAGGTTGCTAGAAAGAGGGCTATCCTCTGGGATTTGACTTCAGTTTACAGATGGCCTACCTCTCTTGCCCTGGCCCCTCCACCAGCAAGCTTCCCGGAAACACCTCTATCTCTGCTAACTCATTCTTGAACCTATATCTCACAGTCTAGACCTCAATGGGTAATATCTTATTTAAGGTTATAAGATTCCAAGTGATGTATTCTGTTTCTAAATATATTTCTCTTAACTGTGAGGAATGTTTCCTGACTCCACACATTCTATTTGTTTTATGATGGCACAGACTTCCACCATATTCCCTGGTAGTTCTCAGCTTCCCAAGCAAGAGATTCTAGTTACTTGTCCTCAGACATATGACACCACTGTCCACTGTAGGCTGGCTTACATTCTACTTACAGGTACTTTTGAGGCTCAATGTGAAAACTTACTGAAGACTCAGGTTAACCCTATGAAGGGGACGTTTTCAATTAATATCACTGTACAATAATATACACTTCTTATTTTGTAGATTCATTTCTTAAAAACTGGACAGAGGCTATTTATCCTAACATAATCTAGCATTTCTCTGGTGACAGGTTCACGGTATACCATGTGATTTTTATCACCTAAGAGAAACATCTTTTCTTCTGAGATCTCCAGCCAGCTCCAATTGCTTCCTTCCACTCACAAATAAGAAAGATGAGCCTGGCAAGAATCACTCAGCATAATTTCCACAGTGAAGTCCTCCTTCTTACTTCCCTCTCCAGCTCCTCCATGTGCATAAAGCCCAGGCCACACGCACCACAGTCACTGGTTCCACTGGAAGATGCCTGTGTTTGTTCTTCCTCTGTGAGGACAGAGCCTTCCTCACCCTTGTGATGACTGAACAGGAAGAGCTCCTTGAACCCACAAAATGCCTCTTGTCATGGAAATCGCACTGAAAAAATCCCAGCACACTGGAGGGCAGGAGACCTGCCATGTTAGTTTTCTTTCTGCACATGAATGTTGGTGATGCACTCCAGACCACCTGTTTCACTTGTGTGATATCCCCCCCCTTCTATTTTTAGGAAGCACTGCAATGGTTTACTGGAGAAAAAAAGTGAAAAATATTGGTTCAAATGAAAGCTGGGCTCATCTCAGATTTTAATGCTGTATCTGTCATTGCTTCCGGTAGCATGATTCATGGATGCTGAGCTGTGCTGGATGTAAGGACCCTGCTTCCCAGCACATTCTCATCACCAACCCTTTGATGCAAAGGATACATCTCTTCTAACAAACTTTAGTGCTTGTCATTACTTTCTTTTTCTTATGGTATAATGATATGGTAAGAAGGAGATGATGTTTTTATGAGCATTGGTCAGGGTTACATGGTACCCCCAAGGTCTCAAGGCTGTCCATCAACAAATGAATGGATAAAGAAGATGTGGTATATATATATATATATACACAATGGGATATTACTCAGCCATCAAGAAAAATGAAATCTTGCCATTTGCAATGACATGGATGGAACTAGAGGATATTATGCTAAGCGAAATAAGTCAATCAGAGAAAGGCAATTATATGATCTCACTCATATGTGGAATTTAAGAAACAAAATAGAGAATCATAGGGGAAAAGAGGAAAAAATAAAACAAGATGAAATCAGAGAGGGAGACAAACAATAAGAGACTCTTAATCATAGGAAACAAACTGAGGGTTGCTGGAGTGGAGGTAGGTGGGGGGATGGGGTAACTGGGTGATAGACATGAAGGAAGGCACGTGATGCAATGAGTACTGGGTGTTATATAAGACTGATGAACCACTGACTTCTACCTCTGAAACCAATAATACAGTATATGTCAATTAATTGAATTTAAATAAAAATAAATAAATTGCCTGCCCCTGGAAAAAAAAAGTCTCAAGGCTAATCACAGAGGAAGTCTGCTTTACACACTTAATAAAGAGTCATCAGAACGTTGAGGTTAGTGGTGGCCTGGAGAAGAAATGTTTTCATAAACTATTGTGCAAATCTACATTACATGGATCTCTAAAGAATCCTGTCTGTACTGGATTTCATTCAAATGAGTATTACCAAAGATAAGTGGCCCTTCAGCTAGCTTGAGGAAACTTTATTAAAATACAATTGGGTTTAGGGCGCCTGGGTGGCTCAGTTGGTTAAGCGACTGCTTTCGGCTCAGGTCATGATCCTGGAGTCCCGGGATCGAGTCCCACATCGGGCTCCCTGCTTGGCAGGCAGTATGCTTCTCCCTCTGACCCTCCTCCCTCTCCTGCTCTCTGTCTCTCATTCTCTCTCTCTCAAATAAATAAATAAAAAAAAAAAATAAAAAAAAAATAAAAAAAATACAATTGGGTTTAGAATAAACATTTTGCTGGTATTTGTTCAAAACGGAGTATGGCAGAAATTCATCAGAAACCTGAGTCTTCTCTTCGCTGGTATTCAGACTACATTTACCCATGTTAGAAAGCATGTAGCTCAGAGCTACACGTACATATATCAAAGCTGATTTCATTACAAGAAATACAGTCTTAAAATGACAGAAGATTCCAATTCCCTGGCACGGATTCCCTCTATTAAGGCAGCTGTAGGTATGACAGGCCCCTCCTCACACACAACTGTGACTAGTGGCTCAGAAGTCCCAGTCAAGAAATCTGGCCAGCACAATGAAAAATTTAAGAAACCTTTTATTTATTTGACATATTAATTTGGTTTGATGCCCCCGCACTTTTATGTATTGAAAAGTATTTCAGAGGAATATGAAAAATGATCAGATTGTATTATTATGACAGATGGATTTATTATCTTGGTAGATTCTCTTCCCATCTAATGGCTATAATTACACACTCCACTGCCTTTTATTGATATATAAGATGAGAATATGTTAGATGAGAACACAAGAGATTGATTTTTATTTTTTAAGAAACAGGCCTTGAATTCCACATTTAAATGAGTTATCCTTGATACAGAAAATTAAAACAATAAATGGCATACTGTTATGCCAATCACGTTTATATTTCACAAAGTATTTTTGAACTTTTCTTTGGAAATTGTATTAAAATGCCCTCACTAGTGGAAAATATTTCATGAAAGTAAATTTAATTTCTAGATGAGTCAAACTTACTCATACAGCGCCCCTTTGAAGAATAAGGTGGTTGCTGCAGTTTGGGCAATACAAAATGAGTTATGACTATAAGGAGATAAACTATTCCTTTGTGTAAGTGATCCACATGTGGATCCAAAAGAAACTGGAATATCTAAATATATTTAATTACAGACTGTCCTAAGGGAGGAAAATGATAATTTAATTTCCCAATGCTATAAGCAAATATATGTCATATTATTTAAAGATAATTAATTTGATTAAAATTCTTAACCTAACTGCAAGCCATCTGTGGACATTTGAACATATTTTTTGTCTGAATCTAGTGATGCTGGAAAATGCACATCTAGTACTTCAGGTAATATCCTGGCAAGACTTCTTATATGACAGTGTCAGGAGGTAGGCATATCTTGTCTTCCAGAAACAACTGGAAAAAAAATTGTCAATACAGTTTTATAAAGGCTCTCAACATTGACCAAAGGCCAATAGTATTTGAAAAGTATTTACTTACCAGCCACTGCTGAAATCTGAGTAATTATAGTGGGGGTCTATGCTTGGCCCATGCAGTATTTCTGCTAGGGTGGGGCTAGCCATGGGAACTAGTCACTTCATTGTTGGAAGGGGCTTTATTGATTGGAAGTAGAGTGGAAAATCCATTCCCAGCTATGAATGAGAAAAGCCGAAAGCTCTCCCAACCTATGGCTATAGTCCTGGTTGGGTCAAATGGCAGATTGGGGGACAACCCAAGAATTTAACAGGGAACTCCTGAAAATGAAAACTAATAAGCTCTCTTCACATCCCTGGCTGACATGGTGGCTAACACCAAAAAGTCAGGAAGAGGAAAAAAGAAAACAACAACAAAACCAAGAAACAAGTGGAAAACAACAATCAAAATGGAAGACAGAAACCCAATCATATAAAAATTACATTTCACGCAAATGGACTAAATATTCCAATCAATTGACAGACTGTAAGACAATAAAAAAAGAAAAAAAAAAAAACAAGATCAACTACATGCTTCCTTTAAGAGATGTACTTTAACTTCTGAGACAAAAATTAATTCTAAGCAAAAAGATGGAAAAAGATGTATCACACAAACAGTAGTAATAAGGAAGTGGGAGTGGCTATATTAATGTCACACAAAATAGACCTGAAGACAAGAAATATTATTAGACATAAAGAGGAACATTTTATGATGATAAAATGGTCAATACTTCAGCAAGATACAATA
Source organism: Mirounga angustirostris (assembly GCF_029215605.1). Classification (NCBI taxonomy): domain Eukaryota; kingdom Metazoa; phylum Chordata; class Mammalia; order Carnivora; family Phocidae; genus Mirounga; species Mirounga angustirostris. Next base: position 89,145,656 of record NW_026991718.1, read on the forward strand.
ATAATAATAGGGGCACCTGGGTGGCTCAGTAAGTTAAGCGTCTGACTCTTGGTTTCAGCTGAGGTCGTGACCTCATGGATCATGAGATCGAGTCCTGTGTCAGGCTCCACACTCAGCAGGGAGTCTGCTTGAAGATTCTCTCCCTCTGCCCTTCCCCCTGCTCTCTCTTTCTTTCTCCCTCTAAAATAAATTAATAAATCTTTAAAAAAATAATAAATGTGCATGCACTACCAATGGGGCCCCAGAATACATAAAGCACACACTGACAAAATTAATGGATTAGTCAGATAAACAGCAAGGACAAAAGACATGAACAACATAACATCATCAGCTAACTTGACCTAACAAACATTTATAGAATATTGCACACAATGACAAAATACACATTCTCTCCCAAGTGTGCATAGCACATTTCCTGGAACATATTATATGCTAGGCCCCATATCAAGTCTCAATAAATTTAAGAGTGAAATTATACAAACTATGTTCTTCAACCACATGAAATAAATGAGTAAATAATAAAAAAACATTGGGACACTTAAGGATATTTGAAAAATTAAACAATACTTTTATAAATAACCCATTAGTAAAATAAGAAATCACAATGGATATTAGAAAATATTTTGAAATATATTAAAAATGAAAACAACATATCAAAATTTGTATTTGAAACAGTGTTTGAGAGAAAGTTATAGCTTAAGAAATATATTTTATGAAGGGAAAAAAAATCTCAAATCAGTAACTAAGCCTCATGTAAAGAAACTAAAAAAAAGGCAAATTTAACCGAAAGGAAACAGAGAGAAGGTTATCATAAATATCTGAGTGAAAATCAGTGAAATGGAAAACCGAAAAGCAGGAGAACAATCAATGGAATCAGAAGTCAGCTACTTGAAAAGATCAACAAAATTTATAAACCTTCGGCTAGACTGACCAAAGAAGAAACAGAAAACCTTGAATTACCAAAAGTAGGCACGAAAGAGGAGACAACACCAACCATACAGAAAGTAAAAAGATTTAAATGGAATATTATAAAACAACTGTATGCCAGTAAATTATATAATTTGAATAAAATGAAAAAATTCCTAGAATGACACAAATTAATAAACTTGAGTCAAGAAGGAAGGAAAATCTTAAGATTTTCTTTAAAACAATAGACTGAAAACAATAAAGAAATCAGATCAGATCCGTAATCAAAACTCTTCCCACAAAGAATAGCCAAGACCAGATGTCTTCACTGATGACTTCTAATAGATATTAAAAACAAAAACAATACTATGCAGAATCTTTCAGAAAACAGAAAAGGGAACCCTTTCTAACTCATTCTATAAGGCCAGTATTACCCTGATACAAAAGCCAGGAAGAGATATTACAAGTAAAGAACCACAGACTAATTTCACTCATGGACACAAATATAAAAATTCTTAACAAATTATTAGTAAATAAAATTCAGCAATATTTAAAGAGGAGTACATATTATGACCAAGGGTGATTTATCCTCCAAAGTAAGGAGACTTTAATATCTGAAAATCAGTTAATGTAATAGATCATATTAATAGAATAAAGAACAAAAGAAAAAGCCCCCACATGATAATCCAAATAGAGAAAAAGCATTTGTCAAAATTAAACAACTATTTTTTATGAAAAAAAGACCAAATTGTTCAACAAAGTTGTGACTTTGTTGCCCTTCCCTTAAGAGGTAAGCTCTCTTCACATCCCTGGCTGTGAAGGGAACTTCCTACCCTTGATTAAGAGCATGAGCAACATTATCCTTCATCAGGAAAGTCTGAGCGCTTTCCTAAGATCAGGAGCAAGGCAAGGATGCCTCCTGCTCACCATTTCCCTTCAACATCATATTTGAGGTTCTAGCCAGTGCAATGAGGCAAACAAAGAAAATCAAACCCCAAATCCTCCTGCCCCAAATCTCTCAAAGGGAGACTAAAATATTTTTTATAATATTGTCGATTATTAACCATGAGAGACGATGGACTCTGAAAAACAAAGTGAGGGTTCTAGCGGGGTGGGGGGTGGGAGGATGGGTTAGCCTGGTGGTGGGTATTGAGGAGGGCACATTCTGCATGGAGCACTGGGTGTTATGCACAAACAATGAATCATGGAACACTTCATCTAAAACTAATGATGTAATGTATGGGGATTAACATAAGAATAAAAAAATTAAAAAAAAATATTGTCGATTATTTTCTGAATTATTTCTGTTTCCTCTGGGTCAACTTTTCTATTGTTGTTGTTTTGTCTCATTCATGCTTTTGAATTTTCTTCAAGTGTTGGTTGAGTCCTCCCCCTTTGCTCATTATTTATGAAAGGGGCACATGTCAGCGTTATACCACAATTGTGAAATTCTGTCTGTCTTGACAGGCTTCAAGTGTGTAATAGAAGGGCAGACTCCTGGTCTTGGGAAGACCCAGTTGCAGGCTCACGGCAGTGAGGAAGTGGTCTGTGACCACCCCAGCTCTGCCTCCTTGTGCTTTACCTGTGGACTCTGAAACAGCAGTTTACTGTAACACATACTTTTTTTTTTTTTAACAGCATCACCATTAGGAGGCAGGAGTCTGAAGTCAGCATGTCTCAGTTCCAAGAGCTGCCAGTACAGCCAACTGTGTGACCTTGGACACCTCCCAAGTTTCAGTGTCCTCGTGCACAGGGTGAGGCAGGATCAGCACCTGTGGCCCAGCGCTGCCATGTGGTTACATGACAGAGGGTGCACGAAGGGCCTGGCATAGACAGATGCTCCATCAGCAGGTCCTACCTTCCCCTTCCTTCCTGTGGTGAAGAAAATGCTCCCCCACCACCTTGGGCATTGTTTCTAAGTGATGACATTCCATGTGCTGTAGGATCCTGAAGGGTTGCACTATTACAAATAAATGGGTAATAATTGGCCTTTCAACATTTGATAAGCATCTCTAACAGCAGGAGGGCTGTTAGGCCTCTCTAGCCATGAACTTTGCTTACTTTATTTCATAGCTTTAAACTCAATTTTTCTATTTCATAGAACTGCTTTATTACCAGAGCCTGAAATCTCTGTTTGAGTTTTTCTGTGTGAAAAGGAGAAGTGGTTTCCTGCTGTCGGTGTTCCTGAAAGCTGAAGTTTTAGCTGTGGATTGGGCACTGGATGAAGCAGTGAACAAACATCAGGCAGGAGGCCCTGGGGCTGTGGAGCACCAGGCCCCAAATCGTGCACCCAGAGTGGCCTGAGTGTCCCCCCCCTCCCCGCCCCAGGGAGGCCTGTCTGGTCACACTGAGTGCAGCGACACTGTATGATGAGCAGCCACCTCTGCATTCCCGCAATCCCTCAGAGGCCCCCTGAGATCTCCCTATCTTATTTAGAGCCCCAACAATTCACCAGGAGTAGCAGCTTCCTCTTGGGTAGAGCAGGGCAAACCTCAGTTTCTGAGGCCTTTCCATAAAGATTTTGAAATTAGCTACAGAACCTACTCATATTAATACAACCTTGAGGGCTACCCAAAAACTCCACATGTTCTTGCAGAAATGTGCATCAGGTGAGCAAACCTCTCTGGATCAGAGATGTCTTCATTATAAATGCCAGGGATGAACCTCTCCAGGTAGAGTGATAAGAGGACAGGTAAGAGGCAGGTTGCCTGGTACACAGGAACTCTAGTGACAAGGACCCCTGCTTTTCACCAGCACAATGGCTTTCTGAAAATTGCAATTTTTAGGTAACAGTATCAATTTGCTATAGACCAAGTGAAATTATAGAATTCCCAGAAGTTAAATTCTTATTTTTTGTTGTTGTTTTGTCTGAAGTAATACTGCCTTCTGGGAAGAGCTCCAGATCAATATCTACTGTGTTTTCTGTTTAAGTCACAAAATAACTACAGCTGTTGTCACTCTGTTCAATTAGATGATCTTAAAAAAATATATGTCCAATAGGCCAAACATTTTTGCTCTGTGGTAGACTACAGACTACAATAATTGGTACCCAATTTGCTGGCACTTTCCTATACTGTCGTCCTAAAAAGTCCCTCCCACACTGGCTTTGGGCTTAGTCATGTATCTTTCTTTGGCCAATAAGACAATAACATGCATAACACAAGCAAAGACTTGGAAAGGTCTCGTATGCTGGGACTCACCCTCTCTTGCTGCTCCAGGAATCTCTAGCATGACTGCCATGTGATGGAGTAACCTGCTGGATGATTAGAGACATGAGGTCCAGTCACCTCGTCATCTCAGCCAGTGGCCAGACAGCATTCTCAGGCACAGCTGTGTAGCTGAGCAGCAGCCCCTACAGACTAGTGAGGGAAGCCAAGTGAGACTAGCAGAGCAAGAACCATCCAGCAAACACCCATTCCGGTGGTTGATGCTGAGAATCATGACCAAAATAAATAGTTGTGTTAAGCCATTAAGTTTTAGGGTATTTGTTATGCAGCAAATGCTAACTGATACATGCCCCTTTATTATTTCATGGAATAGAAAAACAATAAATCTTAGAACAGTTGCTGCATGCACGCTGACTCTTCTAGCTACTCATTAGTTTTTCTTCATAAAGACTGCCATGTCCCCACCATAAGAATGTTGCTGAGAAAATACCTTGTTTTTACAGAGTTCCTAATGGGCCATGCCAACCACTTTGGATGACTCCCTGGACTCCTCCATGGCTGTACTAAACAGCACTGAAGGAGTGACAGTCGCCACACTGTGTCTTGATTCCTTCCCCCAGACCTGTGCGAAGAGCCATTTCTTAGTCTGGGTTTGCCAACCAGAAAGTCTCATATGAGGCAGCCCAACTTTTTTTTTTTTATGTGCATATCTTTTTTATTGTTATGTTAATCACCATACATTACATCATTAGTTTTTGATGTAGTGTTCCATGATTCATTGTTTGTGCATAACACCCAGTGCTCCATGCAGAATGTGCCCTCTTTAATACCCATCACCAGGCTAACCCATCCTCCCACCCCCTCCCCTCTAGAACCCTCAGTTTGTTTTTCAGAATCCATCATCTCTCATGGTTCATCCCCCTCTGATTTCTCCCCCTTCATTCTTCCCTTCCTGCTATCTTCTTCTTTTTTTTTTTTTTTAACATATAATATATTATTTGTTTCAGAGGTACACATCTGTGATTCAACAGTCTTACACAATTCACAGCGCTCACCATAGCACATACCCCCCCAATGTCTATCACCCAGACACCCCATCCCTTCCACCCTCCACCACTCCAGCAACCCTCAGTTTGTTTCCTGAGATTAAGAATTCCTCACATCAGTGAGGTCGTATGATACATGTCTTTGTTTGCCTTATTTCGCTCAGCATAACACCCTCCAGTTCCATCCACATTGTTGCAAATGAGGCAGCCCAACTTTTAAACAACTTGTTGCACCGATGTCATTGGGTGTGCCCTTTCTGACTAAGGTACAAATGCCAGCATGTTCCACCTTACTGCCATCAGAGGTGACTATAAACATGTTACTACACAATAGACACTATAATCACAAGTAAAGATTCCAGCTGCTGTATCATTAAAGTTAACTGTTTCTGATGGGCTATTGCTACTGTTGCCAGGACAGGGAAACAAACTGGGTGGCAGAGCTCACTTCCCCAGAAACCTGCACTACCTGTCAAAGCCTTGGACTGACCTGGTAGAAAAGCTTGTTGTGCCAGCCACCCACCTCCTAGCATTTAATTTAAAAGACTGTCTCTAAGTGGGTTCTGGTCCTCTGCAGAGTTCCAAAAGCCACATCTATTGGCTGAGGTCATTGTGTGAAAACTGTTGCGAAAAAATGGATTCAGTAATCGACTGCCAAAAATGTAGATTAAGACATATTATGAAAAGAACATTTGCATTTAAATAATGGCTGTATTTATTTGCAAGCTCAATCTGAAGCCCATGCAAATCTTAAAGGAAAAGGAATACGATTCCTTTCAGTGTATTTCATTATGAAGTCACAGAACAGAAGTAGACTAAGGACTAAGAAGATGGGTTATTCACCTGTTCATCCTCACCTATCCTGGTGGAATGTAGTTATTCAAGGATATGGACTTTAAGTCAATGGATATAAGGAGAGGGAGGGAGGAATGAAGCCCACACAAGTGACAAAGTGGTGATGGAAACTTCCACAAATTTTTTTTACATTTTCAGTCTAGTAACTATCCCAAACTTTTAAATTCTGATAGATATTATATATTGGAGCTTATTTTCCAAATATTCCTAACAAAGCTGAAAATCCTCTGCTGACCAGCTTGACCATTTGGAAGCTTAGGGACATCTTTGCATAGGACAGGCCTGACCCCTTCCTTCCCATCATCTCTGAACAATGGCAAACTTCACTTAAGTATTTCTTCACTTCTAATGCTGTCCTGATTCTCTCACCATCTCTTATGACAGGTCCCAATAGGTTCTGTGAATCTAGTTTGGTCCTAGCCCCATGCCCTTCCCCCTCCCCCATCTCCCCACTCTGTCCCACTGTCCCACTTTGCAGCCATAGCAGCTTCTGAAAACTCGAATCTGACCCCAGCCTTCCTGCCTGAAACCCCTCTGGGTTTCCACACCCATGACACCCATCAAGGTGCCTAGCAGTGTGGCCTATGAGGTGCAGCAAGCAGCATCCCTATGGCTGAGGGTGGGCCTGGACTCTCTAGTCTCAGGCCACTCCCCTCAATATAGTGTTCCTTCTTGATGTTGTTACCTGTCCTTCCTCTTGTAGACATCTGGGTCTGTGACCTCACCTAAATTCCAGCCTCCCTTTGAAGGCTGGTATGGTCCTCAGTTATGGTCCTGTCTCCCGACTTCCATGATCCATAAGTCTTAGCAACTGTAATCAGTTACTGTTCTCTGCATCCTAGGTTGGATGCCTCTGTGCTTTTTCTGCTTATGCTGTCCCCTTGGACCAGGGTTCTCCGACCACCTCCCCATGAGCCTTTTTGTTCATAGTCTCGTTCTCCTCCTCAAGATGTAGTGCAGGGGGTGCTTCCTCTGTGATGACTCCTGACCCCTCACGTTATACTTGGAGTCCCATCTCCTAATCCTTTGCATGCTCTCAGAGCAGGATTGGTACTCTACCATCATAACTCCTGTGTTTTGTGAAAAGTGCACTTTTGTATATTTGCTTCCTGAACTTCATGCAGGTCAAGAGACATTTATACTTCTGCATTTAGCAATACCCTCAGGCCTTGGAAAAGAATGGACACATGACAGAGCCTTGTGAATAGAAGCCAAAGTACTTCTTACAGCTTTCTAAAAACTTTGGCATTGCCAGAGCCTGTTCCCCTTAACAGGTGTCACCAGAAGATGTGAAGGTCTGCTCTGATGGCCTTTCCTATAACTTGACTTCTCTGGACTCCCTGCCAGTTGGTTTTCATGGGTTCCATTCACAGGAATCGCTACAAAACATTTCCCATTTCTGAATTTCCTTTCTAATTAAAACCATCTCTTTCCAGCTGCTTCTGGTTCTCATTGCACCTCCAGGCCTGATGCTTCTGGTTTCCTTGGCTGCATGTCCAAAGTGCACGTTTCAAAGCATGTAATACAAATGCCCTTACTTGCCCCCCAGTCTACTGAAGAAGTGACTCTTGAAACAACTCAACTCATCTTCCCTTTAGGCTAGCATTCCTACTATTTTTTCCAGCAGATTTAGCTATACCAACGATCCCTTAGTAGAAACTTTGAAATGCCAAATTAAGGAAACTGCTTGTGGCAGCAAAAACTCTTCTCAAATTGTCCCCACACATGCCTTTCTAGCCTCATGTGGCCCTAGGACCCTGTGTCCCTCTCTCACCTTGATCACTTTTGCCAATGACCCCTCCATCCCAAGTGGGGGTGTTAGCAGGAATCCCCAACTGACTTCTGGTGCTGGCAACCCTTTAGTCCACCAGTAGCCCCATTCTCATGGCCATTACCTTGGGTCATCTCTGCCAGCATCCCTGCTGAAGCCCCTACTGGGTGTTGGTCACCTAGTCTTTCTCCACTTCATTTTCAATGGATATTTAACAATGTTTCAGTTTCTCTGCATTTTTGCACACTAGTTGCATTCCCTAACTTTTGCCAGGCACTCATGAGTCCCCACCCAATCCCCATGTCCCGTTCTCAAAGGCTCATGATAAATACATCCTCTGACCTCCAGCTCCTGGAATTCCTCCTCCTCCTCCACGTCATAGGAGAGGGTGTGGATCTTGATGTCATCAGCCGAGAGGTCAATGAACTTCCCATCAGGGTACTCCAGACTCTCTTTGGTGGGTGACCGGTCCTCAATGAAGGTAGTCTCACAACAGTCGGCAGCCACGCCATCCCCCCAAGAGCGCAGCACACCCTCTGAGTAGAGAATGATGTTGGGTCGGAAATGGGACTCCACAGACTGCTGAAGTGTGTTGGGGTCCAGCAGTTGCTGGACTGGCTCATTCCTGCTGCCATCCAGGCTGGCTGGTGCTGCGCTGCCCACCACCCGGCAGCTCTGGTACTGTGGCGCTGGGTAAACGGACACCAGGCCATCTCTGTTCTCGGCCATGAAGTTTCTTGTGTTAATTAAGCCATTCCTCTTACCAGCATCACTGATTTTACTGTGCACCAGCATGCTCTTCTGTTCAATTATGCCATCCATGGTTCTCTCCCTCCCCAACTGGGCGTCAGGCTGGTGGGCCGCACTCCAAGGTCACACTTGCCTCATGGGACCCATTTCTCCTGGAGGAGGAGGAAACAGAGATGAGACAAGAAAATCACACCTGAAAAAAAATCTAATCACCCAGACCCTTGCTGTTTCAGCATGTACTGGTCAGCTGATATGCACAGAAGCTGGGGGGGTGGGTTGCCAGATGATATTCTAGTCCTACCTATTCTACCAATTTTTAAAAGGCTCTATCAGGGCAGCCAGTCAGAGAAAGCCAGAAATTAATTACTCACATCCCTATAAAGTCTTTGCTTCCAAATAAAGGAGACTCTGCAGAAATTGGAACCACTGCAGCTCTAGAGAAACCTGTGATTGCCATTAAACATCTTGAAATCATGGGTAAATCCAATCACATTAGCATTGGGCCAGTCCACAGGGAAAATAAGGCTATAAATCTGCAATGGGGATCAACTCTTCCTGGGTCCATGGCTATTCATTTGAGCAGAAAACATACACCCAAGGAAGAAAAGGTTTAAAATAATGTCCCACACAGATTTAGAAGATAAATGACAAGAAAACCCATGCCATTAGGTCTGTATATAGACAAAATTTCCAAACTAAGGAAACACTCACATGTACATTCTAATGTATGTATTAACATTAGCTCAATGCTCACACACGCCTACTGGCCTTCCAACATGGTCCCAGGAATTGAACTAGAAGTTCCCCTGCCTTAATGGTACTCAACTTAGAGAAAAATCCACATATATGGGATACAATTAAAAAGCCCTCTAAATTGTTTCTCCCTAGATCACGTTCCTTTCTAGGGTTTTGAATGTTCAAAAAAAAAAAAAAAGGAGGGAAAGAAAAAGATACCAAAGATTAAGATTTTAGAGATAATGCATTTCCTTGCACAGCAAAGGAAACCACCAACAAATAAAAAGACAATCTACTGAATGGGAGAAGATATTTGCAAATGATATATCTGATAAAAATATATATCTGATAAGAGGTTAATATCCAAAATATATGAAGAACTTACACAACTCAACACCAAACAAAACAAAACAAAATAAAAAAAAAACACAACAATCTGATTAAAAAATGGGCAGAGGACCTAAATAGACATTTTTCTAAAAAAGACATACAGATGGCAAACAGACACATGAAAGATGATCAACATCACCCATCATCAGGGAAATGTAAATCAAAACTATGGTAACATATCATCTCATACCAGTCAGAATAGCTAGTATCAAAAAGATAAGTAATAACAAGTGTTGGTGAGGATGTGGAGAAAAATAAAGCCTCATGCACTGTTGGTGGGAATATAAATTGGTGCAGCCACATGGAAAACAGTATGGTGGTTCCTCAAAAAATTAAAGATAAAAATACCATATGATCCAAATGCCAAATACTACTGGGTATTTACCCAAAGAAAATGAAAACACTAATTTGAAAAGGTATATGCACTCCTATGGTTTTTTTTTTTAATGTTTTATTTATTTATTCATGAAAGTCAGAGAGAGAGAGGCAGAGGCAGAGGGAGAAGCAGGCTCCCCGCCTAGCAGGGAGCCCGATGTGGGACTCGATCCCAGGACCCTGGGATCATGACCTGAGCTGAAGGCAGACGCTTAACCATCTGAGCCACCCAGGCGCCCCTGCACCCCTATGTTTATTGCAACATTATTTACAATAGCCAAGAATTGAAGCAACCCAAGTGTTCATCAATAGATGAATGTATAAAGATGTGTTATATGTATATATATGTGTATGTGCATATATATGTGTGTGTATGTGTGTATACACATATATAATGGAATATTACTCAGCCATAAGAAGAATGAGATCTTGCTATTTATGACAACATGGATGGACCTGGGGATTAGGGGGCACAATCTTCCAGTTATAAAATACATAAGTCACGGGGATGAAAAGTATAGTAATAATGTTGTAGGGTGACTGATGGTGACTACAATTCATCATGGTGAACACTGAATAATGCATAGATTTGTTCAATCACTATGTTGTACACCTAAAACTAACATAGTATGTCAACTATGGTTAAATAAGAAATAAAAATACTTTAAAAAATGTTAAATAAAATAATTTAAAAGCATTTGAGTAATTTTCCTATAAGGAAAAAAATTAATGATGACTTAAAGACAACCTTTTCTCAAGATTTATAAATGCTTAGATTTTTCCTAACAACAACAAAAAGAATGAATTTCCCCAAGTATTTGCAAGTTAGTAAGTAGTAAGTTTGCAAGTTAGTAGTTAGTAGCTATTATGTATGAATTATATATGTACATAAGTACATATTATATATATACATATAACACATCTTTATACACTCATCTATTGATGAACACTTGGGTTGCTTCAATTCTTGGCTACTGTAAATAATGTTGCAATAAACATAGAGGTGCATACGCCTTTTCAAATTAGTGTTTTCATTTTCTTTGGGTAAATACCCAGTAGTATTTGGCATTTGGATCATATGGTATGATTCATATATAATAGCTACTTTGCAAGTTAGTAGCTATCATGTATGAAAACTTTCCATCTTGGGGACTTTGAGTACTCTGGCTTTCTATGAGATTTCAGAATTTTCTGATATCCTAACTGCTTTATTTGGTGGTAGCTATAAGAATTTAACATTTCAGACCAACCAAGAAATAGAGAGGTCTCCTTTGTGACTAACTGGAAAATAACACTTTAGTAGAACTGACAAATGACTAGTCAAACTACAGCATATGCACGGAGAGATGGTGGGTATTGTTTACGTGATACTGTGTCAGATTTTAGAGAGGTCAAAAACACCCTGCCACCTCTGCTGATGTGGCACTAAGAAATACTTAGCTCTGGAGACACATTTACAATCTGAGAGCTAAAACCATTAATTAAACTATTTGGACAAGATCTTTTGAGCACTTGCAACATGCAAGGCACAACTTGTGTCAGCATCATCTCTGGGACTGATCATCTTCCAAGCTAGCGCATTATGCTCATTGAGGTGTTTCTGGTCCAAACCCTCAACTTCTCTAATCTTCTCCTTCTACAGAGAAGCCACTGGGTTAATCTCAGAATTGGGCCCTTTGTACAGTTTGTGACTGCCAGATGTACTACCAAGCTTAGAATAATCTTGAAGTGTTGTTGGGTTTCTCAGATTGAGCTCCTTCTCCTCAAATCTAAGTATCTTACAAAAGACATGTGGTTGCATCTGTTCAAAGCCCACCTCTTCAATGGAGTCACATGCTCTTGCCCAGTCAGAAGGACCTCCCCCTTTTCTGGTGTGTTCTACAGTTTCTGTTATGGGTCCTATTGTTTCCTTCTCTGCAAACATGACAGCTGCTAATGTCAACATCCTCCTCCAGCCCCTGCCCCTGCTCCGGTCCCGGAGCTGCTTGAGACTAAAAAAACCGATATTACCTTTTCCCTTTCTAACACCCAGTATGCAGTAAGTATTCAATGAACTGTTGAAATAACGTCTCAAGTGTTATGTAATTAGAATAATCCCCACTTAGTGACCTCCTTGAGCTGCACAAGCCCCAAATGTGAATCTGATATTACAGCATCTGGAGGCAGGCACAGCTTAGGTCTCTGAGGTGCTGTCCACAGTTTGACACCTAAAGAGTCAGCTGAAACCTGGCAGCATCAGCACCACCTGGAAGTTCGTTAGAAAGGTGGAATCTTCAATACACCTGGAACCACTGATTCAGAATCTGCATTTCAACACCACAGAAAATGATGATTCTGAACATAAAGTTGAGGGGCCCTGTTCTATGGTATAGAGTGCAAGTTTTGGCCTGTTGCACTAGTTGGCTCCATTGTACAATGGATAATTTACTATCTTTTAAAAAAAATCTTCAAATAAATATATCAAACATGCTTAAAGAACTTTCATTTTCTTCTTGAAGTAAATTTTTCCAACTTTGAGCATCGTAAGTTATGATTACATTGGAATGAAAGAGGCTGAAATCGGTGGAATCTTATCTTTATCACTTGCAGCATCCTTCAATATCTCTTTAGACACAGACCAGCTTATTATATATATTGTATTTCACTTCATAATTCCTATTAGCTCGTTTCCTCTGTGTTCACTTCTACCCTGTCCTCCCTGATAGCAGATTTCTGCCAGCCGGAGTTCAGCAGCTCAGAGATAACATGGAGAGAAAATGCTGCTACTCATTGGGGTAATCCACCAGCCTCTTCCCCACTGCTTTCTGGAGTCCTACCCAGGGACTGTGCTATTCTTCCCAGGCTCCTTACAACAGACATATATTTATATAATATCAGTGGTTATATTGTGTAACAAATAATGTTTTGCTTATTCTGTGTTTTTTTTTTCTCAGTCCATGATATTCAGAACCAATGGCTGTCTCCCACTTGACCCTTTATTTGCTTAAATAGCCTCGACTATGTCTTGGATGCCGCCTCCTGTTGACAAAACTCTTGCTGGAATGCATCAATGGCCAAGCTCCCAATTTCGATCTCTGGGTGAAGTCTTGGAGGCTGTTTCTGTGAGTGCAGCACTGGAAGCTGGTTGGAGGGCATCACCAGTCAGTTACGCTGCACCTGTTGCTTTTACAGTGCTGGCAGGTGGGGGGGCCTCCATGCCTGTGACCCCCAGTTACTCCTCCTTCCCTGGTTCTTGCTATCTGTACCAGTGCTTAAAGAACCCTCATGTTCACAACTTTGGATGAATACCAGGCAGATAAGAAAACTGGTATGATCCAGCAATTGCACTACTAAGTATTTATCCAAAGGATACAAACATAGTGATTTGAAGGGGCATGTGCACCCCAATGTTTATAGCATCCATGTCCACAACAGTCCAAATATGGAAAGAGCCCAGATGTTCATCGACTGATGAATGGATAAAGATGTGGTATATATGTACAATGGAATATATTACTCAGCCATCAGAAAGGATGAAAACATGTTATTTGCAATGATGTGAATGGAACCAGAGAGCATAATGCTAAGTGAAATAAGTCAGTCAGAGAAAAACAAATACCATATGATTTCACTCATATGTGGAATTTAAGAAACAAAACATAAGCATAGGGGAAGGGAAAGAAAAATAAAAAAAGATAAAAATTGAGAGGGAATCAGATAAAGGGCTAGTATCCAAAATCTATAAAGAACTCATCAAACTCAACACCCAAAGAACAAAGAATCCAATCAAGAAATGGGCAGAAGACATGAACAGACATTTTTCCAAAGAAAACATCCAAATGGCCAACAGACACATGAAAAAGTGCTCAATATCGCTCGGCATCAGAGAAATCCAAATCAAAACCTCAATGAGATACCACCTCACACCAGTCAGAATGGCTAAAATTAACAAGTCAGGAAATGACAGATGTTGGTGGGGATGTGGAGAAAGGGAAACCCTCCTACACTGTTGGTGGGAATGCAAGCTGGTGCAGCCACTCTGGAAAACTGTATGGAGGTTCCTCAAAAAATTGAAAATAGAGCTACCATATGATCCAGCAATTGCACTACTGGGTATTTACCCCAAAGATACAAAAGTAGGGATCCGAAGGGGTACGTGCACCCCGATGTTTATAGCAGCAATGTCCACAATAGCCGAACTGTGGAAAGAGCCAAGATGCCCATCGACAGATGACTGGATAAAGAAGAGGTGGTATATATATACAATGGAATATTATGCAGCCATCAAAAGGAATGAGATCTTGCCATTTTCAACGACGTGGATGGAACTGGAGGGTATTATGTTGAGTGAAATAAGTCAAACAGAGAAAGACATGTATCATATGACCTCACTGATATGAGGAATTCTTAATCGCAGGAAACAAACTGAGGGTTGCTGGAGTGGGGGGTGGGGTGGGAGGGATAGGGTGACTGGGTGATAGACACTGGGGAGGGTATGTGCTCTGGTAAGCACTGTGAATTGTGCAAGACTGTTGAATCTCAGATCTGTACCTCTGAAACAAATAATGCAATATATGTTAAGAAAAAAAAAGAAGAAGAAGAAGGTAGCGGGAGGGGAAGAATGAAGCGGGGGAAATTGGAGGGGTAGACGAACCATGAGAGACGATGGACTCTGAAAAACAAACAGGGTTCTAGAGGGGAGGGGGGTGGGAGGATGGGTTAGCCTGATGGTGGGTATTGAGGAGGGCACATTCTGCATGGAGCACTGGGTGTTATGCACAATGAATCATGGAACACTTCATCTAAAATTAATGATGTAATGTATGGGGATTAACATAAGAATAAAAAAAATTGAGAGGGAGTTAAACCATAAGAGATGTTGAACTCTAGGAAACAAACTGAGGGTTGCTGGAGGGGAGGTGGGTGGAGGGATGGGGTAACTGAGTGATGGGCATTAAGGAGGGCACTTGAAGTAATGAGCACTGGGTTTTATATGCAACTGATGAATCACTAAATTCTACCTCTAAAACAAACAAGCAAATAAAGTTTAAAAAAGGAAAAAGAAAATGGTGAATCTAAGTAATCCAAGCCACTACAGTCCCTTCTATTTAGGATCAGAATATCACTTCTGATATTTCATATCAAAGTACATGGTCTTCCAAGAGATAAATTTTATGGCTCAAATAAATAATTTTAGTGAAGAAAAAAAAAGGAAAACTGATAGAGATTGTGAAAAAGAAAAAAAAAACAGAGAGTAGGTATCCAACATCTATACAAATTTCATATAATATAGAAACAGGATTTTCTTACTTTGAGACTGTCATGCTATAAAGAGAACTATACTAAGAGCCAGGAACCAGGGATTTAGCCACAGCTTTGCTACTAAATATCTGTGTAAACTTGGGCAGGTTGCTTATGAAAGTGGAATTATTAATAAAGTAGTTAAGCAAGAGAAACTTTAAGGTCCCTTTCAGCGCCATGATTTGTACCTCTTGGCCCATGAGTCTTGGGTTTTATGAGATTAGACAGAGCTTTTCAACAAGGTGGTGAAAAAATCTCACATTGATCATAATAGCCTAGGTTTCAGTTTAATAAAATAGATATTTATCATTTGTTATTGTAAAACACCATGTTAGGTGCTTGCTGGAGATAGAATGATGAGTTTCTAATAGTAAAGGTCCAATCAATGAAAAGGTAAGCAATGACATAAACTGCTGTAATAGTGGCTAGATAATGAACATACCAGAAAATCATGCCAATGTGAAACTGGAATCTGATATTTCAAAATAAGCTAAAAGCAATTAAGAAAAGGATAGATATTATGAGAGAACAACATATAGCAGAACTGGGGAAAAATCAGAAGCAATGTAATTTGAGAATAGAAAGAGATGTGATCAGAGAGGGAGACAAACCATGAGAGACTCTGAACTCTGGGAAACAAACTGAAGGTTACAGAAGGAGGTAGGGTGAGGGGATGAGGTAACCTGGTGATGGGTATTAAGGAGGGCACGTGTTATGATGAGCACTGGGTGTTATACACAACCAATGAATCATTGAACACTACATCAAAAACTAATGATATATTATATGTTGGCTAACTGAACATAAAAAAAAAGGGAGATTGAACAGAACTTGGGAAAGAATTCGAAAGAAAGTAATTTCAGAAATCAAGGCTAAAAGGCAAGGGAAGCAAGGGCAAAAATGAACTATTGGGACTACATCAAGATAAAAAGCTTTTGTACAGCAAAAGAAACAGTCAACAAAACCAAAAGACAACCAACAGAATGGGAGAAGATATTTACGAATAACATATCAGATAAAGAGCTAGTATCCAAAATCTATAAAGAACTTCTTAAACTCAACACCCAAAGAACAAATGACCCAATCAAGAAATGGGCAGAAGACATGAACAGACATTTTTCCAAAGAAGATCCAAATGGCCAACAGACACATGAAAAAGTGCTCAACATCACTCGGCATCAGGGAAATCCAAATCAAAACCTCAATGAGATACCACCTCACACCAGTCAGAATGGCTAAAATTAACAAGTCAGGAAACGACAGATGTTGGTGGGGATGTGGAGAAAGGGAAACCCTCCTACACTGTTGGTGGGAATGCAAGCTCATGCATCCACTTGGAAAACAGTATGGAGGTTCCTCAAAAAGTTGAAAATAGAGCTACCGTACAACCCAGCAATTGCACTACTGGGTATTTACCCCAAAGATACAAATGTAGGGATCCGAAGGGATACATGCACCTCAATGTTTATAGCAGCAATGGCCAGAATAGCCAAACTGTGGAAAGAGCCAAGATGTCCATCGACAGATGAATGGCTATAGAAGATGTGGTATATATATACAATGGAATATTATGCAGCCATCAAAAGGAATGAAATCTTGCCATTTGCAAGGACGTGGATGGAACTGGAGGGTATTATGCTGAGCGAAATAAGTCAATCAGAGAAAGATATGTATCATATGACCTCACTGATATGAGGAATTCTTAATCTCAGGAAACAAACTGAGGGTTGCTGGAGTGGTGGGGGGTTGGAGGGATGGGGCAGCTGGGTGATAGACACTGGGGAGGGTATGTGCTATGGTGAGCGCTGTGAGTTGTGTAAGACTGTTGAATCACAGATGTGTACCTCTGAAACAAATAATATATTATATGTTAAAAAAAAAAGGAGAAGAAGAAGATAGCAGGAGGGGAAGAATGAAGGGGGCAGAAACTGGAGGGGGAGATGAACAATGAGAGACTATGGACTCTGAGAAACAAACTGAGGGTTCTAGAGGGGAGGGGGTGGGGGGATGGGTTAGCCTGGTGATGGGTATTAAAGAGGGCACATTCTGCATGGAGCACTCGGTGTTGTATGTAAACAATGAATCATGAACACTACATCGAAAACTAATGATGTAATGTATGGTGATTAACATAACATAATAAAAAAATACAATAATAAGTAAGATTAATGGTAGAGTAAAGGAAAAACAAATGGGTAATAAAAGATTAGAAAATTAAAAAAAAAATCAAGGCTAAACCAGAAGGGACACAGGAGTGAAAAAGCACAGTGGGTCATACCTTAAAAGAAACATAACATGTAAAATAGAAAAATGTGTTAAATTTGAAAAACATTAATATTTCAATTTATATGAAATTCTAGAGCAGACAAAGTGTTGTATTGTAGAAGCAAAAGAAATGTTTGACTCAGGTTGGGAAGGGCTCTGTCATGGACAGGGCAAGGGAAAGGTCCTCAGGTAATGTACACACTCTACATCTTGGGGGAGCAGAGGTTCCAAAGCAAATGGAACTGTAACACTAAAGATGTACATTTCCCTGTGTGCATTTGAAGTGCCGAAAACATTATGAAAGAAAGTAGCAAATAAAGAATAAAGATAAAAAAAGCAGGTATGTATATAAAAGGAGACTTTAGAGGAGCAAACAAACAATGGATAAGAGCAAATACTAAAAGTATGATTTAAGAAAATTTTTCTGTAATTAATGTTGAAAGGGTACACTAAGTACCTGGGAAAACTGACCCAGAATGACCAAATCCAATATAAATTATAGTAAATCTACCAAACTTTAAAGGAAAACAGACAAACATAAAAACACCTTTGGTTATCCAGGAATTAAGAAACAAAACAATGTGAGTCACTAAAAAGAATAAGAAAACCAGATTATCATTAGACTTGTCAATAAAAATGCTTAATCACAGAAGCCTGTGGAGCAAGGCACTGAAGATACTCACTAAAACGTGGTCACGGATTTTATACCTAGTCACACTGACCTCCAAGTATAGGTAAACTAACACAAAGAACTAGAAAAATGCCATTCACAGGAGATCTTCCTATGGAATCTAAATGAATATAAGCTACAATGAAATAATCAGACAAGTGTTATATAAGGGCTGGTAGTTGCTGATGGCTGCTAGCAGGACAAAAATAAAGACAATTACATGCCTTCTGATGACAATGCATGCTGTCACCCATGATAAAGGAAATTTTCAGCTTTTAATGCCTTCGGGCCCTGCTCCTGGGCTCCCAGGGAAGCTATACTTTAACATTTACCAAGGTCAAAATGACTTGGCAAAACCTCAAAGCATGGGCTCTGTTTCTGCCCTAAGCACACATTGTACATCTGCTTCATTAAAAAAATAACCAAAGCGGGGTGGGAGGATGGGTTAGCCTGGTGGTGGGTATTGAGGAGGGCACATTCTGCATGGAGCACTGGGTGTTGTGCACAAACAATGAATCATGGAACACTTCATCTAAAACTAATGATGTAATGTATGGGGATTAACATAAGAATAATAATAAAAAAATAACCAAAAAGAAGTATTCCAAACACAAAGACAAGAAAAACAAAAAAACCTTTCCTGGTCACTGTAAGATTAGAGTCCTATGTCCTTGCACATACTAAAAACATAAGATAAAGTCTATGATTTTCTGGAATGTCCTCTGTCATGATAATTTGTAACTCCTTATATAAACAAAAACAAAAACATATATAGCCCTGCACCAAATATTACTTCCCTGGGGCACTTTCTTCTTTGTGAAGATTGTGTATCCCAGGCAGCTGTCCTCACTTGGATTTCAATAAAATTCCTTAAATCTCTCTTTAAAATTTTTAAAAATGTTTGTTCATTTTGCATCAACACCCACAAAAGTCTTCTTGCCAAACAAAGCAAAATGAAACAAAACATAGCCTTATTTTAATCAAATCTCTATATCTAACTACCAATTATAGGAAATTCAGAGGACAGGAGAACATGTCAAATGATGTTATGGTTGTACGCAATCAGTAAAATCCAGAATGGGGACAACTCTACAGGAAGAACAACCAGAAAACCTAAGAAAAGAAAGAGAGAGAGAGCACAATAAAGATTCTATGAATTAAAGACACTTAGAAGACATAGCAACTAATTGTGAGTATATATATATATATATATATATATATATATATATATATATATATTTTTTTTTAAGATTCTATTTATTTGTTTGACAGAGAGAGCACAAGTAGGCAGAGAGGCAGGCAGAGGGAGAGGTAGGCTCCCCGCTGAGCAGAGAGCCCAAGGCAGGACTCGATCCCAGGATCATGACCTGAGCCGAAGTCAGATGCTTAACTGACTGAGCCACCCAGGCGCCCCTATCTATTAGCTTTTACTTTTTTAAAGATTTTATTTATTTATTTGACAGAGAGATACATAGTGAGAGGGGAACACAAGCAGGGGGAGTGGGAGAGGGAGAAGCAGGCTTCCTGCTAAGCAGAGAGCCCGAGGCAGGACTCGATCCCAGGATCCTGGGATCATGACCTGAGCCGAAGGCAGATGCTTAACCGACTGAGCCACCCAGGTGCCTCCTAATTGTACATATTAATCTTATCTGGATCTAATCAAACAGATGAACTGACATGTTTTTGTATGTACATATGTATGTACATGTCTATGTATACATACAAACACATCCACATACTTATACAAACACATTTACACATGAGCATCTCTATATTTACACGTATACTCACATCCATTGCTATAATAGACACTGGAGAAATGAGAGCACTGGCTAGCTAGTTGATGACACTAAATTCTTGTAATTTTTTTTTAAGCATTGTTAATTTTTGAAAGTATATGATGAGGATTATAAAAGAGCTACCTAAAAAAGAAAGAGCTACCTGCTTTTAGAGATTCATACTGAAATATTTACAGATTTAATAAATATTGTGATGTCTGGGATTTGTTTAGAAACCATCTGTTTTAGGAGGAGGAGTGGGTAGCATATGGAGAAAACAAGATTGGCCATGGGCTGATAATCAATGAAGTTGGTTGATGGGTACATGGGGTCCATCCATTGTCCACTTCTTTCTACTTTCATGTGGGTTTAAATAAAGAGTTTTTAAAAAATCAACAGGTGAAGATGTATAAGAAAGGTGCTGTAGGCGGAGGGAAGAGCATGAGACCAGGAAAGTGGCAGGGACATGCAGGTAGTGTTGGGGCAATTCTGGCAGAAGGGAGCTAGAAGAGAAGTTGAAGGTGGGGGAGAGGCTTCATTAGGAGGATCTTGAATGTCAAACTCTACTTTGGCGATGGGCATTGGGGAAGAAAGGCCCTTGGGTGGAATGTGAGGACTACGGAGGCAGCTGGGTCTGTGGACAGCATGGGGAATGGGTGCAGGAGAAAGCACTGCCAACACTGGGGGTCTGGCTCTGAGGGACAGAGCACTCTGTCCCTCAGCTGGCCTCAGGACAATGGGGAGGGACCAATGCCCTGCAGGAAACTTTAGGGTGGCATGAGTCAAGACAGCATGGATTAGGATTCCTGGGTTTTGTGCATTTCATCCCTTTGACAAACTGATCATAAAGAGGTGGTGTGAGTAGTGACATCAGTGGCTGGAGGATGCTCAACAGCCAGGTCCTGAGCTACTGTCCCAGCAGGGGACAAGGCTGCCCTGGGGGTCTGGAGACCCTGCCAGAAAGCTTTCACTTCTCATTGTGAGTCCTTCTGATTTTTTAAAATATTTTATTTATTTATTTGAGAGAGAGAGAGAGCACAGAGGGAGAGGGAGAAGCAGGCTTCCAGGCAAGCAGGGAGCCTGATGCGGGGCTCGAGCCCAGGACCCCGGGATCATGACCCGAGCCAAAGGCAGATGCTTCACTGACTGAGCCGCCCAGGCACCCTATGAGTCCTTCCTATTTAACTGAGGGGTTCCTCTGTGGGGGTGTCTGCTGAACACAGGTGTGCTGCCCCTCTCACTTGTTCACCACAGGTACGACCATTCTCCCAGCTGTGGGTGGTTTTCCACTTTTCAGAAGATAGTGTTCAGCTAGGTTTACGAATGACAGACGGGGGGTCTAACACTGAGATGGCTGTGGCCTGGGGCCATCTCCCAGAAGCCCTGGGAGAGCTCTGCAGGGGCACAGTGCTCCCTGCACAGCCCCCAGAACCTAGGAGCCCTGGGCTGGCCCTCCCTTCCCTGAGACGGGGCAGCAGGCAGGCTCACTCACTCAGGGGTGTCTCTGAGGGTCACAAGGCGAGGACTGATGGCAGCTCATTCACTGGTTTGGAGGCAGAGTGGGGTTCACCCAGAAGGTGAAGGCAACAAAATTGGCCCCTACTCACGTCAAAGAGACAAGGATTTACCCCAAACTGTTCTGAATAATTAATGGAAAATAGTTGTGAATCCCAGATAGAGGAGCCCCCCAGGAAGAGAAAACAGCCAAAATAAGGAATCATGAGCAAGGCGGGGGGCACAAAAATTGGGAGCACAGCTCAGGGTAGAGTTCTTGGTCCTCCCCGCCCATTTTGTTGCTGGTTTGTTTACTTGGTGTTTGATTCTTGGTGCTTCTGTGGCCAATAAACCAAGTTTCAAAATCACTCTCCACACAGCTCATCCCTTCAAGTTTAGAAGCCATTCTCAAACTTCCACTTCTCTCCACTGTCTCCTGCAGTCACCAGTTCTGTTATTGTACCTCAGAGATGCCCCTCAGGTTCAGGCCACCCAGAAAGCCCTCCTCAGCTGGTGGTCAGACCAAGGGTCTCCAAGGCAGCTCCCCCAGGGTCTCCAGGACAGGCAGGGCACACCCATGTCTCGCTGGCTCCTGATACCTGCTGCCTCTGTCCCTGCTGAAATGTGTTTCTACGCAGCCACTTCTCATTTTTCAAAAGATACTCCAAGTAAAGATGTTTATGAAAAATCTCCCAAATTTATTTACATTAACTCATTTTTGTACAAAAATTATAAATGGTGCTCACCAAGTCCTTCCCCAGCACCGTTGGTGTGAGGGTCAGGATTACACTGGGACTTGTGATTATGTCTCTCCTGAAAGGGTCATGTGGGCCTAACGTCCATCCTCCAGGCTTCAGGTTAGCCTACGAGGCCTGATGCCTCATGTCTCACTTTCCTGAAGACAAATCTATGCTCTGAACTGGCCTATGCATGTACTAAGCCCACTGGATCTGTCACACTCTCCTGTCCATGCTCTCCCCTCCCTGGCTTCCTGCTAACTCCATAAGCAGTCTTTGCTACACCTCATCTCCCCCATGGAGCAGTGTCCAGGTCAAACCTCTGTGACATCATCGGCAATGCTCTCTCTGTGATTCACCTTGGACAGGGTTTTGCCTCAATGGGTCTGTGAGCTCTTCCAGGTTAGGGATCAGCAGTTTCACCATTCTTTGCAATTCTGAAGATGGGTCCTAGATCATCCATAGGGTCCACGAGGGCTTGACGAATAACTAATGTTTTGTCAATATAGGCTACAACTGGACCCTCAAATATGTGTGACAAGAACTTCACTGATGAAAACAAAACCTTTGGGCACCTGGGTGGCTCAGATGGTTAAGCGTCTGCCTTCGGCTCAGGTCATGATCCCAGGGTCCTGGGATCGAGTCCCGCATCAGGCTCCCTCCTCGGCAGGGAGCCTGCTTCTCCCACTCCCACTTCCCCTGCTCGTGCTTTCTCTCTCTGTCAAATAAATAAATAAAATCTTAAAAAAAAAAGAAAACAAAACCTTTATCAATTGAGAGAAAATACCTGTATAGCCACTAACCTAGCCAGGTGGGTATTTCAAGAGCTCACCTTTCTTAGACTGAGTTATTGAATGCTATGGCTTTTCTTGATTTATAAATAATCTTTTCACTTAGGAAGAAGCTATTCCAGCCAGAAATTCTATGTTTTATAGGGGGAAAGCATATTTCCATACATTTGCTGATGAGGGTTGGATTTTCATCAAGCGATTTCCTAGAACTTCCTTTGGCACAAAGAGCAAGCATTCTGTTCTCATCTACAAAGTTTTTGCACTTAAGCCAGCAGTAAACCAGCAACTACTCAGATCCTTCCCCCAAACAGGTAATGATTCCCATCTCTCCCCTATTTTAATTAAAGATAATAATAGGAGCACTGTTTTCCTATGAGTCTGGATGCTGAAGGCTTTCTAACCTGGACTAGCAAACACTCCGCACCCCAAGCGACAATGATCTCTCAGTGTCTGGGGTTGGAGAATCAGGTTCTGGGGGGACGAAAGCCAGCTCGCCAGAGCAGACTATGGCCTGAGCAGAGGTGGCCTCAACCCCTAATGCAACAGCACCAGAAAATTTTCAAAATGGAATTTGAACTCCCTCCCCCAAAACCAGGTTAGGAAGGAGGTTGGCATGTATCTAGCACCTGGCATGTGGTGAGCATGTACCAGACACTTCCATGCATCCACCTGACAGGCATTTAATGGGCACAGGAGAACTGTCTGTGAATAAGCACTGAACAAGGAGAAGCCTGCCTTTAGAAAATACACAAGAAACTGGGAGCAATTACCTGGGCTGGGGATTGGGAAAAAGCCTCCTGTGGAGCTGTCATTGAAGATAAGATCTGAATGGTGAGGAGGAGGTGGGGGTCAAGGTGGGGTGGGGAGTGTTCCTGGCTGTCAAATGCTTTAGGGCTCAAGGCAAGGAACCAGCAGGACAGGGGGCAGTGCAGAGGTTGTCAGGGCAGGATGGAGCAGAGGGCTGGGAGAGACAAGAGGGTGGGGATGGTGGCGGGAGCACTGGAACCTGTCCTGACAACCTCAGGCAGCCAGGGAGGGGCGGGATGGACAGGGAGGCCCTCCAGGTGTATCTGAGAAGGCCGGAAGCAGGAATCCCAGCTGAGGTGCTGGTGGCTGGACCTCAGGAAGGGCCATGAATGGAGAGATGTGTTCAGTCCCGGAGCATGTAGGAGGCAGGGTCAACAGGCCTGAGTGCTTCCTTAAATATGTACAAATGAGGGGCACTGGGTGGCTCAGCCATTAAATGTCTGCCTTTAGCTCAGGTCATGATTCCAGGGTCCTGGGATCGAGCCCCACATCGGGCTCCCTGCTCGGCAGGAAGCTTGCTTCGCCCTCTTCCACCCTCCTGCTTGTGGTCCTGCTCTCGCTATCTCTCTGTCAAATAAATAAATAAAATCTTTAAAAAAATATGCACAAATGAGGCAGGGGAGTGGAGAATGTGGGAATGAAGCACCCCTCCTGGCCCAGTCCCCTGGTGGATTGAGATGCTATTGCCAAAGGAGGAAACAACGGGTGAGGGATGGATTTGGGAAAGTAGGGGGGACGATGATGAGTTCACATATACAAGATGAGCTAAGTCCATGGATGCCCCTGCCCATGCCCTGGTTCCCACCATTCTGGGACTGATGGCAACATTTTGGCTATCACAGGCCCGGTCAGAGGGGTAAAGGCCCCGGCTGCAGCTTCAGCTAATGACAAAGGGAAAGTGGATGGATGAATGCCCAGCATCTTTGTCCCTTGGTGAGACAGTCTGAGGCAGGCACTCTCTCAAGGCCCCAGCAGCCTATCCCCCCAGTTGCCCAGAAGTTATCTTGCTGGGCAGCACACCATTTGGTGGCACCCTCCCTCCCTGTCTCAGTTCCCCTCCCCTCTACTGGTACTCTTGAATTCTCGTTTTGGGGCCTGCTTCTTGGGAACAAACCCAAGGCATCAGACTATTGTCCAACAAGCTGAGAGGTGCTACCACCACTTCTAAAAAGAGAACCAAGTGAGCCACCTTGCAAGTCTACAGGCTCACAAGACTATGATACTATTGAATGACTGAACTCATTTCTCTTGTCAGAACTTGTAGAAGAGGTACCTGTCTGCCTTTACATACCCACACAGAAGCCACCGAAGGAGACGGAAGCCCTCCTAGGCCAGCCAGAGCAAAGAAAAGGTAGCATGCTGATTTGGATGAACATGTTTTAAAACAAAAATTAAAAACAGGCCTATGGGACAGTTAATTCTCTTTGCAAATTCATAAGCTGCCTATTACAGGGACGGGGTGTGTGGGATCATTCATACAGGCTTCGTGCCCTCAGTCCCCAAGGGATTGATTCCTCACTGCTAATTGGTAAATTTGCAATCTGTGTCCCGGGAGCAGTCTCAGGTAGGATAATGTAAGCCTGCCCTCTAAAAGATGGATTCTCTCACGAGTTGGGAATCGATTAGATTTTCTGGCCTCAAGCACACAGGGTAAGACTGATTTACCAACTCTCTTCGCCAAGATGAATGCCTCCAGTGGCCTCAGGGATTCAGGGGTCATGTCTCTCGTGGTGTCTTTCAAATTCTACAAGGTCCTAAACCCTCACCGTGAATGATTTAAATACAAACAGAGAGGAGTGAGGGAGAGGAATAGGTGGGATTTGAACCCAGGTATATCAGACTCCAGGCTTATGGTCTCCTCATTCAACTGGAGTCATGGTGACCCATTACCTGAGAAGCAGGCCAGACTGTGGGCCTGCCTGCACCATCAGCTCTCACATCTGAAAGGCATGAGGTATTTCAGGAAGATGCCAATTCTCTTGCTCTCTTTTTTTTATTAGTAGTTTTATTCATTTAAAAAAATAACAGCATTATTCAGATATATTGCACACTATAAAATTCACCTAACTTTTGAAGTGCACAATTCTGAGGGTTGTAGTATATTTGCAGAGTTGTGCAACTCTCACTGCTTTCTAATTCCAGAACATTTTCATCATTTCATAGCCGGTAAGCTGCCACTCCCCATTCCTCCATTCCCTAGCCCCTGCCAACCATTGGTCTACCTTCTGTCTCTATGGATTTGATAATTCTGGACATTTTATATAAATGGAATCATAGAATATGTGGTATTTGTGTCTGCCTTCTTCCACTTTGCATGACACTTTCGATGTTGTTGTATGTATCAGAACTTCACTCCTTTTTACGGCTGAATAATAATGCATTTTAGGGATATACTGCATTTGGTTTACTGCTTTCACTAGGGGATGGGTTGTTACCACTGGGCTACTATGTTATACTGGTATAACTACAATTGGTCTCTCTTGTTGAATGGTCCATAAAATAGTACATTCTTTTTCTGGCAAATATAGCGTGAGGATGAAATTGTCTTAAAAACAAAACAAAGCAAAACAAAGTCTCAGTCTGCACCTCTGGAGTGAGGAGAAGGCATTTTACATATGGCTGGGAACACCGAATGACAGACACCATAGATGTTTGGTAAGCAGAGGTGGGGTCTCTCAAACATTAGCTGGACCAGAGAAGCCTCATTGGCAGGCAGGTCATGTGACCTGCTGATGGAGAAAACACTGCAGGCTAAGCCTGCCTCCTCCCTGTGAAATAGAACACTCAGACACCCAAACGTAGGAGATGGTTTGGTATATCTGAGTTTCAAGTCCGAATAGGCAGCCCATGCTACAGCAAAAGCCTCCACCTTCCTCACTAAGAACAGGGTCTGAGCAATTTTATGTTCTATCTGCTTCTAGCCCCTACAACATATACCCTTTTTAAAGAATCCTAGCACACTCCACCAGGAATTATGTACTATGAATATGGTAGAATTACACACAGACCTATCCATGGAGAAATTGGGATTATACATTACAGGATGCATTTTTCTCAAATTTGTCTCTAATGTTTAATAGATGCTTTGCTCTGAGGAATAACTAGAAAAAATCAAATGTAAGTTTCAGGAACCAGTGTTACAAGTACAGTGATTTCCAAACAAAGGCATGAACACAGAAGTAAAGACAAATGGAAGTACTGTCTCATAGTTTTCTTTTTTCTGAGTCTGCGAACAATTCTAGATTTTTAATAATTCTGTCTCCTGTCTCACCTCCCCTTGCCCCCACACACCCTTCCAACAGGAAGATTTAAAGATCTGCACTGTTGGGCTTAGGATTTGTTTAGTGTGGAGTAGAAGGAGTTTTACAAAATATTATCTAATACCTGTACCTCCGTGGCTGATTAACAACCTTACATGCCAAAGATTTTGTGGTAGTAACAGTTACATTTAACACATAAAACAACCTTTAGAGCAGCATCTCCAAGTAGAAACAGAACAGAGCAAACTATGCAATTGACGTGGAAAATTAACTAATTAGCAATTAGTTTAGCCAGGACGCTTGGGATGTGTGACAGGCATGGATTGCTCCTAACACTTTTAATCCCTTCTCATACGGCTCAGTTAAGGAAAACATTAGGGCACCAGGTGCTAGGTCTTCCCTAAACCCCAACACTGTTAGATGCCTTTTGTGTAAACAGAAATACTTGCCTCCTGCTAAGCAAATGATGTATGTGTTTCCGCCAGTGCCCAAGTGTTGAAAAAGAGCTGCTTGCAAATCATTAAAACAATTAAAACTTGCCTTTGGCAGAAACACATAGAAAAGCCTGTGATTTGGCAGTGGAGACAGTTAATGAAGCATTCAGAACCAGATCAGTTACTGTTATTTAACATTTAAATGGCACATTACAATTGCAAAATGCTGCATCATCGAACTTATCACTTTTGGTGACCTGGGACTTCCTATGCACAAGGCCAATCCAAACTTCTGCTAGTGACAAAGGCTTTGTCACAATACCTCCAGGAAAGAGTCTGCAGGAATTCTAACTCGATTCATTAATGATCAGAGAAGTGCAGAGGAAATGCTGTGATATTGGAAATGAGAAAACCTGTGTATTAAGGCCATTGCTGCCATAAAAGTTATGCTAACTTGCTTTAGCTTTGTGGGTCTCCATCTCAGTTTGAAGGAAGATGTTAAAGGAAGGTGACTTCTTCACCGATAGCGCCTACATGTCCACCTCTACCAGTTCCACCACATTTATCAGCTTTAGCAACATCATCATCCTATAATCACTATCATTACCTTCACCACCACCACAATCAACTCCATCACTACCATCACCACCACCATCATCTCCGTCCATCACCACCACCACCATCATGACCACCACCATCATGACCACCACCATCATGACCACCACTACCATCACCATGACTGCATCACCATCAGCAGCATCATCACCACCACCATCAATCATTTTGACCATCATCATCTCCATCACCACCATGACCACCTCTACCATCCCCACCTTCTTCACTACTACTTCACCATCTTAATTACCACCACTATCATTATAACCACCATCACCACCACCACCATCATCATCATCCCCAACACTAATAGTACCACCAGGAATTGGCAACTGTAGCCCACAGGACACATCCAGCACACGTTTGTATAGTCTACAAGCTAAGAAAGATTTTTTCAAAGATTTTATTTACAAATGAGAGAGAGAGAGAGAGAGCACAAGTAGGGGGAGGGGCAGAGGGAAAGGGGAAGTAGGCTCCCCACCAAGCAGGAAGTCCGATGTGGGACTTGATCCCAGGACCCTGGGATCATGACTTGAGGTGAAGGCAGACGCTTAACTGACTGAGCCACCCAGGCACCACTGATTTTCATATTTTTAAGTGGTTGAAGTAAAGAAGTATATTCCAAGACACATGAAAACCATAAGAAACTCAAACGTCAGTGTCCACAAATAAAGTTTTATTGAACCACACACACATCCATTCATTCATATATGCCTATGGCTATTCTGCACTAGAAAGGCAGAATTCAGTAGTTGTGCAGAGGCCATTTGGTTTGCAAAGCCTGAAATATTTATTATCTAGCATTTCACAGAAAAAGTTGATATTCCATAACCCCTCCCATTCGACCATCACCACTACCACAATCACTACCCACACCACCACCACCCTAACACCACCTCTACCAACACGATCAACAGCAGTGACACCCCCATCCCCAACCCACACACCACTTTATGGTTTGGAGATATAGAGGCTGCCCATGTGGTGTTGAAGAATTCAGTGAGAGTACAGTGAATGTGGACACATGCTCAAGCAATAAGTCTTCCTCCCCACCAGTGAGTGAGAGAGACAGAAAACCTTGAAGTTATTCTTGTCTCTAAAATTCTTGTGGGTAACCTATTGTTTCTGGAGAGCGCTAGGGTGACTTCACCTCTGAGAAATACTGACCATAAGCCTACAATCACACTCAGGTTTCACACTCTCAGTGTGCCTTGAAAAATGCAGCTGAACACTTAGTTTGGAGTGTTTGGGACTGGAAATCTCGCACCCTGATTCTTGGCAGAGGCAAATGCAAATCCCTTCTGGGAGAATGTGTTAAAGACAGGCCTCAGAAAATGTCCATAGATAACTGTTAAAAGAAACCTCAGTTTGAAATTAAACATAAGGAAATAAGCCACAATTAGCAAAGGTAAGCAAAAATATCACCAAATTAGATCTCAGTGACTGCAGCTATTGATATTATCAGATAAAGGTAATAAAATAAATGTGCTTAATATGTTTAGAAATGAAGAACTTAGCGCTTTAGAAATAAAAAATACATTTGTCAAATTAAAACCTCAATGAACAGAGTGTCACTTGCAGCATTATAGCTAACTAGATGCTCTGAGGGCTTCTCTTACTACAAAGTAACACCCTGGATTTGAACACACTTGAGATATTGCTGGTTGAGAAAAAAACATCAAGATTACCACCATCTCATGAAACATTACTAGAAGGGGCAGAATTGCATTGATTTAAAATGCCAACAGTAACAAGGATAGTAAATTACATGGCCTTGTTAGAGACACAAGATGAAGAAGTTGAGACAGAACCCCTATGCTCAGCTAAGATTCTTTATGGAAGTTCTCAAATTTAAGCATGCCTTAGAATCACCTGGAAGGCTTGTTAACTGTAGATTGCTAGGCTTCACCAGCAGAGTTTCTTATTCACTGTGGAATGGTATCCAAAATTTTTCACTGTTAAGAAGTTCTGCTGATGCTGCTGATCCGAGGTGATGCTGATGCTGCTGATCCGAGGACCACACTTTCAGAACCGTAATTCTGAACGTTCTGACATAGTGTCAAATAAGCAATGGCCCCTGGCTACAAGCAGAAATAAAATCAAACCTCTGTGGTAAAAACTCCCCAAATTTAACCACATAATAAAATCGAGCAATGAGTTGACAATTAAAGATCACCATGTACAAAAGACCGCATGTCACTGTGAGTGAGAATCAGTAGAAAAGCATAGCTTTGAGCAATCAAGGATTTCACGTATTAGAATAGTAAGACTATAGAACCATTATTCATAAAATATTTATGGAAATATTTGTAGAAATATAGAAAAAGTTATAGAAATATAAAAATAATTTATAATATATAAAAATGTATGGTGATTAACATAATAAAAAATATATTTACAGAAATAGGTAAATAGAGATACTTAAAGATGAGCAAGTAGCAAGACTCTCAGAAATAGAAAAAAAAGAAAATGGATTGAATTTTAAAAACAGAAAAATTTTCAGTTGAAATAAAAACATAAAAGAATAATTAAAATTTAAAGAGTAAAAATATAAACTAAGGTAGATTTATAAAAAATATAGGCAGACCTCAGAGATATTGTGGGTTTGATTCCAGACCACTGCAAAATGAACAGGAAGAGTTATGTACATTTCAAACCAGGAGAGAGAAAAACTGACTAAGAGTAAAAACAAAAAGCACAACCAAAGAGAAATAAAAACAAGATAATAACAAGGAAAATATATCTGGATTCACACTAGGCAAATACCCATTAAAATCACCAGTTAAAATAAATTTTTAGTCTGGATTTAAAATGATATCCAGAACTGACATGCTGTTGTTAAACTGATGAACATGAAATTGAAAGATGATCCTAAATGTAGTCAAAGGCAAAGGACAGATAATTTACACAGCAAAGACAGACATCCAGTAATCATAGAAGCCAGACCACAATGGACTAATATCTTCACTATATTGAGATAAATTATCTGTCAACTTTAAGCATTAAGACCCTTAAAGATAGATTTAAAAAAAAACAAAACACCAAGAGACTTAAACCAAAGGAATTTTAAAGGATGCACTGCAGAAAGAAGAAAAATAATGCTGGTCCATGGCTTAAGATGGAAGAACTGATGAGCAAATAAGCCAATGACATGTTTGTGAATCCAAACAAATAATGACTATATACACTCCACCAATTGTGAGTTTTATTTAAAAAATTAAACTCTGTAAGGAAAATAGTATCTCCATTAACACATGGGTGATTTTAAAGTCCTTTAAATATTTCAGAAGTGTGTTAAAATATTCAGGTTTAGACTTAGGTAAAATACAAGATGAATTTCAAGGATAACTACAAAATGAACAGAAAGAGTTATGTACATTTCAAACCAGGAGAGAAAAACTGACTAAGAGTAAAAACAAAAAGCACAACCAAAGTGAAAATAAAAACAAGATAATAACAAGGAAAATGTATCTGGATTCATACTAGGCAAATACCCATTAAAATCACCAGTTAAAATAAATTTTTAGTCTGGATTTAAAATGGTATCTAGAGATATGTTATTTATAAGAGACACACCTAAAACATAAGGGCATTGAAGTACTGAAAACAAAAGGAAGGAAAATACATATACAAGAACAACAAAAAATTCTAAACAAAAGATAAGGAATCCAGCAGGGTTTAATGGGCTTAAAACAAAGCAGACATTAAGGAGTAGAAGATGTTACTACATAGTTGCTACATAGTAAGAGGTTTAATTCATTAGACTGAATTCTCAACTTCTATGCACATCATCCATTCGGATCATGGTATATATACAAAGCAAAATTGATAGAATACATGGATTATGTGACATCTTTACTACCAGAACAAGAGACTTCAAAACACTCTCTCAATTATATTAGGAAATAAAGAGACCAAAAATAAGAAAGACATAGAATATTCAAAAAACAGAAATAACAATTTTCAGCAAATTAGTGCATATAAAACTCTGGATCTAACAATTAGAGACTAGAGATTCTTCTAGGCACCTGTTTTCTTTTTTTTCTGTTTCTCTTTAGGTTTCCTTCCTTCCCTTCCTCTGTTCAGTTTTCCCTCCCTCCTTTCCTTCCGAAATTGATCAAGTAGTAGACCATGAAGTGCCTATAAATTTCAAATAATTGCTATCTTATAGACCACTTTCTCTAATCATAACAGTGGGTATACAAGTCAATACACTTCATAAAAATTATATTTATTTATTTATTTATTTATTTTTTAAGATTTTTATTTATTTATTCATGAGAGACAGAGAGAGAGAGAGGCAGAGGGAGAAGCAGGCTCCCAAGGAGCAGGGAGCCGGATGCGGGACTCGATCCCAGGACCCTGGGATCATGACCTGAGCCGAAGGCAGACGCTTAACCATCTGAGCCACCCAGGCGCCCCTAAAAATTATATTTATTTGCAAATGAAGAACAAATGCCTTCTTAATAACCATTGGACCAAAAAGGAATCAAAACAAAATGTAAAATTATTTAGAACCAAACCATATGATAAAAACTACATATCAAAACAAAATACGTATCAAAACCAACGGATGCAGCTGAAGCAATACAAGAGAGAAACATAGAGGCTTAAATGTGTATATTAGGGAAATAAAGGCTAAAAAGTAAGGGGTGGACATCCAAATAAATGAATTAGATAAAATAATAATAAAGGGAGAGAATACATGTGACAGGTGGTAATAAAGATAAAAGCAGAAACTAGTGAAATACAAAGGAAAGCTACAACGTGGAGAATCAACAAAGCCAGAACTTTGTTCTCTAAAAGCAAGCCTCTGATGAAACTAACCAGAGGGACAGAGAACCATATCCATAAAGAAGCTGTGCTTCTGATGCAAGAGGGAGCACTGAGCACACATTACTTTTCTTCCCTCTCTTAAAGGCCTCATTAAAATGTTCATAAAAGAATAAAAAAAGATTTTAATAGAAGGGAAAATAGTAACAAATACTTAACAAAATAAAGAATTTAAAAAAGCCACAGTAGATGTAGTGGAAAGAAGGAGCACATGCACCCAATGTTCATAGCAGCAATGTCCACAATAGCCAAACTGTGGAAGGAGCCGAGATGCCCTTCAACAGATGAATGGATAAAGGTGTGGTTCATATATAATGGAATATTATTCAGCCATCAGAAAGGATGAATATCTACTATTTAATTTGACATGGATGGAACTGGAGGATATTATGCTAAGTGAAATAAGTCAATCAGAGAAACATAATTATAATATAGTTTCACTCATACATGAAACATAAGCAATAGTACAGAGGACAATAGGGGTACAGGGGGAAAACTGAATGGGAAGAAATCAGAGAGGGAGACAAACCATATGAGACTCTTACTCCGGGAAACAAACTGAGGGTTGCAGAAAGGGAGGGCATGGGGGGATGGGGTAACTGGGTGATGGGCAATAAGGAGGGCACGTGATGTGATGAGCACTGGGTGTTATACTGAACTGATGAATCGTTGAACATTATATCAAAAACCAATGATGTGCTATACCTTGGCTAATTGAATTACAAAAGAAAAGCCACAGTAGATGTCGAGTCGCACAAACTGCTAGAGAATGAAAGTCAGTGGAAGCTCAACAAGGCAGCTGCAGCCCAGCCTTGGTGAGGGAGGTGGATGGCAGCCGAGAGCACAGAGGCATACAGGCTGACATGGGACTTTCCATTACAACAACCCATGCTGGAAAGACAACTGGGTAATGCCTTGAGAGCTGGCAGAAAAATCTGTTAAGTTATGTACTCAACCAAGCAATCATTCAGGTGTAAGCAAAAGCAAAAAAAGAAACAAAACAATAAAAATGACAAATATTTTCAGCACTCAGAAAATTTATCTCACACGTCCTCTCCCTAAATAAGTAACTTACAAATTTACTCCAGAAAACAAACAAACAAAAAAACTGATAGCAGACACCAAGGAAGTGGAAAATCAGGGATAAAATAAACAGTGAATAATTTCAGAAATGAATAAAAAGAAATCCCTGGATGGCAGGTTTCTATCAACAGTCTGTCCAATTTGTAACAAACATCTGTGGGCTTCACAAAAGCCATCTTCCTGAGTAGGAAAGATCAAACAAACGTGAAGCTGAAAGATACAGTTATGCTTGGAAGAAGGTGCAAGTTTCTTCCCTCAATGTTAAAAGAAAGTCATTTAGAAATGCCAAAAAACATACACACATAAGTGGAAAAATTGTATATGAATTTCATAGATCTAAATACAAGCAAAACAAAATTTCCCATTATTTTGAGCAACTATGAAATGTAAAAGACAGAATCCACTTGACCTAGACCCTAAAAATATTTTCTTACTTCTGGTGTATAGGGGATCATGATACTGGAAACCAGAACTGAAGAAATATTTCATCACTACAACTTGGGCTTATAGCCCGAGTGTTTATAGAATCATGATGATAACTGTTTAATAATTTAACATTTGGAACTGACATAACTAAAAAAAAAGATATTAAAGTTGTGAGTCCTGACAAGACACCATCATCACCATCATCACCATCATCACCATCATCATCATTTTGACCAGACAGCTAAATGCCAGACAGACACTGTGTCATCTTCATGAGGATTGCCTTAATTTTCAAAATATGCCCATGAGGTAGCTATTGCTGTTACCTTCATTTCACTGATGTGCATACTGAGGCACCAGGAAGTTAAGTAACTTGCTCAGTGTCTTCCTCCTATAAGCAGCAGAGCCAGATTAATTTCCGGGAAGTCTGATTTATGGTCTGACTCATAGCCACTAAGCTAGACTCACTCATCCTAATGTAAAAGTGAGGACACAGCCAACCTTGATGGGAAGGCAAATAGGAACAAAGGAAGCAGAGTGAACAAGCCTGCCACCCTCAGCCTCATCCTGCCTGGTAGGAAGACAGGAGGTGGAAGTTTAATGATGTTCACTTAAAGATATAATAGGAACCTATGGGACAACTCAAAATTATACAACCCTGAAAAGTTAGAGGAGGTAGGAGATGGGCAGTAGTGTTAGTGAACTACATGCTAACTTTGAGTAAGCTAAATTCTACCCTTTCCAAGTTAGAAACCCATTGGACAGAATCTAAAGTCAACAGATCAAGAAATAACTGGATGAACCCAACAGTCAAGGTATGGCTTATGACAGTAACTGTCAACAGAGAAATGGGCTGCCTCTGGAGAGCAGGTTGGGGATATGCAAGAGTATGTTGGAATGGCGGTGAGAGATTTGGAATTTTCATTACTATTTTTGTCTACTACTTAATATTTTACACGTCTTTTTTATCCTAGCCAAAATCACCACACACACACACACATACACACACACACAGAGTTTTTTAAATCACTTCATCATGGATAAATTGGAAGCCTCATCCATTGCTGGTATGGAAATGGAAATGGAAAACAGCATAGCCCCTGTGGAAAATAGTCTGGCAGTTCCTCAAAAATGAGATATAGAATTTCCCTAAATCCAATAATTACATTTCTGGATATATTCCCCAAATAATGGAAATCAGGGTCTCAAAGAGATATTTGTAGACCCTTGTTCATAGCAAGCAGCATTATTCACAATAGCCACAAGATGGAAGCAACCTAACTTCCTTCAAAAGATGAATGGATAAACACAATGTGAGATATCCATATAAGGGAATATTATTCAGCCTCAAAAAGGAAGGAACTTATGACACATGTTACAATATGGATGAAACTTGAAAACATTATGCTAAGTGAAATAAGCGAGACACAAAACAAATACTGAATGATTCCACTTACATGAGGTATCCAGAATAATCAAATTTATAAGACAGAAAACATAATGGTTGCCAAGGACTGGAGCAAGGGAGAAATGGGGAGTTATTATTTAATGAGGACACAGTTACAGTTTGAAATGATGAAAAAGTTCTAGAGATGGTCGGTGGTGATGGTTGTACAATGGCATGAATGTACTTAATGTCAATGAACTGTACACTTTAAAATGGCTAAAATGGTCCATTTTATGTTACATATATTTTACCACAACACAAAGAATCACCTTCTTCAAAAAAGGAAGCAATAACTTTGGCACCCAAGCCAATAAGATATGGTACCTCTGAACTTATTGGAGTTTAATATAAATCGGTTCTTTTACCATTTTCTGAAAAATACAAGAACCTTAAAGCATGTTAATTCTTATCACAATCTTTCAGCTTAGCAATATTGTTATCCTTATTTTAGATTATATATAATATATAAAATATTATTAAATAGATATATAATTATATTAAATACATATAGTTAAGCCCTGTAATAATTTATTGTTATTTCTTTATACAACCAATATTCACAAAGATATGCTCAAGGAAAACCTTCTCATATTTCATAAAGTCTCAGTATTCTTTGATTGTAAGATGCATCCCTATTTCAGAATTTCAGAAATGTTAAAATGTGAAAGGAATATGCATGTTACAATTGGATAAGTATATTAAAAAGAAAATAAGCTAAAAGAGAGAGAGCCTTAGACTATAACATTTACTCAGAAAATGAGTTAGCTACTAAATGAGTGTAATCTTAGCAATTATATTCTGTGTTTTGTGTGGTGGTAGGTGTGAGTACGTGTTTGTGTGCATGTGTCTGTGTGCGTGTGTGTGTGTGTGCACATGCAGGAAAGAGAGACAGAGAGGAAGAGGGAAGGGGAGAAGGAGAGAGGAATCCACTGTGTACCAAGGGTTTCTCATAGATCAGAGTTTTCTAAGGAATATAAACTATCAAAGGATCAAAGAAACCATTTAGCCTTCTCTCTGTATCAATAGTAAAGACACAGAACAGAACTGGGATAGGGATTGGTTGTTGCTAGAATCCATTCCATGGAAAGGGGTAACAAAGAAAACTGCAAGAATAATATGCTTCTTATCTTCCCAAGTTCACACAAGTGAACCCCAAAGTGAAAACATGTCCAGCTCATCATCCACATCATAAATCATCTACTAAAAGATACTTAGGATGCAACCTAATTAATCCCATGTGCCCACAAAAACAAAATGGTAGAGTGATTTGCTATTTCCCGTGTACTGATTTTACTAAACTTCAGATTTACTGAAGTAAACTAAAAGCATAAAAATTAAAATGATATCTCCTCACAGTTTTCCAATAACTAAGTGCTTCTTCAATAGAGAAACACAATTTCTTTTTACAAAGATTCAGAAATGAATGCACAATCTAAGGGGTGGCATCCATGGCCTACCTTCCAATTAATTAGCATAATAAACAGGCTGCTTCCTGAGCTTTCATGCAACAGAGGGCCAGCTCAGCCTGAGAAACACATAAGAAAAATCAGTAGCTGAAATTAATTCATCAGAGTTCTGACATAGAAAATGAGTCACATTTCAACCAAGCGTCCCTATGCTAATACCTCGTTTATTCCCATGGCCATTTACTCTTCAGTTATTCTCTGCCTGTCAATGATGGCTTTCACAAACCTAGTGAAGGTCAAGAAACACAAATTGGAATGAGGCACATGCTCCAAGGAACCTGCTGGGCCAGCCTTGGTTCACACTGGGATGTTTGGACCAACAAAGGGTAAATAAAGTCTTTAGGAGAATGGGGTGGGGATGGCCCTCACCACAGGTCACCTGGCTGCTTCGTCAACAGATGGGAGCTGGCGTTTTCTTAGGTTAATTCCTTAGTGTTCTGTGGACTGGGCTTTAAAGAGTGAAAACACAACTTAAGAGATATACTCAAGCAGTGAATATGGTGAGTCACATATATGACAGCTTTATGGCCCTTATGAATCAGAACTCAGCAGGAAACCAGAGACTGGGACATGGGCAGGGCCAAGCAGCTAGTTACTCCTGCTGCAGGAGCTTTGGAAGAACTGTGCTTTCATCTGGAACAGGGATTTCTCTTTGACAGAAACCGTTTACCCCAAGAGGTGAGAAAACTGAAAATCAGCCCTGCTGATTGCTATATATGTTGTGGTTGCTATAATGTTCAGGATGGGACATGGAGAACCCCCACAACAGGACGTGGAAAACCCTCACAAACCATGTTTCTGCCTAAGAAACCTACTGCAGCTATAAAAGTACCTTCAATCTTTGCCTCTGAGCAAATGCTGGTCTTACCAATGGTAGTCCCAGCTCTGCTTGGTTCTTCTGCCTCCTGAACACAGGTTACTGAGATATCCAATTATTGAACTTCATGTACTTGTCCACAGTATCACACCCATGGCTGCCCCCAATTGCTCCTGAGAATCATTTAGCACAGCCCCAATCCTATAACAACCTTCTCCTTCCTACTAGGGATGCTCCAAAGATTCTATGTTGTCCATTTGACTTGCTGCAGCAGCTAAATATAAGCAATTTCATTTGACTATAGGTGCTCCTGTTGGTCTTTAGCTGGTGGGCTTTGACAGAAGTGAGCCTCAAAGTCGGAAATAGTAGGCACCATACAATGCTGGATCATAAATGCCAACACAGGGATGAGAATAATATTGCAAGTGACAATTTAGAGACTAAACACAGAGCACACTCCCCCGCCTGAGGTTCTAGCCTATTTCAGTCCTGCTGAAACAGACCTGGTGTTGCTAGAGCTTAAGATTTCTCAGGAGAAATCTGCTTTAATCATGGAGGCTGACTATACAATGTGAAACCCTCCTGCAACACAGTATCTAAGCATGTTACATAATGCAGCAAAGATTCCTTTAAAAGCACAGTTGAGCTCAGAAAGCTAGGGAAATATTCAGAGACAAAAATTAAAGAGAGACATTAAATATAGAGCCTGAAATGCAAGCTGATGCTTCTGCATCCTTGGGGAGAGAGGTCAGTCTTGTTTTAAAAAAAAAAAACTCTCAAAAACCCCTCAAAAAACCACATTCGGTTTTAGTGGTCATATAGAGAGGGGAGACAGGCTTTAGGTCTCCTCAGAGATGGTGCAGGACCTGAGATCCCACATAAAAATGGGAACCCCAAAGGATGACATATCCACTGAAAGTGCTCACTTTGCCCCATCAGCACAGTGAGGCAGAAAACAGGGCTTGGTTCACTTGGCCTGAGACTAGGGAAAGTTCTCTGTTGGAAACTCAATATTATGTGGCATTGGGGTTTGAAACCTTAGTGTGCATGATCAGAAACCATAAGCTGAGAAACTACCATGAAAAAGTGGTCTCAAGTCAGTGATCCCCAGGGGCACCTGTGCCACATACCTTCACCTCAGGAAATCCTCAACCAGAATTTTCAGCTTGAGTTCCAATGAAGAGGGTCACAAATCAGAAATCTAAAATTTACTAAGAAACGATCCACCATGAGCCTGGGTGAGCGGATAGAGTAGACGCCCAAGAACTTCAAATAATAAACACTAAGACAGAGGTGACAAAATAAGTCTCTTTGAAGATATTCAAGAAATACAGGAAGGAACTAAATCCACATAGGGAAAAATCACATGATCAAAAGTCAAAGTAAATTGGAATTTCCTGAAATAAAAATACATATTTAATTTAAAACATGATGGACAAGTGAATGAGCAAACAGGAACTAAAGAACTGGAATGTGGGTACCTGGAATTCAGCATAAGATAGAAAACACGAAAGACAGATTAAAAGGTAGGAAGATAAAAATGGCAGTGTCCTTCAGTCAACCAGTAGAAATTCTAGAAGAATAGACCTGGGAGTCCAGAATGAGAGAACACTAAGATTGGGGGAGAGGCAATATTTAAAGAGATTTGAGAATTTATCGGAACTAATGAAAGATGTGAATTTGCAGATCCAGAAACACATAATGCAAATTAAATGAAAGGGATTCTACATCTATAGGTCTTGTAGTAAAACTATAAAAAAATATGATCTTAACTGGAGAAAAAATATATAGATTCCCTATAGGAAAAAAGCAAACCAAGAGTAGATTTCTCAACAGTCATATGAATCATACAAAAATCAAAAACAGTTTCAAAGTTCTGGAGAGAAAAAAAACTTTCAGCCTAGAATTCTATACCTAGTTAAACTATTAATTCACCAATAAGAATAAAGTCTTGGTTAAAGACTGAGAGAATGAACTACTAAGAGATCTTCACTAAAAGGACTGTGAAAGCGTGTGCTCCAGACCAGAGGAGATCCATCACCAAAGGCAGAAATATATGCAAATATAAGGTAATTGAGGAATATGAGTAATCTTTAAGAAGCATTGACTATAGAAAATAATAGCAACAAGAGTGACAATAATAATGATGAATTCTGGTATGACAAAAGTAAAATACTGAACAATAATGAAACATAGAAAGGAGATTCTAAGATCCTTATATGCTTAAGGAGAAGGATGGTGATGGCATTAACTCTGGAATTTGTACATTAAGGAATGCATATTAAAATTTTAAGAGTAATATCTAATGATATAAGTAAAAATGTACATTTTAAATAAGTTGAGGGAGAAGAGTGGCACCTGAGTGGCTCAGCTGGTTAAGCAGCTGACTCT
The DNA here is from genome assembly GCF_029215605.1 of Mirounga angustirostris. NCBI lineage: Eukaryota > Metazoa > Chordata > Mammalia > Carnivora > Phocidae > Mirounga > Mirounga angustirostris. The sequence continues at coordinate 89,186,245 of NW_026991718.1, forward strand.
TGGTTTTGACTCAGGTCATGATCTCGGGGTGCTGGGATCAAGGCCCGAGTCAGTCTCCTTGCTTCCCTGGGGAGTCTGCTTGTGGATTCTATCTCTCCTTCTCCCTCTGCTCCTCTCCCTGCTCTCTCTCTTACTTTCTCTCTCTCTCTAAAATAAACAAACAAACAAATAAATCTTTAATAAGCTGAGGGAGAAGAAAAAAATAAAGTTCAAGAGAAACTAGGATCTAGATTTATTTTTAAATGACAGTGTGATTTATTTTAAAATGAAGTGTGTGTGTGAGCCCGTGAGTATGTGTGTGTGCACCCATGTGTGCGCACACAGCCCTTGAATCCCTCTAGGTACTAAATAAAATACACCTAGAGCACATCAGGTTGTAAACTTTAAGTGAGAGGTGTTTGTGCCAGGGGTTTCTGCAAAAACTACGGGGACCCAAGGACATCACTCAAGAAACATTCTCCAGGGAGATTTACACATTAAGCCAGCGAAACCCTTCATATATTTTATTTATAGTCTTTTTACACTCTTTGAGTTTCTTAAGTCACTATGAATTCATTCTGTTGCAGGACTTGGCATCTAGGCAATTGTGTTTTTATTTCTTATTGACCTGATCGCAATACTCTTAATTTAATCTTTAGGCTCCTTACCTCTACATCTATTTATTTCCTTTCTCCTTCAATTCTCATGATTATCCCACTGGATGCCTGTGGGGCAGGCAGGCTAGGAGCTGGAGCAATCACACATTTTTTATCATTTTGAAGAATTATATGTATTTAGTTTCCAATTCCTGGGCTTGTTTTAGCATTTACTTCCTCATTTGGTTTTTGTTTTTACTTTAAAATACAATCTTTAAATTCTGGCTCTCCCCTTTGTTGTTTCTATGTTTTGTTTATTTTAAATCTCTTTTATTTTATATGCCCTTTTCTTCATTAGAGCTTTTAAATTATCTGATATTTAAATATTATCTCCCTTAATTTTAACTTTCTACTGACCCATTGTTATCATTGTGTTAATCTCTTAACTTTCTCCCACCTTTCTTTATCCCCTTCTCCTCTCAGGCAGCTTTTCTCCTTTTTTTGCTAGCTTTTCCTTTTGTTTTTTTAAGCACACATTAAGTGCCTTGAGGAGACTGAGATCCTTCTCTCTACCTGTGCCTGAGTGGCCCCTTTGTGCTGAGGCACTTATGAGGAACTACAGTGGCCTGCTGACCTACTTCTTGCTTAGTGGTTCTTGGATTTGTGGGAACAGTGTACCTCCTCATTATTCTCCTGGCCCTTCTTGGCAAAGAGTTCCTTGTGTGGGATCCACAAATTTTGGGCAAACTGTGCCCACAGCGTGTCCTGGACAAGGAGGAGACAGGCTGCCGAAGGAGGGCAGCACAGGCTGTTTCTTTCCTGTTAGGATGGTGGAGAAGGCTTGGCCAGGCTGCAGGTGTCCTGCTTATACCCGCTACTGGCAGCCTTTCTTTTTTCCATCATAGAAGTCCTCAAAAGCCACAGGAGGAAACTATAGCCTCACTGACACCTCTCCTGTGTGTTGAGTAGGTACTCCCTTTTGGGCCCTGCAGCTCCCTCCCCTCTGAGTCCCATGCTCACAGCAGTCCAACCATGGCAAAGTTTGGGTCCCTGCTGGTGCCCAGGGATGGACCAGGAATAGGCCTTCATACAAAGGAAGGGCCTCAGTGATGAGCTCCAATAGTATCTTCCAGAAAAGCCCGGGCTCTCACCAGCCAGGGGTAAAGTGATACTATTATTCCCTCCTCCCTCCAAAACCACTTGGGAATATAAATGGTGAATCAGAAAAACTTGAGGTATTTCTGGTGTTGCAGATGCTGACGGTCCCTGCCTGTACACCCTCAGCACTCATCCCCACAGCAGGCACTGACGCATCCGACTGCAAGCAATTGAAAGCACTGCCTCGATCCACATGCTTGGTGAGCTTGGAGAGAGTCAGTACCCCCAGGAGCAGCCTCAGTCACTGTGGACTGAGGTGGAGAATGAATCTACCAGCCCTGGACTGCAGGTGTGAAAACTCTAAAGAGGTCCTAGTCCGCCTCCCAGAACTCACCCAGCAGGACTGACCCGAGCTGCTCTCCTTGCATGGCAGACTTGCATCTGCCCCTCCCATGTGACCTGGGTGACAAGGTGCAATCTCTCCGTTCTGGGAACTGTGTGGTCTGCTGTGGGCCATGCTAATTTAGCTTGGTAGGTTGAGGAAGAGCCACTGCCCTGAAAAATCACAGTATAGCAGATTTTAAACAAGCCAGAGCGAAACCAACAGGCATTTTCAGTTTAGGTGAGGACAATTTCTGGATTGCTGGCCGCAGATCCTCTGCAGCAATAAGGTGAGACTGGAGCTTCCAGATAAGGGCGTTTCCTGGTGGTTGTTAATGTTATGTGACTTCCAGAGACTTGAATTTTGGAAAGTTTATAGTTTGAGATCTCATTTCTCCAGCTTTCAAGGGGAAAAATGTGGCAATATACCAGGACATTGGCCACCCTGGTGGCATCAGGGGATTGCCGTCGCATTCTCCATATCTTCAAGGGGATTTCTCTCTTTCAAAGCTGGCTTGGTTTGCTGACGACGGATGTGCCACCTCACTTGCATTTTTTCTTTCTGGGTATGTGAGTTTGCTGCTGTTTGGACACATGGCATGTTTTGGATAAAGGCTTCACTTTACCTTATTCCTATGCCCTGGGTCTAAAAACCTGCTAAAAATAGGGATGCCTAGATGACAGACCCCTAGCTGGGTGTGCTTGCAACCACAACTGCATCAACCTAGATGGAAAATTCCTCCTGGGGGTTATTGATGAATGGAACCAGGTGGTGCCAAATTGGAACACTTGGGATAAACTGAGGGTAGGGGGGTCTAAGTCATAGCCCAAGCCTCATGGTCAGCATTGAGATAATGTCATAGCTTTCTTTTATTTCTGCCATGCTGGGACACTTATTCTGGACTGGTTAAAAAAATCATCTCCCTGTAGCAATGTTGTTCTGAAGCTGGCCTCTGGCTGGTTACCACTGGGCCATGACATTCAGCAGGATATGGAGACTGAGGTCATTGAGAAACAGTGAAACTTTCAATGATGTGTCACTATCTACACACTTAAAAACTTGCTTCAACTGCTAAAGGGTAGGGTCTAGCCTCTTACCTGCTGTGCTGGGATTTCTGACCCCCTCAATAAGCCCTAAACTCACTATGCTATGATGTCTAAGGTTTGGTCTCCTCAGAAGCATGCTTTGTTCTACAGACACAGCTTAACCTGGTGGATGAAGTACTGTATGAGACAACAGATATGCATTGAGGTCACCTGGGATTCTACTAAATTTAAGTTTTATTAAAAATGTTGCAGTGCCACTGAAAACTGAATGCCATGGTATAAGAAACCAATGTGGATACTTCAAATCTACCCAAATTTAGCTACAAGGTTGAGTGAAGAGGGCAGATCTGGGGCAAGGGTGTGCAGGAACCAGTCTGGTCCCCTCCCCACCATTCCACTGAGAGAACCCGAGGCCTAGATGTCAATGTGCCAGGAGGATAATTTCACACCTCACAATGCTTGGCAACTTCCTTCTCCAGATAATTTTGCCCGTGGCTTGTCCAGCTGCACCTTCTCCTGTGTTTCCTGCTCCCTCTCAGGTCTTCCCACCCACTCTCTGCCAGGTCATCCTTCTTTGTCCAGTCTTCAAATGTTGGGTTTAAATCCTTTCTTACTCATCAGTCTCCCTGTCACTCATGGTGCCAGTGACCACCAGACCCACTAGAATCCCCACCAGGACCTCTCAAAAGCATCAGGCTCAAGGAGCACCAACCCTCGGCTGGTTCTTCACTCCACCCTGTGTCCCTGAACCACTACCTATCCAAGTCCCCAACCTTGCGGTCTTTGTTACAACTACCTCCTCAAAATCATGCCATTGACAAGTCCTGCTGATTCTACCACTTGTCTCCCAAGTCACCCTAGACCAAGCTGTCACCATCTCTCACCCAGACCATCTCAGTATCTCCTAGATCCTCCCTGACAGCTATCACTGTGCAGGAGCATAGGGGTCTTTCAGACATATAATCAATCTTATGACACCCCTGTGTACATTCCTTCAGTGACACTCCTCCTGGGGTGCAGTCCAAAGGCCTCAGTGTACCTTAGGGGGCCCAGCAATAGCTAAACTCTGTCTTTCTACCTCCATCCCACCCCTTGGCTCCACCCCATCCCCAACTTTCTGTTGGCCTCCACTGGCCTTCTTTTACTTCTTCGAAGTGAAAGATAATCTTTATGAACTATAGATTTCAAGTTTAGAGTTTGATCTACCCTGAAGAAAACCGAAAACTAAGAATTTCCATGCTTCACAACAGGGCAAATAAACCCCAGGACCCAGCTCATCAGTAGCCTCACAGCCACAGATGGAGACCCACAGCCAAGGTTAGGGCTGGACAGCACACAGGTGGCTGATGGTGGCCCAGCCCAGGTTATATGGGACTCTTCCCTTTGTTTCAATCTCCAGGGTCCCCCATTTTCTTTCAATGGGCCTTTAAAAACATTTTTGTTATTTATGTGCTCCCTTTACATATGTGCATCTATTTGATCCTTGGATGAAATACACCACAATCTACAGTGCACTGAAACAAGCCATCAAAGACCCATGCACCATGAATGTCTGCAGAGCATAAAACGTCCCTCGCAGAATCTCATGGATCCACTTTGTAAGGAAAACTCCTGATGATCCAATTATTCAACAAATACTCACTGACCACCTGCGCTGTACCAGACACTGCTCTCCATACTGGGGGTGCAATGGGGAACCAGCCAGGAGCCTCTGTCCTTGCCAAGCTTATGCTCTACCTAAGGATGGGATGCAGACCATGAATTTAATTAGTGAGTTATGTAGATAAGGGTCATGGAAAAGCTAGAGCAGGGTAAGGGAAACTGGAGAATTGGGGGAGGTATTCCCAGTGGGGTATTTTTGGGGACGCTGCTTATTGCAGTGCAGTGTTGCTTCAATGAGAACTTTGCATCTCATCTCAGGACCAGAAATAGATGAGCTTCTCATGAGTCCTTGGTCTATTTTTACCACTTGGACACTGTGAGTCATGTTGCTGATTGTGTCTCCCTCTTTGCATTGCTGCTGGTGAGCTTACAGCCAGTTCTGGACATCAAAATATATATTTGGAGTACTGTCCTCTCTCCTGGTTTTAGCACATTTCCCCCCTAATTTTTTCCCTTCACTCTGTTACCATCACCTATGTATTTAGTTGGCTGGTTAACCCATCTTGTTATATTGCCACTAGTCTTTGTCATGCCCTGGGTGATAAATACCATGTGTTAGCAACCCACTCCTGAGGTAGATTTCCGTATATCAGCAGCCCTTTTTCTGGCAGAAGAAGTAAGTTCTTCCACAATCCTCAGAAAGGAGGCACTGAGAGGAAGAGAAGAGGCCCTGGTTTGCTCACCAGCCTCACGTGACCATAGAACTTCTGAGACCTGACCATGAATCTGGGGCAAAGGATCATTCACATATCTGGGATGAAGGGCCTTTGAAATTTGGAAAGCAAGTGTGATATGCTTAATGCTATGACTTCCAAATGAGCACTGAGCATAATTTTGTAAAAGTCCATATCCACTGAAGTTCTTAACTAGTCAGAATTTAAAGTAGAATAAATATAAATACAGATAAAACTCTCTTGAAGGTGCTTTCCAGATACATCAGAAACAGATCTGATGACATTTAATAACATGATTGCTGGCTGGCTATCTTACTTCAATGACCTTTGTATATTATTATCTTTACTGGCAGAAGACAGCCCTACAGGGCTTCACACCTTTCTGATCAGAAGCCAGATGGCAGTGCACTGTGGTGGATAAGCATTTGATCTGGAAAAGCAAATTAGCATGTTCTTAAGAGATTTTGGAAGATACATCCATGGAATGACACTCTTAACAGTCATTAAGGTAGCTGCTGAGATCAAATGAGTGACTGTTTCAAAGTCAGATTCTTTCCTATTAGATTCTACAGTGGAACATTGATTTGTGAGGATCCAGAGAGATTCTGTCTCCCTGAGAGACTCTGTCTTGTGTGTGCCTGGGATGTGATTCACCCTGAAGAGGCTGTGAATCGGAGCAGCATCAATGCATGAGCAAAGCCACGTGACACTGTCATCCATGTGACACATTAGTTCCTGCTTTCCACTGGTCCTGGGACAGAACTCACTTAGTGAGCAGAAGGAAGCACATATGCAGAACAGTCCTATCATTTCAATAAGGCTATGATTCCTATGTCCGTGGTGATACCCAAGACTTGCCATTAGCAGTCCTGAAACAAGGATTGGAATATAAATTGTTTATTTGGGGGGTGGTTCCAGGAAGTGCTAGACAGGTAATGGTGAGTAAGGCAGGGAACAGAGAGAAGCCAAGAAAGTATGTCCTATTAAAAAGCCAGTTTCTGCTGTAGGCAGCTAGGGCTCAATCTTTTTGGGGAAGTCTGAGAGACTATGTCGAACATGTACTCAGAGTAATCTGACCTGAGGGGCAAGGGAACTGGGCATTTGTACACCAACTCCCTGTTCATCATTGGTCAAGACCTGATCCCAGGGCATTCACTCTCTGGCCCTTGAAGCTTGCCCTGGTGTAGGCTGAGTGGTCTTCTACTGCTAGGAAAGTGGTGGAAAATTGGAGGTCTTAGCCTGTAAGAATTTTTGGGCTTGTAGAGGTAAGTGTGCAGAAGATACACCTGGACAGAAAACTCCGGGATGAGATATGATGAGTAGAATTCTTTAGCTCCATAAGGATGGATAATGTCAGAGGCAACATGGACCAAGCACCTTACAGTTCAGTATGTCACAACCAACCTGCAAAATGGTCCTTGTTATTACCACTGCCACTTTCAGAAGAGGGAACTGAGGTACAGAGAGGTAAAGTCAGGTCTGACAGACAGCCAGTAAGTGGCAAAGCTGGGATTTGAACCCAGCCAGCCTGGCCTCAGAACCCCTGGCCCAGCCTCTGCTCCACACTGTTTCTATCAGAAACACAGTAGGCCATGCAGCAGCCTAGCTGTGCACAGCCTAGCTTAGGGCTGAAATAAATGGAATCCAGCAAATGGGTGGGAAAAGCCTTCATTAGCTGCTACTTCTCAGCAGTGTCACATATATAACATCTTAGCCACTACCCAGGGCCAGTGCACTGTGGGTAATGGAAAGTCTTCTTGGGCTGCCATTAAAACACCACAGAGTGGGAAGCTTAAACAGCAGACATTTATTTTCTCACAGTTCTGGAGGCTGGGAAGTCCAAGGTCAAGGTGCTGGATGATTTGATTTCTGGTAAGGGCCATCTTCCTGGCTAGCAGAAGGCCTCTTTCTCCCTCTGTCCTCACATAGCCTTTCTTGGTGTGTCAACAGCAGTTCTCTCCCTTCCTCTTGTTATCAGGCACCAATCCTATCATGAGGATTCCACACTCATGACCTCAACTAATCCTACTCACCTCCCAAAGGCTCCATCTCAAAATACCATCACACTGAGGGCTAGGGCTTCAACATAGGAATTCTGGGGTGATAAAAAACATTCCGCCCAAAGTGCATTGGGATAAGGGCTTTCAAGAATCTTAGTGTAGCATCTATAGAAGTACAGTTTTCAAAGCAAAGCACATAGTACTATATAAAGTACAAAACAGAATTTACAATATGATTATATATGAAATATGCAAATATATATGATTATATGAAATATGCAGATATGTTATTTACCTAGATTAGTAGTTAAAGAGATATATTTCTTTTCCTAAAAGCTTCAAATTATTTCAGATTCTTGCTAGCTTGAGGAAATCTCATTTTTTTTCCATTTTAAAAAATGTTTATATAGTAGAGTTGGTAAGCCACCTGCTTCCGTTTTCAATTTATCTTCACTAATTAGAGAAATCCTCCCTTGCCCACCCCCTCCCCCGGGGTCTGGAGCACAGCTCCTAACAGTCAGCATCAAATGATGAGTACAATTCATTTTGCTTTACGGGAAACGAATCTCCCACAGAACAGACTTCTGAGTAGAGACCCCATATTCTTTGTCTCGTGCTCCTCCGAGGCAGTGTTCATGCTCTGATAGACAGCTCTGATATGATCAGCCTTTTAGAAGCTGTGCCTGAACTAAGCACGTGGTAAAGCTGTATGACAAAGCCAGATCTACAGCATTATAAACAATAGGAAGGGGGCACATTGCTTCAGTCAAGACAGAGGGGAAAAAAAGAAGAGTATTTGTTTTTGTTTGCTAACTGAAAACATCAGATTCTCTAAGTTGATACAGAAATGCCCAAAGAGCCCAATATTCTGTGAAAATTCACAGAAAAGGGATTAAAAACAGAACTTGGGGGAAAGGAAGGTGCTTTCCCTGCTGGTTTTTTTTTTTTTTTTTTTGCAGCTTATGAGGTGTTTCTGTTTTTTTCTGGTATTTTCTTCCAATTGTATTTATTCCAGTTGTGTTAAAATCTTCAAGCAGTATTTGTTCATTTCTAACAAAACATTACAGTCACCATTTGGCATCTTTTAAAATGCACTGGGTGTTATACATAACTAATGAATCACTGAACACTACATCAAAAACTAATGATGTACTATACAGTGGCTAACTGAACATAATAAAAAAAAGAAAAAAAATGCCATTTGTGGGGTGCCTGGGTGGCTCAGTCGGTTAAGCGTCTGCCTTCGGCTCAGGTCATGATCCCAGGGTCTTGGGATCCAGCCCCACATCGAGCTCCTTGCTCAGCGGGGAGTCTGCTTCTCCCTCTCCCACTGCCTGCCGCCCCCCCGTTCATATTCTCTCTCTCCTTCTCGCTTACTCTCTCTCTCAAATAAATAAATAAAATCTTTAAAAAAAAACAAAATGCCATTTGTGAGCTATAAATGAGCAAACTGAAACACTACCTGGAGGATGGGGATGACATGCAGCCCCTGAGCTTCTGTCTGCACAGAGCTATAGACACTGGCTCCTCAGTCTGGCAGGGAGATGGAGGGCTTGCTGGTCCCGTGTGGTCTTCCTTTCCTGCTATGTGCTGCCCATATGACTTCCCGCCTGACCTCGGGAGAGGACTGGGCATGCAGTGCCAGTGACTGTGACATTTCTAACGGCAGCTATTTGTATTAGGAACATGCTTTGCTCAGAATCATTAAAATTAATGGCACGATTCACATGGCATCTATTATCCCTGTTCCCTCAGCTGATAATCAGAAATCAGCTGTTTATGTATTTTTCAACCATTTGTAAAGAATTTCACCTCATTCTAGAGATATTTTTAAATGACAGGAAAGGGGTCACTCTGCTTTATCAGGAATGCTTCTTTCCCTTGTTTCTCTCCCGCCAGTGAGCAACCCCTGCCTGCACAAGGCAGGAAGAATGGCTGTTTGCATGGTTAAGATTCTCTGCAAAGTTCATAAATCTAGACTGGTACCGACCCATCTTTTACATGTGATTTCTAATTATTAACACTAAGTGACATAAAGGTTTATGTCATGACAGGTCGTTTTACATTGGTGTATCTCATGTGCTCATAAGGCCACTTACTGCAGCCTTGCCTGGGGCAGCAGAGGTGAGCACTGGAGAAGGTGAGCCTATTACCCTTCACTTCTACCTGAAATTAAACCTGAGCCACTAGGTGTGAGACACCTCATTCTTCTGTTCCTCTTCTGACCACGCATGCCTGTGAATCGGATCAGGAAGGCCTTCCATCTCTCCCTAACAGGGTAATGCTCAATGCTCATCAACATGCTCCTTCAAGGTCTAGGCTGTGATGTCACCATGTGGGGACACCACCTGTGAATGAGGCTGTAAGAGCATTAGGTGCATCAGGTTGATGACAAACTCCACCCCGCATGACAGCATGTACTCTTTCCAATGAAAAACACAGATTTCTACAGTGCAGTTTGGGAAAGCCATTTCTGACCATACTTAGCTGTCATTTTACCTGTAGCAGAAGTGAACACACGTGTCACATTTAAAATCAGCATGGCATATGATCTTCAAGCCCCTGTCACTGATAGTCTTCACTAGCTCGTGGGTTTTCTGTCTAACAGCAACAGTCCCCAGTGTTGGTTAAAAGCCCGTGTTTCTATTTAACTCTGGAAAAGAGACCCCGAGTTCCTGAAGAGGTTTTGCTTTTACAATTCCATCCCACCAAGTGCCAGTGGAGGAAGCACCCCACCATGCCATGGGCAGCGTGGCGCACTCGGGGAGAAGGCAGCTTGTCCCCTCAAGGCCAGGTCGTTAGTCCTTTGCTAGGCTTTGAAACCTGAGTCCCATGTACAACAGAAAGCACTGAATTAAATGAAGGGGGGGGGAAGCTTGCTTGATTTACAGGGGCTGGGCATCAATCACTTCAGGTATTAAATATGATAAAATATATTTAAAGATAGAAGAACAGAAGAATTCTGATAAAATTCCGTGCTTCTAAGAACATATGAGCTGGTAATGAGATAATAAATGAAGTGAATTGTGTTAGTGAAACTTTGGGGAGAGAAAATTCTTTAATAAGCTCACAAAAGCCGGATGTAGGTCAAAGAATCTCAAGGGGATTTTTTTCTTTTGAGGGGGAGAAATTGAGAATTAGAAATAGATAAAAATTATATCACTGAAGAGAAAAGAAGGGTGAAAAAAATTTTTAAATATCTGAAGTACAAAAGTAGGCAGATGTGTGTCCTCCAACCATGTTGGCGGTATTTTGATACAGCACACACAAACACAATGTCATGTGTGGAATAATAACGGGTCTTACTGCAGATTTAGTAAAGGAAGGAATACAGCTAATCTTCACTAGCACTGTGCTGTGTGCTTTCCTGTGCATTACCCGAGGTGATCAGCTTGCCCGCCCCAGCAAGAATGAACTGGGATGCCTACTTTGTAGATGAGGAAACAGATGTTCAGAGAACATCAGTATCTTGCCCAAGGTGCAAAACTAGTCATTAACAGAGCCAGAATTTACACCCAGGTCTGCTGGGTGCTGATGATCATTCCATTATTGAAAACGTCACACGTTCAGAATCCAGAAGAATAAAATGCTCAGGGATACATTTAACAAAAGACATGTAGAAGTTGTACACCAAAGCTATAAGATGTCATTGAAAGAAAAGACAGAAGAGTTAAATAAACGGAAAGGTGTTCTGTGTTCATGAATCAGTAAACAACATTGCTAAAATGGCAATAATCCTCAAATTGATCTACAGATTCAATACAATCACATCAACATTCCAGCTGGCATTTTGGCAGAAATTGAAAAGCTTACCTTAAAATTCACAGAGAAATGCAAGAGGTAGGATTCCTTTCTTGCAGCTTTTGCAACATGCAGTTAACCTAACAGCTTTTGAATATAAAAATAGTAACAATCCCCATTTGTCAGGCAGTTACTATTAGCCTAGGGGGCTAGCACACTTTACCAATGTGTACTTGTTCAAATCCCCCCTAACCTCAGGATTATATTATTCATTTTATGCTTAAAGCAAGTGTGGTTCAAGTCCCTGGATTTTATCCTAGTTCTGTTCAAATAAAATCCCACTGGCATGGTTACAGAGGGACGTTCTCTAGTGTCTATTCAAACTGACCAGCACCAGTTAAGGTTTGGATTGTCAATTTGGTATGTCTCAGAGGAAAGCCGTGTATCAAGGCTGCCCCTCTTGTCCTACCCATGTGACACTCGCAGACTCAGTCATTACCCTACAGGGAATCAGTCAGTTTGGGGAATGGAAAAGACATGGTCTTGGATTACAAACCGAACAGGGTTTACAAACATACAAACTTACAAACATAAGCAAGGACAGGGGCAGGTGTGGCAATAAGAGATGGGCATTTTGTGTCTCTTCTCCCGCAAACGGCAGTGATGGGAGGGCACTTGCTAATGGCCATCAAGTGGCTGACCTCAGCAATAATGGACGGTTGGTCTGAAGCAGGTTTACTGTGTATATCTGACAAGGAACCCAGCCTTTCTCTCCATGTCTCTGAACATGTTGTTAAAGTCCAGGCCCCAAAATTTAACTGGCAAATCCTATTCTAATAGGGGAGATACATCTATCTCTCCTGGGCCCCAGGCCATATCCTGGAGCATTCCCCAAAACTCTTTTTTTAACCAATCAGTTTAAGTGTTATGTAACAAATGAGAATCAACATTTCTGGGATGTTGAATCAAAGAGTGTAAACCATTCTTAGTTGGGGGGGAGCCCTAAACAGACTCAGAAAGGGCACTGAGCAGGACCTCCATGGGGTGACCAGCAGGACCTGCTGCAGGATAAAGGGCATTTGTGGGTCACATCAGAGAGGGTATGAGGGGCTGCCAAGTGCCTCCCTCAGGCATGGCATGAAAGCAAGGACTACATGGTGTCTGCCATGTCCATGTTCCTCTCAACCAGCACAGTGGGGGCTCTGCTGGGGCAGCCACTCTAGCCTTCTCTAGGCAAAGGAGCAGGGCAACCAAATTGGACCCTCAGGGTCCCAGGCCCACCCCCGTGACTAGTCCTTCTCTTGCCACTTGAACCTCTCAGAGTTGGGTCTTCCTTCCTCCATTGTGGCCTACTGATCCTCCAGGGCTCAACCTCAAGGACACCTTCAACAGGAATCATTCACAAATGGACAATGTCAGCCCCGGCCACTGCTTCTTCACCCTCCAACACTTATGTCACTGTTTCGTGACTTCACTGCTCACCCCCCTCCCTGGCTTCTCAAGGGTTTTGCCTTCCCTCCATCACTACTCTGCCATCCACTCACAGGGCATTTCTCTACCTGTGCCAGTTCCCCTGCATTCCCCCATCTTCCTTATGCCCCCCAAGCCCTACATCCTAATGAACAGACAGTGTGGTTGAGTCACCCCGGCCGAGCTTCCACAGGACCCTCCAGACGCAGATGTCCACTGGAGCACTGCCATGCCTCCCTCTGAGCATGAGGCTGCCTGGCACTCTGCTGGGAGAGAGCCCCTAACTCTTAGAGCCACAAGACACAACCTCGCTCTCCCTCCACCACTCACCAACTCCACACAAGCATTAGAGCCCCTGCAGCATGCCAGGTGCAATCCCAGGCCCTGGCATAGTGCAGTGAGCAAACCAGACAGAACCCCTGCCCCATGGAGCTTACAAGTAACTCTGTCAACCCCAAACCCCAAAGTTATCCTCCATTCTTCTTTCTGTACTGATTCTCAGCAGCCCAGTCCTCCCCCACCCAACCCCAGCATCCCCAGCACCCCACTTCACCCACAGCCGTGCCCCACCTGGACCAAGGCAGTCACCCTCTGAGAGGACAACAAGATGGCTCTAGAAATGCTAACCAGACCCTCTCCCTCCTCTGCTTATAGCCTGCAAGGGCCTCCGTCTGTATTTAGAATAAAGTCCAAACCCCATCAGCCTGGCCTGAACTCCTGCACAATCCAGCCTCTGCCAAATTGCCCCAGGCCCTATTTCTCCTATTTCTGTACCCCCTGCACTTGGAGATTCTCCAACACCAGCACCCACACCACTGGCCTCTTGGCGCCTGTTCCTGAAATACTGGTTTGTTTCTGGTTGGGTCCTGCTCCACAGCCTTTGCATTTGTTTGGTGCCTGGGCCCTTTGCACATGTCTTGGCATGGTTACATCCATCTAGTTTCAGGATCTTAGCTCCAAAATCATTTTCTTAAAGATGCTGTGCCTGACTACCACATACATTGTTCCACTCTCTCCCAGTCAACCTGCCACTTGAACCTGTTTTCTTCATAGCACTTACCACAGTCTACAACTTGTTTGTTTTCTGTGCCTGTCTATTCTCTGTACCTGTTTCTCTACCTGCCCCAAGGGAGTGTGCACTCCATGACAGCCGAGACCTTGTCTGACCCACTGTATCCTGTGCACCCAGAACAGAGCTCGGCACCTAAAAATGCTCAACTCTTGGTCAGATGAAAAAACTAAGTCTTTCGGGGAGATACCAGCCCACACTTTTCCAGCCTCTTTAACTTACACTTTTACTTCATACCCTGAGCATTTGATTGACTCTGGTATGTTCATGGCTTAGCATCCAAACTGGCTACTTCTGGGCATGGAAAGGGCAGTGACCAGAGGGACACTAGTCATACCAGGCTATGAGGTCAACCGTTTGGATCTGCTCTCAACCAGTCTAGTTAACAAGCGTGAGTGTTCATCATGCCTTTGATGGCAGCAGGACTGGCTTTACTTCCTCATGATTCTCCTGGGCTCAGCATGCTATCAGGATGGAGTGGGAGCTCACAGCCCCTTCTCCAGCAGGGGAGGTGAGGAAATCACAGACCAAAGTAGCCCCATATGTGAGACTTTTATGAAAGATGGTCTGAAAATCTCCAGGAACCTATGTTAATATGAAAGGTTATTGTTTCCAAAGAATATTTGACAATGGGGGGAAATCCAGTTAAAATAAATCCACCTAACCAAGGAACCAAACTTCACAATAGTGTGCATGTGCACATGTGGGCTTTATGCCAAAAAAGGAAACCCAAAGCTATGTAAGTGAGTTCCTTTAATCTTTAACAAGATTTAGATTATAATTACAAATGTGTGCTAATTCTCAGAGCAAAGAATGATCGAGTGTTGTTTAGGTTTGCTGGTGTAATTAATTCTTCCAGTGAAACAGACTTTGATAATAATTGGAAAGAGAATGATTTTGGGGAAGTATTCAGGGTTTCCCTAACTTCTGTGAGGATACCTCAATACTTGGATAGCTTTGTATTACAAAGTGCCTAAGCTGTCTCTTCCCTTAATGGGTTAGCACAGTGGGACAAGCGTAATCACTGCTTTGCCTGAAGCCAGTGCCCAGAGTCACCCACACTGACACCATGAACTCCTGCCACTGTGCAAGTTATGTGGTTCCCCTTTGCTCGGAGGATCTGGCTGGCAGCAGAAAGCTCCTGCTGGATGGCATGGAGAGGCGCTGGAACGGGAAGGGCAGGGCTGCTTGAGGGGGCCCATGGGTGGGTGGTGAGCTGGTCAACGAGCCCTTCCCCGTGCAGCCCCGTGACCAGGGAGGATCTTCGTACTCCTCCCTGTGGGAGGAGGTGGGGAGGCCACTATCTAGCGGTCCTACCTGCCACTGTTTTTATACTCTCTGTACTCTGTGGTATGGAACAAGGGATGTCCAAAATCTGACTCAGCTCATTCGGTGAAGAAAACAGAAGGCATTCCTGTCCTTTATCCTGCAAGGGGGTGACAGTGACATTTTGTTGTTTGTTTTCTCTTTGGGACTTGGAGGTTTACCAAAGTCTCCCAAGCCAGGAGGGAAATACACATGTCCCCTGGGGGGGCCAGCAGCATAACTCAGACCGGACAATGGACAGGCATCTGGGCCCAAGCTACAGCTTAGCTTAGCTGAGCCTGCCCTTCCCTCCCATTCACCTGCACTGCCTCTCCTGTCTAGTGATTGCCACCTTTGACCTCTCACTCAAAGCAGAGCTGGGGGACTGCTTCCTGGGCTCAGTGTCACTCGGCAGGGCGCCGACACTAACAGAAAACTACAATGCCTACCAGGAACCAGCAAAAGGAGTGGGCACATTCTGAGGGGCATGGACAGAGAAGGTGCTACCCAGTGTCCATGTGGGCGCCTGGAAGTTCACTGCCAGCACAAAGGCAGAAAAGCACGGTGGTCACCAGCATCAGCTCTAGCTGGGCCCCCTGTTAACCTGGGTCTCCTGAGCAGAACTGTGCCTTGCTGAGCGTTAAACAAGTTAGCAGCATCTCCTATCATGCCCATAATGGAGTACCTATTTTAGCCCTGTTTTTGTTCCCTTTACCCATCCTTGGCATTTCTTATTCTTATTTTTTATACTTTGTTGTTGTTGTTGTTTTGGTTTTGTTTGGGTTTCTTTTGATGATTTGCATCAAAGAAAACTATCAGCTTCCCAAGGGAAGGTACCACATCTTCTATTTTCTTGTGTTCCCAGAAAACACATAATATGTAGCAGGTGCCCAATGACTTGGGACTCTGAGCAAATAAATTGAACCATCTTTACTCATAAACATACTTCTAATATTCTCAAATGCTGTCAAGTTGTTGTCCTTTGTCAACATTTCATTAGGTTTCCTGTGTTATCATTTGATCTTAACATAAATGTTAACATTGGGTGCCCATCTGGGAGCCACTCCTGGGATGTACCCCACATGTGTCTGCACCCCCAGGCTTCAGGAATCCTTGATGGACTTTGCCTGGGTCCACCATGGGAACAATGCCAAAAGCACCTCCGCCTGCAGTGGCCCCCATGACTAGCCCTGCATGCCGCCCTGCTATGGGCCCCCCTCTGTGATGACTATCTCTGTCAAATTCAGCTGCTGATACTGTTCAGGCGATAGCATCTGAAACTTGCCCCCTTTAATCCACCATACCTGTCAGCCTGCTGAGAAAGAGTGTGCATTGTTCTGACATGACTTGTTCTGTACAAAGACTCCACGAGTGTCCTGCCTTCTCCACGCTGTTTGCAAACCGTATTCTCCCAGCTTGTGGAGATCTTGAATCTCCAGGGGCGTCCTTTACTTTGTTTTATTTAGTATTCCACTAGTCACCACTTGCATGTTCAAAAACTCCCCAAAGTGATTGTAACTGACCTCACATTCACTCCAGCCAATGGGTTGGCATCTTAAGGACCATATCCACAGGGTCTGTTAAAACGAAGCACATTCAGCCTATTGAAACCTTTTTTTCTGTGAAGGCCATGAGTGTGGCCCCTCACTACGGGGCCCAGCCCTCTCTGCTGGGCTCAGGAAGGTTGGTCTGGGCCAGCTCCTCTGGGATCTGCTTCCTCCCTGACTCTGCTCCCACTCAGATGGTTCGAGTTTAAATGCAGGTGAGTTTAAATCTACCTCCTCATCCTCTGTGCCCACCTGGAACCTGGCCTCCCAGGCCCCAGCATTGCCTCATCCACCATACCATTTCCCAAATGCCACAAGCAAATCCCATCCTTTCAGGCTCATAGGCAAAGTGTAACTAATATTTTAGGTGAAATAACTCTCTAGAAATAAAAATCAAGAAGCCACAAAGACAAGCTTTTCATAAGATACTCTGGGAACTGGAATCTGTATGCTTTTTATTCAGCCATGGAAACCAACTGATCCCCCCAAAAGAACCAGGCACAATAGAGGAGTTCCCCTTTGCCCCCTACCCCAGGCATTACTAGGAGCAAAATGGAAAGAATATATTTATATAGAAAAGCCTGGATCCCCAAGTTTACCCTATGGTCTTTACCTGACAGTTTATGTTCTCAGGCTCCTGGCTGCCCTACTCCCTCCCTGCCACCCCTCTGCTGTTATTTATAGGCAGGGATGCAATGGACCCATCCCTGGGGGCTATGTTTGGATCCTGCCAGCTAGATGAACCAGGAGCTCAGATGCACCCAGGGCAGGAGGTGCTGCTTGGTGAAGACATGAAACATGCCATGAGGCTTTTTAACACAGTTCAGGAACTGTGGACAGAAAGTCTAAAGCTCAGCTAGGTACATCTAGCTATCTGTATCCCCAAGTGCTGTCCATTGGCTGGCTGCCTGCCAGGCTTCCCAGGAGCAGCTCAGTGCAGGAGTGATGTTCATGGTGGCTAGGTTTACTGTTCAGGGTGTTTGTGTACATGTCTATGTGTGTCCATGTGACTGTTAATATGTGTGTCTGTGTGTGTGTGTGTGAGTAGATGTACCTGTGTATGTGTGTTGGTGTGTGAGTGTGAGTGCCCATGTAAATATGTGTGTGTCTGTGTATCTGTGTGAAGAAATGGGATGGGAAGGTGATCTCCATATGTGGAGAATATTGTCTCATAAAGAAGCTGGTCATCCAGTTCTAGGTCAGGGCACCTGTAGGAATCTCGGCCTCCACAGGTAGCTTAGACTTGCCAAGACCATGAACAGGACTGAGTCACTGCAGGGGAAATGAGGATTAACACAAAAAAAGCTTTTTATGTACCATAGGCAGGACATCCTGACCCAAGATTCAATGTCCTATTCTAGAACAGCAGAGTGATGTTGACTCTTTCATCCCAGAGCCCAGTAATGCCCTGACACAGGCCTGGTGTTAAGGGCAGTGGCAAGTCCAGGAGTGATGTCTTTAGCTGAGAATCCTGGCAGAGAGTCTTATTCCATATTTATCTCCTATTCTGCAAAACACTCACACCTTGGTCTCACTTAGCTCATTGATATGACACCCTTGGTCTGCCTAAGGAATAGAGAGTTCTCAGTAAAGGCTGAATAAATGCGGATTCATCTTTCCTAAGCAGGAACCTGCGCAGTGCACAGGGAAGGGCTCCTTGAACCCACATCTACAGATCCCAAGACAGAAGAAGCCTGCCTCTCTTCAGCTTGTTGCTGGAGTTTGAGAATGGTCTGGAGCCTGGAGAAAGAAGGGCTCAAGGTAGGTGATTAATCGTCACTCTGCTCAAGTTCTTGTCCATCTGGTCTACCTTGTTCTCAACACACCGTCGGGAAGTGTGAACCACAATTAGGTGACAGTGGACATCAAGTGTGGATGAGAAGAACAATTACTCCACAAGGTACTGTTTTTTTTTTAAATTTTTTATTGTTATGTTAATCCTCATACATTACATCATTAGTTTTAGATGTTCCACAAGGTACTGTTTTAAGCACTTTGTATGTAGGAAGGATGAGAAATGTCTGTTTGGCTTTCCAGGGTCTGGTTTAGGGGGAAGGCAGCAGTTTGCATTGTCCCAGTTTGGACTCTTTCACAAGCTGGCGGATGCGGTCCAGACAAGTGAGTTCAAGTTGTGATGGCTTCGTCAATCCTGACTTAGAACTGATGCACTGCCACTTCATTGTGTTGATCAAAGTCAGACATACAACCAGTCCAGATTCAAGAGGGGAGGGGATGGACTCTTCTGGAGGGGAGGTGTGAGCATGTCACAGTGCAAAGCAGGGGATGTGGAGAAATAAGAGGAGTCACTGCAGCCCATGTTTGCAAACAATCTACCACAACTCATAGGGGCAAAGTACTATGGAGTGAAGGAGATTGGGAGGGGAGGTTGGTATGCATATATTCATACATGTACTCACACATTTGCACATGTATATATGTGTGCATGCAGATACATGCATAAACATACTTATGTAGGCAAATACATATTCATTTATTCACTTAGCCTCATGGATACAAGAAGTGTACTAGACCTCAGCAAACTTCACATTCTTTGAGATAACAGCACTTGTCTCCAATTTAGAAGTGGAGAAACCAGAGCATAGAGTTTAAGTAGCTCAAGGAGAGTCATGGACTAGTCCCTTCTGAGCCTGGGCACTGACCATGTGTCCTTACAACACACCCCAATAAACCCAAAGACACAGTAGTCACCAACTCTTGCATCTGTTTTGTACCTCTGAAGATTTAAATAAAAGGGACACTGAAAATTTGTTTATATTATGTATTACATAAGACAAACTTTAAGCATATTATATTTCTTGACCCCAAATCCAGGTTATATAAGTTTACTTAAGATAAGTAAAATCATATGTAAAAGCCCTCAGCAAGCCTACACTGTTGGCATCTCCAGCTGAACAGCTGCTAACCTCTCTTGACTCAGACCAGTGACAACAGAGGTAGTCCTTCTCTTCTGTGCCCCAAACATCACCCATCTCCTCCCCCTATCCAGTAGGGGATAGGCCTTTACGACCTGGATGCTTCAAGTGTGACCCAGGAATCAGTAGCATTGTCATCACCTGACACTTGCTAGAAATGCAGACTCTCAGGCTCCAGTCCAGGACTGCTGAGCCAGAATCTGTGTCTGCAAATCCCCAGGTGTTTTGTGCATGCATTAGAGTTTAAGGAGTACAGGTGTTTTGTTTTGTTTTTTAAGATTTTTTATTTATTCATTTGAGAGAGAGAGAGAGAGCCAGCGGCAGCACTAGCAGAGGGGAGGGTCAGAGGGAGAGGGAGAAGCAGACTCCCTCCTGAGCAGGTAGCCTGACACAGGGCTAGATCCCAGGACCCCAGGATCATGATCTGAGCCGAAGGCAGACACTTAACTGACTGAGCCACCCAGGCATCCCAGGAACACAGCTTTGACAGATATTTCAGTAAGCAAAAATGATTCAGCGGCTCCTTTAATATTATTGACCCAACTCAATTTATATTCTTTACATTATTTGTGTGTAAACCAATTTTTCAATATCCCCAGATGAATTTACTGTACAGTCAAGTCTGAGCACCCCCTGGACCTGGGCTACTCAGAGTGAGGCAAGAGCATGAGCTAGGGGTGTGTTGCAGGTGCAGGAGTCCCCACTCCAACCCCTTCATCAGAACCTGCACTCTACCGGTGCCCCAGATGTGCTCACTTAAGCTGAGCAGTTCTGCTTGGCCTTGGTCCAGGTCCTCTGCTTGGCTTCCCCAGCCCAAGCTCAAAGTTTGCCACCCCTCTTTTACCCACCTGGCTGCCATCCCTTCCACACACAATATACACAATTTCAATGTCATGAGCAAACCACTGACTGTTCCTTGTGTTCACAAACACATGTGTTCTGGACTTCCTATCCCACATCTATCCCATGATGTGCCTTGAAGTAGGTGACAGTCATGGGCTGAGTAGAGGACCCACCCTAGGATATCACCTTTGCCTACCTTCACGTGGAGGCAGGATGGTTAAATCATCATCCTTACCCCAGGCATTCTTATAACCAAGAGTGGCTGAAGACACAGCTCTAGCCAGAGAAAGCCATGGACAAATGTTTTTGGGGGGCTCTGTCTAAGTCTCCCACTTCTTGCCTTGATTTCAGACCTGATGTCTTGGGTTGCAGCAACCATGGAAGTACCACAGCCCTAACCGCACTGAGCTGATGAGTCCGCACTTCCCACCTCCAGCATCTTCATCTGAACAACTGCTACCTTCCCCTGGCTTGGGCAGGGACAGCTGATCAGTCCTCCTCTTGTAGGCTGGTAGCATGTCAGCATAACAAACCCCATAGTTCAGCTGCTGTGTCCCTGGTTTTCTGTTATTGTTGCTGTTTCAGTTTGTGAAACTGGGTAAAAGAAACCTCATTTAAAATAGAACTGAGAGAAAAGCACCCTATGGAATGGGAGAAGATATTTGCAAAGGACATATCCAATAAAGGGTTAGTATCCAAAACATATAAAAAAACTGATGCAATGCAGCACACCTAAAACAAATAATCCAATTTAAAAATGGGCAGAAGACATGAACAGATGATTCTCTAAATAAGACATCCAAATGGCCAACAGATACATGAAAAGATGCTCAACATAACTCATCATCAGGGAAATACAAATCAAAACCACAATAAGATACCACCTCACACCTATCAGAATGGCTAAAATCAAAAACATAAGAAATAACAAGTGTTAGAGGAGCAAGATGGCGGAGGAGTAGGAGACCTGGATTTCGTCTGGTCCCAGGAATTCAGCTGGGTAGGGATCAAACCATTCTGAACACCTACAAACTCAACAGGAGATCAAAGAAAAGAATAGCAACAACTCTCTGAACAGAAAAGCGACCACTTACTGGAAGGTAGGACGTGCGGAGAAGTGAATCTGAGGCGATATTCGGGAGAATAGATGGTGGGGGAGGGGCCACTGTAGGCCGCTTCTGGCAAGTGATAGAGCAACGGAGCACAAAATCGGAACTTTTAGAAGTCAGCTCCACTGAGGGATGTTGCTCCAGTGGCTAGGCTGGGGGTGGAACCCTCACGGGACAGTGTGGTCTCAGGACCCTCGGGGTCACAGAAAGACCAGGGGTGCCTGAGTGTGGCAGAGCTCCCAGGTATCGGAGTGGGGAAGCTGGCTGCAGAGACGGAGCCGAGGAGTGGACTCTCAGCTCGGGGTTGCCATAAACCATGATCCACGGCACAGTCGAGCCACTGCTCCTCCAGCAGGGACCCAACAAGTGGCAGATCCAGGGAGACTCCCCCTCCTCCCCTGGGAGGAGCAGCACGGGAGCACACCGCAGGGATCTGCTGGGTTTGGAGACTCCACACCGAGTCGGGTGCCAGAGATAGAAACGCTCGGTAACAGGCCGGGTGAGAATGGAGTGCAGTCGGAGACCGGGGAGACAGGAGTGACTGACTGCTTTTCTCTGGGGGCTCACTGAGGAGTGGGGCCCCGAGTTCTCGGCTCCTCCAGGGCAGAGATTGGGAGGCTGCCATTTTCACTCTTGGCCTCCAAAGCTGTACGGAAAGCTTGCAGGGAACAAAAGCTCCCGAGAGCAAACCCGAGCAGATTACTTAGCCCGGACCGGGCAAGGGCGGGGCAATTCCACCTCCGGGAAAGACATTTGGGAACCAAGGCAACAGGCCGATCCCACAGAAGATCAGTGAGAACAGCCAGCCAAGACCAAGTTTACCGATCAATGAGAAGGGCAGAACTCCAGTGCTAGGGGAATACTGCACATAGAATCCATGGCTTTTTTACCATGATTTTTTACTCTTCCAGAGTTAATTTTTTTTTAACTTTTTTTTTCTTTGAATTTTTCTTTTTCCCTTTTTCAACCAACATCTTATCAATCCCTTTTTTAAAAAACATTTTTATTTTTCATTTTTAGAGTCATATTCTATCCCTTCATAGTAGTTACCCATATTTTTGGCATATATATATAAGTTGTTCTCTCTTTAAAAATTTGAGATAGTTTCTTCTAACAGATCAAAATATACCCTAAATCTCTAGTGTATGCTTTTTTTCTACTCCCCTGCTTGATCACATTCTCTCCCTTTTTTTTCCTTTTTTTAAAAATCCTCTTTTTTCTTTTTTCAAACAACTTTTTATCAATTCCTTTTATAAAATTTTTTATAATTTTTATCTCTACAGTCATATTCCATCCCTTCATCATATCAATCCTTATTTTTTGTACATATATAAGTTTTTCTTTCTTTAAAATTTCGGGAGACATTTTCTTCTAACAGAACAAAATACACCCAAAGTCTAGTGTGTGGCACTGATCTATGTACCAGCCTGATCATATTTGATCATATTCTGTTTTTTTTTTTGTTTTGTTCTTTTTTGTTTGTTTTTATCTTTATCTTTTTCTTTTATTTCTTTTTCTTTTTTCTTTCTTTCCCTTTCTTTTCCCCCTGCTACAGGTCTTTTTGATTTGTTTAGAGTATATTTTCTGGGGACACTGTTACCCTGTTAGCATTTTGTTCCCTCATTTATCTATTCTCCTCTGGACAAAATGACAAGATGGAAAAAATCACCTCAACAAAAAGAACAAGAGGTAGTACCGACTGCCAGGGACCTACTCAATACGGACATTAGTACGATGTCGGATCTAGAGTTCAGAATCATCACTTTAAAGATACTAGCTGGGCTTGAAGAAAGCATGGAAGTTATTACAGAAACCCTTTCTGAAGAAATAAAAGAACTAAAATCTAACCAAGTCAAAATCAAAAAGGCTATTAATGAGGTGCAATAAAAAATAGGGGTGCTAACTTCTAGGATAAATGAGGCAGAAGAGTGAATCAGTGATATAGAAGACCAAATGATGGAAAATAAAGAAGCTGAGAAAAAGAGAGATAAACAACTACTGGATCACGAGGGCAGAATTCGAGAGATAAGCGATACCATAAGATGAAACAACATTAGAATAATTGGGATGCCAGAAGAAGAAGAAAGAGAGAGAGGGGCAGAAGGTATACTGGAGCAAATTATAGCAGAGAACTTCCGTAATTTGGGGAAAGAAAAAGGCATGAAAATCCAGGAAGCACAGAAAAACCCTCTTAAAATCAATAAAAATAGGTTAACTCCCCGACATCTAATAGTAAAACTTACGAGTCTCATAGACAAAGAGGAAATCCTGAAAGCAGCTCGGGAGAAGAGATATGTAACCTACAAGGGTAGAAACATTAGATTGGCAACAGACCTATCCACAGAGACCTGGCAGGCCAGAAAGGACTGGCATGATCTATTCAGAGCACAAAATGAGAAAAATATGCAGCCAAGAATACTATATCCAGCTAGGCTGTCATTGAAAATTGAAGGAGAGATCAAAAGCTTCCAGGACAAACAAAAACTAAAGGAATTTGCAAACATGAAGCCAGCCCTACAAGAAATCTTGAAAGGGGTCCTCTAAGCAAAGAGAGAGCCTAAAAGCAACATAGACCAGAAAGGAACACAGACAATATACAGTAACAGTCACCTTACAGGCAATACAATGGCACTAAATTCCTATCTTTCAATAGTTACCCTGAATGTAAATGGCCTAAATGGCCCAATCAAAAGACACAGGTTATGAGAATGGATTAAAAACCAAGACCCATTGATATGCTGTCTGCAAGAGACTCATTTTAGAACCAAAGACACCCCCAGATTGAAAGTGAGGGGGTGGAAAACCATTTACCATGCTAATGGACACCAAAAGAAAGCTGGGGTGGCAATCCTTCTATCAGACAAATTAGATTTTAAACCAAAGACTGTAATAAGAGATGAGGAAGGACATTATATCCTACTTAAAGGGTCTATCCAACAAGAAGATCTAACAATTGTAAATATCTATGCCCCTTACATGGGAGCAGCCAATTATATAAGGCAATTAATAACAAAAGCAAAGAAACACATTGACAACAATACAATAATAGTGGGGGACTTTAACATCCCCCTCACTGAAATGGACAGATCATCTAAGCAAAAGATCAACAAGGAAATAAAGACTTTAAATGACACACTGGACCAAATGGACTTCACAGACATATTCAGAACATTCCATCCCAAAGCAACGGAATACACATTCTTCTCTAGTCCCCATGGAACATTCTCCAGAATCGATCTCATCATAGGTCATAAATCAGGTCTGAACCAGTACCAAAAGATTGGGATCACTCCCTGCCTATTTTCAGACCACAATGCTTTGAAACTAGAACTCAATCCCAAGAGGAAAGTCGGAAAGAACTCAAATACATGGAGGCTAAAGAGCATCCTACTGAAGAATGAATGGGTCAACCAGGAAATTAAAGAAGAATTTTAAAAATTCATGGAAACCAATGAAAATGAAAACACAACTGTTCAAAATCTTTGGGATGCAGCAAAGGCAGTCCTAAGAGGAAAGTAAATAGCAATACAAGCCTTTCTCAAGAAACAAGAAAGGTCTCAAGTATACAACCTAACCCTACACCTAAAGGAGCTGGAGAAAGAACAGCAAATAAAGCCTAAACCCAGCAGGAGAAGAGAAATAATAAAAATCAGAGCAGAAATCAATGAAATAGAAACCAAAAGAACAGTAGAACAGATCAACAAAACTAGGAGCTGGTTCTTTGAAAAAATTAACAAGATTGATAAACCCTTGGCCAGACTTATCAAAAAGAAAAGAGAAAGGACCCAAATCAACAAAATCATGAATGAAAGAGGAGAGATCACAACCAACAACAAAGACATACAAGCAATAATAAGAACATATTATGAGCAACTCTATGCCAGCAAATTAGATAACCTGCAAGAAATGGATGCCTTTCTAGAGAAGTATGAACTACCAAAATTGAACCAGGAGGAAATAGAAAACCTGAACAGACCTATAACCACTAAGGAAATTGAAGCAGTCATCAAAAATCTCCCAACAAAAAAAGTCCAGGGCCAGATGGCTTCCCAGGGGAATTCTACCAAACATTTCAAGAAGAATTAATACCTATTCTTCTGAAACTGTTCCAAAAAACAGAAACGGAAGGAAAACTTCCAAACTCATTTTATGAGGCCAGCATTACCTTGATCCCCAAACCAAAGACCCCATCAAAAAGGAGAATTACAGACCAATATCCCTGATGAACATGGATGCAAAAATTCTCACCAAAATACTAGCCAATAGGATCCAACAGTACATTAAGAGGATTATTCACCATGACCAAGTGGGATTTATCCCTGGACTGCAAGGTTGGTTCAACATCCACAAATCAATCAATGTGATACAATACACTAACAAAAGAAAGAACAAGAATCATATGATCCTCTCAAGAGATGCAGAAAAAGCTTTTGCCAAAGTACAGCATCCTTTCTTGATCAAAACTCTTCAGAGTATAGGGATCGAGGGTACATACCTCAATATCATAAAAGCCATCTATGAAAAACCTACAGCGAATATCATTCTCAATGGGGAAAAACTGAGAGCTTTCCCCCTAAGGTCAGGAACGCGGCAGGGATGTCCACTATCACCACTGCTCTTCAACACAGTATTGGAAGTCCTAGCCACAGCAATCAGACAACAAAAAGAAATCAAAGGCATCCAAATTGGCAAAGAAGAAGTCAAACTCTCACTCTTTGCAGATGATATGATACTTTATGTGGAAAACCCCAAAGACTCCACCCAAAAACTGCTAGAGCTCATACAGGAATTCAGTAAAGTGGCAGGATATAAAATCAATGCACAGAAATCAGTGGCATTCCTATACACCAACAACAAGACAGAAGAAAGAGAAATTAAGGAGTTGATCCCATTTACAACTGCAACCCAAACCATAAGATACCTAGGAATAAATCTAACCAAAGAGGCAAAGAATCTGTACTCAGAAAACTATAAAATACTCATGAAAGAAATTGTGGAAGACACAAAGAAAAGGAAAAATGATCCATGCTCATAGATTGGAAGAACAAATATTGTGAAGATGTCAATGCTACCTAGAGCAATCTACACATTCAATGCAATCCCCATCAAAATACCATGCACTTTTTTCAAAGAAATGGAACAAATAATCCTAAAATTTGTATAGAACCAGAAAAGAACCCAAATAGCCAGAGGAATGTTGAAAAAGAAAGGCAAAGCTGGCGGCATCACAATTCCAGACTTCAAGCTCTATTACAAAGCTATCATCATCAAGACAGTATGGTACTGGCACAAAAACAGACACACAGATCAATGGAACAGAATAGAGAGCCCAGAAATAGACCCTCAACTCTATGGTCAACTCATCTTTGACAAAGCAGGAAAGAATGTCCAATGGAAAAAAGACAGTCTCTTCAACAAATGGTGTTGGGAAAATTGGACAGCCACATGCAGAAGAATGAAACTGGACCATTTCCTTACACCACACACAAAAATAGACTCCAAATGGTTGAAAGACCTCAATGTGAGACAAGAGTCCATCAAAATCCTCAAGGAGAACACAGGCAGCAACCTCTTCGACCTCAGCCGCAGCCACTTCTTCCTAGAAACATCGCCAAAGGCAAGGGAAGCAAGGGCAAAAATGAACTATTGGGACTTCATCAAGATAAAAAGCTTTTGCACAGCAAAAGAAACAGTCAACAAAACCAAAAGACAACCGACGGAATGGGAGAAGATATTTGCAAATGACGTATCAGATAAAGGGGTAGTATCCAAAATCTATAAAGAACTTAACAAACTCAACACCCAAAGAACAAAAAATCCAATCAAGAAGTGGGCAGAAGACATGAACAGACATTTTTCAAAGAAGACATCCAAATGTCCAACAGACACATGAAAAACTGCTCAACATCACTCGGCATCGGGGAAATCCAAATCAAAACCTCAATGAGATACCACCTCACAGCAGTCAGAATGGCTAAAATTAACAAGTCAGGAAATGACAGATATTGGCGGGGATGCGGAGACAGGGGCACCCTCCTACACTGCTGGTGGGAATGCAAGCTGGTGCAGCCACTCTGGAAAACTGTATGGAGGTTCCTCAAAAAGTTGAAAATAGATCCAGCATACGATCCAGCAATTGCACTATTGGGTATTTACTCCAAAGATACAAATGTAGGGATCCGAAGGGGTACGTGCACCCCGATGTTTATAGCAGCAATGTCCACAATAGCCAAACTGTGGAAAGAGCCAAGATGCCCATCAACAGATGAATGGATAAAGAAGATGTGGTATATATATATACACAATGGAATATTATGCAGCCATCAAAAGGAATGAGATCTTGCCATTTGCAACGACATGGATGGAACTGGAAGGTATTATGCTGAGCGAAATAAGTCAAACAGAGAAAGACATGTATCATATGACCTCACTGATGTGAGGAATTCTTAATCTCAGGAAACAAACTGAGGGTTGCTGGAGTGGGAGGTGGGGTGGGAGGGATGGGGTGACTGTGTGATAGACACTGGGGAGGGTATGTGCTCTGGTGAGGGCTGTGAATTGTGCAAGACTGTTGAATCTCAGATCTGTACCTCTGAAACAAATAATGCAATATATGTTAAGAAAAAAAAGAAAAGAAGAAGAAGATAGCAGGAGGGGAAGAAGGAAGGGGGGGAATCGGAGGGGGAGACAAACCATGAGAGACGATGGACTCTGAAAAACAAACTGAGGGTTCTATAGGGGAGGGTGGGTGGGAGAATGGGTTAGCCTGCTGATGGGTATTAAAGAGGGCACATTCTACATGGAGCACTGGGTGTTATGCACAAACAATGAATCATGGAACACTACATCTAAAACTAGTGATGTAATGTATGGTGAGTAACATAACAATAAAAATTAAAAAGAAAAAGAAATAACAAGTGCTGGCAAGGATGTGGAGAACAAGGAGCCCTTTTGCACTGTTGGTGGGAATGTAAACTGGTGCAGCTACTATGGAAAACAGTGTGGAGATTCCTCAAAGTGTTAAAAATAAAACCACTCTACAATCCAATAAGTACACTACTAGGTATATGCCTCCAAAATACAAAAACACTAATTCAAAGGGATACATGGACCTCTATGTTTATTGCAGCATTATCTACAATAGTCAAACTATGGAAGCAGCCGATATGTCTATTGACAGATGAATGGATAAAGAAGGTGTGGTGGGGGTGGAGCAAGATGGTGGAGGAGTAGGAGATCTGGATTTCGTCTCCTCCAGGAATTCAGCTGGATAGGGATCAAACCATTCTGAACACCTACAAATTCAACAGGAGATTGAAGAAAAGAAGAGCAACAACTCTCTCATCAGAAAAGCGACCACTTTCTGGACGGTAGGACGTGCGGAGAAGTGAATCTGAGGTGACATTCGGGAGGATAGACGGCGGGGGAGGGGCCTCCATTGGCCGCTTCTGGCAAGTGATAGAACCACGGAGCACAAAATCGGAACTTTTAAAAGTCTGCTCCGCCGAGGGACGTCACTCTGGTGGCTAAGCGGGGGGTGGAACCCTCCGGGACAGTGTGGTCTCAGGACCCTCGGGGTCACAGAAAGGCCGGGGGTGCCTCAGTGCGGCAGAGCTCCCAGGTAACGGAGCAGGGAAGCCGGCTGCAGAGGCGGAGCCCAGGCGCGGGCTCTCAGCTCGGGGTGACCATAAACTGAGATCCACGGCACAGTCAGGCCACTGCTCCTCCAGCAGGGACCCAACAAGCGGCAGATCCGGGGAGACTCACCTTCCTCCCCCGGGAGGAGCCGCGCGGGAGTGCACCGCAGGGATCTGCTGGGTTTGGAGACTCCACCCGCGGTCGGGTGCCAGAGATAGAAACACGCAGTCACAGGCCGGGCGAGCACGGAGTGCGGCCGGAGACCGGGGAGACGGGAGTGACTGACGGCTTTTCTCTGGGGACTCACTGAGGAGCGGGGCCCCGAGTTCTCGGGTACTCCAGGGCAGAGATTGGGAGGCCGCCATTTTCACTCTCTGCCTCCAAAGCTGTAGGGAAAGCTCACAGGGAACAAAAGCCCCGGAGAGCAAACCCGAGCAGATTACTTAGCCGGGAGGGGGCAAGGGCGGGGCAATTCCGCCTCCGGCAGAGACATTTGGAAACCACGGCAACAGGCCCCTCCCAGAAAGATCAGCGAGAACAGCCAGCCAAGACCAAGTTTACCGATCAATGAGAACGGCAGAACTCCAGCGCTAGGGGACTACTGCACATAGAATTCACAGCTTTTTTACCATGATTCTTTAGTCTTTTAAAGTTAAATTTTTTTAACTGTCTTTTTGTCTTTTTATTTCTTTTTGAATTTTTCTTTTTCCCGTTTTCAACCAACATCTTATCACTCCCTTTTTTTAAAAAAAAATTTTTATTTTTCATTTTTAGAGTCATATTCTATCCCTTCATAGTAGTTACCCATATTTTTGGCATATATATATATATATAAGTTGTTCTCTCTTTAAAATTTTGACATAGTTTCTTCTAACAGATTAAAATATACCCTAAATCTCTAGTATATGGTGTTTTCTATTCCCCTGCCTGATCACATCCTGTCTTTTTTTTTTCTTTTTCTTTTTTCTTTTTTTAAATCCTCTTCTTTCTTTTTTCAAACAACTTCTTATCAATTCCTTTTATAAAATTTTTTATGATTTCCATCTTTACAGTCATATTCCATCCCTTCATCATATCAACCCTTATTTTTGTACATATATAAGTTTTTCTTTCTTTAGAATTTTGGGAGGCACTTTCTTCTAAAAGACCAAAATACATCCCAAATCTAGTGTGTGGCACTGATCTATATACCATATAAATCATATTTAATCACATTCTGGTTTTTTTTTGTTGTTGTTGTTTTGTTTCGTTTGTTTTTGTTTTTATCTTTATCTTTATCTTTTTCTTTTTTTTCTTTTTCTTTTTTCTCTCTTTCTCTTTCTTATCCCACTGCTTTAGGTCTTTTCTGATTTGTTTAGAGTATATTTTCTGGGGACGTGGACACTCTGCTAGCATTTTGTTCTCTCATTTATCTATTCTCCTCTGCACAAAATGACAAGACGGAAAAAATCACCTCAACAAAAAGAACAACAGGTAGTACCGACTGCCAGGGACCTACTCAATACGGACATTAGTACAATGTCAGATCTAGAGTTCAGAATCATCCCTTTAAAGATACTAGCTGGGCTTGAAAAAAATATGGAGGTTATTAGAGAAACCCTTTCTGGAGAAGGAAAAGAGCTAAAATCCAACCAAGTAGAAATCAAAAAGGCTATTAATGAGATGCAATAAAAAATGGGGGTGCTAAGTGCTAGAATAAATGAGACAGAAGAGAGAATCAGTAATACAGAAGATGAAATGATGGAAAATAAAGAAGCTGAGAAAAAGAGATAAACAACTACTGGATCACGAGGGCAGAATTCGAGAGATAAGCGATACCATAAGACGAAACAACATTAGAATAATTGGGATCCCAGAAGAAGAAGAAAGAGAGAGCGGGGCAGAAGGTATACTGGAGCAAATTATAGCAGAGAACTTCCCTAATTTGGGGAAGGAAATAGGCATGAAAATCCAGGAAGCACAGAGAACCCCCCTCAAAATCAATAATAATAGGTTAACTCCCCGACATCTAATAGTAAAACTTACGAGTCTCATAGACAAAGAGAAAATCCTGACAGCAGCTCGGGAGAAGAGATATGTAACCTACAAGGGTAGAAACATTAGATTGGCAACAGACCTATCCACAGAGACCTGGCAGGCCAGAAAGGACAGGCAGGATATATTCAGAGAACTAAATGAGAAAAATATGCAGCCAAGAATACTATATCCAGCTAGGCTGTCATTGAAAATTGAAGGAGAGATCAAAAGCTTCCAGGACAAACAAAAACTAAAGGATTTTGCAAACATGAAACCAGCCCTACAAGAAATCTTGAAAGGGGTCCTCTAAGCAAAGAGAGACCCTAAAAGCAACATAGACCCTGAAGGAACGCAGACAATATATGGTAACAGTCACCTTACAGGCAATACAATGGCACTAAATTCCTATCTTTCAATAGTTACCGTGAATGTAAATGGGCTCAATGCCCCTATCAAAAGACACAGGCTAATAGTCTGGACTAAAAAACAAGACCCATCGATTTGCTGTCTGCAAGGGACTCATTTTAGAACCACAGACACCCCCAGATTGAAAGTGAGGGGGTGGAAAACCATTTACCATGCTAATGGACACCAAAAGAAAGCTGGGGTGGCAATCCTTCTATCAGACAAATTAGATTTTAAACCAAAGACTGTAATAACAGATGAGGAAGGACACTATATCTTACTTAAAGGATCTATCCAACAAGAAGATCTAACAATTGTAAATATCTATGCCCCTAACATGGGAGCAGCCAATTATATAAGGCAATTAATAACAAAAGCAAAGAAACACATTGACAACAATACAATAATATTGGGGGACTTTAACATCCCCCTCACTGAAATGGACAGATAATCTAAGCAAAAGATCAACAAGGAAATAAAGACTTTAAATGACACACTCGACCAAATGGACTTCATAGACATATTCAGAACATTCCACCCCAAAGCAATGGAATACACATTCTTCTCTAGTCCCCATGGAACATTCTCCAGAATAGATCACATCCTAGGTCATAAATCACGTCTCAACCGGTAACAAAAGATTGGGATCATCCCCTGCCTATTTTCAGACCACAATGCTCTGAAACTAGAACTCAATCACAAGAGGAAAGTCGGAAAGGACTCAAATACATGGAGGCTAAAGAGCATCCTACTGAAGAATGAATGGGTCAACCAGGAAATTAAAGAAGAATTAAAAAAATACATGGAAACTAATGAAAATGAAAACACACTGTTCAAAATCTTTGGGATGCAGCAAAGGCAGTCCTAAGAGGAAAGTATATAGCAATACAAGCCTTTCTCAAGAAACAAGAAAGGTCTCAAGTACACAACCTAACCCTACACCTAAAGGAGCTGGAGAAAGAACAGCAAATAAAGCCTAAACCCAGCAGGAGAAGAGAAATAATAAAAATCAGAGCAGAAATCAATGAAATAGAAACTAAAAGAACAGTAGAACAGATCAACGAAACTAGGAGCTGGTTCTTTGAAAGAATTAACAAGATTGATAAACCCTTGGCCAGACTTATCAAAAAGAAAAGAGAAAGGACCCAAATCAACAAAATCATGAATGAAAGAGGAGAGATCACAACCAACAACAAAGACATACAAGCAATAATAAGAACATATTATGAGCAACTCTATGCCAGCAAATTAGATAACCTGGAAGAGATGGATGCATTCCTAGAGATGTATCAAGTACCAAAACTGAACCAGGAGGAAATAGAAAACCTGAACAGACCAATAACCACTAAGGAAATTGAAGCAGTCATCAAAAATCTCCCAACAAACAAAAGTCCAGGGCCAGATGGCTTCCCAGGGGAATTCTACCAAACATTTCAAGAAGAATTAATACCTGCTCTTCTGAAACTGTTCCAAAAAATAGAAATTGAAGGAAAACTTCCAAACTCATTTTATGAGGCCACCATTACCTTGATCCCAAAACCAGGCAAAGACCCCATCAAAAAGGAGAATTACAGACCAATATCCCTGATGAACATGGATGCAAAAATTCTCACCAAAATACTAGCCAATAGGATCCAACAGTACATTAAGAGGATTATTCACCACGACCAAGTGGGATTTATCCCTGGGCTGCAAGGTTGGTTCAACATCCGCAAATCAATCAATGTGATACAATACATTAACAAAAGAAAGAACAAGAATCATATGATCCTCTCAAGAGATGCAGAAAAAGCTTTTGCCAAAGTACAGCATCCTTTCTTGATCAAAACTCTTCAGAGTATAGGGATCGAGGGTACATACCTCAATATCATAAAGCCATCTATGAAAAACCTACAGCGAATATCATTCTCAATGGGGAAAAACTGAGAGCTTTCCCCCTAAGGTCAGGAACGCGGCAGGGATGTCCACTATCACCACTGCTCTTCAACACAGTATTGGAAGTCCTAGCCACAGCAGACAACAAAAAGAAATCAAAGGCATCCAAATTGGCAAAGAAGAAGTCAAACACTCACTCTTTGCAGATGATATGATACTTTATGTGGAAAACCCAAAAGACTCCACCCCAAAACTGCTAGAACTCATACAGGAATTCAGTCAAGTGTCAGGATATAAAATCAATGCACAGAAGTCAGTGGCATTCCTATACACCAACAACAAGACAGAAGAAAGAGAAATTAAGGAGTCGATCCCATTTACAATTGCACCCAAAACCATAAGATACCTAGGAATAAATCTAACCAAAGAGACAAAGGATCTGTACTCAGAAAACTATAAAATACTCATGAAAGAAATTGAGGAAGACACAAAGAAATGGAAAAACGTTCCATGCTCATGGATTGGAAGAACAAATATTGTGAAGATGTCAATGTTACCTAGAGCAATCTACACATTCAATGCAATCCCCATCAAAATACCATGCACTTTTTTCAAAGAAATGGAATCCTAAAATTTGTATGGAACCAGAAAAAATCCTGCATAGCCAGAGGAATGTTGAAAAAGAAAAGCAAAGCCGGCAGCATCACAATTCTGGACTTCCAGCTCTATTACAAAGCTGTCATCATCAAGACAGCATGGTACTGGCACAAGAAGAGACACATAGATCAATGGAACAGAATAGAGAGCCCAGAAATGGACCCTCAACTCTATGGTCAACTCATCTTTGACAAAGCAGGAAAGAATGTCCAATGGAACAAAGACAGTCTCTTCACAAATGGTGTTGGGAAAATTGGAGAGCCACATGCAGAAGAATGAAACTGGACAATTTCCTTACACCACACACAAAAATGGACTCCAAATGGTTGAAAGACCTCAATGTGAGACAGGATTCCATCAAAATCCTAAAGGAGAACACAGGCAGCAACCTCTTTGACCTCAGCCGAAGCAACTTCTTCCTAGACACATCACCAAAGGCAAGGGAAGCAAGGGTAAAAATGAACTATTGGGACTTCATCAAGATAAAAAGCTTTTGCACAGCAAAGGAAATAGTCAACAAAACCAAAAGACATCTGACGGAATGGGAGAAGATATTTGCAAATGACATATCAGATAAAGGGGTAGTATCCAAAATCTATAAAGAACTCATCAAACTCAACACCGAAAGAACAAAGAATCCAATCAAGAAATGGGCAGAAGACATGAACAGACATTTTTCCAAAGAAGACATCCAAATGGCCAACAGACACATGAAAAAGTGCTCAATATCGCTCAGCATCAGGGAAATCCAAATCAAAACCTCAATGAGATACCACCTCACACCAGTCAGAATGGCTAAAATTAACAAGTCAGGAAACGACAGATGTTGGCGGGGATGCGGAGAAAGGGGAACCCTCCTACACTGTTGGTGGGAATGCAAGCTGGTGCAGCCACTCTGGCAAACTGTATGGAGGTTCTTCAAAAAGTTGAAAATAGAGCTACCATATGATCCAGCAATTGCACTATTGGGTATTTACCCCAAAGATACAAAAGTAGGGATCCGAAGGGGTACGTGCACCCCGATGTTTAAGCAGCAATGTCCACAATAGCCAAACTGTGGAAAGAGCCAAGATGTCCATCAACAGATTACTGGATAAAGAATAGGTGGTATATATATACAATGGAATATTATGCACCCATCAAAAGGAATGAGATCTTGCCTTTTGCAACGACGTGGATGGAACTGGAGGGTATTATGTTGAGTGTAATAAGTCAAACAGGGAAAGACATGTATCATATGATCTCACTGATATGAGGAATTCTTAATCGCAGGAAACAAACTGAATGTTGTTGGAGTGGGGTTGGGGTGGGAGGGATGGGGTGACTGGGTGATAGACACTGGGGAGGGTATGTGCTCTGCTAAGCGCTGTGAATTGTGCAAGACTGTTGAATCTCAGATCTGTACCCCTGAAACAAATAATGCAATATATGTTAAGAAAAAAAAGAAGAAGAAGAAGAAGGTAGCCAGAGGGGAAGAATGAAGTGGGGGAAATTGGAGGGGTAGACGAACCATGAGAGACGATGGACTCTGAAAAACAAACAGGGTTCTAGAGGGGAGGGGGTTGGGAGGATGGGTTAGCCTGGTGGTGGGTATTGAGGAGGGCACATTCTGCATGAAGCAATTCGTGTTATGCACAAACAATGAATCATGGAACACTTCATCTAAAACTAATGATGTAATGTATGGGGATTGACATAAGAATAATAAAAATATATATAAAAAAAAGAATGTGTTGTGTGTACACACACACACACACACACACACTGGAATATTACTCAACCATAAAATGGAATGAAATCTTGCCATTTGCCACAACATGGATGGAGCTAGAGAGTATTATGCTAAGTGAAATAAGTTGGTCAGAGAAAGACAAATACCATATGATTTCACTCATGTGTGGAACTTAAGAAACAAAACAAATGAGCAAAAGAAGAAAAAGAGAAAGAGAGAAATCTAGAAACAGACTCTTAACTGTAGAGAAAAAACTGATGGTTACCAGAGGGGAAGGGGATGGTGGATGGGTGAAGTAAGTGATGTGGATTATATAGTACACTTATCATGATGAAAAATAAAATTAAATTTAAAAAGTAAAAAAAGAAATTGGAGACTGGCCACATTATTTTAGTAAATGGTAGCTTAATCATAATTCGATCTGAACTTACAAATAAATGACCATTTGTATAATATTTTCTTTATTAAAAAGCCATACAATTGGAACAAACCAACTGACAATAACATGTTTTCTAGGCAAATTCCAGGAGAAGTTAGAGCATCATAGCACAATGTGTGACCCGTGGGTCTTCTACCCCTTTCAGAGCTTCAATACTCTAAGTAATAATGTCTATCATTACAAGCCAAACATAGTGTGAGACCGTCAGAGCTTTCTGAACTGCTGCTGTATTAACAATCATTTTAGTTTAGCTGTATTTAATTGTTTTCTAATAGTTCTTAACCAGATTCCAGATAAATAAATACTTGTTTGCTGTATGAAAGTTTAGAGAACTACTTTATAATTCTAATGAGGCAGAATACTACTCGCATGTTAACTGACAACCTACAGGACATCTATCAGAAGGCACCTCATCATAAAAAAGAAAAAAATAATACAGCCAAGAGGCCAGAAGGGGGAGCACTCATGCCCTCACATTCCTAAACTTCAGACCCCAGAAGGAAGGTACCTTGCATTTTTCCATCAGTAAGAAGTCTACTTTACTAGATCCAGAAGAAGTAGGGAAGATTTTCTCCTTGCCAGACAACAGTCCAACCAATGAGAAACTGCCACAACTCAGCCAATGAGAAATCACCACTCTAAACTCTCATCCTCCCTCAATAGACTTTCATAAAAGCAGCCCCTCTCAACTTCTTCCTTTTTCTGTATAAATGGTTCCTCTCCTTTGTCCTTCAGACTTGCCTTTAGTTTGGCCATAGCCTGCATGTCTCAAATTGCAATTCCTCTGCCATTCTCAAATAAATCTATTTTGCTGGTAAAATAACTTTTATTTTCAAGCTTGACAATTTCTAACCTATGTACTCACACAATTGCATAAAGAGATCTTTGTATTTTGCATGTCAATAAAAAAGACAAAAAAAGGTTGAAAAGCCCAAAAAAACCCCCCAAAATAAAAAAACACTTAGATCCAAATCAGCTTTGCCACTGATTTCTGTGTAAATCTGGAGAAGTTATTAGACATACAAGGACATGAAGCTTAAAATTTTTTTCTCACCTTTCCCTTCTATCTCTTCAGTAAAAATACTGGAGAAAGATGGAATTGAACCAAATTCCTAAGACCTATAATCCACTTATGTAATAACTAACCCATATAATGTACAATATTGGTGCTATTAACCTATGCCCCAGTTTCTGATTATGAACCTAAAAGAGCATCACACTCTAGGATATACTTTCGAGAAATAATTTAACACACTTTATATTGATATTGGAAAATAACTAAGAAGCTATGGAAGAACCCACATAGTAAAAAGATGGATTTAGATCATTTGCTGTTGATAAAGGGTTCCACTTGTCATTTATCTGTGATCTAAAGACCTACCATGTAGAAAGCACATCATTTGAGTATTTTATTTTTCAGTATTTGTGTCAGATCATATTTTCCAAAAGTGGACATAACAGTATTTCCCATCCCACAATTATTTCACAATGTGTCCTTGGTGCTCCTGTCATGGGGAGGTGGGGGCCCTGTCCCTTTTCCTGAATCTAGGCCGGCTTGTGACTCAAGTATAATTGATGAATGTGGCAGGAGTGCCATTACGTGACTCCTGAGGCTATGTCAGAAAAGTCTGTGCGACTTGTGTCTTCTGCTGGAAAACTCACCTTGGCGCCCTGAGCAGTCACTGAGGAAGCCCAACACCTCGAGGCTGCCATGCTGCAAGGAAGCCCAATGCAGCCCAAATGGAGAGTTCCTGAGGTTTAACAGTGCTTCCCAGCTGATGCCCAGCTGCCCAAATTCCCTAATCTTCCAGCTCTGACTGCACCCTAACAACAGACCAGAGTTGGACATACCCAGCTGTCTTCTTCCAAATTGCCAACTCTCAGAAACTGCAAGCATTTTATGCTACTAAGTTTTGGGGTAATCTACATGTAGCAATAGGGAGCCACAGCTATCTGTGACTTAATCTGACTGTCTACAGTTTCCCATCTAGTCTTCTAGATCACAGGAAACACCACTGGTGCAGATCAGGTTCTGAGGCCATACAGAAATGCCATATCTGATCTCTGATCCTTATTCTGAACTCTCTGCCTACAAGATCCCTTCTTTCTACTTCTTCTCTGGTCTAACCCTTCCATCTTTTGAGTCCTGGCTGAACCTTGCCACAGCACCCCCACCCCTAGCTCTGACTGAGGTCTCTCCAAGCCCCACAGCCCTTGTACCCACCGTATCATCCTGCTTGCATGCATGCAGAGGAAGTGAAGCCCCTTCCCATCAGACAAGCCCTTGAGGGTACAGTGAAGGTCCACAGGTTTTCCTCTTATCTCTGACATCTAACACAAGATAGAGCACATGGTAGGCACTTGAGATATGTTGAATGAATTACTTCTAAAGAGTCTCCACTGTTGTGGGCTGTAGAACCATGGGAGAGGGTTTGCATGAGTGTGTGCAGATGAGAGGGTGGGAACTCACTCAAACTGGGGATGCTGGGCAGGAGCACAGAAAGGCTTTTTCCAGAGAAGCGCAGGGGGCTGAGACAAAGTCAAGGAAGGGCAAACATTGACTAAGCACCTCCTACCGTGTGCCAGGCTCTAGGCACAGGATGTAAGAATACAAAATAGAGAAAAAAATAACATCTTTTCTAAAATTTTTAGTTTGCTCTAACCCAAATGGTAATAACTGATCAATTAGAACATTAGAAAAGTACTTAAGGAAAGAAATAAAATCTGCATATAAGGTTGGGGTCTCTTCTCCAGTCTTTTCCAAACACACATGAATTTTTCTCCCTCTGCACATAAGTACATGCAATTTTGAGTCCTGCGTCATCACTGCAACCTGAGCATGCATTACTCACTTTGCATGAACACCCCTTACTCCACTTTTACAAGGCCCCAGGTTTCCCACTTTCCACAAAGCATGTATGAACATGTAACCAAAAAACTTTATCCAGACCTCTGATTATTTCCATAGGATAGATTTTTATTTTTTTAGTGCAAAAGTAGCACATGTTTATTTTTATAAATTTATTTTTTTCCAGCTCATTTATTTGCTTTATTTCAGAGTTAGTCAGAGTCATGGGACTCACAGTTCTAGTATTTTAAACTTTTGGATGTTTGTGCCCCAGTGCTTGCCCAGAGAAGAAGGGGGAGGGACTGTCTAGATCCCTGGGTGCTCTTTGGGCTGCTAGAGCTGCCCTACCTCCAGGGGCTTCTTCTGATGTGTCCATTTTGTCTCTTCTAAATATCTATCTATCTTTTTGAAGGTAGGAAGTTAGTTTATTCTCATGACCAGAGTCCAAAGAGATTTCTACATCCCACTTTTTCTTTCTTTGCAGTTCTTTATGTATAATCATACAGAAAATAATGTCCACCAAAAATATAAATTTAAACCATACCAGTGTGTATAATATAAAAAACAAAACAAAAAACAAAACATGCAAGTTCCTACTCCTGCCCTATTCCTCATAGCTACTGTTGATAATTTGGGGAATAGCCTTCCAACATGTTTTGAATGAATATATGAACCACACCCCCCCACACACACAGAGTAACACATTCACACAATTTTTAACATATTTCTCTCTAGATTTCGATCTTTATTAGCTTGTCACGGACATGCATCTGTATACATACCAGGCATGGTCCTGGCCCATGGACCAAGTATTGAGTCTGTCCTATTATTTATTGGAAGAACTTCATTAGTTTACATATTTAATCCCTTCATGACAGACATTTAGGGTTTTTTCCCCTGATATTTCATTACTTTAAGTCTAGATGCACATATTTTGCAGGTATCTCAGAATTGTTGCTTAGCGGGTTCACGTATGGGATCCAGGAGGTAATAGAAGGATCTGGATGAACATTTCATGATAGCTTTTGAGACAAGTGCTGACTCAACTCCTCTCCCGCACAGAGAACCAAGGAGCTCACGTCTGCCTCAGGTGTCCTTACTGACTTGAGCAGCACCATCTTTGAATCTATGCAATTGTTTTGGAAGGACGATGTATCTTCCCAAACTCAATTCTGTATTTTCACAAGTGAGGATAAACACTTTTGCATATATTTATATATTAGTCATTTATATTTCTTCTCAACTTCTCCTCCATGGCATGTGCTCAGTTTTTGATGAGGTTGTTTGGGGTTCCTACTCTACAAGGATGAAATATTTGTTACATTTGTCACAAATGTTTATTTCCAGGTTATTTTATGCTTTTTAATTTTGCTCATAGTGTTGTTGCACAGAATGAATAACATATATTTGGTTAATCTTTATCAATACTCTCATTTAGAAATGCTGCTAAGAATTCAACTGCAGGCTGAATTTATTTAAGTTTTTATATATATTTATCAATGCTTCTCTTTTTATATTCATTCAGAAATTTTTTCTGATGTGGAGAGATATAATTCGACTTTATACCCAAACAGCCAACTTCCTAAATTCTAGTTGTTGACCAATAGAACTCTTCCCCTAATTGTCATGCTGCCTTTGCCAATATAATAACCTCTGAGGGGTCAGAAGCTATTCCAGAGTTCTCTATCTTACCTATCACAGCAGACCGAATGTGATCACAAATTCTTTGACGTGTCTCCCTTCAGGAAGTTGGATCTAATTTGCCTCTCCTTCAATATGGGCTGGCTTAGAGACTTGCCTCTAACCAACAAAATGGGATTGGGCTGAATAAGCCTGTACACTGCGCCTCATTCATGCTCACTCTTGAAGCACCAGCCAGGGCACATGAAATCTGTCTACCTTGAGTCTGCCTTGCTGTGAGGAAGCCCCAGGTAGAGGCAACATGTAGGCACTCCAGGTGATAGTCCCAGCTAAGTCCAGCATTCAAGCAAGCCCAGCCCAGGCACCTGAGAGATGGAGTGAAGAAGCCTCCAGTGACTACAATGCCAGCCATCAGTCTTCAGAGCTGAAGCCCCAAACATTATGGAGCAGAGACAAGGCATCTCTGCTCTGCTTTCTCTGAATTTCTGACCCACATATCCATAAGCACTAAGTTCTGGGGGCAGTTTATTGTCAACAATAGATAACCAGAACAATCTGTCAGTTATTTGCTAGTAATTAGAACCTTAGAGCTCCAACGAATGTGAGGTTGTCTTTACTGTG
Source organism: Mirounga angustirostris (assembly GCF_029215605.1). Lineage (NCBI taxonomy): Eukaryota > Metazoa > Chordata > Mammalia > Carnivora > Phocidae > Mirounga > Mirounga angustirostris. The sequence goes on from NW_026991718.1 coordinate 89,227,571, forward strand.
ATAAAAAGACACAACATAAAATTTACCATCTTAACCATTTCCATGCACGTAGTTCAGTAGTGTTAAGTAATAGTCACATTGTGGATCAGATCTCCAGAATTAATTTTTTAGCACCATTAAATAATAATAAAGGATGGATCCTTTTTTTGCCTTTCGCAATAACTCCTTAAAGGAGGGTGGTAGGTATGTTCTCCATTTTACAGATGAGAAAGCACCAGAGTCAATGGCCTCATCTTGTCCCCTGGGATCTTAAGTGGAGGGCATCTGGATCATCTGGTACCCATAGCACAGTTCTTGCCCAGAAATGGGGTGATTGTGAGCATGAGAAGCAGTTAAGCAACGGGTCTCACCATTGTGGGTTTTTTAATTAAGATATAATTGATATATAACATTATATTAGTTTCAAGTGTACAACATAATGATTCAAAATTTGTATATATTGCAAAATGATCACCACAGTAAATCTAGAAAATCCATCACCATGCATAGTTACACTTTTTTTCTTGTAATGAGAACTTTTAAGATCTACTCTCAGCAACTTTCAAATATTGAACATAGTATTATTGGCTATAGTCACCATGTTGGACATTACATTCCCCAGGACTTATTAATTTTATAATTGGAACTTTGACCATCTTCACCCATTTACCCCACTTACCCACCCCCTCCTCTGACAACCACCAATCTGTTTTCAGTACTTATGAGTTCAGTGTTTGTTTAGTGAGTTTAGTTTTTGGTTTTTGTTTTTTTTTAGATTTCACATATAAGTGAGATCATACAGTATTTGTTTTTTTATGTCTTATTTCACCTAGCATAATTCCCTCAAGTTTCATCCATGTTGTCACAAATGTCAGGATTTCCTTCTTTTTTATGGCAGAATAATATTCCTCTGTGTGTGTGTGTGTGTGTGTGTGTGTATGTATACAACTTCTTTATCCATCCATTCATTGATGGGCACTTAGGTTGCTTTCCATGTCCTGGCTACTGTAAATAATGCTTCAATGAACATGGGGCTGCAGATATTTTTTTGGGTTACAACCTAACCCTTTCTTTGGACAAATACCTAAAAGTGGAATTGCTAGATTACATAGTAGTTCTATTTTTTTTTTTTTTGAGGGGTCTCTATACTGCTTCTTATAGTAGTTGCCCAATTTACATTCCCACCAATAGTGCACAAGGGTTCTTTTTTCTCCACATGCTATTTCTTGTCTTTTTGATAATAGCTATCCTAACAGGTGTGAGGTGGTATCTCATTATGGATTTGATTTATATTTCCCTGATGATCAGTGATGTTGAGCACCTTTTCATGTACCTGTTGACTTCTGTATGTCTTCTTTGGAATAATGTCTATTCAGATCTTCTGCCCATTTTTAATCAAATTGTTTGGGTTTTTGTTATTCAGTTCTACGAGTCTTTTATATATTTTGGATATAACCCCCATCAGATATATGATTTGCAAATGTTTTCTCCCATTTGTTAGGTTTCTTTTTCATTTTGTTGATGATTTCCTTTACTGTGCAGAAACTTTTAAGTTTGATATTGTTCCACTTACTGTTTCCTTTTGTTGACTTTGCTTTTGGTGTCAAATCCAAAAATCATTGCCAAAACCAATGGCAAGGAGGTTACTACTTATATTTTCTTTTAGGAATTTTATAGTTTCAGGTCTTATGTTCAAATCTTTGGCCCATTTGAGTTAATTCCTCTGTATGATATAAGATGGTGGTCCAGTTTTCCCGACACCATTTATTGAAGAGATAGTTCTTTTGCCATTATATATTCTTGGCTCCTTTGTCATAAATTAATGGACCAAATATGCATGGGTTTATTTTGGGCTCTCTATTCTGTTCCATTGATCTACACATCTTTTTGTGCCAGTATCATACTGTTTTAATTATTATAGCTTTGTAACAGAGTTTGAAATCAGGAAGCATGATGCTTCCATCTTTGTTCCTTTGGTTTTGGCTATTCAGGGTCTTTTGTAGTTTCATACAAATTTTAGGATAGTTAGTTCTCTATGTGAAAAAAGCCATTGGAATTTGAAAGGGATTTCATTGAATATATAGATTGTTTTGGGTGGTATGGACATTTTAACAATACTAATTCTTTAAATCCATTTGCACAGAGTATCCTTCCATTTATTTGTGTCTTCTTCAATTTTTATCATCAATGTCTTATAGTTTTTAGTGTACAGGTCTTTCACTTACTTGGTTAAATTTATTCCTAGGTATTTTATTCTTTTTGGTGCAATTGTAAATCAATTTTTTTCTTAATTTCTCTTTCTGACAGTTTGTCATCAGTGTATAGAAAAGTAACAGATTTTTGTATATTGATTTTGTATCCTACAACTTTACTGATTTTGAGTGTGGTTATGTGGAGTCTTTAGTGTTTTCTAAGTAGTGACACCTGCAAGTAGTGACAATTTTAATTCTTTCCAATCCGGATACCTTTTATTTCTTTTTCTTACCTAATTGCTCTTGTTAGGACATCCACTACTATGTTGAATAAAAGTGGTGAGAATGGGAATCCCTGTCTTGTTCCTGATCTTAGAGGAAAAGCTTTCAGCTTTTCACTGTTGAGTATGATGTTAGAAGTGGGCTCATCATATATTGGTCTTTAATATGTTGAAATACATTCCCCTTATACCCACTTTGTTGAGTTTTTATCATAAATGGATGTTGAATTTTGCCAAATACATCCGTCTTTTTCTGCATCTATTGAGATGATCATATAATTTCTCTCCTTCATTTTGTTAATGTGATGTACCACATTGATTTGCAGATGCTGAACCATCTTTGCATCCAGGGATATCCCACTTAATCATGGTGTGTGATCCTTTTAATGTATTGTTAATTTTGGTTTGCTAATATTCTGTTGAAGATTTTTGTCTCTAAGTTCATCAGGGATACTGTGATTTTCTTTTCTTGTGGCATCCTTGTCTAGTTTTGGCATCACTTGCCTTATACAATGAGTTTGGAAGTGGTCCCTCCTCTTTTTTTGGAAGTTTGGGAAGGACAGACATTAATTCTTCCTTAAATGTTTGGTAGAATTATCAGTGAAGTTATCTGGTCCTGGACTTCTGCTTGCTGGGAGATTCTAGAATCTTTTCATTTTGCTTTCAAATCTGAAACTCCATACCCATTAAACAATTCCCCCTTTTCCCTCTCTCCCATTTCCTAGTAACCACTGATCTATATTTTGTATCTACGTATTTGACTCCTCTAGGAACCTCAATAAGTAGAATCATACAGTATTTGTCTTCTTATGAATGGCTTACTTCACTTAGTAAAATTCTTCAAGGTTCATCCATGTTGTAGCATGGATCAGAATTTTCTTCCTTCTTAAGGCTGAATAATATTCCATTGTATATATCCCACATCCTTTTAAATAAAATCATCCATCAATGGACATTTGGGCTGCATCCTTGAGTTCTACCTCTTGGCTCTCATGAATAATGCTATTAACATGAGTGTGCAAATATCTCTTCAAGATTCCACTTTGAATTATTTTGGATATATACTCAGAAATGGGATTGCTGGATCATATAGTAATTCTATGTTTATTTTTTTTGAAGAACCTTCCTAGTACTTTCCATAACAACCGCACCATTTTAAAGTCTCACCAACAGTGCACAAGAGTTCCAATTTCTTCACATGCTCTCCAACACTTACTATTTGTTGTTGTTTTTAATTTTATAGTAGCCATCCTAATGGGTATAGTTTTGATGCTCAGTTTTATTATCTGGGAGGACAAGTTCTCCTTCATTCCTCTTCACTTAAAAAAAAACAAAAACAAAACTTCACAGCTTGATTATTCTTTCAGGAAGTTTTGAATAATTGTGTCAAGTTCAAAAGGCAATTATAACATCGGCATTCTGACATAAATGGCATTAAACTTATAAATTAACTTGGTGAAAATAATGTCATCTTGTTACTACTGAGTGTTCTTATCCAAGAGCATGGTATAACTTTCCACTTTTTCAAGTTTTTTCTTATTCCAGGAGTAAAATTCTATAGTTTATTTTGTATGGCTCCTATATATTTCTTGTCAAAATTATTTCTAGATGTTTCTTACTTTGGTTGTTTTGTTAATGCCACACCACAGTGAGGTAGGCCCAGGTAACAAGGAAGCCCAGAGGCAGGGACACTGAACTTTGAGGGAAGGGCACCAGTACTGGCCAAGCTGAGCCTTGAAGGAGATTAGCAGGAGGCACCAACCGAGATGGGGAGAGGCAGGAAAGCATGTAGTGTGTGTGTGTGTGTGTGTGTGTTGGGGGCAGGAATGGCCCAGTGTTCTGGGAACCTAGACAGGTGGAGATGAAACTGGAGGGTGGATAGGATGTCATGGACAGCCTGCTATTATTCCCAGGCAGCCTGTCCTATTTCACTGGAGATGAGAAGGAGATGAAGCACTTCGAGATGAGGACCACTGAGGCAGAGGTGTGTTTTAGAATGCTCCCTCTTCCAAAAGTCCTGGAGGCTGGAACTGAGAAGCACATGGAAGCCGGTAAAGAGACCTTGCAGGAAGCTGCTGAGAGAACCTGGAAGGAGGTGAGTGTCTAGATGGGGCTAAGGTAGAAGAGATGTAAGGGAGAGGTAAAAAATACTGAGAAGAAAAGAAATCTGGAGATGAGGAAGGGGGGAAGAGGTAGGAGCCTAAAAAGCAAGCAGTTTTCTGGTGTGGATATCTGGGTCACTGTGTGTCATCACCAGGAATGGCATGGGCAGGGAACGGGAGGGCCTGGGGAAGGCTGAGAGGGTGTTCTCTGAGGCTGATGCCCCCAAGGGAGATGTTAGTGGGCATGTGGATAGACAAAGCTGAGGCTTGGGAGGGTTTAGGGATAGAGAAAGAAATCTGGGAGCCAGCTGCATTTAAATCACAGCCAAAAGCAAGACCACAGGATAGTTTGGTTAGTTAGAATATGGGCAGTATGAAAAACAGTGGCCTCCTGCGAGGGCTCAGCCCATTCTGTCAGAAAAGGCCTGGTCAGTGAAATCAAGGAGGGTCAAGGAGGGGAAGGAAGAGTCAGAGAAGATAGAAGTTCACAGTCAGGATGGTACTCCCAAGACATCCTCCAGGGCTAAGCCATACCACAGTGGAGACAGAGACCCTTTGATTTGTGCTGTAAGAGACAATGAAGTTCATCTGTGTTTCACTCTCTAAGAAAGGCACCAACTTAGTCTTAAGATGAGAGACGTGAACAATGGGCAGAGTCCAACTCCCTGAAATATATTTTTGAAATATATAAAGTTCTGGATACAAATTCCAGGAAGACCAGCATTTTTGGGCAATGTTGAAGGAGACAAGACATTTGCATCTTCTGGGAAAAGCCTCATGCTGAGAGCAACAAGAGAGCAGAGTGCCCATCCCTGGGTGACCAGCTGTCCTATTTAGTTTATTTTGATGCTCTCTATAAATGTCTGGGGCCCGTGGCATTTAGAGGAAACAGGTTTTCCCCTGTGACTGCTATATGTTCTGCAGGAGATTTCTGTTCTGGTCTTTTCTAGGCACACAACTCCCCGGCCTGGCCTAAACCAGCTTTCCCTTCCCCCATTCCATGGGTAACAGATTGCTGACTTGCTGTAGTCACTATCCTCCAAGGAAACCACCAAAAAGCACAGATGGAGAAATGACCTAATTACATTTTGTACTCCTTGGGCTTCATTGTAAAGTGGAAGTGTCTGCATCTGTTTGTCTGTCCAACTATTATATAGGATGTATTATTGTCCTAACCATTATGCCAGATACTAGCAATGCTAGGAAAACTGAGTGTCATGGGTGAGAAAGCATGAACTTTAGAGACAAACACAGAAACAAACCCTCAAGATTTGGGTCCATGCACAGAAGCCCTACAACTAGCAGTAAAAGGTCACAGAGCGGGTTGAGTAAACCTTCTGGGTCTCAGCCCACCAAGTATATTATGGGGGCATCTCAGGAGGTTGCCAAAGAAATGAAATGGAATAATACACACATTTCAAATCTCCATCCCTCCCCTTCCTTGCTCTTCCCTTCCTCTTCTTTTCTGGGAGAAAGATATGGATAATATAATAAGATACAAGCAGTAGAAGGCATCCACTGGTTATCCTGGTAACCCTCATGACAAGCTACAAACAAGCTCTGCAAGCTTTAATGTGGCCTCCAGACTTGAGCTCACTTGGCTTCTCCAAATTCACTCACTCCCCTCCATTTCATCCAGAAACCAGAATGGTGAGGCTGCCCCTTTCAGTGCAGCCAGCCCAGTGTTGCTGTGAGGTGCCAGTGGGTGCAACACCTCCCCTCAGAGAGGGAGTGGAAAGTGGAGGTCTATGACTCATGGAGTGGTGTCCATGTCCAGCCCTGAAGAGTCAAATCCTGAGGTCAGGAAGCCTAGAAGACTGCCACGGTGTCATAGGTCCAGACGGGCCAGCCCCTGGCAACTGGAGTATCTGTAGCCATGCAGAAGTGAGGCCTGGTTATGGGCCAGGGCTCGTCTGTCTATGAGCCCTTGCATCACTCACCTCTCACCACCCCCACCACAACAGCCTCAATTTCTACTGAAGTGCCAATGCCTCCACAGCCCATGGCTGCCTCCAATCCACTTCTCTGGTGCCCAAGGGAAAGTGAGTGCCATGTGCCCCATCAAGACTCACAGTCCCCTGCTCTCCTAGCTGGTCATGCCTCCGCCACCTGCCATGTCCACACTCTAGAAACTCATGGTCATTACTGAGCACTTCTTCTGCTCCTAAAGTGGGCTGATTTCACCTTGACACTGCCACTCCTCAGGCCTTGGTATGCAGAGAGCTCATGTGCATACACAGGCCTCTGGGCCCTCACCTGGAAGATGGAGAGACCCTTTCTAGTCTGAGGATGACGTTCCAGAGAGGTCACATGGCTTTCTCCCAGGAGTGCACAGGACAAGCCCAGGAGCATAAATCCTGAGTTTGGGGTGACCTGTCAAGTGTGGAAGCTGAGCTCCTATTCTGCAGAAGCAGAGAAGCTGTGGGGCCTGTGGCCAGACTCAGGAACTGGGCTATGGAAAGGCCCTCAGAAGCTACCAGGAGGATCTACTAGTTCATCTGGGTGCCTGAGGGCCTAGGGTCCCTCCCACCAGGCAAAGTTTCTCCAGCCCTAGAAATCAGCCTAAAATGGGACATAACTTGCAATTCTAAATTGGAGTAGGCAATTTCCGAAGGTCACCAGAAACCTTTGCAGGTACCAAGGGACAAGGGCAAAGAAAGAGGGTGTTTGAGGCTGGACCATGGTCAAAGACCAATGGAGAGAGGGCGCCACCATGCTAGAGCCACTCACTGAGTTGACATGTGCTGGGTGGCCCTGCTGGCCTGCCTGCAGTGCACAACCTCAAAGCAATTACTGGAATCTGGGATGGCAGTATATGTTTGGGACCCAAAAGTCTGAAGGATATGTTTTTCCTGGAAAGGTACTCGCCAAATCAGCTACTCAAGGTCTAGTATCAGGAAAGGAAACTGTATTATTCTGCACATTTTGAGTCAACAAATATATTTTTCCTCTTGCTTTAGAATAGACTGTGATGTTCCAAAATGCTCCTATTCACAGCCAATATACTTACACCAAGAAATACTCAGATTTACCATCGTGCCAATGAATATTATGCAAGAGGATCCCACCAAGAAGGGTCAAAGGGAAGGACAGAAGGATCAAGACCGTCAAATCAGTGCCCCCACTCTTATTCTGAGTCACTGATGGGACGCTGTTGCAGGTTGCATGGCCTTCCCCTCCCAGAGGCAGTTAGAAGAGAATTCCAAGAGCCTTGATGATCTAATTCTGAATAAAGAACAACAATGTGGTTGCCCCATGTGTAAAGGTGGGACACTTATATCCATGGCTTTAAAAAACAACAATCAATATAAGAATAAAAGGCAGAGAATGAACTTAGAAACAACAAAACAGATGATTCCCCTTTACTTAAAATCAGCTTCTACCAGGAATCCACGTTTGTGAGGGAGTTCAGTGCACTGCACTGCACTGGAGTGCTGATAAGGAATGTGCTGTGTTTCTGGGTTTAGTGTAGAAAGGAAAGCTGTGGAATAGTATGCATATTAATTAATCCATTCATAGCTCTTTGTGGAGGAACTGCTTGTGCCCAAGGGCACTATGGGAAAAGAAAGAGATTGGGGGAGTAAAGGGAAAATAGGATTGCATGCAGACAAGAGACACTGGCACGAATTCCAGGACTGGGCTGGGAGTGGTGGCACTGGCCAGTGCAGGGGCCTGTCCACCATCTGTGTGCACGCGGAGGCTACAAGACATCTGGAGCAGCTGAGTGGCTCTTTTTTTTTTTTTTTATGATTTTATTTACTTATTTGAGAGCTAGAGTGAGAGCATACATAGAGGGAGAGTGAGAAGCAGACTCCCTGCTGAGCAGGGAGCCCCGTGTGGGGCTCGATCCCAGGACCCTGGGAGCATGACCTGAGCTGAAGGCAGACTGAGCCACCCAGGCATCCCAGCTGAGTGGCTCTTAAAATACATCTATGAATGTCTGAGCTACTAACACAGGCCAGACCCTGTGCTTAGATGGTGTCCAAACCCACTGCACACTGTTAACCTGTCACATCTCAACTTTCCTGACTGCCCTACAGGACGCGGCCCCATTACCCCAACTGGTAAGCACAAGGTCCCTTCTAAAGGAAACACACGGGGAAGGGGCCAAGGCTGAGATTTCAGATATTAAGGTTGCCTACAGAAACGTCCCCCTTATCCGTGGTTTCGCTTTCCGCAGTTTTAGTTACACACTGTCAGCTGAGGTCCAGAAGCAGATGATCCTCCTTCTGACAGGCAGTAAGAAGGTCAACAGCCTACTCCATTCCCTTCACTTCACCTCATCACGTGGGCATTTTATCATCTCACATCATCCCTGGAAGGGTGAGTACAGTTCAGTAAGATATTTTAAGAGACAGAGAGGGAGACCACATCCACATAACTGTTACTACAGTGTATTGTTATAATTATTCTATTTTATTATTAGCATCATTGTTAATCTCTTCCTGTGCCTAACTGATAAATTAAACTTTACCATAGATATGTATGTATAGGAAAAAACATAGTGTATATAGGGTTTGGTACTATCCACTGTTTCAGACATCCACTGGGTGTGGTGGAACACGTCCCCTGCAGATAAAGGGAACAACTATTTATTTAAGGCAAGTTTAGGCACTGCAAATGACAAAATAATTGGTAGCAATCTATGGTAGGTGCAGTTGGGCATCCTCAGGGTCCCTTCTAATGCTAAGTACAGTCTGAGGCCACCCCTCAGCAATGCTACTGGCTTTCCTAACCCTGTCCCAGGACTTAAGCCCATTAGGACCCCAAAAGCAAATCCTCTTATTTCAAACACCTACGCCAACTGAGAGCCTGTGCCACCAAGGTCTGAGGATAAGGTCATAAGAATAAGTTAAAAACTGAAAATTGTAGGGGCGCCTGGGTGGCTCAGTGGGTTAAGTGTCTGACTCTTGATTTCAGCTCAGGTCACGATCTCAGGGTTGTGAGATCCAGCCCTGTGTCGGGCTCCTTGCTGGGTATGGAGCCTGCTTGGGATCTCTCTCTCCTTCTCCTTCTGCCCCCTCACCCCCTTGCTCACACTCGAGCTCCCTCTCTCTCAAAAACAAAAACAAACAAAAACCCTGCATATTGTACACATGGCAGAAAGGTGAGTTCATGTAACATTTTTTTTCTTTGCTTCCCTGAGCAGAGGTGAAGCTCCAGAATATTTGAGGTAAAATGTTTTTTCTCTTTCAGAAGTATCTTTAAAGTTGAGGCAATGAAATAAAACATTTGTAGTTCTAATTGTCTGGAATGTTTGTTTGCTTTTTTGTTTTGTTTTGGACACTGACATTCCCCGATCAAGAGAAGATTAAAGAGGAACAGATGGGAGGCATGTTTGAAAGTGGCTAGCCAGTGAAGGTCAAAGGTTTGAGAAGCAATGATTTTTTATCATATGAATTTAAACGAAGCGGGCCCTTTCTGAAAGGCTCACCGTGCAATCAGGAAATGCCTCCATTCCCTCTTCCACGGAGTCACACCCCCTAAAGGCCACTACATTATAGCATTATCAAGACCTAAGTTTCAAATGACTGTGAGCACACAAGAATCGATTGAGAACTAAAAACTCAAAATGTTTCACAACAACTGAACATTGATTTGAGCCTCCAGGGCAAAACTCCCCATCTCTCTGTAATAATGTTAATTGAACTCCTAGATAAATTCTTCTCATGTGAGTAAATATGCAAAGCTGTCCCCTGGGCTGGTCTGAACTATGCTTCCAGAAGAAGCTTCTATCTTCCGTATATATTCTACACATATATAATGTTTCCTGTTCATGTTATGCTTGGTCTGCCCGTTATCTCCGATCCCAGTGCTTATTTGTCACTGTTGGTCTTCAGTATTTTATGTAATGCAACCTAACAGGTTATTTATCATAAAATGATTTAAGATGACTTGGACTTTTGATCTAAGCAAAGTTCGTAACTTAAATTACCATGTGCTTTGGTGCTTTGTGGCTTGTTGATAATCTCTATTAAAATGTTTTCTCCTAGAGACCATGCATCATGTAATTTTTATAATGTGATATGAGTCAAAATTGAGTTGTGTTAAGGATATATTTCTGCTCACATGCCTCTCCTGTATACTCCCTCTAAACCCCACATGACGTGAATGTCTGCACCACTCAGGCACGTTCTTACATGAGAACCCACGCCCGCATGGACGAATGCGCACCATAGTCACTCTGACTCTTGCTGAAGATGCAAGTGCAGAGCAGGGTCTGTTCTGAGCTCTCAGAGGGCCATGGGGATGCAACTTCACCCAGAGAGACTTGCAGTTAAGACACTAAAATGTTCTCAATCCCGTCTTCCCTGTTTAAAAAAACTGTGTCAACCATAACCATTTTGTTTTCAAAATCCTGGAAAGCACAAAAATGAAAAGAAACAGAAGCTCAGAAGAGCTAAGTGAGCAGTCTAAGATCAACCAAAAGGCAAGTGGCAGAACCCAGAGTCTGAAACCTAAGCTCCTCACAGGCCCTCCAGAAAAGGCAGTGGGGTGGGTAGCCACAGACTTGGGAACATCCCAAATGTGTATCCCCCACTCGGTCCCCCTGCACACTCAGCTGAAATCCACTACACCGGCTGGCGAATAAAACCACCATGGAGGTACTGATTGTAGCCTAGTGCCTGAAAGGATTACCCAGCCCCTTTTAAAAACACATTTATGAACTCTCAGGAATAACTGGAAATGTCTAAGCATCTTGCAAAGAGAATGTTGAAAAATCACATTTGTTAAAACCACCTGCTACTACCTTCATTATTCCAATTCTGGTGGCATCGGCAGGAACTTGGTCAGTCTATCTTTAATGTTTGGAATTTTTAGTGTATGCACATCTTCAATGTTTTGCTTTTTTGACATGTTGGCGCAACATGTGCAGTGTAGATGCTGGGTCCAAAGCTACGGCTCCAGTACCACCTCACATCAGCGTGTTTTCAGCAAAATAGCCTCAGGACTTCCCATTGAATGAACAGGTTGTTTTGCTGCTGATTTAGCCCCACTGCTTTGCTGATGCTGACAAATGAACACCCCACTCTTCAATCCTTGCCACCTTCACCCACTCACTAAAAGAATCTTGCTGGTAACATGAAGTCTGCTCAAGCTACAGGTCACAGTATTGCAATTAGTCCATGTTGGTCATGAGACTCTCCAATGTGCCTGGGGGGCCTGCAAAGGCCAAAATGAGGGGCTCAGGGCCATGCTGGTATCATGGAAAGACAAGATTTTGTTTAAAACTGCTCACTTACAGGATGGTTATTCATATTGCAAAAGGTTAACTAAGGATGCCTTTAAAGAATGCACTTTATAAAGGTATTCAAAAGTCTGACTGAATCCTCCAAGAACACTGACAATTTTTAGGAGCAGCTTTTATATAAAGGAAGGCACAGAGGTGGCAGGGTGGGAAGGAGCCGTGTAAGAATGTGGTGGGGAATCACTTCCCATTGTCTCTGGAGGCCTCACCCTGCTATTCGTCTCCAGCCAACAGAAACCACATTTGGACTCAAACCTTTGTAAGCAGAGTATCTCCCTAGAGGTGGTATCAGATGTGACTGGTGTGATGACCAAACATTTTCTAATTGAGAGATGAAATATTCAGTACTGCTCACGAACCCCAGAATAGCACCGACTAGTGTCTTGGATAGAAAACTTACATAAGAAAATACCATTTTATTATCTTTTTTTTTTATTTTTTTTTTAAAGATTTTATTTATTTATTTGAGAGAGAGAGAATGAGATACAGAGAGCATGAGACAGGGGAGGGTCAGAGGGAAAAGCAGACTCCCTGCCGAGCAAGGAGCCCGATGTGGGACTCGATCCCGGGACTCCAGGATCATGACCTGAGCCGAAGGCAGTCGCTTAACCAACTGAGCCACCCAGGCGCCCCCATTTTATTATCTTATAATAGAAATAACTCCCTAGAAAAATACAGGTCAGAGTTAATGGGAAAGATGAGTCAAGTCCAGTGTATAGCACTTTTATGTCATGCTAAATGTGGAATAAATTAATTGCTTCTGATTTATGGATTGAGTTTAAAGTTTTTACTATATATATATATATATATGTATATATATATATATATATATATATAATTATTTTGCCTCTCATGGTTCAGCTGGAATCCTGTTTATTCCCTACACATCAACTAGTGTAAGTCAAATCTAATGGTTTCAAATGTCTCTTTTTCTCAGGATCTGGATTTCTCTTTCCTTCTTCAATCCCCCCTATGTCTCAAGGAACATCAGCAGGTTTTTTTTTACTACCTCAACACAGAAGTGGAGGCGCCTTCATTTCTATTTTAACATCACCTAGGCTCTAATAGAATCATTTAAAGCAGTTTTTTTTTTTTTTTTTGATGATAGGTGAAAATGGAACAAAATGTCATCAGCTGTAGATACACAGGGATGTGTTTAGAGATGAGGTGGGCTTGGAATGGGTTTTTAAATTCTTCATCAAACATGGCCTCCAAAACTCTGAGGAGGGGTGATTAAAAAGAGGTCAGGACAAAGGGTCAGAATGTGGTGCTGGATGAAGAGTACACTGGGGGTTCAGTATATTATTCTCTCAACTTTGGTGTACCATTGAAATTTTCCATCGTAAAAAAAAAACAAACAACTTTAAACACAGATTTTCCCATTTCCCCCCTTTATTTAACAAGGCCCTCTTGGCTATGGTGATCCCATTTTCATGCAGTAGGTGGGGGCGGGGTGGGAGAGGGCACCAGACCAGCTACAAACCAACATTTGCTCCTTGCAAAGGTACCAGGGGCGTTGGAAAGAGGGAGGGAAGGAAGGAGGTGGAGGGCTCTTCCTCACACCCTCTCACAGGCTTGGCACCTGTGGTCTGATCTCCAAAAAGACACTCCACACAACCACCAGGCACACTGTATGCAATCAGTCATCCGAAAATTTGGCTCCCGTTACTTCCTGTCCTAGCCAGAAGGGACATCTGACTGCCTGCGGGGCCACCTCGGTGGCTCATCTTCAGTTCTGTGAGGATTTTGGAGTCGGACCCCTCTCGGAGGACCACATCCAGCACCAACACAGACTGTCCTGGCAATCACACCAAAGCAAGGAAAAGTTGGCTCGCTCTGGGGTAGGTTACCAGGCTGTCACCCCACAGGCTGCAGGTCTGCGCAGCACGCCTCTCCCTTTGGGCTCTGACTAAACACGCCGGCCAGTAGGAGGGAGACGGACAGATACACAGACAGTCGAGCACGCACCACCGCCTGAGCCCCATTCTAACTAGAAAACGGAGCCAGCCACCCACCCTCTATCCCTCAAATCAGCTAAGCCCTCGGCTGGTGTCTGCTGTCTCGAGCACCGGGACAGGGCCAGGGAAGGCGCAGACCTTGAGTCCGTGCCACTAGCCCCGCGGCGCCCGCGCATCTGACGCCGCAGAAGGGCTGCGCTCACCTGAAGTCTGGGTGCCAGAAGCTCAAGCCTCTGCGGGCAAGCCCCCCCCCCCCCCCGCCTCCAAGGAAATGAAAGCGACCAGATGATGCCTTCCTCTAGTTTTTCAGAAAAGCCAAGCGACCCCACTGGCATCCTCCCCAAAGCAAGACTGCAAGCGCCCACTCTATTGGAGTCTTGCAGAAAACGCACAAGCTATCAAAGCCCCTTCCCTCAGAAAAGTGCCCAACTCTGCCCGTAATCCATTCCTCTCTGTCCGCAGCTCGGAGAGCGCACACCAAGAGGCAGAAATCATGCCTAGGGAAATCGAGACTAGAACTTGATCCCCAAAAGCGTGTCCACTCGGTCCCCTCTCTGAGCCGGGGCTGGCGACTCCCAGGGCTGCGGGCTGTCGCGGCTGCCAAGGACCAGAGAGCTCTCGGAAGCAGGGGGCTCCAAGAGTCCCCGCCTTCGTCCTGGTTCGGGGTTGGAAGTCCCCATCCCAGCGCGTTCGCGCCCTCGCCTTCCTTTTCCCCTTTGCTTGGCGAAGGCAATCCAAGCCGGTTTCCCTTCCCGGTCCCATTTGGACCTCGGCCCCCAGCTCCGCGGCTGCCCCGCTCACCAGCCCCAGCCGGTCTCCTTTGGGTCGCTTCAGGGAGTCGCCCGAACCCGCAGAGCCAATGCCTGCCGCGCGCCGTCAGGGCCTTGGGCAGTTCCGCTGCTCTGCGCTCCCAGGTCTGGGTCTCACTAGCTCCCAGCGACTTTGCACAGCAGCCCCTCCGCGTCGCCGGGGCGCCTGGGGTGGCGAGGCGCCAAGCTGCAGCCGGGGCTGACAGCACCCGGCCCCTTCCTCCGCATCTTCCTCGCCCGCTCTGCTCTCCCCTCGCTCCTGGCGACCCCGCGCCTCCCAGGTCCCGCCGCCGCGACCACCCGGACTCACCGCGGGCATCGCGCCGCCGCTGGGTCTGCGCGCTCTTTAGGCGGAGCCAGGGCGCCCTCCCGAGCGAGGGCCGCCTCCTGCGCCCGCCCGCGGCCCCCGCCCTGCTCCTGCCGGCCGGTCTGCCCACCCCGCGCTGCCGGGGCGGTCGGGACTTACCTCCCGGACAAGGTGACCCGGCCAGTGCGCCCAGGCGGCCGCCCGCGCGTCTCTGGAGCCGGCGAGCGTGCGGGGCGCGGGGCGGTGCGGCGCCCGCCTCTGCTCCCCAGCTCCCCAGCTCTCTCCTCCTCTGCCCTCCCCCCCTCCCCGCCTCCCCTCTGCGCCGCTCCCCGCCCTGCGCTCGCCTCCCGCGCCCCCGGCCGCCCCGCGCGTGCTGGAGCGCCCGGCTAGGGGCAGCGGCGGCAGCCCAGGGCGGCGGGGAGCTGGCGGGTGGCGGCAATGGGGCGGAGCCCGGCCCTCCAGCCCCCGGGAAAAGAAAGGGTGCGGGGAGAGTCCCGCGGCCCGCGCCTTCCGGGCAGGTTGGGCGAGGGGCGTCCCGGGACGCGCCACTTGGCTCGCCAAGCCTGGCGACACGCGTGCTGGAGGCGGTGGCCACGGGCTCCGGGGGAGGATGGCAGCGAGGAGGAGAAGGGAACGGGCTCGTGCGAAGGCGGCCGCCAACTTTGCCCCAAGCTGACCGGGCCCCCGGGGGTGATCACGTCTGGCGGGTGGCCCCGGGTTCGGTGTCTGGGAATGTGAAAGCGACAGAGACTGGGGGAGGGTGGGTAGGTGCTGGGTACTCGGAGGACAGGGATTTGCAGCCTGGCTCTGAGAAGAGACGGTTCCCCTCGGTCCTAAAGGCCTCCCCAAGGCTCCTGAATGGTTTTGAGGTTCAAAAGGACCCACTTTCTAGGTCTGGCATCTGTTCAAGTCCTGACCAGCCAGCTATCCAGGCGAAACAGGTGCGGGCCCAGATTCTGAGACACCTTGCCCAGTCCCAAACCGGTCTATTTTCTTCCAATGGCTGCCCTTTGGCAGTTGGAATTATAAGGAAACTAAGGCTGTGGGGTGGGCAGGTTGGGGGGCATAATCCTGGTGAGGAGAGTGGGTATAGGGGAGCAGAGAGGAGGGAGGGCCACCTCCAAGATATCCTGCATTTGAAGTGTTGGGGGAAGGGGAGAATAGTGGTTTTAGTTTGAATTCCATAGAGAAAGAACCTGAATGAAAGCTGTATCAGAAAGGGTGTCACAAGTGATTTAGGAAAACATTCTGTGAGCCCATTTCTACCCCAGGCTCAGACCTACCTCAGGCTCCAGCCTTGCTAGCCCAGGCCCTGATAGTCAAGGTTGGTTATGCCCCCTGAACCCTCCTTGGCACAGAGCCCTCCCTGCTGCCCTTTCCCCCCGAGAAGGCACTGCTTCTCTGGGCAGGCTGCCTCTAGTAGAGTTTTCAAAGGGTGGGAGTTGAAGGTGGTGCCAGAACCACAGGTCCCTCCCTGTGCTCCCTTTGTTGGGGGTTTGGCGCCTGTGGAACATCAGCAGCCCAAAGAGAATGCTAACGTCAGAGTGGGACTGTAAAAAGGCATTTGGGTGGAGCAACAGGTCAGCAGAACCAGCACCATCTGTGGTTTGCCTTTATCCCCCTGAATTGCATCCCATCTCCATCTCTCCAGCATGGCAAAGACAATGGGGGATTCTTCCTCTAGATCCTCAGAGCTGCAAGTTCATGGTTTGGTACATCTCTCCCATCTAGGAGAACTTCTCAAATGGGAAGAAAATGCTCTTCCCACCTTACCTTAGTAAAGTTACTCCTTGTTCCTAGAGTCCTTTCCTGAACACAAAATTCTCTCATCTGAACCACTGGGCTGAGAAGATATTGTTAGACTCATTTGAGTTGGAGAATCATTCCCATTTATCAGATGAAGAAGCCGAAGTTTTTCTTTAAAAAGGTTAACTGAGATTTATGTAGCTACCCAATATACAAAAGTAGCCTGGAACTCAATTTCCTGCCTTTTAGCAGGCACATTTTTGCTTCTCTGGGCTTTGGGTTGGATTTTGGAGGGCAGTTTTGTTTTGCCAAGAAAACACTTTGACTCTAGGTACTGTTTGAATTTTAAGTTGGATTTTTCCTAATAGTGTAGGCAGGCATCTTCTTTCGTGCAGTATGAGAGGTGATCACTGGTCACCACTGGCTGCCTGTGGAGTGGTCCCTCCAGAAGTGAGGATTGCAGAAGTTAAAGGAAGAAAACACCTTTGTACTGAGTTTTGTGGACTGTCTTTATGTCCTAGGTACTTTGAAATTTTTCAGGGTGATACTTTGGAACGGTATACCCTGGCTCATCTGGGTGATGTGTTGAGCAAGGATATATTGGTGGGGGGTGGGGGTTGCAATTGCATTTCCTAATATTTTCTAAGAATTGGTTTTCATAACATGCCTCATTCAGTTTAGCATCTAAATGTTCACATTTTCTTTTGTTGTGGAATGCATACGTAACTTCTCTCTGACAGTAATATGAGTGGACTCTCTTAAGTCACTATGTTCTATATTTGTATAGCTCTTTGCTTGGACACTTTACAGGTACTGAAGAAATACTTAGTGATTGATAGTTATTGAAAAAACCACATTGGATTGTGAGGTCAAAAAACAGATGTCTCTGAAAAAAGAGGGTAATTTGAAAGAAATGGAACAGTTCACAATGTGGTGTGGACACTCCTCTTCCTCCTCCTCTTCTTATTGATTTCTTCCATGCCACTCACATAGCTTCAAGATCCCCAGATATATATAGTCTTTTCTTGATACTAACCCCTACACACACACACACACACACACACACACACACACCTTTTAGTGTTTCTGCAATCCTCATGGACCTCACACTTCACTGCAAAAGAAAATTGCCAGGACCAGGAATCTAAAACTTGAAGAGAGGACTGTCACCTGCTCCCAGTAAATGTGGCAGCTCATCCCTCAGGAGGGCTCTAGGGCTCCTGGTGGGCACCTTGGTTGATCGGAAATGATAGCTGTGCACATAGGGCAGTTTGTCTTAAGTGTGGTTCCCTACTTGCTGATGGGAGTACTATCATAACTTTTACACGTGATGTAACATTGAAATGAAAAAGTAAATGAAGGGTTGCTGCATGTTGGGCAGTGGGACACAGTAGAAACTGGGTAACCTTCTCAACAACGCTTATCTCTTAAAAGGGATTATAGAACTTTTCAGATCTAGGAGAGGTCAGTGGGGCCAATTCATGTGTTGTGAGGAACTGTCACTAAAGCACCAAGCCAGCTATCAAGGTTCTCAGCAACTTTCAGGAGAGGCTGTTACCTGCCCAGAGATAGGTGGACTTGATGAGATGAAACACAGATTTGAGTTTTTCAAATAAAAACTATTCCTTAAAATGTCTTGAACTGAAAGGCCTTAGCACAGGGGCCGTAGTGCCATGCACAGAGTCTGGAGGTCAACAGTGCTCATTCAGAAACCATCTTCAGATCAAATGTGTAAAATGCTCTGCTCCAAATGCTGATTGTAGTATTAAAGATGGAGAATGGTATATGCAATTTTAAAGCAATCTAATTAATGTAATGCAGTGTTTTCTTTTTCTCTCCCCAAAATTTATTACTAAACTGTTTATCTTAAGTTGATGACATCCCGGAATTGAAAAGCTGCAATGTCTTATGACAGTAAATCTTTTTGACTTAGAAGGACAGGAAAATGAACATTCAGATGATCGATGTAGACATGATAGGCAAGGTTTCTAAGAAAAAACATGAATTGAATCAGAAATAAAGGGAGAAAAAGCAAAACCTAGGGAAATTTCTGAGGCCATGTTGACATGAGAGTTTAGACATGAAAAAAGATACAGTAGAATGTCATAACGTTGGAGTGGAGGAATTCTTGGTGACCCCCTAGGCCCACACTCTGATTCTCCCCATGAGGAGACAGTTCCAGAAGAACTGTGTGGAGGGCCAGTCAAGCCACGTCTGGGTTCCTGATTTCCAAATGAGTGGTCCTGCTTCCACATCCATTACATCAGTTTGGAAAGAATCAAAGAAGAGAGAAAGTTAATGTGTTATAAGCAATCTCTATAGTGCTAGAGTATCCCTTATCTATTGCTTCATAACAAGCTTCCCCCAAACTCAGTGGCTTAAGATGATAACCACTTATTTGCTCACAATTCTAAGGGTTGGCAAAGAGGGCTAAGCCCATTGGGATGGAGTGCCTCTGTTTTACATGGTGTTGCTGGGCTCACTCAGACATCTGTGGTCAGTCAAAAGACTTACTCACCTGTTTTGGTGAGTGTTATCTCTCTCATTCAAGAGAATGTTATCTCTCTCATTCAAGAGAATGTTTTGTTTTGAGGGGGCAGAGGCTTGTTTTGAGGGGGCAGAGGCTGGGTGTGGCCAACACCATTGGGGGTTGGCTGGTTGTGGACTTGGAGATGGGCCGACAGGGCCATAAGTCTGCCATCCAGAAGGCTGGCCCAGCATTCCTTACAAAATGGTGGTTGCAGGGCGCCCAATGGCAACAGCTTCAATACACACAGATTTCAAGCTGACTTCACATTAGATAAGGTCTTGTTGACCAAAGCAGGTCAGGTGCCTGGCTTCAATGCAGGAGATGGGGAAATAGCTTTCCCCTTTTGATGGATGGAGCCATAAAGTCACATTGGAAATGGGCGTGTATGTGATGAAGGGTGGAAGGAATTAGGGGTCGTTTTTGCTATCGACTGCGCCTGGAAATGAGATAGGTTCTTAATACACATAACCGCATTGAATTCTGATCTGAGCTCAATGGGGCTGGTAGGAGTGATCCCAGGAGCTGAAGAGGCTGAGGGTTGGGGACTGAACAACTCGCCTGTCTTCACATAGCTATTGAGAGGAGGGGTGAGGCGCAGATCCAGCCTGTCTTCTACTTCCCCAGTAGCCAACATTAACAGAGGGAGTCTGTTCAGAATCTGCAGAATGCTTACCATTGAAGTTAGGAGCTCAGATGTTTACCTGGGCTCCAAGTAAGCATCTGCCACTTCCTATCACCCTCTGTCCTCACTTACAGAGCCTGGATTTCTGCATATCTAAAATGAGTATAATAATATCTGCTACCTGGCATTGTATGAGGCATGAATGTGTTCAACACACTCAGCCTGTTTTCCTGACCAGAGTTGGCTGGTTATTGTTCTTAAAGACTGTTGGCAAGACAAGGTTGCTGGGTACTTTTTCCAAGGTAGTTGAGAGGAATGGCAAATTCTGGATTTTTGGCACAAAACAAATGCTGGTGCTCGGAAAGCCCCCAGAATGCTACATAAGAGGGGCGACTGATGTTATCTCTCTCATTCAACAGAATGTTTTGTTTTGAGGGGGCAAGAGGCTTGTTTTGAGGGGGCAGAGGCTGGGTGTGGCCAACACCATTGTGTCCCTTCAGAGCCCCCTAGATCCTTTGGGCTGATTCCATCTGCCCACTCTCCAGCTTATGTAGAACTTGCTGCTTATGACTCATACCTACATATTTCTTTGACATTATGCTAATTCCTGGGACAGCCTTAATTTCTCTTGTAAGAGCATGAAAACATGAGTTTCCTGCTCCAATCTGTCCCAGGCCTTTAAAGCCAGAAACTGAGAGACATATGGGCACGTCTCATATGAGACATAGGACCACGGGGCACACCATGTATAGTGGACATTCGGCCAGCTCCTCAACCTCTTGAAATATCAGTTCCTCCAGCTACAAAATGGGTATAACAACATTTGCCACGGACCGCTAGTCCAGGGCACTTACAGGAGTAGAGATGGTAAGGAAGACCTGTGGTTGTTAGGGGTTTGATGAGATGTGCTGGCAAGGTATGCTCCAGAGTTCTCCCTTATTCCCTCAAGACCCACTGAAACTGAATAGCAGGTTTTGCTACCTATTCTCTTGATGTCCTGATGCCCATCCTCTGTTGGCATGCTTTTCCTCAGTGGAGCTCATGATTGCGCATACCTGATTAGAAAAGCCGTCACACTTCAATAAACAGAGATGCTGCAATATTCAGAACGGTAGCTTGGCCTCCGTCTCCTTTTCTGAAACCAGAGCCTGAGGGTGCAGTCCGGCTTTTACTGGGGGAACTAATCCCAGGGATACGACGCATGGTCCATGGGGGGGAAGGGGGAGCCAGTCCAAGGAGAAACTCCTGAGGTGGTCACGGTGGGTGACAACCAGCTCTCCATCCCCGGGGACCATCTGATGAATGAAGAGTGTTTCTCTGAACCACCCAGGAGAGGGATGAAGAGGATGTGCATGTCCGGGAGCCTCCATCCTCCATGGGCCCGGGAGGCATTGGCCCACATTTCTGGGCGGTGTCTGAACGTGTGTCAAACAAGCTTCCTCTGGCACAAGAGAGGCATCTAAGTAGGATCCTGGAAAGTTCTGCTGCATGATTTACTGTGTGAAATTCCTGTATCATTCATGTCTACTTTAAGGATCTGCCTTTTACTTCAAGATGTTAGGTATCAAATTGCTCTTTCTTTGAATGTGGTCCTGTGTTGAGGCTCAGCCACAGGCTGCTCATTTTGGTGGGTTACATCAGATAAACACAGAGGTAGGTTCGGCTATGCTATCCAGTTGAGAAAGATTCTGTACCTCTCCCAACAAACAGGCCATACAAAGCATGCAGCCAGAGATCAGTCAGTAAAGAGCTGTCAAGTTCAAGTGCCCCCTCTGTGCTCAATGCAAAAATTGTGGATCCTTCCCACTTTTATCTGCTTGTCTCCCACCCTGAATTTATTCCCTCTCCCGACTTTGACAACTCATTTCTTCTTCCTAGACTGTCACACATTGTCTTGGCATTTCTGGAGATGTCAGGTAACAACCCAGCCTGTTCACACCAGAGCCTCTAACTCCTGCTCTCTGTGTCCCCTACGTGGCTGGTCCTCACATCCCCCAATACCGCCTCACCACTGTCCTGAATTGGCAGATGGCTCCTACTTGAATTTTATCTAGTTACTAATGTCTATGATCTAGTTAATGATCCATAACACAAATCTATTATTATGACAGAGTACAGTATCAGAATATTCAGTATCTTTGAGAAAATGCAGTTGCCAAACATTGGAAAATATGGCTGTTTCCAGGACTGTTAAAGAGAAGAAAAATTAGAAAAAGCTTAGCTTTACAAACCTTGCTATCAGATTTGACTGTGAGGCCAGAATTTGCAGCATGTGTTCAGAATGCTAGTCTCAAAAAATAGATTCAGTTGTCCACTTCAATCTCCGTGCTGAAGTGGACAGGGCAATGTACCTTCTTCACTGAAATGGAAGGAGAGCATGTTTTCCTTGCTGTACAAAAGAACTACATGTACTGGTGTAGCTCTAACATAATGACAAACTAAGAGGCTGGGATCATTGAAAATATTGCTGGTGCAGAACTAAGCATTTAAACATGTCACTAATTATTAGTATGATTTCTGGCATTTTCTAAAAGGCCTAAGAACTTGTTTTTTGGCACAAGAAAAAATATTTTTTGCTGCATGTGCTCTTCTTTTCTGCAAAAAGGAGAAAAAAAAGATTCTATTGTAAAAATAACCACTTCTGTAATTTTGCAGGATGTGGAAGTGGAGGGAAAAAGCACAAAGGTAAGCAATTTCACTTGTGTGATTCCCAGTTTATCACTCATATTTCAAGAAAAGAATGGCTCTTAAACAAAGAGCCTCAGTCAGGCATGTGCCAGAACCAAACTGCCCGGCGTTCCCCTCTACACTCTAGGTGTGTTCACTGGGTGATTGTCATGCACGCGAACAGGGGCCCAGAGAAGCAGGGCTTGGCAGTACCACAGCTGTCCCATCAGCTAGTCCTTCCCACTTAAACGTGGTTGGCTTGATGTCAGGGCACCAGGATGCCATGAGGACCTCCTCCCATAGCAGGGGGTGAGCATGGCCACACAGAATCTATTCCATTTGGGGGTGCAGGACTAATAAGCCCTGGCTGGCAGCATGAAGGAAATAGCTCCCTCAGTCCGAGGACCACCTGACAATCCAAAATATACCCAAAAGGGCTTTGTCAGATAAAGTATAGCTTGTCAAACGTACTTCATTTATGTCCCCACAGACATGGAAGGAATAGCAAAATAAAATGTTTAACAAATAATGGAAAGCAAAAAAAAAAAAAAAAAAAAGGAGTATCTGAAATAGTAGACTGCTTTGGGCAGCCAAGTGACTGGGTGGGTCTTTCTTGGCCTGTGTGCTTGTCATTGGTTCAGCAATGTTTGCTGGTGTCTACTACTGGGCAGGTGGGAGCAGTGATGGTGGGGAACCATGATAGGTGGGCCCTTCCCTTAAGGACAGTGGACAAGAGCTCTGTAGATCCATGGTTGCTCTGATGGGGAAACGCAGGGGCCCAGTGGAGTAGAGAGGGAAGGCAGCCCAAGAAAGCTGGAAGTAATCAAGACAGCTGAGCCCCGAGTGAGGAGCAGAAATTAAGGGCCTCCATATGGGTGCTTGTGCACACTGGGGACTAGGGAAGGGGTCCTCCGGGGGCTGAGTTGCTTTTACAGGTTTTTAGGTCAGAAGAAGTATGGAGCACCAGTGTAAGCTGGGTGAGGTCAGGAGGTCAGGCTGGGGAGGGAGGCAGTGGCCTGATCACTAAAGGCCTCACACCAGGTTTAAGGAGGTTAGACCTCATCCTGGGGCCACCAAGCAACCTTCGACTAGAAGAATGACAGAATCAGGTTTGTATATGTAAGCTGTGAGTGGATATTTCACAGCCAGTAAAGGAGGACAGTAAGCTTTGAAGAATCTTCAGATGACTTTGAAATCGTCATATACGATTTTTCTCATACTTTTTACAATGTGTTTCTCTTAGAAAAATATCTGAAGGCAAATGTTGTGACTCCCTTGTTCAAGGTCATAGCAGGAATTCCCATCACTTTGTACTTTTGGCCAGACATGCATCTCCACCTGCCCCCTCAACTGCCTCACGACTGGATGCATGGCCATCCCACCCACAGGCAGGCTTGTCTCCAACATCCCCACTCCCAGAACACAAAATTGGGGCCATGGCCTTCTTTTAAGAAGGGAATCACCTCTTTCTGTCTCCCTTGGCTGGACCACTTCCTGCCTGGAGCACTGTTCTGTATTTGCCTTAGTACCCTTACTGGACAGGAAACTCTTTGCAGGGGAGGACTGCATGTGTGCATGCACACGTGTGCACGTGCTTGTGTGAAGGGGGCACGGGCGGGGAAGTTATTCTGGACTCTCTATGCTGTGCATCTGCACATTCCCAGCAGCCGCCACCCTGAAGGCTGGTTATAGTAAAAGCTAAAAAGCATTAGAGAACTGAGTGTAGGCCATTTGAAAACTGTGGGGCTTTCTGTCTGCAAACAAACAAATTTACTTATTTCCTAGAACGTATATATATTATGTGGCTTTTTCTTTCTTACACAAATATATTTGATAATTAAACACTTGGATTACCTGTAACAATAATTTAAAATTTTTTTGTCAAGGTTTTCATTGCTGTGGGTTTTCAGCAGGGGCAAGTGGGTCTCCCACTAACCAGGCAGCAAGTAGTTCATGGGTGGAGACCCGTACGGCACTGGAATAGTCAGCAGGGTCTACTGAGGTCAGGCCTTCCCCCACCCCGACCCCCGACACTCATGCACGCAGACTAGCTATGTCTGCAGTAATGTATTTTGTCTTGTCAAGAAATCCTGTCTAGGCACTAAAAATGTCAACAGGTAGAAAAATACGCTTTATTGCTTCACTAAAGACACTGAAAACACTCTTTTCAATAGAAATATGTCTATTTCCTACAAATCAACTGTTCCCTGTCAAGGCAGAGGCAAATTCTGGAGGAGCAGCAGAGATGCTGCAGTTGCATGGGGGCGGCAGCTGTAAGCCTGCATCCTGTGGCTGCCCTCCGCTTTGGGCCTGTTCTCAGGACAATGTGCGGAGGGAGGGGGCATGCAGGGCGGAGGCTGCAGGCTGGCATCCGCGATGGTCTCATGGCACGGAAACTGCACCACAGCATGGGGTGGCCAGAGGCCTGGGTGGCATCATGCAGAGAGAAAACAGCTGTGCCACTTCTGAGGCTGGCAGGCCTCCCCACTCCTTCCAAAACTAGCAGCAATTTGTGCTTAGACAGGGTGTTCTTATCTTTGTGTCCCTCCGGAATCTAGTCTGATTATTTCTGCTCTGGTGTACTCTCCCTCCAGCCTCTTGGTATCACCTCACCGCCCCTCACTGCCCTTCCCACCAGTTCAAGGGGAAAAGGAAAGGAAAAGTCAGGATATGTCAAGTGGCCTCGATGTCCCCCCCACACTGGGGGCACAATAGGCTAAACCTCCCAGCTGCATGGATGGGAATTTTAAAGAAGTGAACCTGACAATGCTTGTTTGCCTGAGAAGCAAAGGATGTTTGCATTTTTCCTTGACACAGTCTTCAGACCCCTGAGCTCTCACTGTCACAGAAATAGTTGCTAGCCAAAACTAAAATAGTAACAAGAGAGTCAGCCAGTGTCTTCAGACTCAAATGCCCATGATAACTTCTACTATAATTTAAATGGCAGGCTCTGATGGGGATCCCCTTGCAGCTTGGCCACGTCCTCCTTGCGGGGGGCAGCAAGGGCCATGAAGGGGTGAGCTGCCTGGTGGCCAGAGCAGGGCTGCCTGCTGCAGAGATGCCTTGGGTGAGCCCACCCCTTCCCTTCCCGCATTCTGCATTGTTGTGAAGAGTGAGTGAGTCCACAGGTAGAAGAAAAGTAAAAGAGCCTACATCTGCAGTTCATGGGAGTGGCTGGGAGGTGACAGGGGAGTCTCTGCCTTCTCCAAGGCACCCAGAGCCTCCCTGTCCACTGGCACTTAGCAGAGGCTCCTCACACCTGTTCTCTCCACTCCTCTCAGATGGTCCCTTTCACAGGGGTCTTTGGCTCTGTTTGCAGAAGAGGCCTAGGTCCTGAGAGCTGCCCTGGGGATCTTCACTCTGAACCATACTCCAAAACCTGTTTTTGCCCCTGACTCCCCTTGGCTTTTACTTCCCTAGCTACTGATCTAGGTCCTTACTTTCATTCCCTTCATTGGGAAGTCTTTGAACTTAACACCATTTTTCATTTTCACACCTCAGCTTCTCCCAGCCACACATCTGATGCTGGACCCAGGCTGTCTTGCTTTGGCCAACCCCTCTCACTTGGGAGCAGGAACTCCATTCCCTCAGTCCCTGTGACCAGGGGAGGAGGTAGCATTCAGACCTTGCCCTAGCCATGGCCCAGGGACCCAGAGCTGGGGACGCCAGAGGTTGCATCTGGGAAGTGGCAGGGATGGTACTTGCATCCAGGCCTCCAAACTGGTTTTCTCCCATCCTCAGCCTGCACCTGCACTCCCTCACCTTGGAGGGCCGTGCTTAAGACTGAGAAGTCCCTTCAGTCGACACCTGGCTCGTACCCAGAGACCTGACTGGGTGGGTGATAATGTGCTGGACCTACACTATGCCATTTGTTTTCTGCTCAGGGGGCGGTGCCTGGGGTGTAAATCAGGGCACAATGTCAGATTCTGTATGCCGGAACCCCGGCCTGAGATGTGAGATTTCCATACCTCTCCTCTGTGCTCATTTGTCACTCCTGTCAAAGTAAGATCCAGTCATTTTTATGAAAACATGAAGAAAGAAAAAATATACCTCAGAGCAGGCTGAGGAACGAAGTGCCTTGCAGGCTTGGCTCACGGAGTGGAAACTAGAGATTCAAGGAAGGAAACCGGCAGCAAAGCCTGCTTTTGCTCCACATTCAGGAAGTGGAGACTTGATCCATTTCTCAGTTTCTATATCTGCAAAATGGAGATGCTAATGTACCAGCTTTAGCTCACACCCAAGGACTCTGGGAAGATGAATGAGCTCGAATTTCCACACGGCACTGATGAGATGGAAGGTGCTATGTCAATAGCTGGAAGAAATATAAACAGTATGAACCGGATATTCAAGACGCTTGGGTGTCCCTCGATGATGAATTAAAATAAATTCTGCTCCAACAGATGAGCGTTTTAAGCAGCGAACGTCACCTTTCCACCAGGCATGGGCATGCATTCACGTTTATTCACAAAATAACCTCCTAGTTATTTTGTTATTTGTTCCCAGCTCTGAGTGTGTCTGTGCCCACTGGTGGCACCTGGCAGCAGCCCGATGAGTCAGGGACCAGAGCCACTGCCACTGTTTGCACGAGAGAGGGCACTGAGGTCCACAGAGGTTAAGTAATGTCCTGAAGTCACTCAGCGGCAAGGGCTGTGATCTGGAGCATCCTGATGCCAGGCCCACGCTTGGAAAGATGAAACTACTTCCGCTCCCCTCACTCAGGGCTGACAGGGTGTGGAAGGTGTACTCTTCCTGGCTTTGTCGCTTCCTTGTCTTCATGTACCTCTACTCCCAAATACGCATCCTTCAGAGAAGCTCAGAAATGTTCTTTGCTGTCATGCTTCACGTGTTCGGTGCCAATCACTTCAGGAGGGACCCTGTGCAACCCTGCCCAGGCGTGATGAATGCCCCTCTCTGAGGCTGTTCTCCTGTCACAGATTTTCTTGTAACATCCAGTTATGTATCCGGGTTGTTGAATAAGCTGTTACTCTCCTTGTAGTAAGCCTCTGTTTACCTGCACGTCACTAATAGTCTGTTCTTGAGGCTATTAAATGTTTAAATTATGTTAACCTTTCTTTCAAAATCTATTTCCAATCTTCTTTTTTTTTAAGTTTTTTTTGTAAAAGATTTTATTTATTTATTTGACAGAGAAAACCAGAAAGCTCAAGCAGGGAGAAGGGCAGAGGAAGAGGGAGAAGCAGGCTGCCCACTGAGCAGGGACCCTGATGTGGGACTCGATCCCAGGACCCTGGAATCATGACCTGAACTGAAGGCAGACGCTTAACCGACTGAGCCACCCAGGCACCTCTCTATTTCCAGTCTTCTTTTTTTTTTTTTTTTAAAGATTTTATTTATTTATTTGACAGAGAGAGACCCAGCAAGAGAGGGAACACAAGCAGGGGGAGTGGGAGAGGGAGAAGCAGGCTTCCCACCGAGCAGGGAACCCGATGTGGGGCTCGATCCCAGGACCCTGAGATCATGACCTGAGCAGAAGGCAGACGCTTAACGACTGAGCCACCCAGGTGCCCCTCTATTTCCAATCTTCTTAATCAGTTTCTTTGTATGCTTTCAGACATCCTTCCAGTTCCTCCCCACTCCCTTGTGAGGCCGTGGGGTTGCGTGGTAACAGGGCCTGCTTCTGGCTCCATGTGAAAGCACTGTACTATCCACCAAGGGCCCAGTGCCATGGATCTTGGCAGTCTCCACCCAGACACACCCTGACTCCTTTATCAGACCTGTGCACTCATCCTGCAGTTTCTGTATGCTTTTCTCCTAACTCCAGCACGCACACGTGTCTTCAGAGGACTTGGGTCACTGGAGCTGCTTGCCCTCAGGCTCAGAGAGCTGGGTACATGTGTGGGTTGATGTCCTCCCTGGTGGCCAGTAACCAGTGATGGACTGGTAGGGGTATGAAAGTCCAGCTGCCTTGCTTCAAGGCAGGATAAACTTGGAGGAATCGCTTATCTTCCAGAGCCCTCTTTGGGGTCAGACTGAAACTCCCCTCTGGGATTTCCCTGATGTCCTGCACAGGCTTGCATTCCTCCCTTTCTGTCCTTTCCTCCTGCTCCCTGGGGGGGTGAATCTTCTGTAATCAGTCACTGACCCATGGATCCTCACCTTGGGGTCTGATTCTGGGAGAACCTGGTTAAGACACTTGGGTTTCAAGACTGGCTCGAGGTCCAGAAGACTGTCTGGATAACCTCATCCATGTGACCCTGTCATGGGTCTCACTTGAACTAGAGTCTGCCTGTTCTAACTCCCTGAAACTCTACACCTGGGGTCCATAAAGGGAAGCTGCTTTTAGGAGGCATCATGACATCCTGCTCTGGAGCTAGATCTCCAGGACAAAAGGCCACTCTGCCACTTATCAGTGCTGAGTATGCATGCGTGCACACATGTACACGTGTAGGTGTGTGTCTGGGAAAGTGAAAGAGAGACCTTGGGCAAGCTGCTTCATCTCTTCAGGCCTCTGGTCTAAACTGTACGATGGGGGCAATAATAGCATCTTCAGCATTTGGGAGGATTACATGGCATCACCCATGTAACGTGTGTACGGCATGGAGCCTTACGCTTGCATTCAAGATGCATTAAACAGTCTGTCTGTTACACTTTTCCCATTGAAGTCATAGCCCTGAAGGCATCTGGGAATGTTTCTAGGGGAATTCTCTCCCAATCATGGGTCTCAGAGGCCCTCTCCTGTTCCTTGGGGTTGGAACAAGTGGAGAGACTCATACATCAAGAGGATGCTGTCCTTGGCATTCCGCAAAGGCATACAGGGAGCTGGGAGATGCACAGCCAGTTTCCAAGGTGAAGGAGGCAGACACCACAACTCAAGGGTTGTGGGGTGGGCACAAGCATCTGGCACTGGCCTTTGTAAAGGGTCAGAAGGACGGCTTCAGCTCTGAGAGGGACAAGAAGACATTCATCTCTGGGGTCAACAGTAAAAAAAAAAAAAAAAAAAAAAGTGAAGCAATTTACCCTTGCCTTTGGCTCACACAGCAAGCAGTGCTTTATAATTAGAGGATTTTGCCAGGGAAGGAATGTCAGAAATTTATGGCACCAGTGCCTGCTCATTGGATGCCTGCATATAAGAGGAAAAAGGACAAAACACTTAGGAAAATTAGAAACCATTTAGAAAATAAATCCCTGGGGAATCTGTTGAATTTCAATTGGTAGCGGAACACTGCTACTTTTCCTACTATACTTTCCTGTCTCTTTTCCCTGCCCCAGTCAGGCCATACTTTTGAAGGGATGGCTGAGTCCTTGGCTATTGATCAGCAGGAACTCCTGAGCTGTCATAAAACCATGCCTTGAGAAGGTCGATTCTGAATCTACAGAAAGCTTCCTGTCTTCAGATCAGTAGGTAGGCAAGAGACTCAGTTCACTCAAACGTTTAATGAGTGCAAGACGTCTTAGATGTTACAGAGGATATAAAAATAATTATAATAGAGCCTCTGTCTGTAAGGGCTTATGATCTAGGAGTAGGGAAGAGACAAAACCAAAAACATCCAAAGCAAAGAGAAAAAGTCCTGTGAAGGAATTGCAAAGTGGGAGAACTGGGGTCAAAGAAAGGAAATTGTGTCTGACCTAAGGGCTGGGGCTGTGCACAGCCCCTGTCTCACCCCTCCCTCACCACCCGCCCCCACCAGTTGGTTTCCAAGTGACTGGAAGGAGCCCCTGGGGTCATACTGCTTATCTCCCCACAGGACTTTTTAATTAAACATGTGGCCTGAAAACTTTAAAAGCATGCATACTTGCAGAGATAGTATTTTATTTTATTTTCATGTAGCTTTGTGATGAGTTTAAATATTTTCATGATATAAATGTTCCTCCCAGAAAGAAGATTCCATTTTATTGCATCATGAATATGGAAAGTAATGGTCTGAATCAAGACGACTTGATTTGGAGCCCCGGCCAATGAGGTGGTTAGTTAGCTGTTGTTGTAGCTCGATTTGGAGAAAGCATTTACCAGATTTTCCCATCAGCCTCTGAGCCATGGCATCACATGCTGGTCTTTCTGGACGCAACACAGGTGGCTGGTGGTGTCCCTTTCCTCTGGTTCACCTCTGCGTGTGTTCTCCCTTGGCGGACCACTAGGCAAGTAACTGTATATTCTCCCAGCCACCAACTTCTACATATTTAACAAAATCAATATACTTTTATGATTTTCTCTAATCAGTTTCCTGATTTCAATTTCAAATTGGATGCAGCATCATTATGTTGCATTCTTTAGAACAAATCACTTGATTCACTAATACATTCATATTATTAATATGTTTCACTCATTGCAAAAACATTAGATTGATTCATTAAACTATGCTTAATAGATTGAGTAATATCATTAATCATGCAATATCTTTCTTAACATTAAAATAAAAATTAGTAGCTAACCCAGAGAAGCAGGAAGTCTATCAGGTCTGCTCCCCTGAGGACTGTGGAGTCGGCTGCATCTGCTGAATCTCCAAAACTTTCTTTCCATTTACCCTTTTCTGAATAGACTTCTTTCCCCACCCATTCAAACTTGCCTTCTGGTGATTAATGCTGAGTACTGAAACCAGCAGGATTTCCAGTCCCTGTGTTAGAGTGCTGGGGGCACCCAAGCAAAGGTGCAGACGCAGTGACAACAAGGCTGTGTGCTCCAGGAAACCCCTCCTTCTGGAAGGGAAGACCCCGCACAGATTCTGCTCCAACACCCTCCATTTGCTGTGCCCACAATCCAAGGCTGTTTTGTCAACTCTGCCCAATTCCAGTCAATTCCTCACTTTTCAAGACCTGCCTGAGAATCACTGAGGTCAGGCCCTGATACCGATACCTACTGTCCCCAGTTTTGCCCTCCCAAGCACTGCCAGCACCATGCAGGTGAGCCTTCCTTACTGTGGTGGGTCCTGTCTTGGAGTCCTTTTGAGAAGTTGGGAATGGACAGTATTGGCACCCAGGGCTGAAACCTCCGTTCAAGGTGACTCTCAGCCTTAGATGCATGATTGATTCACATTTGCAGTTTTTTTTTTTTTTTAAGATTTTATTTATTTATCTGACAGAGACACAGCGAGAGAGGGAACACAAGCAGGGGGAGCGGGAGAGGGAGAAGCAGGCTTCCCGCCGAGCAGGGAGCCCGATGCGGGGCTCGATCCCATGACTCTGGGATCATGACCTGAGCCGAAGGCAGACGCCCAACGACTGAGCCACCCAGGTGCCCCATATTTGCAGTTTTAACAGATACTAATGCCCGGGCCCTTCCCCAAAATAATTAAATCAGCAATTCTGGGTATAGGGCCCTGGTGTTCATATTTTTTTTAAAACTCCTATTTGATTCTTTTGTACCTCCAAGGTTGAGAAACACAGATACAGAAGGTCAACATTTGTCACTCGATTATTTATCATTCATTTAACAAAAAATATTGGCTGCCTTATACATGCCTGATCACTGGAAATAAAATATACACAAAACCAACTTGGTCTCTGCCCTCAAGGAACTTATATTCCATTGAGGGAAGAAAGAACACAATCCCATTATTAACATAAGTGTTGGGGCGCCTGGGTGGCTCAGTTGGTTGAGCATCTGCCTTCAGCTCAGGTCATGATCTCAGGGTCCTGGGATTGAGCCCTGCATTGGGCTCCCTGATCGGCAAGGAGTCTGCTTCTCCCTCTCCCTCTGCCCCTGCCCCCATTTGTGCTCTCTCTCTCAAATAAATAAATAAAATCTTAAGGAAAAAAAACAAAAACAAAAATAAATAAATAAATAAATAAATAAATAAAAACAAGATAAACCTACGTAGATGATAAAGACAGGGTGATGAGTGAGGGGTGACCGGGGTGAATGGCCAGAAACCTCTGTGAGGAGTCACCCTGGGAGCCGAGGCCTCTCATTAGAAGCAACAGCCATGTGAACATCTGGGGAGAACACAAAGGCAGAAGGAAGGGCATATGCACAAACCCTAAATCAGGTGTGAGCCTGGATTATTTAAAGAACAGGAGAACACGTCGTTGCAGCTGAACTGTATTGGGCCAGGAGGAGAGTGGTCCCTGAGAGCCTCATTGGCCATGGTAAGAAGCTTGCATGTTACTGCAAGTCCAGTGGGAGGCTTTTGCAGAGATTTGGGGTCAGGGAGGGCTCTCAACAGGACCGTGCCCTGATCTGACTTCTGTAACACAATCACACAGGTTGCTGATCAGAGAATGGGTGGGAGGGATCAAGGGAGGGTGCTGGGGAAATAGCCATGAGGCTACTGTAAAGGCCCACAATGGGATGATGGGGACATTGAGCAAGACGGGGCAGTGGAGGTGGTAGGGAGACTGGGCCTGTCTGGCAGGTACATGCTGGCAGAGCCATGAAGCGTGCTGATGGTGAGAGCAGGGCATGACGGAAGGAGAACAATCAGGAGTGATTCTTGGGTTTGGGGCTCCAGCCACCTGATGCTGATGTTGCCCATCACCGTGACTTTCAGCACTGAGAGTGGACAGAGGGCATCTGGGCTGAATTCCAGGTGCCTTTCCACATCCAGGTAGGGTGTTGGGGAGGCCGGCACTCCTCTGAGAATGAAGGTAGTGTTCTGAACCAGAGACTGGAATTTGGGAACTTTGGGAGTTGTCATCAGCATTCAATGCATCGACATCCATATCGCTTGATGACATCACCTCAGTTACAAAAGAAGATAGAAGAGAGGAGCGGGCCTCAGACCAAGAGCTAGAACATGCAGGCACATCAGTGGAGAGAGACAATGGAGAGATCCACAAAAGAGGTGGAGGGTGAATGACCACGGGGATGTGGGGGAGCAGGGGTCAGCCATTCTCACAACCAAGAGAACAGAGGATTTCTGCATGCAGGAAGTGTTGATTAATCTAAGCAGAAAGGAGACCCGTGGACTAAGTAGGATGCAGCCTGCCGATCCCATGTCTTGCCCAACTCCCTGGGGGCACCAATATACCCCTCAGTCACGTCCCCGAGTGCACCGTGCGAGATGCTCCCTGGACACGAGCAGCTCTGAGTTGGGTCTCACAGAGGCCACTGTGGCCTGGATGACAGTGGGGTCAGCGCAGGGGTGGGGCCAGAACAGCAGTGCAGTGGGGTGATAGACAGTGGCCTCTATCTAAAACGAGGGCATCTCCCGAGTGCAACCAGAGCCATGTCCTATATAAAAGCAATTATTTCCACCTAGATCTGCCCTTGGAAAGTGGGTTATGTGTTGGACTATTTTCAGGACAAATCTGGAGTGAGGCTGGCAGAGGACTTGGAGCAGAGGTGGCAGAAAGAATTAAGGAGTGAGGGCCTTCAGGATGGGCGCACGGGGTGTGTGGGGAGAAAGTGGTCAGGGTGAAGTGTTGGAGGTGTGTAGGAGTGTTTGTGGGAGTGTGGGTGGCCGTGGGTAATAACCACAGTGGCAGGAAGGAGATCTTTGGCTCAGGCCTGGGTCTGACCAGTCTACCATCTTCACAAACAACTGGCATGAGGCAAACTTACCATATTTAGACACAAACACAAATTCTGGGCATGAAAGGCTAGAAATACATTGCTGATTTTCTCTATCAACTTGCAGGATTCAAAGTGGACTTAAAAAGCCAGAAGGTGGCCCTAAATTGAAAAGAACAAATTTAAGGGGATAACCCCGGCTCCTCCATGTAGAGAGGGACACTGATAAATCAGACCCTGCTACAGAGTAGTGGCACTTGAGAAGGATGCATAAACGGGTGGGTGTTTAGCCCACAAAAGAGATGTGGCAAACAGAGCAAGGCAGCAGTGTCCTCGTGTGTGCTGGGCTCGGGGACTGGACCTGCTGTGCCTCCAGCAGAGTCAGAAGTGCCGGTGACTGCGGGGCAGAAGCCAGCCACAACAGTGTCAGCAGCTTCCGAGGGAATCCAGCACACCTGATTCTGAATAGGCCACCAAGGTGCTCCCTGGGCTGAGGGGCTGAGCATCCTCAGGCCCTTCCAACTCAAAGATTTTATTGTTGCCCAAATAGAGTGAGAAAACTGGAATTCTGTAAATGGGGCACGGGACAACACCCTTATACTGGAAGTAGTAGAAGACTCATGTTCAGATCCAAGGCTGTGTGACTCTGGACAAGTCGCTTAACCACTTTGCCCCTCCATTTCCTCATCTGTGGTATGATTCTAAAGATTCCAGTGATTTCCAACATCTCAGGGAGCACTTGCAGGGGAAGGGTGAAGGGCGGGAGAGCAGTGCAAGGAGAAAAGCAAAACCTTGGTAGCTATCAGGTGCTCTGAGCCCAGGCCATGCAATGCACAGCGGGGGCTCAGTTCCTCACTGAGCACAGTGTACTGAGCAAGTGAAAGGCAAGTGAACAGCTCCTGTGTCATGTCCCTCCTTTTGGCAGTTAAGGTTTCCCTGACGGGCCGTCCAGCTTGCCCTAACCCTGTTTGACATTGCTGGTTATAAAACCAACATTGATGAAGAGGACCCAGTCTTCTGGCTTCTGGACCATCTGACAGACACCCAACAAATGCCAGGTGGATAGTAACATTTCAGTTTTTTGTTGGTAAAAGCTGACCCAGAGAACATGGGTTGAATTTGAGGCCAAAGCAAGGCTTCATACATCTTGCCCACTAAAAGGAACTTATGCCCAAGCAGGGAAAACCAGCTGGAACCCTTGTCTTCAGGCCACTTTTATTTTTTATTTATTTATTTATTTTTAAAAAAGATTTTATTTATTTATTTGAGAGAGAATGAGAGAGAGAGCACATGAAAGGGGGGAGGGTCAGAGGGAGAAGCAGGCTCCCCGCCGAGCAGGGAGCCCGATGCGGGACTCGATCCAGGGACTCCAGGATCATGACCTGAGCCGAAGGCAGTCGCTTAACCAACTGAGCCACCCAGGCGCCCCCAGGCCACTTTTATAAGATCTAACGCCCATCTGCTCTTCCTAAATGAAACATAACTTACATGCCTACATCATTCGAAATAACTTCAAAATTGAAGTCCATTTAATGCCCTAATTATAATATGAAGGAGAGGTGAAAGAGAGTCAGTTGTGGTCATCTCCTATCATATAAATTCTTGGGCACAAACGTGCACTGTAGGGAAATGAAAGCCCAGGATGTGGTGAACACCAGATTAAAAACCAGTTGCTGGGAAAAGCAATTAGAGGCCAGAATTGTTTGTATTTGCTAGGAGAATGAGGGGTCCCACCTTCACTGAGGTGAGGATAATGGGGTGGGAGGAAGTGAGGCAGTATGGTGCCCCGTGAATGTGCTTGGTCTATGCACAATCATAAAGTCAGTGGGATTCCTCACACCACGGGTAGTGTGGACATGAGTCCCTATGATATCACCTTGGTTAGGGGTAAGGATGATATGGGGCCAAGGAAACATATCTTTTGTCTTAAAACTCCACACCTCTAAGCCTTTATTCAATCTTCAGTAGTTAGAGACCTTGGATACCATATCCTCTCATAGCTGGCAAAAATATAAATTAGATGTTTGCCACTAGTTCCATAAGAAAACAACTGTGGCCCTAGAAAAAAGAAATACATTTAGTATGTTATCCTCACAACCTAGACTTTCTTGCTGTGATTACATGCATGCATACCCACACATATACACACATACGTTTTATGGCAGTTATATAAACATTTTTTTTTTTAAATAACTTATTGTGCACCTGGGTGGCTCAGTTGGTTAGGCGTCTTCCTTCAGCTAGGACTGTGATCCTGGAGTCTGGAGTCCCATGTCGACTCCCTGCTCAGTGGGGAGTCTGCTTCTCCCTCTGCCCCTCACCCCGCTCTCATCCTATCACTCTCTCTCTCTCTAATAAATAATAAAAATAAATAAAATAACTTATTGATGAAATTAAGTAAGATCCCTGCATTCCATGTGTCCCTGCCAACTAGAAAGTACCTGCCTGTAGGGTTGCATGAAGGGTCTTCATTCTCCTCCTTACACAGTGGCCACCAAGACCCCATAGGTCCTACATGAATGTCCTAGCCTATAGGGTAGGGGAAGGAGCAGACAGGAGGAAGGGCAGGAGTAGGCTGTGTGCTTAAACATTTATTAGCCCTGTTTCTGATATAAAAATCAATACATATCCTTTTAAATTTTCTCTGGAAATATGGAAAATTACAAAAAAGATAAAATAAAATTCACCCCAATGACCAGATAGAGTCACATTTAACACCTTTACAATTTTTTTTTGTCTTTGTATTTCTTCTCTAATGAAATTGGATCATACTCCATAGTTTTGTTTTTTTGCAAAACATTATATTATCACAATTTGGCCACATTATTATTCCTTGTTTATTCTTAGACTATATCATATTGTGTTATCTGATCTTACCATATGCTTCACCTACTGCTCCCCTTCTTTTTGGACACTTCTGTTTTATACAGCGTGCAATGCTTATAAAAAATGCTCTTTATAGGAACTTTCAAGCACATTATTTGACGAATATCGTCACTTTTGCTGCAGCAGAGCTACCTGGCCTGGGTATGTCATCTGGAGCTCCAGGATGACATTTTTCAGCAGTTGACTAGCTGGACTGCCCCATTTTACTGTAAGGAATATAAGCCTTGTGGTTCTTCAACTAATATTTTTTTCTATTTGATTCCCATTAAAAGCATCACAAAGCACAATAAAAATAAATAAAAGTATCAATTTTTCCTATTAGAAACATCTCAGTAAAAACATACTGAGATCTAAGATACCTCCCAGGAAGTGACACAGAGAAATTTGAAAATTTACTTGTACGTCTCAGAGACATGTAATAAGAGGAAAGTTACATGACTAAGAAATGCTAAATATTATAACTAAACTAGATGGTTAAGAAAGTCCAAAGGCCTAAGTGCTGCAGACACAGAAGGTGGGGCAGGGCTTTTTAGCAGGCATAGAAATGCATTAGACTCCAAGGTTCTAAAATACACAGGCGATATGACACCAAAAACACAGGCAACAAAAGAAAAAACAGATAAATTGGACCTCATCAAAATTAAGTACTTTCTTCATCCAATGACATTATCAACAGAATGAAAAGGCAACCAACTCACTGAAGGAGAGAAAATATTTGTAAATCATAGATCTGATAAGAGGTTGATATTTGGAATTTATAATGGCTCCTACAAATCAACAACAAAACAACCCAACTTAAAAATGGGTAAACAAAGTTATTTTTCCAAAAAAGATAAATGGCCAATAAGCATATGTTTTTGACAGCACTAATGATTAGGGAAACACAAATCAATACCACTTCTCACCCATCAGGATGGCTATTAAAACAAAGCAAAACCCAATCCAGAAAATAAGAAGTCTAGGCAAGGATGTGGAGAAATTGAAATTGGAAGCCTTATACAATGTTGTCGGGAATCTAAAACAATAGAGCTACTATGGAACAATAAGGAAGTTCCTCAAAAATTAAAAATTACCATATCATGTAGCAGTTCCATTTCTGTTTATAGACTCAAAAAAATTTAAAGTTGAAACTTGATCAGTTATTTGTATATCCATAGTGATAGCATCATTATTCACAATAGCCAATGGACAGATCCAAGTGTTATTGATAGATTAATGGATAAACAAAATGTGGTAATGCCTGTGAAGGAATATTATTCAGCCACAAAAGGAAGGAAAGTATGATGCATACTACAACATGGTTGGACCTTGAAGACATGATACTAAGTGAAATAAGCCTGTCATACAGAGACAAGTACTCTATGATTCCTCCTACACGAGATACATAGGGTAGTCATATTCATAGACAGAAAGTTAGAATGGTGGTTCCAGGGTCTAGGAGGAGAAGGAACCAGGAGTTATTGTTTAATGGGGACAGAGTCTGAATTTGAGATGTTGAAAAAGTTCTGGAGATGAATGGTGGTGATGGTTGTACAAAAATGTGAATGTTGTTGAACTGTCCACTTAAAAATGGGTAAAATGTTGAATTTTGTGTTTATGTATATTTTATCACAATAAAAACGTCTTGGGGTGGTGGTGGGTGGTGTAATGTGCTGCGTCAGTGGTACAACAGAGACACAGGTCAGCAGGCAGTGGGGCAGGAGTATTCAGATGTAGTCCCACGTAGGGCGTCTCTAAGCCACACCTTCCAGGGGAGCCACAGTTTCTGGGAGAAAAAGATGTACAGAAGCTAACATTTGACTTAAATAGAAGGAGCTGAACTAGTGGGTTTGGGATAGGAAATGAGAATGAGAGGTAGTGTCACAGGCAACATGTTGAATGAGGGAGATAGGAGGCTAGTGTGCTGAGACAAGAACAGGGGTGTCACAGGATGGTGTAGGAGCCAGACAAAGGACAACCCACCTCCACCTCAATTTGGCAGAGGTCACCTTGGCCTGTGGGAATCCTGCCGGAAACCTAGGTTTGCCCTGTTGCATTGGAGATTCATTTTTCTCAAAGTCTGTGTTGACCTTTTACAAGGTCATTCCTATCACAGGGGTACAGTTCTATTGGAAAGGGGATTAATTGCATGATTTAACGTGGTTTCTTTTTAATCCTTCCTGATAGAGTAAAATAAAAAAAGATAATCATTAAATGTAATAGAAATTCACTTTTGAGATTCACAGCCTGTGGAAATCCACATGGAAAACGCATGGCTGAACAGCAATCATCTTTGCTAGGCTTTAGTCATTTTAAGACAATTTTGCTGAATTCCCTACTGGAATTTCTTTTTCATTGCAACTGAAAACAATAACGACAATCTGGTGTGGCTCCAAGGGCAGTTCATATTTACTTTCAACGGTGTTTTGGCTTCCTCCTTGCAATCTGAACCTTGCTGGTGCCTGTGTGTTTCTTTGGTCTGTGTGTTACAGGGGTTGTTAATGGTATGTGAGTGTGCATGGCAAGATAGGGCTCTCCAAGTCCCACCCTTGCTTCAAGGGGCTTGAGATGAGAACAGAGTAAAGGATGGGAGATGCTGTGGGAGGTTGACTTGGGGCAAAGACTCCCCAGCAGCTGAGGGCCTCCCCTTCCTCTCATGCTGTTGTTGGTGCTGGTGGTCCAGAGGTTTTACTTCTTGGAGGCTATGAGGACCATGAGGCCACAAAGTGGTTGCTATAGCCAAATTTGTTGTCATAACAGGACATGAGCCTGACAGAAATGTCATCCAGCCTAACGCTAGCCTCAGCGCTGAAGTTGGAGGAGTGGGTGTCACATTCAAGTCTTGGAAGATAACTTGGTCCTTATTAAAGCCAAAATGGTCTGTTGGGGTCCCTCTGTCTCTTTACTACCTTGTCCATGTCATTGTATTTGGCATATTTCTGTAAATAAGCAAATTAGTTCAATGGCAGACCCACTGGGTGTAGAGGCAGGGAAGACTGTGCAGTGAGTGCCCCTTTCAGCTCAGGGGTGGCCTTGGCATGCCAGTGGATGCTGGGATGGTGCTTGAGCAGCTTCATGTCTTCCTTGC
The DNA here is from genome assembly GCF_029215605.1 of Mirounga angustirostris. Classification (NCBI taxonomy): domain Eukaryota; kingdom Metazoa; phylum Chordata; class Mammalia; order Carnivora; family Phocidae; genus Mirounga; species Mirounga angustirostris. Next base: position 89,267,370 of record NW_026991718.1, read on the forward strand.
CACAGTTATCCAGAGTCTTCTGGGTAACAGGATGATGTCGACCCCAGTACTGAGCATCACCATGATGTTAAATTTTCCTGAGGGAAGGGAGGGCAGGGGTTCATGGTGCAGGAGGCATTGCTGAGTTTGGAGGGAGTTGTGCACATATTTGTGGACTGCCATCACAAGCAAGGGCATCTGCAGAAGGGGTTGAGATGATGAGCCTTGGCTTCACCATTTAGGTGAGCCACCACCTTCTCTAAGGAGGTGATGGTAAAAATGGGCTCCACAGTTCTTCCCTCACCCATTGCATGTCAGCAGGATCCTTGTCCTTGACTTTGAAGGTTCCCCTGAACTTTTGATGGGTAAGATTGTACTGGAGCATGTAGACCATGCAGTCAGAGTCAATACAGAAGTCATCAATAGCAACTCTCTGCATTCTGTCAGTGTTGGAAGCAGCCCTGGTTACTGAGTGCCCAGTCTGAGCCTCACAAACCATGGTAATCTTTCCAGCTCCAAACATCCCTCTGATTTGGTCTCTCCCACACAGGGCACTGGCCTCAACAACAAAAGGAAATGGTGGTTGTCTTCTGGGTGCCTGATGACTACTGCTTCAGCTCAGTAATGGAACTCTTCCCCCTTTTGTACTTACCCCCAGTGAGGAACACAAAGTTTGGCCACCTTCTTGGGAGAGGTTAGGGAGAGGGCAGGGGTCACTAGCAATCAGAAAAAAACACTATTTCCGTTCAACTTGTGGTTGCACTGAGTCTTTATTAAGTCTTATGAATGGGCAGAATTATTAGTGGTGACCTCACTTCACCCAGCCACAGGAAGCCCCACTTCTGCCCCTGTTAGATAGCTAGGTATGGTTCAGCCCCACGGGGGGTCCCAGACACGCCACAGTGTTCACACTGGGGGCCAAAATGTTGGCTGCCCAATGAGTATGTGGCTTGTCCGGGCTGACATGGCTGGAGAAACTGGAAACTGGACCTCAAACACAACTTTGCCTATACAGCCTTCTAGGTTCTCTCTGACCGCAGCAAGACCACACCCTGCCTTAGAGCTCATTGTGCACAGACGCTAGTGCTTATGGACTCTCCAAGGCCTTTGTGTACCTGCCTGTCTGTACCACAAGAACCTGGCTCAGTCAATGTTGGCTAAATGAATAAATGCAGTTCCAGCTGATGACTCTGATTTCCCCCTTCAACTGACCCACGGATTGCCATGATGTATGTGTACCATGCTGCCATTTTTTACAAATCGTTGCCCTCACTTATTAATGATATGAAAAGATTGGTTGTTGTTACTTCCTCTTCTGGTTGACTTTCAATTTCCACATTTCTCTTCCTGGACCCCAGGACTTATGTTTTTTCTTTGGCAGCATCCTTAATCCATGGCTTGCCATGGGTCCCATGGGCAAGCCAGGGGACCAGGTTGCTCTGCTGTGTGGTCCCTGGATTTCTCCCAGCGGGACCTCCTTGGTGAATGCTCTTTTAATTGCCCACCTGGCAAGTTTCCTAGTTGTAATGGCTGATTCAAGTCATTTTCAGATGTGGCCTAGAGGAGAAAACTATTCCAAGGTCCTTTTTCCGAGGACTACACACCAGAATCCCCTGAGAAGGAACCCTTAGAAGGCAGATGGATCACACTCCATCCTAGAACACCCACATCAGAAACCCTGGGGCCTAGGACTTTCATCTGAAAGGGCCAGCTAGTATCAGAGCCAGACCTGGGTTAGAGTACATCTACAAACCCTGGTCTATGGCAAAGACACACCATGGCAATTTGTTGCATTTGGAGAAAAATATGACTTCATCCTTTTTGGTCACGTTATAGATATTTGTGTGATACGGTGGGCAGAATTCTAGGATGGTCCCAAGGATCCTGCTCCCAGGTGCTCACTGCGTCCCACTCAGCAACATGTGAGTCTAGGGAGTGCTGAGAAGGAATCTCACAGATGTAATTAGGGTTTCACAGCTGTCCACTTTAAGATGGGGAGACACCCAGCAGAACTGATCTGACCGCAGTTTCCCTGGCAATCCCAACTAGAGTCAGGAAGTCAGCAGGAGAGGTTCTCCACTGAAGACTCAGTGGCCAGGTGGCAGGCACCTGAGCATGGCCTTTAGAAGCTGAGCATGGTCCCTGGGACCAGCTAGAACATAGGACCCAGGCCTGTGGCTCAAGGAACCTGAATGAGCCTGGAAGCAGTTTCCTCCACCAACAGCCTCAGGTGAGAACTCAGCAGGCCTGGATGTCACCTTGGCTTCAGCCCCATGAGATTCTGAGCAGAGAACCCCACCACGCTGTGCCTGGGCTCTGACCCACAGAACTGGACTGCAATACACGGGTGCTGCTTTATTGCCTTAGCCTATGGTAATATTTCACGCAGCAAGAGAAAGCTGCTACATGTGCCCCTCACAGGGTTCCACCCCAGCTGCAAAGATGAATGAAAAACGCATCCTGCATGGGAAAGCTAGAAAATCTAGGGGAACAGAGAGACCAGTAACCCCACAATGTTGGAAGCTGCGGTAATAGTGAGGGACGTGTGCACGAGAAGCCAGTTAAAACACTTAGAAAACTGAGTCAGGAGGAGGCTGAGCAAACATTCCAGGTCACTGGTAAGCTTTGTGGGAGATTAGCACAGCATCCAGGCATCCTGTTTGGTATGGTTGTGGCTGGGTGGGGCTCTTGGGAGTGCAGGTCCCTGGACGAGTTCTCCCATGCCGTAACCTTCAGCGCTTAACGAAGGAAGCAGATGGGACTTTCCAGGAAGGTCTGTTACACCCAGGCCTGGCTCTCTAGGAAAACTGCTTTCTATCGAGCAAGTACAGCCCCGCTCCTCTAAGGGAAGAGGCAGCTCACTGGCCACACCGCATGTAAGATGGTTTACCAAATGTGCCTGGATGATAAAGCTGAAACCAGCCATTAGTCATGTCACTAATCTAAACTATATCACACTTAAAATCACAACCAGTTTCCCAAAGCACCCCTCACACATACGATCCCATTCACACTTCCCAATGCCCACAAGGGGAGTTATCATCGAAGCCGCATTTGTAGTTGAGGAACCGAGGCTCAGAGAGGTTGTCGTTCACCCACGTTTGCTCCATTCTAGTGACCACCCTGCACATTCTGGTGCTCTCTCCTCTCCAGTCAGCTCCTCCTGAGTAACACCCCTCCTCCAGCAGGGCTGGCCCAATTTGGGAGCTGGGAGTTTCCCTTTGCTGTTGTCCATGCCCTGTGCCCAGACAGGACAGACTATTTCTTCACTAACACAGTATGGCACACAGCATGTGGGCAGAGAGGAAGCAGTCACTGCTAAGCTTCTAACAGATGGAAAGGACCCACAGCCTTCCCACACGGAGATGAGACAGCCACCCAGACGTACTCTGATGCGTGCCCTGATTATGGGGAAGCAGCCACCGTCTGTTGACCTGTCACGGAGGCTCTCTCTGCAGTGAGTGTCTGATTGTGGCCCTCTCCCCGAGCCCGTGGTGGGGAGCACCCTCCAGCTGCCCTCACAGAGGCTGCTCTGTGAATGGCCCCGGGACCAGCAGCTGGGAAAGGAGAGATTAGGAAGGTACTGTTCTGATTCACAGGTGCCAACTCTGACCCCAACCCTGTTGCTAGGTGGGAGGGGGACGGGCCAGGACTGGGATGCTCAACAACAGGAAGATTAAAGCATTTCAGAACTTGCTTTCCTTACAGACTTCCTTATGCTTGTTCCTTTACTCACACTCAGGTGTCTGCTACCCAGATGGGAGTTCTCAACTATCTGGTCCTTGCCTTCTAAATGAATGCTGTTTAGCCTGTCTCTAAGCTGTCACAGAGAGCAACTTTTAATAACCTCAAGCTCTTAACACTTGTGAATTTGCAGGGTGACACCTCAGGCCTGGTTTTCACTGTGCTAAGTGGGAAGACGTAGGTGGAACAGTGGCTCTTCTTTTAGGTGAGGAGATGTGTGTTTAAGGTTAGGGGCACTCGACCATCCTGGGCTAAGACCTTCAACAAGCTGGTGAGCCAGGGTAGATGAGGGATACACTGTCGAAGCCCTGGGGAAGCCTTCTTGAGCCCCTCGATGGGGAAGTGTGAAGACAGAGAGATGTTGAAACAACTCTCAGTGAAGAGCACTGCACTGGCCAGATGGTCTACCCAGATTAGCAGCAGGGGAGCCTTTCCTGATGGGGGAGACATGGCATTTTCTTTCTTGGGCTGTTCTTTATGGTCTTCAGCCTTGCTCATTGGAAAGACTACGTGTTTAACTCCCAACTGAAACGAAGTTGAGTCCTAGTGCTCTCTGCATAACTAATGCATGGCCAATCTTTCTCAGTCTCAGTTCCTATACCCACACAGCAGGGACACTACTTCAAGGTTGTTATGAGAATAATCAAGGTGGTCACCAAGCCAGCAACCACATACAAGTGCACAGCGCATGGTTCACTGATTATATAATAGATTATCTATGATCATAGTACATGATAAAATAGTAGTACCTCCGCATCCTGCCTTTATGGCCATACTACACCCTTCCTCTTGGCTAGGTGCATAGAGAAAAATAATCACGAATCAGTGTTAATTACAAACAACATTGCATTTGAGGCTACGTGGAGAGAGGCTCTACCTCTGCAGATGTCTTTTGGAGCTACAAGTGGCCTGGCCTTCCTCTGGAGTTTGGGTTCCCGTCCCTGCCTGGACTGTGCAAATGACCAGGGAAAAAGAGGGGTGAAGCTTCCTGCTCCCCAGCACCACACGTACCTGGCACACAGAGCAAGCTGTTACTGCTGTTAGAGACAACACCCGCCTCGTCTCCCCCATGAGCTCCACAGCCACGTGTTAGCTCTCCTCTGGCTCAAGCCCCCCTGATGAGCAGCCGCAACTCTGCACAGGGGGCTTTGAGGGGACACTTTCTGAGCTCTTGTGGCAGATTGCATTTTCCAAAGATGTAGCTTATTGCTTACTTTGTGATGCTCATAGTACTCGCCGTGGGTCTGGGCAGGACTTTGATTGTGGGCAAGGAATGCTGCAGAACTTAACAGACAAAAGCATCAGAGGTGGCACAGCCTGTGTCTGGACACTTGGATATTCGCTCTTGAAGCAGCCACCATGAAGTGAGGCAGCCAAGCAGCGCCACGGAGAGACCACGTGCTCCAGCCACAGCCCCACTCTGCCACCAGACAGGTAAGGGCGCAAACTGGCAGGTAATCCCGTCTCCCAGCCTTGGGGCTGTCCCCTCTGATGTGCTAGGGAAACAAACTGACCCACTGCACCCTGTACAAATTACAGATTTGTGAACAACCTGAATAGTGTCATTTTGTTAAACTGCTAACTTTTGAGGAAGTATATTCTTCAGCAACAGGTGGCTGGAACACCTGCCCTTGATAAGTGAGAGCAAACTATGAGCTGCAGAGGCATTGACCCTCTCAAATTTTCAAAAGACAGTGCCAGGCATAGAAGAGATGCTTAGTTACTGTTTGTTGAATGAATGAATGAACTAACTATTCATAATTATGATCCCTCAGAGTCACAACTAAGCAGATGGATGTTACACCCTCTCTCCCAATCTCCCTATCACAGAGCAACATCTATAGTATGGATGGGATGGAGGTAGTATCCTCTCCAAGTAAGTTGGCTTATAGAGCAAAGAATATCCCCTGACTATTACCAAACACATTGTTATTTAACCAAAATTGTTATGTTATTGTGCTGTTTTCTCAAGACCCACTTTGCAGGTTGGGGAGAGAATGTGGGATTTGGTGGTAACTTTTCCAGAAGAGGCATAAAATTTGAGCTGAATCATCCACAAGCTGGTGGTTAGTTACTTCACCTCTGACCACCAATCCCTTCCTTCATAAAATGCAGAGGAATGTGGATGAAGGGTCACCCAAGCATGAGGTCAGTTCTCAGCAAATGACAGATAATATTTTTTTTTGAACTGTAAGTGGTTTCAATAAAAACTGTGGGTTTTTTTTTTTTTTTTTGGCTCAGACTTCTTGATGTTAATATAGGTAGAGATGACATTTAGCTTCAGCAGCTCAGATATGATAACAGTTGAACAAGGAAAACCAGAGACATTTTGCTCTTGGGCAGAAGTAGTTTCCTTTGGACCATGGAGTGAAGCAAGACTTGCTAGTTTTTATTTTAATTTCATTCTAGATGTGGTATAGCTCAGAATTTTTCTCTCCCACACAGTATTTTTTTTTTTCCTGAATGTGGGTAATACCGATTTATAAGCTCTGTCCTATTTGCTTCCTGTCCAACCTGGGTTGCCAGAGAGCATCTTATGTCTGCTGGCATCATTTTATTAATAAATCATTTAATATTGATTACTCAAAACAAAGAAAAGCTTTGAAGATAAAAAATAAACAGGGAAAGTGGGCAACTGAATAATCTCAGATGGTGATTTTTCAAAGTGTGGCTTGGATATCCTATCTTAGATTATTGAAAAGCTCAACTGACAAAACAGAGGAACTGAGCATTCAAGTAGAAGGAATGACCTTCTTCTATGATTGTTCCAAGTCAGTGACCTCAACTCCAAGAGAAGAGATTTGGGAATTGTCACCTCACTCTGTGCAGAACCAAATGACCTCTCTGGTAGTTTATGCCAAACCCTTCTTATTATACAATGGGGAAAAATACTCTGGTTCAGATGCTGAATGAAAAAAGTAGGGATACAAAATACATACACAAGATATGCACATATAATGCCTTTAAAAAACAAATGGCTAGGACGAGAAGAAAAAGACCAAAAGTGGCTCATATTCAATATCCGAAATCTGAAGATTGCACAGAGCCACTAGTTCCTAATTCAATCTCGCAATAGGCCTTTGGCCAGAAGCAATGAAAGTCTCATTTACAGAAGGAGCCAATGCCCAGAGGAAAGGGGAAACATACGCTCTACTGCAGTCATTCGCAGGGTGTGGTTAAAGAGGGCATGTGAGGCTGGGGTTGAGGCTAGGATACAGCATGGCAGCTTCCACAACGGCAAACAGGACACGGGGGCTCTTGCTTGGGAGCCTATCCTTTGGTGACAAGTTCTGTCATTCCGGGGAAATGGACAGAGAAGAAAAGCACTGGGTTGGGGCGCCAAACACAATGAAGAGGCTGCCTAAGCTGGCTTCCCACACCCTCCTGAAGAGTTTTCGATGTGCAGGAGCAGACAGCAAAGACCCACCCAGAAGAATCAGCAGATTCCAAAACCAGAGCCTGTTTCCACCGGTATGGTGGTACCATGACATACATGTGTGGCAGCAAGTGCTGGTTGGTCTCTCAAAAGCAAAGCTAACCCTTTCTGGTTTGCTCATTCACCAACAGGAGTCTTTCACTCTCTAAACCCAGATATGCATCTAAACTCAGGTAAAGGCCTATCTAAAGAGATGCATACCTATCCAAATGCAGAAATTCATTTCCCAGCATCCTTGGCTAGGAGGGATCTCATAACTCAGTTCTGGCCAATGAGAGGTGAGGTGAAAATTGGCTGCAGAATTTCTGGGGGGAAAAATCCTCCCTAATTAAAGGAGAAAGGCAAGAGGCAGCAGGAAATCCTTTTCTTTTCTCTGCTGCCCCACCCTCTCGCCTCATCCCAACCCTACTTCCCATCTTTGGATATGGTTGTCTGGAGTTGACCATGTTTGGATGAAAATCCTGAACCCTGACGATGGCATAGTAAAAGAATAAAAGGAACTGAGATCATTGATGAGTCCTGGACAACCAGGCAACCACTTACTTCTTATAAAGTGAGATGAATCAGCTTGGCATCATTTAACCTACTTTCAGTTGTGGGACGCCTGGGTGGTTCAGTCAGTGAAGCATCAGACTCTTGATTTTGGCTCAGGTCCTGATCTCAGGGTCCTGAGATCAAGCCCCGCATCTCTTCCACACTGGCCATGGAGCCTGTTTATGATTCTCTCTCTTTCTGCCCCTCCCCCCACTGCTTGTATGCACTTGTCGTGCTCTGTCTCTCTCTCTCAATAAACAAACAAACAAACAAACAACTTTTAGTTGTGAATTCTGGTCCTTGCAGGAAAATACATACTATTCGATGTGATAGCCCTTAACTAATACTGCCTTTTTGAGAAAATATTGAAAGAGTTTGGATCCTTCTTTTAACAAAAGATCCATGAAATTTAAAACATGTGGGAATTCAGCTTATTATCTTATATGGTTAAACTTTTATAGGAAAAGATTTAGATGAAATAAAAGTCCACTTACCAATAAAAGTATAAAGAAGGTTTTTATTAGTAAATTACACTGGCAATTGTAACAACATTTCCTTACATGTGCAATCATTTCATGACACTTGTGCAAAAGCAGTCAGTAGAGATGCAAACAGATGAGCTAGTCCAGGGAATTTTTCCTCAAAGGGCCAAAAGTAACTATTTTAGGCTCTGTAGACCAGACTGTCTCTGATCTGGATACTCAGCTCCATTGTTATAGTCAAAGTGGCTATAGACAATACGTAAACAAGTGAAACTGGGTGTGTCCCAGTGAAATTTTATTTACAAGAACAGGTAGCAGGTTGGATTTGGCCCTCAGGCTCTCATGTGCTGGCTCCAGAGATGAGATTCTAGAAAAGCAAAAGCAGCCGACATTTGTCAAGTCTTAGGCACTGTTGAAAGTTTTATGTATATTGACCTACGTTCCTCATCGTAGCAACTCCATAAAATAGATAGCCAGGGTTCAGAGAATTAACTAAATTGTCCAATATTACATACTTAGCAAATGACAGAGCTGTAATTCAAACCCAAAGCTCCAAGCATCATACCATGTTTTCTGCTCATTTTGGAGAATTTATCTTCCTCACCCCCAGAAATGATATAGTATGACCAATGACATACTTAGAGCAGATACCTAAAAAAAGTTTACATTTCATGATTTCTCTTAAAATGGACTCTAATGTTTGCACTTCTCCCAAATACCTGCTAAAACAATTGCTCTGCTTGAGGAGGAGGGAACACTTGTAGGCAGGTGTAGCGAACTACAGGTCTGGCATCCGGCTTAAGCACCTGCAGTTTTGTACTGAGTATGGTTTAACAAATGTTACGGTGGAGGCAGTCTCCATCAGTCCCCACATGGCGGTCAAAGGAAGCATGCACATGTGCACACTTACACCACATAGCCTCTGATAGTTAGATCGAGTAATCCGTTGTTCAGCCACAACCAGATCAGTGAACATTTGGTTTATCTCCAATTTCTAACCTACTATAAACCAAGCTGCAGTGACATCCCTGTTGCATTTATCTTTCCTCACCTGCAGGAGTTGCTAGGGCCCTATCACTCAAGGTGCTGCATGGATTTCTCCTGCCAAAGAGGATTCTGATTTCTCTCTCTTTTGGTTGTGGGGTGGGGAGAGGCCAGGCTCTCATGTTTTGCTTTGAGTCCTTTTATTAGACTCAGATTCTGTGCTCCTGGACAGAGAATCTCACAAGCAATGTCTCAAATTAATAAACTTGGAGTTTTATTTTCTCCCATCTATAAAGCCATTCAAAGCTCTCTAGAGAAGGGAAAAGGGCAAGAGCAAAGTGTTACCACCAGCAGCAGGGAGAGCTTGCCAGCCATAGGATCAAGGGCAGGAAGGCCTTGCAAGAATTTAAAGTAGTTCTCCCCCTCAGACGCTCTCCTGCATCTGCCCGGGTGGGGTGGGCTTGCACAGCCTTACCACAATGGCAGAATTAAGCAACTGATTTATTGTCCCTGGGCTTTTCGCTCCTCCAGTATTAGCTCAGCTGCTCTGACCCTTGTGTGTGAGTGCGTGTGTGCGTGTGCGTGCATGTGTCTGCACATGTGTGTGCACACGTATGTTTATCTTGTGTAATAGAAAGAAAAGAAACAAGTTTAGGGTTGACCCAAACATGGCGTAAGCTGGATACAAAAACGTTTTACTTTATTTTATTTCATTTTTATATATTCATACATTTACGCACTATAGAAAAATAAGACTGAATAATATTCAATCAATATCTATTATTAATAATTGAACAGTTTGCCAATCTGATGGGTGAAGTATTATTAGTTTCATGACCATTCCCCAGGTTTCATTTTTTTTCATTTACTGGCCATTTGAATTGCTTATTCTGGGAATTACTGGGTCTCATACTGTCTAATTATTTTTCTATCCATTTGTTATGTTTCTTAAGTGTTGTATTATTTATTTTCTATAGCAAAGACACTATTCCTTTGTTAACATACGTTAGGTATATTCTTCCCCAGGCTAGTTTCGTTTTTGGGTTTTTTTTATTTTTTGAAGTCAAATTTATCCGTCATTTAATTTTCTTACTTCTAGATTTTATGTGTTGCTTAGAGAGCTTTCCTCTACCTCAAATGCATGCACACGTTCTATTAAAGCTTCTTTTATTCCTCTCTCTCCCAACATCTTACAAATGTGTGTTTGTGTGTGTGTGTAACTATCTAACCAAATGTTTTGTTGTATTTGGCCCATTAATTAACCAGAATTTATTTTTTTATTTAAAATGAGATAGAAATCTTACTTTTTCAAAGTTATATTAGTTTTTGACTGCTGCATAAGAAATTAGCAAAGATTTGTGGCTTAAATCAGTACTAAGTTATTATATTACAATTCTGTAAATCAGAAGTCCAACAGTGGTCTCACTGGACCAAAATCAAGATGCTGGCAGGGCAGCATTCCTTCCTGGGGGCTCTAAGAGAGGATGTATTTCTTTGCCTTTCTCAGCCCGTAGAGGCAACCTGCGTTCCTTCCGTCTCCTGACCCCTTCCTTTATCCTCAAAGCCAGCGGCATCTCATCTCCCCGACCTTCTTCAAGGGTCACTAACTACAGCCAGGAAAGCTCAGGTTTTAAAGGCTCATGTGATTCATTTGGACGCACCAGGATAGTCCAATTTAATCTCCCTATTTCAAGGTCTATAACCTTAATCACGTCTATGAAGTTCCTCCTGCCATGTAAGTTAATAGAGTTTAGGGAGTAGGATGGGGGCATTTAGGGGACTATTACTCTGCTTACCACAAATGTACAGAACAATCCATCTTTCCCGCACTGTTCCAAATACCATGGGTATATCATATATGGATCTGTTCCTGCACTATCTATTCTCTCTCATTCATCTATTTGTTTGACTCTGTGTTAGCACCACACAGCTTTAATTACTGTAACTTTATACCCTGCTTCAAATCTGGTAGGGCAAGTGTCTCATTAATATTAATATGATAAAAATCTTATTATTCTTTTATATTGTCTTTTCTGTATTAATTTATAGACACCTTACCAAGGTTCATTAAAAATTATCATAGGATTTTGATAAGGATTATTGGTTTACTGATTAATTTAAGACTCTTTGCATTTTTATAGTACTGGGATTTCCCTTATAGGGACATGGCACATTCTACATCTATTCCTCTTTTTTATGTTGCTCTGTAAAGGTATTTGTAGATATGTGTGGATATGGATTTTTGTAACCAACAGTCTATGCATTTCTTAATTTGTTTATTCCTAGGTATTTCATCATGTTTTCACTCTTTTGAATGCAATCTTTTTTTTTTCTTGATCATTTCCAGCAAACAAAGCAGTTAGTTTTTATATGCTGAGCTGTTGTCAAGCTGCCTCATTCAATCTCCTTATTAGTTCCACCACTTGGTCAGTTGATTCTATTGGAGTTTTTAAGTAGACAAATAGTTGGAGTTCGAATTTCAGAAACAAAAATTAAGGTTGTTAATCATTTCCTTTCCATTAAACAGTTTTGCCTTAGGGCTTTTTCAGAGTCAGGGAAAAGGCAGAGTTGAATAATTTCTTTAAAAGAATGTGCTTCCCCGCATTCTCAATTTATTCAGGAAAACAAAAGACCGGAAATAAGGAAGATAACTTTTTAAGTTAGAGCAGGGCAGACATTCCTGCTCCTCAGGGAACCCCAGAGTGGGTGGTCTGCTCCTGGTGGTTATCCCTTCTGGTTTCCCAGTGCTCCTTAGAACCAGCTTAGGACTCAGACTCGCGGGGGAGAGTCCTCCTCTTTTATCCTCTCTATACATCTTAGTTCTCTCCTCACTCATCCTGGGTATAGTTAGAAGACACATGTATGATATTACCGTACTGTATGCTGTCATGGAATAGCAAGAATCCATGTATTCTGGGTTCCTTGGTGTTTTCACACTTGGTAGCCTCCCTGTATCTCTGCACCTTGTAAACTGTGATTCTAGTTAGTGGCTCAGCAGCTGGTGGTCAGAACTCTTTGTTGCCTTTGCTTTAAGCAAAGCTGCAAAGAGGAAAATTAGCCAGTGCTTGAGAGGAAAGAGTAAGATGGATTTCTTAGGAGGTGGCTGGACATAAGAGGAGAGATCTGTGTTCTCAGGTTGAGCATCTCTACTGATTGTGGAAAATATACAATTTCTTTTCCTTTTTTCTTTTCTTTCTAGAAGAATGCTTCCTGGTTGTGATGGGGTTTTGGAATATAGGTGAGGTTCGGTGGGCTGAGTCCGGAGCTGACGACGAAGAAAGAATTCTTGGTGCAAAATGATGGTTTATTAAAGCACGGGGACAGCACCCGTGGGCAGAAAGAGCTGCTGCCCCGGGGTTGTGAGGGGTGGCTGGTTATTTACTATGGGATTGGGGGAGGTAAGGAAAAACGGAGGTTTCAAAAGAACTTTCATATGCTAAAGAATACCTACAAGATACCAGAGGCCTTGCCATTGTCAAGTTAAGGTTGTTTTCCCTATAGCAAGGCATTAACATGAAGATAATTGGGAACTTTCTGGAGGAACATTACACTCTGCCCGGTTCACGTATCTGTCTATGGGCTGCAGGTTAATTGTATCTACATTTCCTTCTGGAAGCTGGGTTATTGATAGAAATGCTTTGTTCTTTTTTTTTTTTTTTTTAAGATTTTATTTATTTCTTTGACAGAGAAGGACACAGCGAGAGAGGGAACGCAAGCAGGGGGAGTGGGAGAGGGAGAAGCAAGCTTCCCGTGGAGCAGGGAGCCCGATGTGGGGCTCAATCCCAGGACCCTGGGATCATGACCTGAGTTGAAGGCAAAAGCTTAACGACTGAGCCACCCAGGTGCCCCGAAATGCTTTGTTCTTGTAGATCACTAAGACATTTGTAAACTGAGGGAGACTCACGTCTTGCAGGATTGTGACCTCTATAAGTTGTTTTTCCTTTCCTTAGCTTTAGGGCAGCCAGGAGTGCCTGAGGAATGTCCTGTCCCATGGGTGGGGGGCGGGTGTTGTGGGGTGTCAGCTCCTGCTTTGTCCTCAGCTAGCCTTCTGTTCCCTCATCAGTTGTGTTTGTATCTGTTAATTATTGTCCATTCTGCTCTTACACACATACATCATACCTATGTATGCACATGTATATAAATTATTAGCAATAATGTTTTAAATTTTGTCAGCCTCTTTCTTGTTCTCTGATTGCTCTTTTTTTTTTTTTTCATTTCATCTTGTTCTTGTTTTATGGGTGTGATGTCTTTATTGTTCTGACTACTGATCACCAAAAATGAGAAGTTTTTTTAGGTTGATTTTCTCCTTATATTTCTTCATATATATATATATATATAGTTTCAGTGGGTTCATTTGGTTAAGCTTGATTCCACTCTTTGAGAAATGAAGTGTTATGTTTCATACACTCTTTTGTGTATAATATATATTTATATATATCTGTACATATAACATATGCTATTATATTTATGGGATATATAACATAATAACTATAGATGTGTAAGTATATTATACTTATCTATTATGTCCAATTTTACTAATTGGTTCATTTTACTATTAGCTCTTGAATTTTATTTATTTATTTATTTATTTATTTATTTATTTATTTATTTGACAGAGAGAGACACAGTGAGAGAGGGAACACAAGCAGGGGGAGTGGGAGAGGGAGAAGCAGGCTTTGCACGGAGCAGGGAGCCCGATGTGGAGCTTGAACCCAGGACTCTGGGATCATGACCTGAGCTGAAGGCAGACGCTTAACGACTGAGCCACCCAGGTGCCCCAGCTCCTAAATTTTTTATTTCTCACTTCCTTCTAGGCAGCTTCCTTTGAGGTAATCAAATTGTTGACATTTCATTTTAGTTGTCCTCTATAATTTGAACTTTTAGTGGTTGTTATAGGAATTTTAGTATGTATTTCATTCATGCATTAACAATGTATCACTTCATATAAAATGTTCAAATATTACAACAGAATAATTCCATTTACCCCACGTAATTCATACTTAGTATCATATATTTTCTTATAAATGTTATAGCCCTGAGCATCATGTTATTATATATTCTTTAAACATCAAGTATCTTTTAAGAAAGTTATAAGAAGAAAAATATATAATCTTTTATACTTAATCATTTATTTAATATTTCCAATGCTTTCATGCCTTTCTTTGGATTCATTTATCAATCTGGTATCATTTCCCTTCAGCCTAAAGAATGTCATTAACATTTACTACTGTCAAGGTCTGCTGGTGACAACTTTTCTTGGACATTATTTTGCTGTATATAGACTATGAATTTACATGTACATTTTTTTAAATCACCTTAAAGTTGTCTTCCCATTGTCTTTTGATCCATTGCTTCAAAGAGGAAGTCATCATCATTTCTTTCACTGGTTCCCAGTGGATAATGGATCTTTTCCCTCTGGATACTTCTAAGATGTATCTAGGTCTGATGGTTTTCCTTGTATTTGTTCTGACTGGGATTTGCTGAGATTCCTTCATCTACAAGTTGATGAAGTTTTTGTTCATTATTTTTTCAAATATTTTCTACCTCTTCTCATTATCCTCTCTTCCTGGAATTCCAGTTACTGAAATGATATTATGCCACAGATCATTTATGCTCTGCTTATATATTTTTCAAACATTTTTTCTCTCTATTCTTCATATTGCATAATTTCTATTGATCTGTGATGAAGGTCACCAGCTCTTTTCTTCTTCAGTCTATAATATGCTTATGTAACCTAAGGAAATTTATAATTTACATACTATAATGATCAGTTTTGGAATTTCCATTTTGTTCTTTTTTTAACAATTTCCATTTTTGCTGACATTCTCTATCTGTTCAATCATGACTATTCAACTTTTCCTTTAAGTCTTTGAATGCATTTATAAGCATTGCTTAAATTCTTTTATTGCTAATTCTTACATCAGGGCAACTTTAAATGTGTTCCTATTGATTTTTTTTTCAAAGTTATAGATCATAATTTCCTGCTTTTTTACATGTCTAGTAATTTTTAATTGTATGCTAAGTATCATGAATTTTACATTATAGGGAGTCTGAATTATAGACTCTTTGAAAGATACTAGTTTTTTTGTGAAAAGAAGTTAAATTGCTGACAGAGCCTCTGGTCAAGCTTTCTGTCAGCCTTGATTTTATTTTATTTTTTTAGACTTGATTTGTTTCAGTAGTTTCTTCAGTTTTAGAGCATGGGCCTTTATCTAAGACATAGTTCTGTTATACATATGTCTTTCCAGGTTTTCACTTGAATGCCTTTTCACCAAAAGCAAAAATTTAGAATGGCTCTAGCTGGTTCTGGGAGGTTACTTTTAATTTGTTACTTTTCTGTATGTTTTAACCATGTTAATATATACTTTTATCATTAAAAAAACACAAGAAAATGTCATAGTTAATTCTATTTAAGGATTAAACTATTTAATGTGTCATTTTCTTTTACTTAACATGCTACATGCATTGTGTGAACTCTTTATGGCTTTCCACAGAAAATATATTTAACAAAATCCCAAGGAGCTCAGTGCCTGACAAACCATAGGAAATTAATTAGTATTTTGAAATGAAATGTCAATATGCTTGCCTTAAAGTCTTCAAATAAAGGGCCACACATCACCATATTTGTTTTACACTTTGTTTATGAAAATGGAAAATCTGTATTTGAAAGATAGACACCTTGACACCTACATTTTTAACAAATATTTACTCTATACAACATTGTCTTGAAGCAATCCCTCTATATGATGATTTTCTGGGGCCTAGAAGGCCTTTCATCTGGAAATCTGGTGTGATTGGATAGCACTAGAGCTTAAGGGGCAGAAACTTGTTTCCAGGCCTTGTTCTGCTGCAGCAGACAGACAAGATGCCCAATGACTTGGCTTCCTGTGTGTGTGTGTGTGTGTGCATGTGTATGTGTATGTATGTAGTCAAATGTAAGATCAAATATGATAGCAAATATAGGAAAGTGAAGTTTCAAAATTGATTAAATGTAATTTACTAATTTATGCCTCAGAATTATCCCTTCAACAAGAACACTTCAGATAAGACACTATGGGATTTAAGCAACCAAATCTTCTCAGTGGACTACCATATGCTTTATATTCAGAGTGACCTATGTCCTGGTTTGCCCGAGACAGTCCAAGTTCACATCTGCTGTTGGCAAATTACTAAAAGCTTCCCCTTCATTTGCATTGTTGTCCTGGTTGGGGCTCTTGTGAGATCTCCACACTTACTGCTAAATATACCCCCCATTGTAGTGATAAGTCCCAGTACAAAGGACAAGAAGGGTTTTGGTTCAAGAGTGTACAATTTCTTGAATACTTTTTATGTATAAAAACTTTTCACTTTTCTTAATATGGAATTTAGACAAGCTCAAAAGACCTGGTTTTTTTGCATGCTTATTAATTGAACTCTAGTACATAAAAGGGAATAACAGCTCCAAAC
The DNA here is from genome assembly GCF_029215605.1 of Mirounga angustirostris. Taxonomy (NCBI): domain Eukaryota; kingdom Metazoa; phylum Chordata; class Mammalia; order Carnivora; family Phocidae; genus Mirounga; species Mirounga angustirostris. The sequence continues at coordinate 89,283,975 of NW_026991718.1, forward strand.
TTAGCATACATATGATCAAATTCACCAGAAAGGGGGAAACATATGACCTTGAAAATTAAGATGACTTGTTTCACTGTTGACTTGACACTGTTTTCTGTCCTTTGAAGTCCATTAAACTATTATACCTGTGAACAAAGATAACAAAGCATTCTCTAAAGTAGGAATGAAGGGCAGGAGTAATTGGAAGCTTTCTCTATAAAGCACAAGACAAAGAAGTCCTATAAGCAAAAAGTAGCCCCAGGCAAATAGCGATACCTATGGTACATTTGTTTATACCTACTGTCATGTCTGGGAACAGTAACAATAAAAGGTGAAGCAACACAGACAGCAGAAAATGGCATTTGCAAATGTCACCAATGTGCCAGAAGGAGTGATATCTTCCACTCAGTAGTACTCTCTACCTCACGTTAAAGGGAGTCTTGATGGCTGGAAATATTGTGGACTGCAAATGAATCACTCTTCCAGAAAGAGAGCTACAGAATATAGTTACTCAGTGGCATAGAATTCTATATAATACAGCCTTACTACAAATAAAGAAATTACCTTAGGGCGCCTGGGTGGCTCAGTTGGTTAAGTGTCTGCCTTCAGCTCAGGTCATGATCCCAGGGTCCTGGGATCGAGTCCCACATCCGGCTCCCTGCTCTGCGGGAAGCCTGCTTCTCCCTCTCTCACTCCCCCTGCTTGTGTTCCCTCTCTCGCTGTGTCTCTCTCTGTCAAATAAATAAATACAATCTTTAAAAAAAAAAAAAAAAGAAATTACCTTAATACTCTCTCCACCATCTGATTTCTAGAGAGGCCAACACCACATGTAGTAGTCCCTTTGCTGTCATACATAGAAGTGGGTATAAAAACAAGGACAACTATTCATTATAAACATTTTCATCATAGGATTAAAAACTGTCAGGTCAGAAAAACTTCTAAGGACATCTCTTCACCTGTGCCAAGAACCAATTAAAACTAAAAGAGGATGGACAAAGTGGAAAAAAAAATTAATTTGAGATCCAAGTCTCCAATTTATTCATAATGCAGCTTTGAAGAAGTCACATAACAGCTCTGAGCCTCATTTTTCTACCTGTTAAAAGGAATAATATCCTTAAAACCCAACATGTTGTCTGGGACATAGGAGATGCTCAATAAAAATCCACTGAAATAAATATTGGTTAGGACACAGTGCTGTGTATTCTCCACACATTTCCTCTTTTTGGACACAGAGGAGGCTCTGCTTCCCTGCTCCCTTGGCTTGGGCGATGCTACTGACTTCTGGAACATGAGCTGAAGCAATGTGAGCCCTTCCAGAACCAGCCCATAAAAATATATCTAGTGCAATCTTCTAGCCCTTACCTTCAGTGCTGTCCTGAGAGGTCCTGTGTTCCAGATCATGTAGCTACAAGATGGAGGTAGACTACCTAACCTACATTAGACTATGACAATGGCTAAACCATTGAAATATTGGGGTTCATTTGTTACTGAAACAAAGCCTTGCCTATCCTCCCTAATATAACTATCCATCAAGTCATTCTGAGAATTAAAAGAAACAATGCTATTTGGATACTACTCAACATTATTAAAAAGACAAAGTGGTTAAATCAGTATATTTATATTAATTTATATTCACTTGGAGGGCATTCTGCTTTGGAAAAGCTAACCTACCACAACATATAAGAGTTGGCCCATGGGACCTTTTCATTGAGAACACAATGAATCCAGAATTTGATTTACATTTCATGCTAGAGCTGTCCCAGTGGGAGACCTTGCAAATTTTAACCTCACCTGACTTAAGGCCAATCTTGACAAAGGAGAGCAGGTGTTTGGTTTAAAGATGAAGGGGCTGTTCCCTGGATCCCCAGTGTAAACACAGCCTGTAGTTGGCATGAACCACCTGCCTTGAAATCTAGGGATCCTGAATGAATTATTAATGTTGGTCATTTACATTATCTCAAAATTTGGACACAAAATGAACGACTTCATTAATATTTACCATATTAATCCAGGGCAATGTAATTAAAATTTGTGTAACATATGACCACACAGTACTGTAACAACATGAAAATGAGGGGGTGGGAGAAAGCAATCTAAGGAGAGGCGGAAAAAGGTGCAGTCCTAACACATTCACACTGTTACTGGGCAGTGTCATTACCTGGAGGTAAAGGAGGTAAAGAGCTGTTCACCAGCCCTCGGGTCTGCTGGAAGCCCTCTGTTCCTCCACAAACCCACCGGCTCAGGGTCAAAGGAGAATGGCCTTGTGCAAGGATGTCCCTGAGATTCTGCAGCTCCATATATGTCTTTATTGTGAAAAAGAGTTTGCTTGATTTGATATGATTCTGACTTGGTGTCAGAAATCCTACTTTTTCCAAATCCAAGAATGTATTTATGAGAGTGTATTCAGACTTGTATACGCTTAGCACCTTCTCCCTCTTCCTCTTTCTTGTAGCCCCTCCCCCACCCGTTCACCATCCCAAGTAGGGGGAGAAACTTGCCCACAGGCAGGATGTGTACTGAAAAATGACAGTAGAGACTAATTCTAACAGAATCGTCTCCCCTGAAGGGATTGCCTGTGACAATCGTATCCTGCACCTGATTTCTTTTTTTTAAAATTTTTTATTGTTATGTTAATCACCATACATTACATCATTAGTTTCTGATGTAGTGTTCCATGATTCATTGTTTGCGTATAACACCCAGTGCTCCATGCAGAACGTGCCCTCTTTAATACCCATCACCAGGCTAACCCATCCTCCCACTCCCTTCCCTCTAGAACCCTCAGTTTGTTTTTCAAAGTCCATCGTCTCTCATAGTTCGTCTCCCCCTCTGATTTCCCCCCTTCATTCTTCCCCTCCTGCTATCTCCTTCTTTTTTTTTTTTAACATATATTGTATTATTTGTTTCAGAGGTACAGATCTGTGATTCAACAGTCTTGCACAATTCACAGCGCTCACCAGAGCACATACCCACCCCAAAGTCTATCACCCAGCTACCCCATCCCTCCCACCCCAACCACCACTCCAGCAACCCTCAGTTTGTTTCCTGAGATTAAGAATTCCTCACATCAGTGAGGTCATATGATACATGTCTTTCTCTGTTTGACTTATTTCCCTCAGCATAACACCCTCCAGTTCCATCCACGTCGTTGCAAATGGCAAGATCTCATTCCTTTTGATGGCTGCATAATATTCCATTGTGTATATATACCACATCTTCTATATCCATTCATCTGTCGATGGACATCTTGGCTCTTCCCACAGTTTGGCTATTGTGGACATTGCTGCTATAAACATCGGGGTGCACGTACTCCTTAGGATCCTTACATTTGTATCTTTGGAGTAAATACCCAGTAGTCTGCACCTGCACCTGATTTCTAATCCTGATTGTTCTACTGTGCCTGTGATCTCCCAAGCACTACAGAGCAGGGACTTGTCTATACTATTTCACCAATGTGACTCCAGCCCCTAAAACAATAATGAGAGCACACACAGCAGTACACTTAAAATGGATGCGTTTGTCACTCTATAGAGGAGCGCTAAAATTCTTAATTTTTATTTTGCAACAAGAAGAAAAAGAAAGAAAGGAGGGAAGGGGGGAAGGAAAGAAGAAACAACTATTTGAAAGGAGGGAAATATATTTGCAGTTTACATCATGCTTTCAGTCACTTTCACTGGTACTTAGAGCTCCATTTATTTTAAAACTTCATGTCAGAGATGGAATTTTTATTAATTTAATTCACATTTTAAAGCAGCACAATGAAGGCCCAGATGGCAAGCAGTGCCTCACAGAGCCTATTAGCAGGGTCCAAGCTCCTGCCCCCTGCCCGGGGCTGGAGGGTCACCACCTTCAGCTGCAAGCACAGATATGCGGGCAGCTCTAGCAAGTCTCTGTAGGGTTGAGAAGAGTTCTCACTCCCCACTAACCTCACACACATCACAACGCACAGCAAACAATGGGGAGAATTTGACAGAGGTCACTCTGTGGGATTTCAGGTTTTGATTTTGGATTGAAAACATTACTTCTTTCCTAAGCAGCATGATTTACTAGCCAGGCTCCCTCTCTTGGCTGGGCTCGAGCAGAGATTGAGGCAGAAGTGCTGGGCCCCCAGCCATTTCAAAGGACACACTGGCCATCTTGCTGGCCAGTCCTCTGCAGACAGAAGATGGGCACAGGCTGTCTACTTGACATCAGCAATTCCAATAAACATTCCTGAGTCCCCGGAGAAACTTTTAGTCAATAAGAAACAAGATTTCTCCCCTGTTTGGGAAGCCAGTTGCCAACAAGGTCAACGGAGACCCTGGGGGTGGCTTAACAACATCCCTGCTCACAGCCCAGTTTCCTCTCTTCTCCCCAGCTGACCACTCCCACTTCCCTGGCCACTATTTCCTGTTAGATTCTGTCCTAATTCAGTTCAATGATTGGGCATGGAGCCAACATGCAGCTTTGAATTTGTGGTCCAGCCCCTGTCCTGGGTCTTCGTTCTGTTCCACCAGTGTCGGACATTATGGGCTGGTTGCTGCTCAGCATAGGACCACCTCTGATGCGATCATTCCCTTTGTGATCTTGTAAAGTCCAGAATATGCAACCATTGTCTTTGGCTCCCTGTATACAGTGTGGTCAGTTGCTGGTATGGAAGTGAGGTCTCTACTGGGGGGAGGTTGGCAGTCCTTGGATGCCCCCTGTGACATTCCCTTTGTTTATGCTCAAGTGGTATTTGTTAGCTGCTGGGAGCCCTTCTGAGGAAGAAGAGTCAGAGTGTGAGACTCCAGAGAGGGCATGGGGGCACTGCAGTCTTAGTCCCCCTCTGCTAACTCTGTCCCTGCCCACCTTGCGGAGGAAGAGCCAGTGCAGCTGCATGAAGCTTGGTGGCAGGGCCTTCCTCTGGGCTGCCCTTGGAGAGCCTTCCTTTCTCCCCCTCAATGTGGTGGGCTTTATTGGGCCAGTGAGGAGCCCAGGATGAGAACCAGATGGGTACCTGCTACCTCTTGACCTGGAAAGCCCAAGGATTCTGAGGTCGGCTGTCCCGTTGCCAGCAGCATCATCCAGCTGCTATAAGGAACCATGCCCTTCCTGAGCTCCCCCAGCCTCCAGAGTCTGAACTAGGACTGGCTGGGTCCTCATCTGAGAATCTATGAGCAAAGCTGTAAGAGTCACATGGGTCCTGGTACATGTGGAGTCCCTGCTATCTTCCCTTTTTTGTAGTTGCTCATGGCTCCCTGTGGCTGATTGTTATGGACCAAGTATCTGATCATGCTCTGGACAACCTGGACCTGCCACTTAACAGTGTTCTGTCACCACAGGGGCCACCAGGCCTTCTGCTGTTCTCTGAGTAATTCCACTCTTCTTCCTGCCTCAGGGCCTTTGCACACATCATTACCTGCCTCTACCCTCACCCACCTCTCTCTATGGACTCAACTTGACTCTGTGTCTGGATCCAAATCTATATGAAAGTTTCTTTACTCCTACCCCTGCCTCCGCCAAGCTAGGTCAGGATGCTATGTTCTATTCTTGGCATGATTTTTGGCATGGCACTTGTCACAGTTTATATGTGTGTTTCTTAGCATCCTGGTTAGCGTCTCCTTCCCCTATTATATTGTAAACTCCATGAAGGCTGGGTCTTATTTGTCCACATTTCATCCTAGTAACTAACAGAGATGTGACCCATAGAGGAGGTTTAATAAATGTATATTAAATGAAAAAAAAAAAGAACTAAGAAATGTATGTTCTGATTCTAAGGATCAGAACAGTAAAGTGAGTGCTGCAGTCCAAAAAACTTTCTTTCAGGGCAAAGTCCTTACCATGGGGCTGACTGCCACTTGTGATAGCTCCCCATGGAGTTGTCATGGGCGCAGACCGACTCCAAAGCCAGATGTAGGCTTTGTGCCCGGATTACAACCTTACGTTCTCAAAAGAACACTCAGATCAAGGACTCCACACACCTTGCCAGGGCTCCCTCCAGTAGGAGGAAACAGTGCGGGTGTCCCCGAGGGCACTGGGTTCCTGGCCTTGGGGATAATCCAGAACTAGTTCCTGTTGCTGCAGTCACTCTGACCAAGTGTGGACTCCATCTAGCGGCTGGAATTACTTGCTTGTATTTGGAGACAGTCCACGATGAGTGACATTAGGATAATTGGGTCAAAGCTTGCGGACTTGGCCTGGGCAGAAAGGAAGAACACTTTGAATTTTATTTTATTATTATTTTTTAACCTTTATTTTTTAAGTAATCTCTGCCCCCAATGTGGGGCTTGAACTCACAACCTGAGATCAGGAGTCACATGTTCTACCAACTGAGCCAGCCAGGTGTCCCCACTTAGTGTGGGTGCCGAATTTAGGAGCCCAAAGAAATGCAAGTAGTGCTTTCATTACGATTTGCTTAAATGGAAACCTATATCCGTGACAGATACAGATACATTTTTTTTTCTCACTTGCAAAGCCTAAAGCATGGGGCTTCAGAGGTTTGAAAGAAGGGGTTTAATCTAGTTCAGCTCTCCTCCAGATGATCATTGTGGTACTCGTGTGATTCACGGCAAAACGAAGGCTAAGAAGGTTCAGGAGTTTCCTACAATAACACAGCCAGAGGTGGAGTGAGTGGAAGCCCGTGGCCCTCCCTCTGCACACTGTTTTACTAGCTGTTGGACCATTTTCAGCCAATATCCCCCATGCTGCACCCTGGAGAAGAGGAGATAAGATATGTTTTCAATCTAAAATTCAAGATCCCTGTCTCTGTAATAGGCATCTTTTCAATCCAATGTTGAATATCAAAACTTTCCACCAGAGCAGTAGCGCGTCAGCTCAGGGTGTCCAAGTGTCGAAAGGAGAGCTTGGCAAAAATGTAGTTTCTTAGGGCCCAGCCCCACAAACCGGCTGCGGGCAAGCCCACCTGCAGATGAGATATTTATGACGAACAGAAACTGCAAGCACACTGTTCCATTGTCGCCTCCAGGCACATCAATCAGCGCAGAAAACCCTCCACACACTGTCCCTGGGTCTGAAGACAAATGTGCTTGGGCTCCAATGCCCGAGACAGAAAATAAAAGACTGAAGTTGTTAGAACTCTGGCTTCTGATAATTCTCAGAGTATACCATGACGGCAACGTTTTACAGGTGGAAAATCCCCAGAGCCTGCACACAAGTCTTCGAGGTCCGCATCTGCAATTTTGCATACTGAATGATTGCCTTCTTTGTAAATCTGACCTCAGGGAGAGGCAGACATCTCCACTCTTCTTTCTGAGCCCTGGCAAACTTGAGTTATTTTGTGAGGGCTGAACTGTTCTACCTATTTACTATGCAGCAGTATCATTTTTATATTTCTGTTAATATATGAAGGGATTGTGAATAATGGATACTTTAAAGGTTGATCAGTTTTGATATGTAATCAGCTTCCTCCTAAAGACCGAACAGTGAAAACTGGGAGGGGTTATGTTATGTGGTGAGCTGAAAGTACATCCCAGCTCCAGCTCTTGCTATTTGCAGAAATTGGGGAAAATTATTCCATCTGCAATAATGTGTACCTTGTCCATATGCATGCATTTCACTGTAATGGTGAAATGAGGTCTTACAGTAAACTGTTTAAGATTATCTGAGGTCAGTTCTGTAGAAGCAGAGCTTGAGCACATGATTTACTGAGGGAGAGCTCTCAGGAGAAACCTGTAGAGGAATGAGGGAAGCAAGGGAGGGTTGGGGAAGAAGATGGGCAAAGATGTGGTTTAGGAGAGGTCCAACCTCAGCCTGGTTGCACAGGGTTCTTTGGACTGAGAATTGTTCCAGGGTAGTTATCCACCTGGAAGCAAGGGTCTGAACTGCTCACTCCCACATCACTAGTCGGGGGTTGTGGGCTCCTTTTGGGTAGGGGCTGGGGCAACCTCCCAGTTCTCCAGGTGCAGGGGTTTGCCTGAGCCAAGGTCAGTCCCACAGAGAAGTTCCTGTGCCTGATAGCAGCTGGGCTGGGATGCCTAAGCCCAGTAAAATGTCACCAACAGCATCTGCTGACAGTCACTGGTACAGAGTAAATGTTCAATGACTGCTAGCTTGAGAATGAGAACAATAGCAACACAATTATTCACCCTAGGCTGCTGAGTTAATCTCAGGTCCTTAGTTAACTATATTAGCAAGAACAAGTACAGATTTTTCCAAATGCATTTCCATGTGACCTACCTGCTGATAAATACAAATAGCTTGGTTACATGCAGGTAAATAAAAATTGCTCTACTTTGCATTTGTATCATGTTTTAAAGTTTATTAAATACTTTCTTACCTCATTTATTATCAAAGCAAAGCACTGTATACCATTTTTTTTTTCTTTCTGAAAACATAAACCCAAAGACGACTGGGACAAGGGAACTCAGATCTGAAAGATGAGTGGGTCATAATGGGCTACTCCCTCTTCTCTGGCTTCTTCCTTGGGAAGAACCCCACATCCCTCAAGACCCAACTCTTATCTTCTCACTTGTCAAGGGTTCCCCACTGTTTGGCTAGATTCAGTCATCCTCTTCCTAAGCTTCTGCGGAGCTGTGTACATGGCTCTGTTTGACCTCTGACACTCTATCTTGCCTGGATTTTTGAATAAGCCACTGATGCATTTTCCAAGGGCCTTTTCTGGCCCTGCTTCCCCAGCTGAGAACAAACACAGACACCATCAGAGACAAGGTGGAAAAATCCACAGCTCCCCTCTAGGTCAAAGCTCTCTTACCAGGATGGACTAGAAACTTTGCTATGACATTCCCAGTGCCCAGGGCCCAGAGTGCTCCTGAAACTTACTTACACTGGCCTTGGTGGAGGTCTGTACTAAACCCTGAGGGGTTCGGGTCATTCCAAGGGCTAGATGCAGCTCCAACTGGTCTTTCTGTGTGAGCTAACCTCCAAATTCTACTAAGTTTTTTTTTTTTTTTAAATACTCTTATCACTCTTCAAGTTTGTAAGATCTCCCCAGGACCTTCCTTCCAGAGTTTCCAATTATATTCTTAGTCATAATAAGGTCTCATCAACTTGGCTTCTGGAGCCCCTGGAACCTTGCTATTGCCAGTGCAGACCCCAGACCAGCACCATGGGCAACATCCGGGAGCTTGTCAGGAAGGCAGGCTCAGCTCCCCCACAGACCTGCATCTGAAAGTGCATTTGAACAAGAACCTGCACTTTTAAAGAAACCTATTAGTGATACACACCAAATGTCAGAGCTCTTCCATTTTATTTATTTATTTTTAAATATTTTACTTATTTATTTGACAGAGAGAGAGTGAGGAAAAGAGTGCACAAGCAAGGGGAATGGCAGGCAGGGGAGAAGCAGACTCCCCGCAGAGCAGGGAGCCTGATGCAGGGCTGGATCCCAGGACCCTGGGGTAATGACCTGAGCTGAAGGCAGCTGCTTAACCAACTGAGCCACCCAGGCACCCCATCTTCCATTTTATTTATTAACATTTATTTATTAATTAACATATGTGGCTACATAGCACTTTTTTGGCCAGGCAAATAGCATCTTTATATGCAAATGGAGAGGAGAATATGTAGACTGCATGAAAGCAGATGGGCCGCTCATGCCCTCCTGCTTCCCATCAGGCTCCTGTAGAACCTCCGTAGGATGTTTAGGTTCCAAGAGGAGTTGGTTTTATTTCCCTAGAGTTCCCAGACGCACATGAAAGCTGTCATCCAGTCCATGTCATCGATAGCACCAGCAGGTTGGACACAGAGGTAGAGGTCCTAGGGATCTTCTTCTTTGGAATTGGATGTTAGCACTGCAAAAGAACAACAGTGGACTTGGCTTCATCCTCCTGAGGTCAGGATGGGTATGCAGGAGCCCCATGTTCTAAAGCTGATGAGAGCTGGTCCTGAGCCTGGCATGTGCTTGGTGGCTAATGTCACTATGCTCCAGACATGCCTGGTGTTCTGCCACCAACATTATAGGTCACCTTTCATTTAATCCTCGTAACCACTTGATGACGTAATTCCCATTGTCATTTCCATTTACCAATGAGGACACTGCAGCTTGGGTATGTAACCTACCCTGGGTTGTACAGCTGGTATATGCCAGGGTCAGCCTTAGGGCCAACCCCAGAGCCCAGACTCATAGCCATCTTCCACATGAGTTGTTTTAGATATAGATACAGCCAATGATATATTTTTAAATAAAAATTTTAGAGGGTGGTAGAGGTCCTGCATTCTTGTGCTATAATACACAATGGGTTAGAGAAATTCCAAAGGTTTCCACTGGCTGGAAACAGAGAATGAAGGATCCTCAGAATGGAGCCACTACCATGATATTCTGGAGTGAGGTCAAGCAGTCAAAAAAGATGGGGTTCCTCTGAGCTAGGATGTGGGTAGATCTTGACACCAATAACCGCATGGGTGGGCTTACTATCCAGCCTGAGTTGGGCTGTGCAGAACCCTCCCAAACACCCAAAGAACTTGTGATTTAGGGTGAAAAGCAGACAATTGGAGAACTGCTCATCACAGGCAGCAACACGGGGGGAGACTTCAGCCTCATGCTCTGGAGTCACTCAGGAGCCCCCATTCCAGCCACAGATATGTCCACACTCTCCTAGACCCCAGCATATCACAAGTAGTTCATCCCTAAGTTGTGGCAAGTAGTAGAGGCAGAAGGGACTTTTGTGAACATCTTGTCCAATATTTGTATGTTAAAGATGAAGTGAGAGAGAGCACAGAAGTTAAGGCATGTCTGAGATTCCATGCTGACCAGTGGCAGAGCTGGTCTTGAACTCAGATCTCCTGACTCCTAACCCATATAGACAGACCTTCAAAAAAGGAGGTGAAAGAGACTATTCCAGGGCTTAGCCCTCATCCTTGCAGCTCTTTTGGTAAGATGTGCCCTGGCAAGTAACAGGGGGTAATTGCCCATCACCTAAGAATATGAGCGCAGTATGATGTCAAGTGGGAAATGGAGGGTAGGGGAGACAGGCCCCCAAATTCTTGATGCTTATGCTTGTCTTGGGCAGTGGTTCTCAGTCTTGACTCCACACTAAAATCACTTGAGGAGCTTTTCAATCCCCAGGCCAATGAAGCCAGAATCTCTGGGGTTGAGACCCAGGCACAGGAAGTTTTTAAAGCTCCCCAGGTGATTCCTATGAGTCTCCAAGGTTGAAATCAGCAAGCCTTGGAGATGGCATTGTCAACGTCTAGTGCGTTGGGGTCCCTGGGTAAGGGTCTACAAAATCACCAGGACACAGGGGATGCAGAGCAAAGGCAGCACTTGCAACTGCATACTGCCGTTTATTTCTCACATAGCTATATACTCGCAGAGATCAGATAAACATAACAATGTATACTTAAAGTATCAAGCCAACATCTGTGAAGTGAAATATACACGAAATGCAATAGGAACAAAATACATCCTGTTTATGCTTGCAGAATAAAGAATTCTCTGAGCCATCCTTCCTTTGGAGACAACATGTTCTTTGTCTTTAGAAAGAACACTTTAAGCGAGGCAAGAGCCACTTCCTGCTGATCCAGGCATTTAGGACTTGCAACATGAGATAAGGGGAAGAGAACATTTTCTCCTCCTGGCCTAGGCCTGCCTGGCCGACCTTAACCTCACTGCAGTCCTCAAATGATCTGGCCTGCAAGGGGCTTACAAGCCTACATCATCTCAATGGCATTACCTTCCATCTCTGTGCAGTGACGCCAATGTGCTGTTAGGTGGACATCCACTTTGGTGCCACTGCCAACTCTGGGTGGCCTTCTTATTCCATTCTTGGCCAGGCAAAGACAGGGCACGAGGTTGCCATCCCAGCTAGACTGGCAGATAGGCCTTGGGCAAGAAGACCAGAAGGTGATAAGGTAACATTGTTAACAAATGTGAGACTGAAGGTCATCATGCAAGAAGTACATACACGGGCCAAGGTAGATCCAGGTCAGTGCATTTAGGGCAGGGTCCTGAGACCTTGCATATCAGGTCAGTGCAAGAGCCTGGAGTCTGGATTTACCAAGGGCAATTCCCTGACAGGGGCAGTGGACACTGAGCTGTGCTCAGTGCAGCTCAGCTCTGTCCTGCTTGCCTGGCTTCCTCCTATTCCAATAGAAAGGCTTCTCTTGAGACAGTTCTGACCTTGGGGCAGTTCTGACCTTGGAGAAGTTCTGGAGCCAAGCTCACGCCAGAACCACTCTTGCATCCTCCACAGGTATCCTGGTAGCTGGAGATTTGGTTGAGGCCTTGGTGTCTCTTAGCTTCTCTAACACTAAATACAGGTTTCGGTTTGCCTATCACTTCCAACTTAAAAGTCACTTTTGGCCAATCATGTCATAAGAAGTAGATTTCAGGAGGAAAAGCTTGGGCTCTGTCTGCATACATTTATTCCCCTAAATAGATAATGTTTCAATTTTAAAAATGAGAAAAACAGCCAAGGAGAGCTGCCAAAATTCATGAATAATCTGGTTTTAAGACTAGTAGGAAAATCCCATACTGCACAGCAAAGGTACTCAAATTAATTATTTTGGCATTAAACGTTATTTTTCAGCTCCACAGAGTCCAGCTGAGGGCTGAATTCTTTTTTGTCACCTGTCGTATATAAACGTGAGGAAGGTTCCTGCTTCCTGGCACAGACTTCAAAGCTCCTACTTTTTCTGGGTGTGATGTTTAATGTTGGTAACTGAAATGAAGGGTAGATTTAGGTGCTGTCTGGGGGTCCAGATGCTTTCTGAACAAATATATATATGATGAGTAAAGGCTTGGGAAACAGTGTGTCAGCTTTCTTTATTTGTTCCTGAGTAATTTGGTTCATTCAGTGGGACGTGTGAGTGTGGATGCTTTTTCTTCACCATATGGCTTCAGCAGCTTAAATGGCGTTTTCTACTCCAAGCTGTGTATGTAAATCAGGTGTGAATGTGTGTGGATGTTAGCATTGGCTGTGTTCAGGCGAGAAGCTGTGGCAGATGTGTTGAGGCCTGAGCTGTATCCCACTGGCTCATGTCCAAAGTCACCTATGGCAGTGATGGTCAATTGCATGTGTATTGATAGCACCCCACCCTACACGCCTGCGTGGGTCTGCAACCCTGCTTTCTGCAGCATTATGGTAGCTTGCCCAGACACTTGTCGGAAATCCTGGAAATGCCAAGGATTTAATACCCCCAGGGGTAACCCTCAAACAATGAGGGACAAGAGTCATTGAATAAATATTCCAGGTTCCCTATCCCCCAGAAAGGAAATTCTGAGGCTTTCACGGAGGGTCCCGAGCAGGATGGAGCCTCATCTTCCCTTTAACGTAACTCATTAACTCCTTTTGTTGGCTTTCAAACCTTCCTTCTCCCTCACTCTTCCCCTTATCGAGGCTTCTGGGATCACCTCCCAAATAAACTACCTGCACTTAAATTGTTCTCCCAAGGTCTGCTTTTGAGGGGAACCTGAACTAAGAGAAAGCTTGATCTGGAACTGAGAAGAATGAGAAGCCTTGTTCAGGTGTTGTGTTAGGGCTAGTCACAAAGCTCAAGGCTCAGATCCCCAGCAGAATGTATAATCCGATGGATTTATTGTTGAGAATGGAGAAAGCTGGTTATATTCCACTTATCTCTAGCAAAGAGGCAAGAGGAAGGAAGTCAGAGCTGTTCTTTCTTGGGGGTTAAAGGATAAATAAGGGAGTCTCAGGTTTCTTAAAAGACAATCAAGCTGGGCCAACAGGCAAAAGGGAAGAAATTATGTGGTTTAGAAAAAGCTAGTTTAATGTCCTTTTAATGTGTTTGCTCTCTCACATGATATATTAAGAAAAAAGCTGGAGGATGCCCATTTGTTGCTAAAGAGTAGAAGTTTGTGGGTTTAACACGATGGTAGTTATTAGAGACATTCCCAAGCCTGCCAATGTGTGTTCTAGACTGCTGGCTCGAGGTATTGGCTGTATGAGAATCTCCCACCCACCCGGGAGTTTGCCAGATCATCTCTTGCAGTCTTGGGGTATGGAATGTGGGAGTTGTTACACCTCAGACACTGTTGTAAGCGGTAAGTAACTCATCATCATCTGGCCTTTTTGATGATGTTCCTTGTATCATGAAATAACAAAGGAGTGTAAGGACTATGTCCTTAAGGCCAAAGGAAACAACAGGAATCATCCAAGTTCAGGCAAATAAAAAAGGAAAGCAGAGGCTGAGATTTAAGAAAAGTTGTGATCCTTAAAATCTCCATAATTTGTAAGTTTCAAAAGAGTTGACTATCATGTCTGGCTTAGCCAAAAATAAAAAGAGGTGCCCATGTGTATGTATGTGGAAGGTTGGCACTGGTTTACAGTTGGGCAAGGGGAGGTGGTGAGGACATCAGGGAGCTGCCTTCTAACAAAATAAAAAGGACTGCCTGTCCTGTGAACTGCAACAAAAATCATGCCCCCTGGATTTTTTTTTAGGACAATTCTTTTATCTTCTTAAAAAAATCAACTATGAAATTCATGGTTAAATGTGATTTGATTGATATAATTTCACAAATATTTTACTAATACACATTTAATGCATTACTACTAATAATATGCCAATGTCTTCACTAATTAAAAATTAGCAAAGCACATGTTCTCTTTAAACTTTCCTTTTGATATGAAATATAGATGCAGCGTGCCCACAAATCATAAATGTATAGCTTGATTAATCTTCAGAAACAGCACACAACTGAGTAACCAGCACCCAAATCAAGAAACAGAACATCAGCAATACCCCAGAAGCCCTTTATATGTCTTCTCTCCATCACTTCCCTGCTTCCCAAAAGTGGGTCACTATCCTGATTTTGGCAGTGTAAATTAGTTTGTATTTAAATGAAATGATACAGCATGTACTTTGCAATCTTACCCTGTGTACTTACTTTTATTTAAGTTCTTTTGCTCAACTTTGCAATCTTACCCTGTGTACTTACTTTTATTTAAGTTCTTTTGCTCAACATTTAAGTTCTTTTGCTCAACATCTAAACATTAGAAAATATGTTTACTGTCCCTAAATCCTACTGGTTCTTACCAGTGTTGTCTGATTTCTTCCCTCCATAACCTGGAATCATAAGAATGAAGGAAAGATAGATCTGGACTCTTTTGCTTTGGGTCAGTAGCAGTATCAAGGGGCTCACTGGTGAGGGTCTTGGTTCCCTGCTTGTAATGACAGAAGGAAGCAAAGCCTTGTGCAGATTTGAAGAAGGGTCTCTTTGCTGACGTCCTCTTGGTTGTTCCAATGACAGAACCCACAGGTGGTCAGGGAGCATTTATCTAGTATTTCCTCTAAACTCTGCTGTTTGGGACCCTGGAACTATGTGACTATCAAGACACATCATTATGGCACTACTGGGGACCTGTTTGTCACAAATATCTACCTGCAATGCTAATCGTAATAACAAAATAAATAATCAATATAGCCACCATGTATTGAGCATATTTAAGATGTGTGTTAGCACTTTCCATAGCTTGCCTTATTTAGTCCTTATAAGAGCTCTGGGAGCAAGTACTTATCCCACAGTGTATTAATCAGAATAAATAGACTGCTGTAACAAGCAGCCCCACTTTCAGGGGCATAGTGCAGAGATTCACTGGGCACATGCATCACACTTGAGTGTCATCAGCAGGGAGGCTTGGAATGTTGCTGTCTTGTAACCCTGCCCTCTTCCCTGCATGATGTTGTGGTAGATTGTAAAAATGAACATGATTCTTTGTAACTTGTTTCATCAGCAGGTGGAAACTATTTTCTTACCCCTTGAACCTGGGCTTGCTTTGGGACATGATTTGGCTAGCACGTGGTGTAGAAGGTATGTTGCTGGGATTCTGAGTTGGGACTTAGGAGTCCCTGCTGTCACTTTTCAAACCCTGCCACTTCCATGTGAACAGACATAGGCTCACCTGCTGGATGATCAGAGATACATAGCCTGGTCATCTCTGTTGCCTCCAGCTGACAGCAAAACAACCACCAGTCAGGTGAGGGAGACCATCCTAGACCACTGGGACCCGGGCTGAGCTGCTAGCTGACTCCAAAAGCATGGACAAGCCCAGCCAAGATCTGAGGCTGGCCCAGATCTGCAGAACTGCCCAGGGGACCCACAGCTAGATGAGCAAAAATGACAGGCTGTTGTTTTATGCCACTGAGTTTGAAGTGACTTGTTATTCAATAAAAGCTAACTGATACAGTTGCTATGGGCAGGAAGAGCTAATGGAGAGATCTTGAAGGGGAGTTTATGGTCAGGGCGGGAAGCAGCATATATCACTTCCCAGAACCCAGTCCCATGTTCCCAACAGAACTGCAGGGGGGCAGGGTGGGAAATGTAGCTTTATAGTGAGTCTCAAAGGAAAAGGGAATTGGTTTGGTGAATTTTAGCTTTCTCACAGTCACACCCATTTTATAGATGAGTACAGTGAAGTTCAGGTAAGTCAAATAACTTGTGTAGGACCACACAGCAGGAAGTGGAAGACATGGGATCTGAGCCATTTCTATATGACCCTGAAACCTGAGCCCTTTGTGTGGTGCCTGTGCTTCCCATCTTAGCCTTCTCGCCTCCTCTAAGCTCCTCATTGCTGTGTGCAAAACGAGCACATTCACTGTGCAACTGACTTGTTGCAAATGAGATTAGGTGTTATACAGACATTTAATAAAGCCACAGAACTCAACTGACCCTTTCTCTACAATGTAATCAGATGAATTAATGATGATCATATTTATGTTATCTATTGCAGCCCTTAAAGGTCTTTTATAGGCATTGTCTTCTTTGATCTTAACAATAGTCCTGTAAGATTTTTATTATTTTCTCACCAAACTAATGAGAAAACTGAAGCTCAGAAAAGCCCCCAGTTAGTAAGGGATGGAAGTGACTTACAAACTCATGCTTTTCAAGTAAAAGTTCCAGTCCTCTTTCCATTAAACACAAATGTAACTCTTGAGTAAACTCTTGATCAAATGACAGCTTTGAGAAGAAGTGGGAAACTGTCCCAAGTGTTTTATGTAGAAGACACACAATGGATTGTATATCTGTCTGCAAGGATATCTATATCTACTGTCTTTGAATAGGGAGAGTATATTGTATAGTGAAATCATTTTTATTGCTATTTTGAGGCTATAAATGTTATACACATTTAGAAAAAGAAATGCCAGACAAATTAGCTTCAGAGAAGACTTCTTGACCAAGAGGGGTTTGAGGTGTGACTTAAAAGAGAAGTCAGGTCATGATCTGAGCTGAAGGCAGATGCCTAAGGACTGAGCCACCCAGGCACCCCAGGAAATGCATTTTAAAACCACATCTAGGGGCGCCTGGGTGGCTCAGTCGGTTAAGTGGCTGCCTTCGGCTCAGGTCATGATCCCAGGGTCCTGGGATCGAGCCCCGCATTGGGCTCCCTGCTCGGCGGGAAGCCTGCTTCTCCCTCTCCCACTCCCCTGCTGTGTTCCCTCTCTCGCTGTGTCTCTCTCCGTCAAATAAATAAATAAAATCTTTTAAAAAAATAAATAAAGCCACATCTAGATAGCTGTCATAAGAGGCTGACAATAACTAGTGTTGGCAAGGCTATGGAGCAACTAGACACCTCATACATTGCTGGTGGGAAAATAAAAAGTGGCACAGTCATTTTAGAAAACAGATTCATAAGAAGTTATATGTAAATTTTCCATATGCATCAATAATTCTCTTTGTAGGAATCTACTCAAGAGAAATGAAAAGATATGTCTGCCCAAAGATATGTATGCAAATGTTTATAGAAGCATTATTCACAAATAAACAAAAGTTGGAAATAATCCAAATGTCTATTAGTTGGTGAACAGATAAAAATTTTGGCTAGCCATACATTGGAATATTATTTGACAATAAAAAAGGAATGAAATATTGACACATGCTACAACACATAGAGGAACCTTAGTTCACTACACTAAGAAGTCAGATGTAAAAGACTACATTTATGATTCCACTGTGTGTGAAATGTCTGAAACAGGCAGATGAGTGGTTGCCTGGGCCTGGGAATGGGGATGGGATGGACTGAAAATAGTCATGAGGGTTCTTCTCACAGTGATGGAAATGTCCTAAAACTGGATTGTGGTGATGGTTGCACAACTCTGCAGACTTACTAGCAATCACTGAGTTGTACTTTTACCAACAGCAAATTTCATGGTATGTAAATTATACCTCCATAAATCTGTTAAAAATAGACAACATGCTATCTGAAGACAAGTATTTGCAGCGCATATATTAAATATATAAACTATAAATGTTTAAATATTGTAAGAGAAAGGGAGTCAGCACAATGAAAACACATGCAAAGGATATCCATAGGCAAAACACAGAAGAATAAATACCCAATGGCTGAAAAACACATTGGAAACATCCTCAATTTCACAATAATCAGAAAATGATAGCAGCAAGGAGGTGTCATGAGATGGTTAAAAAAGAAACAGATTAATGAGAATTTATGTTGGCAATTGGTTCTGAGAATTAGCTGTCCTTACTCATTGCCAGTGGGACTGTGCTTCTGTTTACACACACACACACACAATTAAAAGAGGGGCCCATTTCAAAAGCAAGTAAGTGCCAGAAGATCCATGGAAGGAACAGCATTCTCCCTGAGGTGTCCCTTCGCTGTCACAGTGTCCCATCAGAGGGTGGTGAGCACTGGAGCCCCCATCACGTGGTTCTGGGCCCAAAGCGAACCAGCTGGGCCCATGTGCTGGGGCCCGAGTGTGCAGACTGTTGGCACAATTGTGTTTATACTTTCGTAATAGATGTTAAAACAGGATTCTTCCTGCACCAGAGTTGACTGAAAGGCCGAGTAGATAGATATGAATATAAAATTGTTGGTTAATTGGTTCACTGGATTCCAACTATTAGCAGTATCCTATATATAAAAAGAGCTATTCCTGGGAGAAGCACCCTGCCCACACTGGTTACCTTGGGAGTTTGGCTAGGGGCCCTAAGACAAATGCACATGGTATATTTGTATTGTTCTCCTTGTTACAGGAACCACACTCTTTTTTCTTCTCCACTGTGAATTACTTATTGTTAAAAACAATCTAATAGAAAAAAAATTAAAAGGCAATATAATAAAAAAAGATTGTATTCATAAAACTAACAAAATTATAAAATGCTAGTACTAAAGTGAGAAATAACATGTAAATATTATATCTCTAGAACTACTAAACTTAGCCAGAGAATATTAAAGAAGGCCCGAAAAAAATGAAGTTATTTACCATGTACTTGGATAAAAAAACTCAATTTTTCATGAGGTCATTTCTTCCAGAATTAGTTCATAGATTTACTGCAATCCTAATTAAAACTGCATCAGTAATTATCATGACCTTGACAAGCTAATTCTAGAATTCATACGGAAAAGGAAATGAGCAAGAATATTCAGAATAATTTTCAAATCATACATAATGAATGTGGACTTGACCTACTAACCATTGCAAAAACAATGCTGGAATAATTGGCTTCTGTTTTGTTAAAGTCCTACTCAACACCATTCATGAAAACAAATCCAAGGTGTACTAAATAGCTACATGTAAAAACAAACGAAACAAATCCAAATCTATCTCTAAACCAAAAAAAAAGTAGTAAATGCAAAAGTAAGAGAATATTTATATCATTGGGAATAAAGAAAGCTTTCTTAAAAAATACAGAACTCAATTGTTACAAAGAAAAATTAATACATTTGATGGCATCAAAATTCATGTTTTCTCTATACCTAAAATCAGCATAAAAGATCCTAGAGAGAAAATCTTTGTGAATGTACCACAAAATATTAATGTTGGGCTGTAGAACGAAATCCTACAAATTCCTGTGGAAAAGACAATTCTTAATTATCTTTTTAATAAAGTTTAATAAAGATACTTGCAGACAATTCAAAGAAAAAAAGTGGGAAACAAATGGATCTACCAACTGAGAGTGTCTGTATGGATTGGTGTATAGTTATTCTAAGAAAGAACAGGCAGTAGTTTTAAAGAATGTGGTAGATCTTAATATACCGATGTGGACAATGTCTCTAAGATAAATAGTTAAATTAAATAGACAATGGAAAATAGTTAAGACAATGCTTATAATATCAATTACCAAAACTAAACCAACCAAACAAAAAATGCAAATGAACAAACCTCAAAATTCCTAAAAAGAATATGTATGAATATATAGAAAAATGAATACAAAGAAAAATGTCTAGGAGAACAGTAAACAAATTGGTTACAGTAATGTATTCCTAGTCTTTCCATTTGTAATTTCACAAACCTAAAATCATGACTGTTTTAAGCTCTTGAGTATAAGGAGTGGATGCGGCTGTCAGCCACCTGCTTCCATTTTCCCACCTGTTCCAGGCGGATGTCACATGCTGTCCTCATCAGAGAAGTATTGTGAGAAGCTGCTCGAAAGAAACTTCTCAAGAGGCAGCCCCCAGGATCATCACACCAGCGGGTTCAGAGCCTGTGAGTGCTTCATTTGCTTGCTAGGAGTGAGAAATAAAAGTGTCACCTCCCCAGGTTGGAGCAGCTTGCTACAATGCTCACCTTATTACCAACCCCATAGGCTCATTGTTCGCACTTCCAGAACATCTTGTTTGCCAAAAAAAGGAGATTCACAGGACTTTATCCTCATAGGCAAATGGGTATGTTCCCAGCAGGAACAGGCTTCAAGTGGAGGGAACAACTTCCCACAAACAAGAGTTATTTTTTCTATATTCCCAAATCCATGAGAATATAAACAGCAAATGTGATTTAACCTACTGAACTCACAGCAAATAAAACACCTCCTCGTATGTCAAGAATAAAGCCATCACCAGGCTCCTGACTGATGACATTAATAAATAAATAAATAAATAAATAAATAAATAAATAAATAAATAAATAAATAAAAGAGAACCGTGCTCTTTGGCCCAAATTGAATGAAGACATTCCTCCTGATTCCAGTGAGGCATTTACTTCTTGAATGTGGAAAACTTGCTTTTTCTTTCCAGCCAGCTCCTGTCAACAAAAACAACGGAGTACAAAGAGTCTCAAACCCAGGGCAGTAACCATTTGCCTTCCTAGAGCACTGCAGAATTCACCAAGCATTTGCCACACACCCTTGTCTTTGAAACTGAAATATCCCTGAGAGATGGAAAGCTTCAGAAGAAGAAACTATGATTTACAAACCTGTGGAGATTTAAGTACCAAATCAGGAACTCAAACCCTGGCCTATGAGTTCCTTACCCCCCAGGGCCCCTCCCGTTGGACAGGAATGTCCCTGACTTTCTTCTTTTGGATGGCTGGGAGGATGCATTGGGAACATAAAGAAGAGGAGAAATAGAGCCTGGATCTGTCTCCTCTGTGCCTTCCATGTGTTATACACACTAGAGTTTGCCAGGCAGCATGGCACCCCGCCTGCAACTGGGGCTGAGATCTGCCATCACCAGAGCTGTGATGACCCGCCCGCATGCTCTCTGCCATCTCTCTATGCCCCTGTAGTGACGTGGGCATTTCTGGCACCCAACAGATGCCACCCCAGGCACCAGGGGCTCTTAGCTTTTCCTGGCTCCACAGAAGTCTGCTCAGCATACTGGAGTGATTAATGCCCCCAGAGGGAAACCCCCAACTAAGGAGGGCTCAGAGTCAGTGCCCCCCACCCTGTCCCTTGATGGGACAATCCTAAGGTGTATTCTGCATACTCCTTAGTAGGTTCTGGTGGAAGTGAACCCCGAGGCCCATCAGAGCAACTATTCTTTAAATCAGCCTTTATGTTGGCTAGTATCCTTTATCTCCCTCCAGCTGCTTGCCATCATCTTCCAAATAAATGATCTGCACCCAAATCCTGTCTCAAAGTCTGCTTTGGGAGCTAAAATAAAACAATGGTTATGTTTTTATCTTGTTCTCGTGCCTGGAGTAGAGTGGATATTTGTCCAAAGACTAATTGCCAGCTCCACTTCCTTTAATATGTGTGTTTCTAAGTAGAAGGCAAAGTCAAGTTAGACAAAATGACCATAAGAACAAAACAGATGAATGATAATATCCATGCGTTTCCCCTCATGTACGCTGGCTTCACAAGAGTAGGAGAGAGTGAGCCAGATCTTGAAATTTTTGTTCCGATTGTTTTGGTTAAGTAGCTACCCACATCCATACTTATGCCAAAAAGCAGTACATTAAAATTGGTGTCTAAGTTTGTGTTTTCTATTTTGCAGAGGGGATGGCACAGACTTCCTGAATTTCAATCATAAAGATCATTTTTCTTTCCAAAGTCAGTTCCGTTGCAACTTCTTTCCCTTCCTCGAAGTGATGGTCCCCAGGTTCTATGGCCGTAGGATTCCATCTAGGGTGCAAGGAAGCTGGTGGCCAAGGAAAGGAGGCATGCCTTTGTGAATTAAGAATTGACCTATACTAGCACTGGGAAGGTGTACCCCATGCTTGGGGGGAAAGCTCTGCTCAAGCAGTCTAACCTTTTACAGAGACAGCAGGCTGTAGTGGAAAATCACAAGCAAAACCCAAAAAGCAAAAACGCACTTGGTTCTCTGGAGTCAGGAGAGCTGAGCAGTGCTTCAAGCGCTGTCCCTGACTATCACTGCAGCTGCTGCATTCCTACTACTGTAAGTAATTATTGAGAAATTGTTGGGTGCCAGGTTCTACACGAAGTGCCTTATGTACCTTTCCTCATTTTACTTTCAGAAAATTCCTGCACTGTTGTAATGTAATAGGGATTTTTTTTTCCTGTTCTGGAATCAGCAACTAGGTCCAAAGAAGGGTCCATCAGGTACCCAACATTCTAGAGAGAATTTTGGGGACTGACTTGGCTAATCTAGAGCTTTTAAAGATGGGCTTCAGCTGACTCTGCCATGGGCAACCATCGCCTGCCTTCTTAGTGCCCTGGAAGAGAGTTCAGAGGGGAGGAAAGTGTGGGGTCAGGCTCCTCATCCCGTGTGTGGTTTGGGGACTGTTGAGGCCCCCCCCCCGGAATCCAGGTGGCATCATCACAAGAGAGCCTCTCTTTGTGAGCCTCTACAGGGGGAGGCACCTATGTGAGAGGGGAAGGCAGCACTGACAACTAGAGGCAGGGCTGAGAGAGGCAGCAGTCGGGCAACATGAGCTGCGGCCGGGGGTCATCAGCTGTGAAGGCAAGGGTAGGTGAGGGGCTTCCTGGGGAGAGAGCCAGGCTGAAGCCAGCCAGCAACACTGCAGTCAGGGGTGGGAGTAACAGACTGAGGGCACGGAGGTGGAGAACGCTGATAAGGTGTAATGAGTTGTCATTCTTGCTTCAGGTCTCCATGATGAAATAGTCTCCTATTAGCTGGCACATGCTACTCCTTTCATTAGAACCTTCAACGTACTCAATATATGTGTTTTAAATTCAATTCTCTGTTGTCGCCTATTTTACAATGAAGTTTTAAAAGAAAATTTAAAAGAAAAAAAAGAATCCTCCTTAAGTAATATTGCACTATATGTTAACTAGCTGGAATTTAAATAAAAACTTGGAAAAAAAAGAATCTTCAGTGCTGTCCTTATTTTTTTTTTTGTTAAGATTTTATTTATTTATTTGACAAAGAGAGCGCGTGCACACAAGCAGGGGGAGCGGCATGCAGAGGGAGAGGGAGAAGCAGGCTCCCCATTGAGCAGGGGGCCCAATGGGGCCCAGGATCCTGGGATCATGACCTGAACTGAAGGCAGACACTTAATCAACTGAGCCACCCAGGCGCCCCAGTCCTTATGTTTTTTATAAAGCTGTCCTGGGTAGCTTCCCTCTGCTCTCCCTCCTGCTCTGCTTTCTCCTTTCCCTTTGCTCCTCCTTCTCCCTTCCTATTGTCCCTTTCCCTCTCCCTTCTCTCCTCTTCTCCGTCCCCTCATGCCCACTTGGATGTTTCTGAAACACTGGTTTTCAGCCTCATGCTGCTAGCACCATCTGAAACTGGGCTTGAAGTCTGGGGCATGTGTTCAGCCAGACAAGAAAGGGACATTTTGTTTCCATATGCCATCAGCCCTACATGGCCATCCTCCAGACCCCACTGCAGGTATGGCTTGGGGCTATGTTCAGGACAGAATTGAGGCATTTGAGGGTTTCTTTGCCATAGTGCCACCATATCCATGATGACTGAAGAGTCGGGACAACAGAGAACAATGAAGGGTAGTGGGTTACAGGATCCTTGATGTCCAGTCCACAAGATAGCCTTGTCCTCTTCATGGGCCCCCGTCCTGCCACAGATGTTGCACTAGGAATTTGTCATCTAAATGTCTGGATGGCAAAGGTGAATTTCTGGAAAGACAAAGGATGCCTCCACTCCAAAGCTACTTCTGTGTCCAGGCTCCCCATGATTGACCCAAGAGCCCTGTCCCTTCAGGGGTGTTTGTACCTTGCCCAACAGCCAGGAACATAGCTAACCTTCCAGTTGTGAGGGTGTGTATAGCCCTGCAGTGCCAGGAGGCTACTGCTAAGCACAGGAAGAGAGGAGAGGTGAAAGGGGAGGTGAATGCCTCAGTTTCCCCTTTCTTCAGTAGCACATGCCGTCATGTTGGAGGCCATCTACTAAGGGCAAACCTGGGATGGACATGTACCAACCACTGTAACACGTATTACAAGAAAGCCTGAGGACCCAGATGGTCAGGCAGCTTGCAGGCCTTGCTGAGTCACCCTGAGAAAGAACTCCAGGCAGCAGGTTCCTGGAGAACCATACTGTGGACTATTTAAAACACAAAGCAAAACAAACAATTCCTCAAGCATGATTGTGCCTGTGTGGCTCAACTGTCATGCCTTTCAATGCCTTCAAAGTCCCAGTAAGAAGGAAGAGTTATTCACAGTACAGACCTAGTTCTGGGTGTCAGAAACAGAAGTGGATGTGACTTTGCACTGTCCTCTGCCTGGACGTCACCTGCTGAGGCAAACCTGGGCAAAGTATTGTCACAGCCAGCAATTCCTTCCTCCTTTTGGGGGATGGGCCCTATGTTAGTGCTTTGTTCCTAACAAAGCTCTCCCATTTGGCTTCTGGAAGAGAAATTGTTGGCTAGCTTTGAACTAGGAGAGATCCAACAAATGCAGGGGCAGTTTCGGAGGAGCTGGGGTAGATGCAATACCAATGGAGAACATCTGGGTTGTTCTGTTACCCCTGGTAATAAATGTCAAAGCAGGCATTTCTGTTAGGTAGATAGTCGTTTGTATTTTCCAAGTACAAGGTGGTACAGGAAAGTTAGGATCACCGGAATCAGCCAGCTTGTAAGAGGCAGAGGCAGGACCATGTGGACCAGGGTTCCCTGATTGGTCCTAATTCGCTGTAGGCTTCTGAGGTCAAAGAGGGTGTGTGGATGACTGAGACACTGAGGTGGCTCAGGAGTCCACAGGAGCAGGGCTGGAAGAGCAAAATTCCCCTGAGAGTGAAAGAAGGTCTGATGCCCGAGCAGTCTTCAGGAGAAAATAGAGCATCCTTACAACGTTTCCAAGATGAGTTCTTAGCGGGCAACAATGTAACAACAAAAACAACAGGCATGGAACTGTGGCCCAGAGACCCACCTCTTTCCCATGTTTCTCTAGTTGGAGTGGGACAGTCTCTAAAGTGGGGCTTTCAGGAGGAATGGAGCAGACCTGCAAATCCAGTGTATGCCTTACGGTAGGGCTCACCCCTGTTAGCTGAGGCAGAGTGGCCAGGCTGTTTCTAACTGAGAGAGAATCTGTGCCGCTGGAGCCACCGTGGGAGTGGGTCTCCAATGAGGCAGGGTCAGGATCACCAGTGGAATGGGGTCCAGTCCTCTCCAGGTACATTATGGGTACTGGTGGGGTTTCCTGGAATCTTGGGGGGCCTGACCAGCCCTGAGTTCGGGATGCCCATGGAGCAATCTGGTGCTTCCACAAATGTCCCCTTGAGCCTGTCTATTTGGAGACATTGTGTACACCCATGTCTCTGACCCACCCACCACTCTGGTGTTCTGGTGCCTCCTGGGAATGGGCACAGTGACCTTGTGGGGAAGAAGAAGGCAGTGAGGGTGTGGGCCTGATAAGGGAACATGCCTGCATCTGTCAAGCCCACTGCTGCTGAGAACCACTCACTGCATCAGCGTTCAGCTCAAGATTTGCAAAGCCATTGGATACTTGGCTTGATAAAGCCATAGTTTACAGGGTGGTCCTTTATTCTCGTATCTATACTCTGGTTTCTCTTCAGATCACATAAATCTTTTGCCTTTTACTCTGCATTTTACAATTCAACAGGAAAGATGACCCGAGAAACCTCTGGTTCTGCCTGCAGTAAGTACAATGAGAGAAAGGTAGAGGCTGTGACACCATGCAGCGGGGTGAGGTCTGGTGCCCCAGGGCCAAGGAAGGTTATCTGAGGAAAGGATGCTGGAATTGACACTGAAAGGTGAGTCAGAATTACCTGGGCAGGGATACTCTTGAAGACAAGGCGACCAAGCTGTGATTCTCCCTTCTATGTGCCTCAACAGAGGATCCACAGATCTGTGGGGTGTATCTGGGCAAAAGCTGTGGAACATTCTGTAACACAGAATGGACCACATAGACCCAGACTTAATTCTGACTTGCAAAGTACTCTGTTCAGTGTTGATAGTCCTTACACTCTTGGACATTCTCACACATGCTGCCAGGTGGTACTGGGCTCTGCAGGCTGGCTAACTGTCCTCTTTGGTTAATACATTTTCAATAATTTTGGTATTATTTTTTATATTTGCTATTTTTTTCCTGACTGTGTTGTGATGTTATTTCCAATGTCCAAAGTGACTTGCTAGTTGTGCACTGAAGTGGAAAATACTGAGTTAGTTGAGGTTGTGAGAGTGGCTGGTGAATGGGCATCTGTGGCCAATGATAGCAGCAGAGGGACTGGTTATGGGAATGCATCTAATGAAAGACCATAATCACAGGGCTCATGATTGTTTCAGATGCTTTACAAATATTAAGTTAATTATCCCGCAACTCTATGGGGTGGGTAATATTACTGTCCCTCTTCTATAAATGAGGAAACTAAGGCACAGAGAGGTTAAGTAATTTTTCCAAGGTCTCACAGCTCAGAAATGGTAGATCTGGGATTTGAAGCAAGGCAGCATGTCCCCAGTCCAAGCTGCCTCCCTAGGGGTACAAAACACCCTAAGAAGAGCTGTTTGAGGGGAGCACGATCATGGGTGCCTGGAAGGATTTTATTGGACAGGCATTACTTCTGCCTTCATGGCTTTCTTGTCAAAGAGGAACACAAAGCTGACAAGACTATTGGGTCAGATTTTTTTTTCTTAAAATGATTATTAATAATTATAAGGTAGCACTGCAGTTTTGCAAATAATTCAAATAATACCAGGAAAGCTAGTCTCGGGGATGGACACACCTAATCCCCATCCTTCCCCCTAGACAAACCCTGTCATTTTCCTCAGGATTAACTTCCAGACCTTCTTCTTTGCCTTTGGATATAATAATTGGTAATTTGCTATAGTTTCTTTTCAGCTCAATCCCACTGTGTCTGTTTTACAAGGATTTTTTTGAAGTTTCCTCTTCATTTCTTTTCCCTCCTTTTCTATCATTTCTAGGGAGATGATTAGAGGAAGGGGCAACTGCAGATAAGCCATCTTGTCTGCCATCTTGATCCTAGGTGTCCCTTTCCTTGGTGTCACACACAGTGGCATTTGTCTAAATCAAGCAAGAGTCTCCAGGTCCAGCTCAAAATAAGGCTTTTTAGTGCAAAGTGGCAAAGAAGAGGAGGACAAAACAATGCACTTATCATATAGATCTCTACTCTTCGGAGTGATCAATCAGTCAGTCAATCAGTCAACAAAAGCACACATCTCACTCTTGTGAAGATGCATTAAAACCAGTCACAAAATTCATGACTAATGAGAAAACAGCTAACTATAAAATTCTATTATCAAATAGTACTGCTGTGTATCACATGACATCAGTGGTCTAGAATGGGGAAGAGAAAACACAAATAAACACACAGACATTTTGGCAAATATTCTATATTGCTATGAATAGCTCTAATCAGCTTTTGCTTATGGGACATGCATATTTGGGATAGAATTACTTGGCACATTTTGCTCCATTTATCACTCAAAACACACACTGAAATAGAAGAAGAGAGTTATCTGTGAGTTCTGTTGTCTACTGGAAGCTGCACATCTTAGGATCGGTTCTCAGGGGTTCCAGTTACTTGGGGAGAAGCAAGGGCACAGCCAGAAAAATGAATGAGGTTCTGTGGGGATGGCCAACCACAGACTGACTTACCCACAAAGAATGCTGGTTGTCAATGGTTGACTTAATCTGGATTCTGGATTAAAGGAATAGTGAAAAAATAGGTACAATATTCCACCTCAACCATGAGAACCCATCTTTTCAGAGTGTTGCATGAAGAAATGAGCAGCCAGCCAGCTCCTGGTTTGTCCTCAAATCCATCCTCACTCCCCCTGCTCTGTCCTGCGGAAAACTACATTTCTCATGCTCCTCTGATAACCAGCTACCAGGCCAGCTTGGATGATGGGAGGTGCTGGTGGGAGGGTGGGGGCGTAAGAGGAAGGGAGAAACCAGGGTATTTCTCATTCTTTCTCTCTGCTTCCTGTGTGATCCTTGGTGGTGGATCCATACCTCAAGAATCTCTAGATCCTGCTGGTCACCCTCTCCAATAGGAGGCAGACCCATTGTGGCTCTGGCTCCTACCAGGATCTCTGGCATCTGGGCTCTGGTCACATCACCAGCTTTCTGTGTCTCTTAGTCCCATGGGTGATAGTGATTTCCTTGTGTGGCCAGTCTCTGGGATTCTTCACTATCCAGCACCTGGCTTCTCATCTCTACCATATTCATGTAAACAAATTTCTCCACTGCAACATTCAGGGGAGTTTCTCTTTTCATGGCAGCCCCTGACGGACACAGGCAATGGTGACACATCTATGGTTTTTACTCTAAAGTAGGTTATCCTCAAAGATAAGTTTCTTCCATGGGTTTTTGAGATGATGAAGGTAAAAAACATTTCTTCACAGCACATAATGCCAGTAAGGGTGATCTTATTTTTTCAAGTGCCTTGCTTCTGTGGTGTCGCTCCAGTTATATATTCAATTTCTTGAGTAGCTGAAACCAATGCTTTATAGCTGAATTATGCAGAATTTTAGTATTAATGATAAGGATTTCTTAAGAAGACTGCATGGCTTAAACACCAAGATTTTAAGTCTTTCCCACCATCAGAAAATCCCTTCCTTTACTGAAGAAATAAATTGATATATAAAAACATTGCGAGAGATCTGAGGAAATACTCCCCAGGCTAAGTATGATCAAAGAGTAGATTAGAATGCATTTGCTCACCTCTTCCAAAGTGAAGCATTCATGTGTCCACATTTAACTGTGAAATGCTTTTTACATTTTGAATCTACCTGAGGATTCAAAGTAGACTTAGTACAGAAGCTTTCTAAAATTTCTGGTCCATATTTTTGCTGAAAGATCAGTACTTGTGGCAGAACCAGACATTTTCAATTGCCTAGAAATGTTTTGTAATTTAATAAAAGTAATGAGTAACAATTTGATTTGGGATTTGATCTTTGACTCAAATTATCCATCATTAAACTGGATATTTATGCCTTTGTTAAATAATGCAAATAATAACATCTTGCTTAGGTGCAATAATGGTTTTTATTGATTGTAAACTAATATACTTTATTTAAAAAAATCATGACAAATCTGTAAAGTGTATGTATTTATTTACCCTAATTTGGTGCTCCCCTGAGTTCTATCTATGCACTCAATGATAAGTGTTGAGAAACTTTTAAGAAATTGAAACTTTTATTTCACCCAAGCAACATGGAATGGTAGAGGCTGAGAGGAACCAAGAGGCTGGGAAAAGAGAGAGAGACAGCCTCAATCCTTTTGGAGGACTTGGGTCTTTAGCAGGTGAATGCTGGAAATTATGTTAGATTTGTTTTGAAAGACCTCATTGGCTTTAGTATAAAGGTAGTATAAAGGTTCTACTGGAAGAGGATAAGAGTAGAACCAGAGAGAAGATGGGAGATACATCAGTCAATATCCCAATAGGAAGGATCCCATTGGCCAAACCCAACTGGAAGCCAGCATGCAAGCGATGGCATAGGTTGGCCTCCTGAGAATGAGGACATGGAAAAGGTGGAATATATCTAAAGGCTTGAACAGAAGATCTCTGCACAGAAAACCACAGATCTGGCCTTGGAGCAAAAGAACCTGAGAGATATGGAGGGTAAACAACAGCAAGAATAAGGCAAGGGCAAGGAGGAAAGTATAGGTTAACTTCCAAGTTTTTGGCTGGCTCCTTGGATAGATGGTGACACCATTCACTGGAACTGGAAACACCTATTAATGCCAGGAACTTCTTAAATATTCTTTACATTATTCCCAGAAAAAAAATTGAAGTAGGTATTATTTTCCTCATTTTACAGATGGGGAAACTGAAGTTGATAAATTAACTTACCAGAGTCAAACAGCTAAAGAGTGATGGAATCAACATGATGACTCATTTATTATAGAATCCCAAAACAATGCTTTTAATCATCTTGATATTCTACCTCCCTGGCTATATTAGTGGAGAAAAAATATGGGCTAATATTTTGGATAAAACATAAGGCTCCATGAAAGCCCCAAGTTGAAGGATCCATTTGAGCCTTCAGAAGCCAAGGCTAAGATTAAACACAATGTCAAGAGAAGGCCCAGATGGTAGGTGACTTTAGCACAGGGGTTGACAGCCTTGATGGTGTAGAAATTACTCTGCATAAAACAGCTCACCACAGTAAGATTCATGAGATTCCCCTCTTGTGAGAGTCTGGAATTAGATGCCAAGAAATCAGGTTTCAAAATTTTACCAGTTTCTAGAACTTTCTAGAATTTGTTCTGGTCTCTGTGACCATCTTGGTTAAAGATCCCCATTGGTCTCGATTGCTCCATAATAAAGCCCATGTGAGTTGAATTGGTTTTCAGCCCCTCTGGGATATACTCCCAACCTTCCTTCCCAGTGTGACTTTCCATCATTCCCTTTGCTCCATGACACTCCCAATCACACCAACTGTGGCTTTTCCTGCACCTTGCACATTCTCTCACCTCCAAGCCTCAATTCTCCAACCCCCCACTTCACTTAGCTCTTCCCTCTGGAATGCTTCTCTTCCCATTCCCAAGTTTATATCGTGTTGACAAGCTTTCCCTTAGTCTCCCAGCTGAATTTATTTCCTTCTGATTCACTGAAAGCTCTATTGTCTGGAAGAGTGGAGTGTTGGCAAATGTCTGGCAATCAGCTCTCCAGATAGGAGGGAGGTAGAACAGCTGATTTGCACTATTTGCCAATTTCTGTGGTATAATTACTTTTACCATGACCAATTTCAAGCTACCAGCAGTTTAATAATGGGCTTACAGAATTTCTGTAAATTTAATAGTTGGCTCTTACTAAACTTCAGCACATCACTGCCTGAGACTCACCCCTAGAGATTTAATTCCTGTGGGATTGACTGGCGCAGGGGCTTTACAAATCTCCCCGGGTGGTTCCAGCATGCAGTCATGGTGAGAACTTCTGCATTTAATAGTCTAGACTGTGTATTAACAGCTCTGGGAGCTTAAAATCTTTCCAGTCTCATGCACGCTCCCAGAGATTCTGATTTAACTGATCTCAGGGGCCTGAGTCTGGATATTTCCAGAGCTTCTGGATGATGCTCAGCTATGCCCAGGGTAGAGAGCCAATGTCACTATAAATTCCCTTTACCTCTGTTACCAGTGCTTCCTTTTCACTGTAGTTGGTTATGCACAGGTCTCATCTTCCCTGTCAGATTATAAACACCTGAACCATGTGCCCCTGAGGGTTTCAAAAATGAAGTAAATGTCACAATAAGAGTTTATTTTAAAATGAGTCACATTGGATGCACAAAGCACCTTGTTTGCATTTGCTGAATGCATGCAGTAGAAGAGATCTTATCCACTTATCCACATGGCCTTCATAAAGAGCTCAGAAGATCCCAGAGAAACTTGACACCAGCTCAGGAGCTCCCTGCAGAGACCTCCTTCCTGCTCTATGCCAATCCCCTACATTCCAGGCCTGCCTCTGCCCTGCAGCATTTACTGTCTTTGTCCACAGTTTGGGAGTAAATGTCACCTGATGAAGCCTTCAGAATAGAAGGCAGTCTTGCCTTCCATCTGTCAGCAATGAAGCTCATTCACACTGACTTCCCTGCACTTGAAATTCACCCCATGCTTTGCCCCCAGCTAAATCATCAAGCTGCAAGACAACTTCTCCAGGTAAGTCGCTCTTCCCTAATGTGTGCAAACCCTGCCCAGAGGAACCTGGGCACAGTCTGCACCTGCAGGCAACTCAGAGAAATGCAGTTCTGACCTTCACGTGTGATCAGTTGGGGGCTTATGGGGGTCAGAATTGGAGCAAAAATGAAGGGTGGTATTCATTATCCTGGGAACCTGACATGACAGAAATGGGAAATTACTCAAGATAGTTGCAAATGATCTGCGATTCTTTAATCAAGGAGCTTTAACTCTTGAGCAGTAATAATGTGTTCTCTGTTATAGTCTATTCATTTCATTTATTAGCTGCTCTTCCCTCCACCACAGTGTGGGGATGTTCCTCCCTTCACAGTTTCATAACCTTTTGGATCTCTTTAAAATCCACCCAGGGATATGGAGGTTTCAGGCATCTGGTGAAAATCCACATAACTTTTCCCCAGAGACACTTCTCAGAGGATCTGAAGGAAAGGGACCAGTGTTTATTGATCACTTGCTCCATGCTAAGTAGTATCTATGTTTTAATGTTAGTTACAATTATCCCCCATTTCATTGGAAAGAAAAGAAAGACTCATAAAATTAGCATAAGGGTCTGAACAGATTTGCACCCAGATTTCTCTGGCTTTGAGCCTCTTTGTCATATATCAGTGCTTGACAAAAAATGATGCAGGTGACCTGATGACCCAGAGCAGTAGTTTGTGAATTTCTCAAAGTGTGGCCCTTGAATAAATTAAAATAAAAAAAAAAAGTGTGGCCCTTGAGCATGGATCAGAGCTGCCTCCCTTGTTTATGTTATAAACATGCAGATTCCTAAGCCCCATTCTGGTTTCATACCCAGTAAGTCTGGAGAAGGCTCAGGAATCTGTGTTTCTAACAAGCAGTCCCTTCCTTATTTTTTTCTGAACATTGAACTTTAAAACTATTGGCTTAGAGGATATTTGTGAGAAAAATCTTCACTTAAAGTTACAAAAATTGAATAGATCTCACAATGAAATTCATTTCGGGAGTTAAACCAAAGTGAATACATCCTCTGAGCTATTCAAAAAATCATGTTTGTTTAGAATTGAACTGAATGCAATTTCAAAAATCCAATCATGAACCACTAGTGCAGTCTTGTGTCTGTTGCTATGAAATCCAATGAGCTTGGGAAATAGGAAGAATTAAAAGGGGTCCCAACTCTTCCCCTGGATCCTATAAGAAAGGAGGTGCATAGAGTGGTCTCTGCACCACAGAGTTACTTCCAAAAATCCTGCAAGTGGAGGAGCTAGTGAAGGAGTGATACTGTTATTTCAAATGTTTGTCAATCAATAGCTGTGGTTTGCGAATGTGCTCCATCAAACACCTCTTTGGTCCTGGGGACTCGCTTTGAAACCAAGAATCCCTGTTATGTTAATCACCATACCTTACATCATTAGTTTTTGATGTAGTGTTCCATGATTCATTGTTTGCATATAACACCCAGTGCTCCATTCGGTACATGCCCTCTTTAATAAAGAATCCCTTTTTGATTTTGAGATGAAGAGACTAAATTTAACATCTTGAAAATGTTGTTTAAAGGACAGATTGTGCAGTTCCATTTCCAAAAGTATTTGTGGATTGCTAATGAAAACTCAAGCACTGGGGCACCTGGGTGGCTCAGTCTGTTAAGTGTCTGCCTTCGGCTCCGGTTATGATCTTGGGGTCCTGGGATTGAGCCCTGTGTTGGGCTCCCTGCTCCCTCTCCCACCAGCTCTTTCCTCTCTCTCAAATAAATAAAATCTTTAAAACAAGAAAAGAAAACTCAAGCATCATGGTGGAGCTGTCTCATAATAATTGTGTGCCACCACAAGGTCACTGAGTGGGTTACCATCTGAAGACAGGTTAGAAATGTACTTGATGTCTTACTGAAGAATCTTTGTATGTGAAAGGCCAAGAGGGCCTTCCGCACTCTGGATCAGGTAGGGCTGATTGGAAATAGAAATACTTTGATGGAAGGAGTGGGAAGGAGTCATCCAAGATCGCCCTCCCCCTGATGCATTACCAAGAAGAAAAATGGACTCTCCTTGGGATGATTTTACTAGGAATGTGACTGGAGAAGAGATAAGAGGTTGTAGGAAAAAGTCTGTGAGCACCTGGGAAGATGGTGGACTAACATCTCAAGAACCATCTTCCCCATGCAGGGGAAGAATAAGGCCTGGGAAAAGGGATGGGGGCTACATGCAGGAGAAGCAGGTGCCCAGGCAGTTAGTCCTATGTCTACATGACCCTGAGCAGATTTGCTGGCATCTAATATTCTCTATAACATGAGTTCTTCATGTTTTTGCTAGGAGCTTTGGAGATCCCACATTACTACATTTTATATGTCAGAGACCTGGCTTCACCTGTAGTGGTGAGGAAAACCAAACCAGCTTTAAAGCAGTTTAGTTGAGGCAACAGCAAAGGCCTGAAGATCAATAGGAAGGTCCCATACAAAGATGTGGCTGCCAAGTGGTGAATGATTCCAACTTTTAGCCCAACTGATCCAAGTTAGGGTTTTGTTGTGTTATATACTGTTTGAATTTGGGCAAGTAGATTGGTCCCACTGAGGTTTAAAATATGGAGAGTAGAGAATACTATTGGAAAGTTTCCCTTTCATGGGATAGTTTTAGGGCTTAAATTAAGTAATACATGTAAACTAATTAGCATAATGCCTGGAATAAAGTAACACTTAATAATCATTAAGGCTTGTGGGTGACGAAGCACATTCCTGCTGGATTCATAAATGCCCTGCTCAATTTTCCCGAATATAATAGACCTGATTGTGACAACCCTTGCCAATTGGCATGCCTGGCCAATACTCTTTGACAGAGGTGAACAAAAGAATACAGTCCCAAGGAGTGGGGAAAGATGGCACCTGGATGGGATGGGGAGAGATGTCCAGGTGGATGGACCTGGAGAAGCGGAATACCAGAGGAAGAGTTGGGGTGGAGAGCAGAGAAATGTCAACTGCCGATACTGCTACAGATGCAAGTGTCTCTTGGAGGTGACAGCAATGAAATGTTCTACATTTTTAGATAAGAGAAATAAGATTTCCCTCTGAGAGTCAATGAATAAAACTAGCACAAAATGAATGATATTCAAAGATGAATACAACATCTATAAGAGATGACAAGATTAGTCCCATATCAGTGCAACATTTGCCTTTAAGATATTAATAAAAATTTTGGGGGATTAACATAAGAATAAAAAAATTAAAAAAAAAGATATTAATAAAAATTTAAATAAGATGTGTTAATCAGTAAAGAGAGGAAAGGGTTGGTCAGCAGAAAATATTCAGTCAACACTGAATCAAGAGTCACAGAAGCAAATGTTAGTGTCTATCTATGAATAGCACAAGACCTGTAAGAGGACTCTGGGTTATTGACTCTGCTTAAATGACCTAAAACACCTTTTCTGATTTCATATGCCAAGCAGCCTTCACATGTTGATTTTGTTCCCTTTTATCTATAGGAAGAGAGTGGGCTAGAGATGTTAGGGTGAGCCATCTGGTCAAACTGAGGAATACTTTTTTTATTACATTTTCCCCAATAGCATCCTTATTTATATAAGGAACAGGTAACTTGTGAGGTTGGCAATTGTGGCTCTATTCTGGAAGGACAGGTTAACACTAGTTGCTGATAAGATCAGAGATCTGAGCCTACAAAGCATATGGACATGAGGCTCAATGAAATGCCATTTAACAGATTTTTGGCAGCTGGCTGGCTGGGGAAGGCAGATTCACCCTTTCACTTTCATTCACATTTTAGGTCAAGATTGAGTCCCATCACAGATGCTCAAACTATGTTCTGGAACCATTACCAAAAATCTACAATAACTGATTCTCACTGTTTTGTCTTGCAAAGTATAGATTCTTCTCTTCTGTGTTTAAGTAGACTATCATATACACTCCATCTTGCCCAAGCACCATCCAAATGTCACAGCATCTGCAAGAAAACAGCAAAGCAATCTTGCTTAAGAAGAGTAATAGAAAGCCCTCGGTCTGTAAATCACACAGAAATCTGGCAATACAGAGCATATCCTAACCAAAAATGAAAACATAAATTACTCTGTAGGAGGTAGCATGTATCTATTACTGCCCGCCAGTGTCCTATGCTGTCAGATATAAATTTTTCTCAGTCCCACATAGCCACTACGTCATTCAGGCACTCATGCCAGTATCCAGGCCACGTCTGTGGCTCTTCAGCATACAGGGGCAGCCGTCCCAGCCCCAGCAGATGGAGTTGCAGGAACCCAGAGCCCTGGCATGGCTTATTCATCAGAGGAATCTGTGGGTCCTATCCATGGTGATGGAATAGGTGGCCCATAAGAAGAGTAGCAAGATTAGCAATAAAAATGGACCCAATTATTTTTAAGAAATTACTTATGTAGGTACCTGAAAATGTTTTCAAAAGAAGGTACCTAAGGGTATTGTGTGATTCTTTCTTCTCCTGTTGCTTGTCTTGGCAAAATGTACAGTCAGAACATCCAGGTTTAGGTAAAGCAGACAATCAGCTCCAGAGAAAGCCAGAAGCTGGAAACAGCTAAAGATGGGTCTCTGAGCCTGCATGGAGCCCCCACTTCTTGTTTCCCAAGAACTAGAACTACTCAGCTGTTGTGGTTTCTATTTTATGGAGCTCAGGAATCTTTTTAGGTGCTTTACTTCAAGGATTTTTCTCCTCCTGAATGTACCCAACCATTCAAGCATGCAGCAGGCTCTGCCTCTCTGTCTCAGAAGAGGAAGTCAGCACAGGCAGAGAGATTTCTTGGCTTTTGTGTTCACTCATTGAGGATTTTTCAAAGCTGGTAAAAGAGGTGGAGAGAGAGACCTTTTGTGGAGGAAACAAGGTGTCTTGGAAGCAACAGGAAGGAGAGAGGAGTTCAGGGTTCTTGTAGCATGCTGGGGGGAGGCAGACTGACCTCAGGGAGATGCATCTAGGAAAATAAAACCATGGGGGAACCTCACAGAAGATTCCTCTCCCCTCTGTGGTAATGCACATGAATGAACACTTAACAGCATTCCAGATAGTCTTAAGGGTTAACTTGCTTTAAGCTTATGCACTCCTTTCTTGCTGACCCAAGTCCCTTGTTCTGTAGCAGAACTTACCTACTTTCCTTGAGATTTGCAGACCACTGGCCTTGAGGGGTGAAGGACCAGACTTTCTCAGAAGATAAGGCCTGGTTGTATTTGAAAACAGCTGCTGCTGATGTCAGCAAGTCTGCTCAGGGTCATGTAGACATAGCAATAACTGCCTGGGCACCTACTTCTCCTGCACATAGCCTCTGCCCCTTTACCCATGCCTTCCTCTTCCCCTCGACAGGGAAGATGGTTCTTGAGACGTTAGTCCACCATCTTCCCAGATTGCCGGCTTCCTGAATAAAGCAACCTTTCTTTTCCCAGCATGACTTGTCTCTTGAGTACTGATTTTTAAGCAGCAAGCAGCCAAGCCTGAGTTCAAAACTGGTTCTCTGTTGAGTAACAAATAACAGAAACAGAGGAAGAGGACTATAAGTGGAAACCTGAATAGGTAGGTAATCAATACCCAAGAACCTCCCCCCACACATGAATCCTTTCCAGCCATTTGTAACTCATGATCCTAGAAACATGGCACAATCCTATTGGCACTCCAAGATTAAATGAAGTACATTCCCTGCTAAAGCAGTTGGGTGGGACCTTGGAGGTTACAGATGATTGATACCCCCCCTTACCCAAACCTAAGAGTTCACATTTCTTAGGTCAAGAAGAGAACACTTCCTTCTGGTTTTTTCTCTGACAGGTGGGGAGGGATTGAGATGAATGCTGAAGGGGACTTACTTGAGTGGATTTCAGGGACTACAGCTGGATTCAGGGATGGGGTTCCTACTACAGAAAGTTATGAGGTATGTAGCCAGAGACCTAAAGAGATTTGGGGAACAGCACTATATCCAAGTTTACCCTAGATGGTTCAATGAAGAGATTTTAATGAAAGAATCATTTAGAGGTGAGGAGCAGGACCATGGGACAAAACCAGACATGGTGAAGACACCTGGAGCCACCATGGGACAAAACCAGACATGGTGAAGACACCAGTACAGAAGCAGGAGGCTGTACTGTCCTTGGAGACACATGCACAGAAGGATGAGGATAGTAAGATGTAAGCTGTGGAGAAAGGTCCTTTCATGGGAGCTGTTATTGCAGATCACACAGTTCCTCCCGGAACAAGCTGCTAGGACAAAGAGGTATTAGGGAACAAATACCCAGTTCCTCACTAGTCCTAACCTCCCACCTCTTTCTGGTGTTTTCTATCGGTGGGATATAATCAGAAACCCACTAGCCTGGTGACAACCTTCTGGTCCCCTGGAATCAGTCTCATTTAAGTGGGACAGAGGTTGGGCAATAAGTCTGGGGTAGGAAACAAAACACAACAAAGGCAGCTGCTATGGTCTAAGGCAAGGTGTGCGGTCTAAAGCAAAAGCTTCAGTTGCTATGGGTAGCTCAGGAAGAGAGGTGTCAAGTCACAGAACAAAGATAGCATTCTATGGAGCAGTAAAGCAAGTGGATAAGAAGGGCATCTGGAGAAGTTTGAGGATTTCAAAGAGCTATAGTCCTAGATTGGGCTTGTTGGATGTCATTTTGCTTGTGCTGTGGAGTCAATATATTTTCAGGGAGGTTGAACATTCGGTTTCTCTTATGTGTTGTATTCAGAATAGTTGCATTTAAATCTGCTGAACAAACCACTCACGTGGCATGGAGTCAAAGACCTGCGGCCCTTGTCTTTGCTCTCAGCTAAGCTGGATTTTGTTTTCCTCACCCCATGGCCCAGATTAAAAAGAAAATTTTTTACACATTTTTTTTAATTGAGGTCTAATTCACATATTACATTGTATTGTTTTCAGATGTACAATGTAATTATTCAATATTTATATATATTGCAAAATGACCACAATAACTCTAGTTAACATCTGTCAACATACATAGTTGCAGAATTTTTTGAGTTGATGAAAACTTTTAATATCTACTCCCTTAGCTCTCATGTTTCTCTTCTGATAAGCAGGAATGGTACAACTAATCTCCAGAAAGTCTTTATAATGCAAATAACATCTAGTCCAAAAGTTGTTCTAGCCAAAAATTTTGTAATCTCTAAAGCAATTCAGTCACAAACAAAAAAGTTTAGTTCTGACCTGACCTTTACTACCCATGAAATACCAAATTTTATTAAAACAAGAAAGAGAGCAAGAGATTTAGCACAAGAGAAGAATAGAATGAGAGTGATATAGCCCCCAGCTGGAGGCATTCAGGATCCCTGCTCTGACCCTCCATGTTCCAAGGAGCTGAGGGGCCAAGGAAACATGCTATTTGGATCCCCTTCTCCACCACAAAACACACGCCTCTCCCATTATCTTTCCAGCAGGGTTGTTGGCTTTCTTATTCCAACACTAAGTATTCCAAGGGGCTCAGGTGAATATACAGGCTTCTTATCACTTAGCCTCAGAAATCCCAGAACATCATGTCCACCCCATTCTATTGGTAAAGAAAGCTGCTAGGGTCAGCTCAGATTCAAGGGGAAGGGAGGAGGCCCCATCTCTTGAAAGGGGAATATATACTGGGAGGGGATAGCTTAATGACCCACCCTAGAGACAAGCTACCATTTCAGGGTTCCAGAATTTAGAGTTTAGAACCAGACAAGTCTGAGTTCAACCCCAGGCTCCTTCACTTACCCTCGGGACTTGGGGCTAGCTATACAATTCCCATAAGACTGTTTCATCATGTGTAAACTGAGAGTAATGATACTACATCTTTCTTTTTTTTTTTGAATTAAGAATTACTTTATTAAGTACTTAGAATGCACTTAAAAACTGTGTGTACATCAGTAAAACTACCACTCACATCAAGATATTGAACATTTTACAGATGAATGCCATGTTATTTACCACATAAAGCTTCTTAAATGCTACATCCTACACTGTTTTATACTTTGTTATAGCTTAAATTCTGATAAAAATGTTGCTCCCTATTTCAATTTCTATGCCTTAACAGTTTTCATTATCTTTAAACTCCTTTATCCTTTGTTTTATACAAATGTGAACATCCAGGTTCAGAGAGCGATTTTTGACCCAATTTGAATCTTTTTAACAGGGATATTTAGCCTGTTTATGAGTGTGATAATTCACCTGTTATCTCTGTTAATCTATTTTATGCTAATTTTAATGTTTCCTTGCTGTTTTTGTTTTTTCACCATTTCCTCTCCAATTTTATCTGTAACACTTATCTCAATGTCAAATTTACTTAGAATGAACTACTACATGAAGCTGTTACTACTGATTTTCCCTAGGCAAGATGTACATAAAACAAGGTTTTCATCTACCACCTCCCCAGTCAGGGATTTGGAAATTTTCTTTACACTGTCAGCATTAACATTATAAACAAACTTGTTACTTTTCTCCCCTCTATAATTAAAAATAAAGGACACAAAACTGTACCAATTTCCCATGTTATCAGATTAACACTTGGACTGCCTTTACTCTAAGTGTCCTGTCCACCACAATAACAAAGCCCTTTTTATTTGTTTAGCTGAAGAGCATGCATATCTTTATCTACATTACATACTAAAAACACTACTTACTTGCTCTCTACATTGAACATTTAACACACCTTTTTGGTTTAAAACAAGACAAACTGAAATTTTAGACCCAACTTAAGAATTATCTTTGCATTTAGTTTTATCACCCTACATATAACCATTTAATCTTAATGATATTTAACTAGCTTTAATGTTTATCCGCCATTTTTTTGGCATACAATTGCCTCACTACTCTTGAGTTGTTTTTCTGTGCTGCAGCAACAGCGTTTAGCAAATTTTTTCAAGAATGGTATTTGGCTGATATATTTTCTTAACCCCTGCATATCTAGGAATGTCTTCCAGTTGCCTTCATATAGAAACGATAACTTGGCAGGATATATAACTCTTAGTTCAAAATCATTTTCCCTTAAAATTATAGATGTTGCCCCCTTGCCTTTCGGCATTTAGAGTTGCAAGAGAAAAATTGCGTCAGTTTGACTTTTATCCCTTTATAGGTAACCTGCTTTCTCTGAATACTTGTAGAATTTTTTTCTTTATCCTTCCAGTTTAAAAACATCACTAGGATATGTCTAGGTGTTGCTTTCTTTTCGTTGTCTTACTGGTACTCTATGAACTTTTTCTATTTGCAAATTTAGTTCGTTCTTCGAATCTGGAATATTTTCTTCAATTAGTTCCTTATTGTTTCAGCTTCATTTACTTTCCCCTGTTTCAGGTATTCCTATTATATGTAGATTGTATCTCCTGGACCAATCCTGTAGATTTCTCTTCTTCTCTTTTATTTATTTTTCCTTTTATTCTTCATGTTTCTCTTGTTTTGCATCTACTTCAGTAATTCGATTTTGTGACCGATCAGGCTTGCACATTTCTGTTATCCATACTACATCTTTCAAAGTGTTGCTGACAGGACTTCCTGTCTGTTTAACAGCTTCATGTTGAAGATATCTGGCCAGTGGGGTTCATGTGCCAGATCCTGTGAGAGGAGAGAGTTTGCTTTACTGTGCCACAGAGTGAACCAGTTATGATTGGGAATTTCATTGTTTATGAGTGTTAATCCCTCTGTGCCTTAGTTTTCTCAACTGTAAAATGCACATAATAATAGTGTTGGCTTCATAGGAACTTTGTGAGATAAAGTCTACTTTTTGCATTGCTAGAATATCATTGCTGCTCAATAGATGTTAGTACCTGTTATTATTCATATGAATTGTCACTAATCCATGCAACAAAAGTGCAAGATAGGTATTTTGTCCTCATTGAATGCATGAGGAAACTGAGGCTCATGGGAAAAATAAAATTATCTTCCCCAAGGTCACAATGCTAATAAGTTATGAAGTTAAACTCAGGTCATGATGATAAGAGGAAAATGAAAGAGAATGCATGATTTGGGAGCAGAAAATAGAGTAAGAATAATTGGGAGAAAGAAAGATAAGAGTGTGGGAAGAGATGAGGGAAGCAAGCAAGTCTCGGAGAATGTTGGTGGACTGTGTGTGGCACTGAGAGCAACGTGGGCACAGGTAAGAGACAGCTGAAAGTCTCAGAGGTTCACGACAGAGAAAAAGGTCACAAACCTGAAAGTGAGGTCAGAGGACAGAAAGAGAAAGAAGGGGAGGAAGATTCTGGAAAGAGTGCTAGAAAAGGCTGAGAGAGGCAGAGAAATCGGGAAAAGTATTCATGGTGCAGTATTTCTGTAAAACAGATATTTGGCATGGGCTCCTTATGGAAGTGCATCCAATTGTAACTCCTATATTAAGTTAAAATTCATTCATTTACAAATGTTACAGTTTGGGGATGAATATCATTTCTCTGTAGAACTCAAGTAGTAAAGAGCTGGGTTCTCCAGGAAATAATTAGGACAATAATAAAAAATTTAGAAAGGTCATGCACTAAGACTGACTCAGAATTGGAATGCTAATGTGGGATCAGATGGCGCCACAGTTGGGATGTGACTTCAGCCTCATCTGTTTATCTGTCTGCCTGTGAGGCAGCAAGCAGCACACAGGGCTCTGAGCTCAGGGCACTCACCCGAGGAGAAACTAAGAGGAACTGACAAACACAAGACTGTGTCTTCAGATTCCCAGAAAGATAGATATCTTTGTTGTTCAGGCAGAGAATTACCAACTCAAATATATATACACAACATACATATATTCAATCTATGCCTTATGTCCAAATTATGAACTAAAAGTTATTAAGATAAAGAGAGGCTTCACAAAATTAAGACCTTTTTGCTCTGCAAAAGAATTCGTTGAGGGGATTAAAAAACAAACTAAAGACTGAGAGAACATATTTGAAAATTACCTATCTGACAAAGATCTCACAGAAGATATGTAGCCCTTTCAAAACTCAGTGGTAAAACAAACAAACAAACAAAAAACAACCCAAACAATCTGGTTGGAAAATGGGCAAAAGACACAAAGACACATTTCACCAG
The DNA here is from genome assembly GCF_029215605.1 of Mirounga angustirostris. Lineage (NCBI taxonomy): Eukaryota > Metazoa > Chordata > Mammalia > Carnivora > Phocidae > Mirounga > Mirounga angustirostris. The sequence goes on from NW_026991718.1 coordinate 89,327,017, forward strand.
AGATCACATACAAGTGTCAAATAAGCCTGTGAAGAAGAGCTTAACATCATTAGCTATTACGGAGAGGCAAATTAAAACCAGGGGTTATATCACTACACACCTATGAGAAAACTAGAAACAACAACAACAACAAAAAACCCCCCAAAACACTGCCAATACTAAATGCTGTTGCAGATATAGAGAAACTGGATCATTTATCTATTGCTGGTGGGAATATAAAGTGGTAAAACAGTCTTAGTTTGGCAGTTTCTTAAATAAAAAATAATAATAAACATATACTAACCATTGCATTCCTGGGCATTTATCCCAGAGACATGAAACTTATATCAGCACAAAAGTCTCCATACAATTTTTTTTCTTTAAATTGTTTTTTTATTCTTATGTTAATCCCCATACATTACATCATTAGTTTTAGATGTAGTGTTCCATGATTCATTGTTTGTGCATAACACTCAATGCTCCATGCAGAATGTGCCCTCCTAAATACATATTACCAGGCTAACCCATTCTCCCACCCCCCTCCCCCCTAAAACCCTCAGTTTGTTTTTCAGAGTCCATCGTCTCTCATGGTTCATCTACCCCTCCGATTTCCCCTGCTTCATTCTTCCCCTCCCGCTACCTTCTTCTTCTTCTTTTTTTTTCTTAACATATATTGCATTATTTGTTTCAGAGGTACAGATCTGAGATTCAACAGTCTTGCACAATTCACAGCGCTTACCAGAGCACACACCCTCCCCAGTGTCCATCACCCAGTCACCCCATCCCTCCCACCCCACCCCCCACTCCAGCAACACTCAGTTTGTTTCCTGCGATTCAGAATTCCTCATATCAGTGAGGTCATATGATACATGTCTTTCTCTGTTTGACTTATTTCGCTCAACATAATACCCTACAGTTCCATCCACATCGTTGCAAATGCCAAGATTTCATTCCTTTTGATGGCTACATAATATTCCATTGTGTATATATACCACCTCTTCTTTATCCATTCATCTGTCGATGGACATCTTGGCTCTTTCCACAGTTTGGGTATTGTGGATATTGCTGCTATAAACATCGAGGTGCACGTACCCCTTCGGATCCCTACTTTTGTATCTTTGGGGTAAATACCCAGTAGTGCAATTGCTGAATCATATGGTAGCTCTATTTTCAACTTTTTGAGGAACCTCCATACTGTTTTCCAGAGTGGCTGCACCAGCTTGCATTCCCACCGACAGTGTAGGAGGGTTCCCGTTTCTCCGCATCCCCACCAACATCTGTCGTTTCCTGACTTGTTAATTTTAGCCATTCTGACTGGTGTGAGGTGGTATCTCATTGAGGTTTTGATAAGGATTTCCCTGATGCCGAGCAATATTGAGCACTTTTTCATGTGTCTGTTGGCCATTTGGATGTGTTCTTTGGAAAAATGTCTGTTCATGTCTTCTGCCCAGTTCTTGATTGGATTCTTTGTTCTTTGGGTGTTGAGTTTGATGAGTTCTTTATAGATTTTGGATACTAGCCCTTTATCTGATATGTCATTTGCAAATATCTTCTCCCATTCTGTTGGTTGTCTTTTGGTTTTGTTGACTGTTTCCTTTGCTTTGCAAAAGCTTTTTATCTTGATGAAGTCCCAATAGTTCATTTTTGCCCTTGCTTCCCTTGCCTTTGGCGATGTTTCTAGGAAGAAGTGGCTTCGGCTGAGGTCAAAGAGGTTGCTGCCTGTGTTCTCCTTGAGGATTTTGATGGATTCCTGTCTCACATTTAGGTCTTTCAACCATTTGGAGTCTATTTTTGTGTGTGGTGTAAGGAAATGGTCCAGTTTCATTCTTCTGCATGTGGCTATCCAATTTTCCCAACACCATTTGTTGAAGAGACTGTCTTTGTTCCATTGGACATTCTTTCCTGCTTTGTCGAAGATTAGTTGACCATAGAGTTGAGGGTCCATTTCTGGGCTCTCTATTCTGTTCCATTGATCTATGTGTCTGTTTTTGTGCCAGTACCATGCTGCCTTGATGATGACAGCTTTGTAATAGAGCTGGAAGTCTGGAATTGTGATGCCGCCGGCTTTGCTTTTCTTTTTCAACATTCCTCTGGCTATGCGGGGTCTTTTCTGGTTCCATACAAATTTTAGGATGATTTGTTCCATTTCTTTGAAAAAAGTGGATGGTATTTTGATGGGGATTGCATTGAATGTGTAGATTGCTCTAGGTAGCATTGACATCTTCACAATATTTGTTCTTCCAATCCATGAGCATGGCACGTTTTTCCATTTCTTTGTGTCTTGCTCAATTTCTTTCATGAGTATTTTATAGTTTTCTGAGTACAGATCCTTTGTCTCTTTGGTTAGATTTATTCCTAGGTATCTTATGGTTTTGGGTGCAATTGTAAATGGGATCGACTCCTTAATTTCTCTTTCTTCTGTCTTGCTGTTGGTGTATAGGAATGCCACTGACTTCTGTGCATTGATTTTCTATCCTGCCACTTGACTGAATTCCTGTATGAGTTCTAGCAGTTTTGGGGTGGAGTCTTTTGGGTTTTCCACATAAAGTATCATATCATCTGCAAAGAGTGAGAGTTTGACTTCTTCTTTGCTGATTTGGATGCCTTTGATTTCTTTTTGTTGTCTGATTGCTGTGGCTAGGACTCCCAATACTATGTTGAATAGCAGTGGTGATAGTGGACATCCCTGCCGCGTTCCTGACCTTAGGGGGAAAGCTCTCAGTTTTTCCCCATTGAGAATGATATTCGCTGTAGGTTTTTCATAGATGGCTTTGATGATATTGAGGTATGTACCCTCGATCCCTATACTCTGAAGAGTTTTGATCAAGAAAGGATGCTGTACTTTGTCAAAAGCTTTTTCTGCATCTATTGAGAGGATCATATGATTCTTGTTCTTTCTTTTGTTAATGTACTGTATCACATTGATTGATTTGCGGATGTTGAACCAACCTTGCAGCCCAGGGATAAATCCCACTTGGTCATGGTGAATAATCCTTTTAATGTACTGTTGGATCCTATTGGCTAGTATTTTGGTGAGAATTTTTGCATCCATGTTCATCAGGGATATTGGTCTGTAATTCTCCTTTTTGATGGGGTCTTTGTCTGGTTTTGGGATCAAGGTAATGCTGGCCTCATAAAATGAGTTTGGAAGTTTTCCTTCCATTTCTATTTTTTGGAACAGTTTCAGAAGAATAGGTATTAATTCTTCTTGAAATGTTTGGTAGAATTCCCCTGGGAAGCCATCTGGCCCTGGGCTTTTGTTTGTTGGGAGATTTTTGATGACCGCTTCAATTTCCTTAGTGATTATAGGTCTGTTCAGGTTTTCTATTTCTTCCTGGTTCAGTTTTGGTAGTTGATACATCTCTAGGAATGCCTCCATTTCTTCCAGATTATCTAATTTGCTGGCATAGAGTTGTTCATATGTTCTTATAATTGTTTGTATTTCTTTGGTGTTAGTTGTGATCTCTCCTCTTTCATTCATGATTTTGTTGATTTGGGTCATTTCTCTTCTCTTTTTGATAAGTCTGGCCAGGGGTTTATCAATATTGTTAATTCTTTCAAAGAACCAGCTCCTAGTTTCGTTGATCTGTATTTTTTTAATTCTTCTTTAATTTCCTGGTTGACCCATTCATTCTTCAGTAGGATGCTTTTTAGCCTCCATGTATTTGAGTTCTTTCCGACTTTCCTCTTGTGATTGAGTTCTAGTTTCAAAGCATTGTGGTCTGAAAATCGGCAGGGAATGATCCCAATCTTTTGGTACCGGTTGAGACGTGATTTATGACCTAGGATGTGATCTATTCTGGAGAATGTTCCATGGGCACTAGAGAAGAATGTGTATTCCGTTGCTTTGGGATGGAATGTTCTGAATATGTCTGTGAAGTCCATGTGGTCCAGTGTGTCATTTAAAGTCTTTATTTCCTTGTTGATCTTTTGCTTAGACGATCTGTCCATTTCAGTGAGGGGGGTGTTAAAGTCCCCCACTATTATTGTATTGTTGTCAATGTGTTTCTTTGCTTATGTTATTGTTTGCCTTATATAATTGGCTGCTCCCATGTTAGGGGCATAGATATTTACAACTGTTAAATCTTCTTGTTGGATAGACCCTTTAAGTAGGATATAGTGTCCTTCCTCATCTCTTATTACAGTCTTTGGTTTAAAATCTAATTTGTCTGATATAAGGATTGCCACCCCAGCTTTCTTTTGGTGTCCATTAGCATGGTAAATGGTTTTCCACCCCCTCACTTTCAATCTGGGGGTGTCTTTGGGTCTAAAATGAGTCTCTTGCAGACAGCATATCGATGGGTCTTGTTTTTTAATCCAGTCTGATAGCCTGTGTCTTTTGATTGGGGCATTGAGCCCATTTACATTCAGGGTAACTATTGAAAGATAGGAATTTAGTGCCATTGTATTGCCTGTAAGGTGACTGTTACTGTCTATTGTCTGTGTTCCTTTCTGGTCTATGTTGCTTTTAGGGTCTCTCTTTGCTTAGAGGACCCCTTTCAAGATTTCTTGTAGGGCTGGTTTCGTGTTTGCAAATTCCTTTAGTTTTTGTTTGTCCTGGAAGCTTTTGATCTCTCCTTCAATTTTCAATGACAGCCTAGCTTGATATAGTATTCTTGGCTGCATATTTTTCTCATTTAGTGCTCTGAATATATCCTGCCAGTCCTTTCTGGCCTGCCAGGTCTCTGTGGATAGGTCTGTTGCCAATCTAATGTTTCTACCATTGTAGGTTACATATCTCTTCTCCCGAGCTGCTTTCAGGATTTTCTCTTTGTCTCTGAGACTCGTAAGTTTTACTATTAGATGTCGGGGTGTTGACCTATTTTTATTGATTTTGAGAGGGGTTCTCTGTGTTTCCTGGATTTTCATGCCTGTTTCCTTCCCCAAATTAGGGAAGTTCTCTGCTATAATTTGCTCCATTATACCTTCTGCCCCTCTCTCTCTTTCGTCTTCTGGGATTCCAATTATTCTAATGTTGTTTCATCTTATGGTATCGCTTATCTCTCGAATTCTGCCCTTGTGATCCAGTAGTTGCTTATCTCTCTTTTTCTCACCTTCTTTATTTTCCATCATTTGGTCTTCTATATTACTGATTCTCTCTTCTGCCTCATTTATCCTAGCAGTTAGCGCCCCCATTTTTGATTGCACGTCATTAATAGCCTTTTTGATTTCTACTTGGTTAGATTTTAGCTCTTTTACTTCTCCAGAAAGCGTTTCTCTAATAACCTCCATATTTTTTTCAAGCCCAGCTAGTATCTTTAAAGTGATGATTCTGAACTCTAGATCTGACATCGTACTAATGTCCGTATTGAGTAGGTCCCTGGCAGTCGGTACTACCTCTTGTTCTTTTTATTGAGGTGATTTTTTCCATCTTGTCATTTTGTGCAGAGGAGAATAGATTAATGAGAGAACAAAATGCTAGTAGAATAACAACGTCCCCAGAAAATATACTCTAAACAAATCAGAAAAGACCTGAAGCAGTGGAAAAAGAATTGGAAAGAGAGAAAAAAGAAAAAGAAAAAAAAGAAAAAGAAAAAGATTAAAACAAACAAAAACAAACAAAACAAAACAACAACAACAAAAAAAACCAATGTGATCACATATGATGAGGCTGGTATATAGATCAGTGCCACACACTAGATTTCGGGTGTATTTTGGTCTTTTAGAAGAAAGTGCCTCCCAAAATTTTAAAGAAAGAAAAACTTATATATGTATGAAAATAAGGGTTGATATGATGAAGGGATGGAATATGAATGTAAAGATGGAAAGTATAAAAAATTTTATAAAGGGAATTGATAAGAAGTTGTTTGAAAAAAGAAAGAAGAGGATTTAAAAAAAGAAGAAAGGAAAAAAAGGAGAGAATGTGATGAGGCAGGGGAGTAGAAAAAACCATATACTAGAGATTTAGGGTATATTTTAATCTGTTAGAAGAAACTATCTCAAAATTTTAAAGAGAGAACAACTTATATATATAAGCCAAAAATACGGGTAACTACTATGAAGGGATAGAATATGACTCTAAAAATGAAAAATAAAAATGTTTTTTAAAAAAAGGGATTGATAAGATGTTGGTTGAAAAAGGGAAAAAGAAAAATTGAAAAAAAAAAAGACAGTTAAAAAAAATTAACTTTGAAAGACTAAAGAATCATGGTAAAAAAGCCATGAATTCTATGTGCAGTATTCCCCTAGCACTGGAGTTCTGCCGTTCTCATTGATCGGTAAACTCGATCTTGGCTGGCTGTGCTCTCTGATCTTCTGGGGGAGGGGCCTGTTGCCGTGGTTTGCAAATGTCTTTGCCGGAGGTGGAATTGCCCCGCCCTTGCCCCCTCCTGGCTAAGTAATCTGCTTGGGTTTGCTCTCCGGGGCTTTTGTTCCCTGCGAGCTTTCCGTACAGCTTTGGAGGCGGAGAGTGAAAATGGCGGCCTCCCAATCTCCGCTCCGGAGGAGCCAAGAACTCGGGGCCCCCTCCTCAGTGAGCCCCCAGAGAAAAGCCATCAGTCACTCCCGTCTCCCCGGTCTCCGGCCGCACTCCGTGCTCACCTGGCCTGTGACCGCGTGTTTCTATCTCTGGCACCCGACCCCGGGTGGAGTCTCCAAACCCAGCAGATCCCTGCAGTGCACTCCCGTGTAGCTCTTCCCGGGGGAGGAAGGTGAGTCTCCCCGTATCTGCTGCTTGTTGGGTCCCTGTTGGAGGAACAGTGGCCTGACTGTGCTGCGAATCACGGTTTATGGCAACCCCGAGCTGAGAGCCCGCGCCTGGGCTCCGCCTCTGCAGCCGGCTTCCCCGCTCCATTACCTGGGAGCTCTGCCACACTCAGGCACCCCCGGTCTTTCTGTGACTTCGAGGGTCCTGAGACCACACTGTCCCTGAGGGTTCCACCCCCCGCTTAGCCAGCAGAGTGACGTCCCTCAGTGGAGCAGACTTTTAAAAGTTCCGATTTTGTGCTCCGTGGTTCTATCACTTGCCAGAAGCGGCCGACGGAGGCCCCTCCCCCGCCGTCTATCCTCCCGAATATCGCCTCGGATTCACTTCTCCACACGTCCTACCTTCCAGAAAGTGGTCGCTTTTCTGTTCAGTGAGTTGTTGCTCTTCTTTTCTTTGATCTCCTGTTGATTTTGTAGGTGTTCAGAATGGTTTGATCCCTATCCAGCTGAATTTCTGAGAGGAGATGAAATCCAGGTCTCCTACTCCTCTGCCATCTTGCTCCGTCCCCTCATCCCTGTAAATTTCTGTTGTATATCACTCTTGGGGTCTTTCTCCTTTTATAGAACCCCCCTTAATATTTTTTGCTGGGTTGGCTTAGTGGTCACATATTCTTTCAGTTTCTGCCGGTTGTGAAAGCTCTGCATCTCTCCATCCATTCTAAATGAAAGCCTTGCCAGATAAAGTATTCTTGGCTGCATGTTCTTCTCATTTAGTACCCTGAATATGTCTTGCCAGGCCTTTTTGGCTTGCCAGGTCTCTGTGGATAGGTCTGACGTTATTCTGATGTTCCTCCCTCTCTACATAAGGAATCTCTTCCCCCTAACTGCCCTTAAGATGGTTTCCTTGGTTCTAAGATTTGCAAGTTTTACTATTACATGCCAGGGTGTTGGCCTGTTTTCCTTGATCTTGGGAGGGGTCCTCTCTGCCTCTAAGACTCGAATGTTTGTTTCATTCCCCAGATTAGGGAAGTTCTCAGCTACGATTTGCTCAAATACATCTTCTAGTCCTCTCTCTCTCTCCACTCCCTCTGGGATTCCAATTATTCTGACATTGGAATGCTTCATGGTGTCACTTATTTCTCTGATTCTATTTTCATGGATACTGAGTTGTTTTTCCCTGGCCTCCTCTTTTCCCCTTTTATCTATTATGCTGTCTTCCAGATCGCTTATTCTCTCTTCTGCCTCATTTACCCTAGTTGTTAGATTATCTAGATTGGATTGGATCTCATTGATAGCATTTTTAAGTTCTGCCAATTCACCTTTCATTTCTGCCCTTAGAGACTCTATGCTGCCATTAATTGATTTCTCCATTCTAGCCATTGTCTTCACAATTGCTAGCCTGAATTCCATCTTCGACATCTTGGTTATATCTGCATCCATTTGTAAATCTGCAGCATAAGTCATAATCTGAGTCTTTTCTATTTTGAGGGCTCCTCCTCCTTGTCATTCTGTTGATGGGTGTTTAAGGGAAAGTATAGAGTCCAAATTATTGACCAGAACCCAAGCAAGATGCACCTGTTTTCTTGGGACCTTAGGGTTGCTGGCCTCTTGTTTTCCCAGTCTGTCTTCTGGGGGAGGCGCCTGCCGCGCTGTTACTCAGGCAACCCTGTTTGGGCGAGTTGCCCTGCCCCCCTGTGGAAGGGGATGGGCTAAGCGGGAATCAGTTTTTGGGGTTTTGGTGCTCTGGTGGCTTTCCCTGGTGGCTTTCCATGTCTCTTCCACGAGTCAGAACAGAAGAGACCATTTCCAACCCTCTGCCTCAGAGCAGAGAGACCTCAGTCTGTTCTTCAGTGAGCTCTCCAGGCCACACTGTCTCCGTTTCTGTCTGTGCTGCTATAAACTGCAGCTTCCTGGGTTGTGCATCCCTCTGCAGCACCCCCAGTCCTGCCTCCAGGTCGGAGCAGGTCTCTGCCCTTTGTGCTTCTAAAACTGCCAGCCGCTCCCAGTTCGCATGCACGACCCCACTGCTCTGGGTTTCCACCCCGGGGACTGCCCTAAAGTCCTTTCCCCGCTGCTACTGGTCTGCGAGTCTGTGCTCAGTCCCCAGTGCGAGAGGCTGTCACTCACCGGCGGTGTAGAATCCCCATGGCCAGGCACCCTCCCGTTGCCATTTATCCTTTGATATCTGCCCGTGGAATCAGGGCTCCCCGCTTCGTACCTCAAAACCAACCACCTGTGATATTCTGCTTGTAGAGATCCAGATCTTCTTACATCTCAGGCTGGTTTCGTGGGTGCTCAGAGTGGTCTGGTAGATATCCAGCTCAATTCCAGGGACCAGTTGAAATAGGGTCCCCTACTCCTCTGCCATCTTTCCTTCTCCAGAAAAGGCCAAGTTGATGAGTTTTGACATATGTATACCCCCATGAGACCATCACCACAATCAGGATAATGAACCTATCTGTCACTCCCATGCCCCTTGGTAATCCCTTCTGTCTGCCCCACTCCCTCCCCAAGCAACAACTCATCTGCTTTCTGTCACTATTGATTAATGCACATTTTCCAGAGTTTTATATAAATGACTCATATGGAATGTAACCTTTTGATTTTGGTCTGGCTTCTTTCACTCAGCACAGTTATTTTGAGATACACCCATGTTCTAGTCTGTATCAATAATAAATTCCTTTTTTTATTTCTAAGTAGCATTTCTTCTCTCTTTTTTAAAATATTTTATTTATTTATTTGACAGAGAGAGTGAGAGAGCACAGTAGAGGGAGCAGTAGAGGGAGAGGGAGAAGCAGGCTCCCCGCCAAGCAGGTAGCCCGATGTGGGGCTCCATCCCAGGACCCTGGAATCATGACCTGAGCCGAAGGCAGACGCTTAACCATCTGAGCTACCCAGGCACCCCAGTGAGTACTAGTTCTTTGTATGAACTTATTACAGTTTCAGTCTTTACACCTTATTGTAATATCTCAACTGGACACATGCCCCCCAGTGGATGTTTTAGATGAAAAGCCCATTCAGAGCCATATGTGCTCAAAGCTGGGGCTGGTCTTGGCCTGAGGGTTTAGTAAATTATAGTCCATGGAGAACAGTGGTTCGTGGCATGGCTCTCTCAGCTGCCAATGTGAAGCACAATGTTTATTATGATTTCCATTAGTTAAAATGTATCTAAATATTGGCCAAAAGGAATGTAATGTTCTGTGGGTGTGACAGCTGTCTTCACCACCACGGTGGAATAAGTGATTTAGAAAGTGATTGGTCTAAGTGAAGTTGGGGTATGCTAATGGGCTTCTGTGTCCTGTTACGTATCAGCCTCCAGTTACTTGTGTTTTAAACAAAAATGATTAAGGAGACTCTGTAGAAATATAATTAATGCAAGTATTACACCAGTTGAAATAACATATTTACTATGCTTTCTCAACTAATTACAGACTATCCTTATTAAGTGACTATAGCAATTTACTGAACACCAGATTTCCAGCACTACCTACATAGTACTGAGGACTTGTGCAAAACTTTTTGTGTTTCTAACTCTCAGAGTGATTGTGCACTTTTGGGGGCCTTGTTCTCTAGTTAGGATTTATCACCTTATGTTTCATTGCAAAAATAAGAACATATATCAAGTCTACAAGTTCTTCACCAGCTTTAAATGCCTTTGCCTATGATGTTCCATAGCTTTGAGGTTACTGGAGAAGAACAAAACTGTGAAAGGCCTAAATTCGGGCATGTTCAGGGAAGTGCCCTAGAGAAGTAAGTGCACATTCCAGACAAAGTCTCCCTGAGCATTGGCACCCCTAGCTGGCCTGGGACTCCAACCATCAGAACACTGACTTCAAAGAGGAAAACAAGAAAAAAAAAGAAAAACCCATACCTTCTGGGTCATCATTTCACAATGATGAACTGGCTAAGGAATGTCATCAATTCATTTAAGGTTAGTTACTGAATAAAAAAAATCAAAATGCTCTAAATTATACAGCCCATACATGAAAGAACTTAACAGATGTCTTCTAAAACTTGCCAATAATTCTAAAAATGTGCATGATATTACTAATTATGAGCTATAAAGCTAAAAGACATGTTTAAAATTAAAAATACAACAAATTTTAATCAATCATGTTAGGAAAACAACTGGCTTGTCTTCCTATTTTTGCTATAAGGAATGATATTATGAAATCATCGTCAGGGGAAGAGGAAACCAACCAGCATTCACCAAAAGAAATTACAATATAAAGGTTGCCAGGCAGTGAGTTAATAGCAATATTAAGCTGTTTTCCTGAAACTCATGATGTTCATGGTACCTGTTGGCTTTTAAGATGTATGATTTGTTGTAGTTTCTTTTCTTATTCAAAATAGATCTTTTCTTTATTAAGGAAGATGCTCAAATTGGAGAAATTCCAGATCCCACAAAATCTGGGCCACCGCTGGCTTTCAATCTCTTATTTTTGCTAAAAGTAATGACATTAAATATTAAATCACACTCAATGTAAACAATCTACTTGCACCATCAATTCATATATTTTAACAAGAATAGGAAAAACATACCAGAAGGAAAGAACAATCCTTAACATAAGATTCCTGAAAACAAAAAAAAAAATGTATACTGCCCCCATTTTCTCCTCATTTTGCTGGGAAACTACAACACAGGTGATGTCTGTACATTCTGGGCAAATATCCCCATGAGCATTAGTTGCCCATGAAGAAGAAGGCAAGCATAGCAACCTACACTTGGGGCGACCTGTCCATGTGCCTGCCAGCAGGCTTCAGGACCAGAGACCCACTTGGCCCCAGCATGGCCCCAACTCAAGACTGGTCTTACATCCCTCCCTTTTGGGGGGACCCAGATGAAGGCCTTAGTGTTGGCATCCAGATGGTGGATCCTGCATTTTGGGCTTACAGAACAACAGCTCTTTCCTTCTGGCAGAGTGATTTTGTGATCAAATAAGGACCCTAATCATCTCCAGGAATCCCAGGCTGAAGAATTGGCCTCTACTTCTAGCCCAATTTTAGTTTAGTACACAACCTGATTAGTCAGTGTCCTTAGGGAGCCTCAGGAACTGATATGAAGGCCATTATTTGGTTTAAATTCTTGGGTGCAGACAGTATGATCTAAGTGAGTGTGTGCCCTAGTTACCATGTCTACTGTAGGGGCAGGTACAATAACTTGCTCTGGTCAGGGCTTTTTCTGGGTGATCAACTACCATGGGACCAGAATCCACCCTTTACAGGAGGCTCCCAGAAGTGGCTGGTTTTGCTAAACAGTGCAATGGTTGAGAGGAAGGATCTCTCATTGGTGATCTTGGTGGTTCTCAAGAGGGCTGGGTTGTCTAAGGTATTGTGGACACCAGGCCTTTGATGGATATGGTTTTCAAGCCTACAGTCCTGGGGGCTGCTTGGTTGTCCCTAACCCTGGTCCAGTCACTAGATGAGGGATTCTTAGTGGACATCCTGTAGATGAGGCACCAAATTCTCCATTTAGGATATAGTTGTATTTGCCTTGGATGAACTTTTATCCAAGATGTTTTCAGAATACTAGAAAAATCCGAGGCTGAGACTCTCCAGGGTCTGCTTACTAATAAGAATATGAATAGGCAACCCTCACCTACTTCTAACAATGAGTCAGCATCTTTCAGTTTATAGTGAAATCTTGCTTGTTCTTATAATGTGGGAACTGTACTTGATTCTCCCCACTAGGGCATTGCTGGATATGGGCAAAGAAACCCAAGAGGTCCTGGTGGCTGTGCTCTTTCTACCAACTGGGATGAGACTTGAACTGTCTCATCTCATCTCTTGGACATGGGCTCTAGCATGCTGGAATGTGGCTATGTTGCTTAAACCTGTGAGCTGCCTACCTGGCTGGATCCACTTTGGCATCCAAGGCTGCTGAGTATTTTGACAGAGTATTTTGCCCCAGGAGTAGGTATAGGCTCTGGTAATCTGATAGCTGCAAGCAGAACACCAAAGCTGCATGGATTAACCAGAACTACACCCCCAGGTTGGCAGTGTGCCCTCCGTAGGCCCAGTCACTGAAGGAGGGTATGGATGGCACCAGACACCCTCTGTCTGGGATGTATGGGGTCTAGTCCTATGTCACAACATTCATCTTTTAGTAGGGAAATTTAAAAATAATAATAGAAGGAATGACATTAGCTGTGACTTATTGAATATGGCATGTAGCCTTATTTCAGAGGTTCTCAATGTAGTCTGAGAATCCTGGGGGGTCCTAAGACCCTTTCACGTGTCCATAAGCTCCTCCTTTTCCCACCCACATACTTCCGAATGGCTGGCATTAAACAGCATCACTGTTTTAAGATAGATTAATATATCTTTAAAACATTTCTCAGGGGCGCCTGGGTGGCTCAGTCGGTTAAGCGGCTGCTTTCAGCTCAGGTCATGATCCCAGGGTCCTGGGATCGAACCCCATGTTGGGCTCCCTGCTCGGTGGGAAGCCTGCTTCTCCCTCTCCCACTCCCCCTGCTTGTGTTCCCTCTCTCGCTGTCTCTCTGTCAAATAAATAAATAAAATCTTAAAAAAAAATTTCTCAATGTAATTATGAATCTGGTAAATATTGACAGATATAATACATAAACAAAGCTTTTAGAGGTCCTCAAAGATTTTTAAGAATGAAAAGGGATCCTAAGCTGGACATGTCTGTGCACTGACCTCCTATGGAGAGCTCCCTATGCTCCAGGCTTTCTGACCATCCCTTTTCTCTGAGAGGTTTCTAAAATACTTAGCACAGAGTCTACTAGGTAGTGACATTCAATACATATCAGCTGTCATTTTTGGTTGCTGTTTCTTCATATTATTCACTGATGATGTGGCTCTCATCAGAATGAAGAGAATAGGAAACTGAGTCAGAGAGAAATGAACTAACACCCAAGGTCATTCATGGTGTGTCATTGAATGTCATTCATTCCATTCAAGGGATGGAACCTGAAATTCCAACCTCAGCTTGTCTTAGTCTAAAGGTGATATAGAACCACTATTTTATATTTGGACAAATCTCCCCAGTCCATGAAGCTTTTAACCCAGAAATGTTGAAATTATCTACATACTGTGTAGTGCCATGTTTTTGTTTTTTTTTTACAGTTTTTTTTTATTCTTATGTTAATCACCATACATTACATCATTAGTTTTAGATGAAGTGTTCCATGATTCATTGTTTGTGCACAACACCCAGTGCTCCATGCAGAATGTGCCCTCCTCAATACCCACCACCAGGCTAACCCATCCTCCCACCCCCTTCCCCTCTAGAACCCTCAGTTTGTTTTTCAGAGTCTATCGTCTCTCATGGTTCGTCTACCCCTCCGATTTCCCCCGCTTCATTCTTCCCCTCCCGCTACCTTCTTCTTCTTCTTCTTCCTGTTTTTTTTTTTTCTTAACATATATTGCATTATTTGTTTCAGAGGTACAGATCTGAGATTCAACAGTCTTGCACAATTCACAGCGCTTACCAGAGCACACACCCTCCCCAGTGTCCATCACCCAGTCACCCCATCCCTCCCACCCCACCCCCACTCCAACACTCAGTTTGTTTCCTGCGATTAAGAATTCCTCATATCAGTGAGATCATATGATACATGTCTTTCTCTGTTTGACTTATTTCACTCAACATAATACCCTCCAGTTCCATCCACGTCGTTGCAAATGGCAAGATCTCATTCCTTTTGATGGCTGCATAATATTCCATTGTATACATATACCACCTCTTCTTTATCCATTCTTCTGTCGATCGACATCTTGGCTCTTTCCACAGTTTGGCTATTGTGGACATTCCTGCTATAAACATCGGGGTGCACGTAGCCCTTCAGATCCCTACTTTTGTATCTTTGGGGTAAATACCCAGTAGTGCAATTGCTGGATCATATGGTAGCTCTATTTTCAACTTTTTGAGGAACCTCCATACAGTTTTCCAGAGTGGCTGCACCAGCTTGCATTCCCACCAACAGTATAGTAGGGTTCCCCTTTCTCTGCATCCCCGCCACCATCTGTCCTTTCCTGACTTGTTAATTTTAGCCATTCTGACTGGTGTGAGGTGGTATCTCATTGAGGTTTTGATTTGGATTTCCCTGATGCTGAGCGATATTGAGCACTTTTTCATGTGTCTGTTGGCCATTTGGATGTCTTCTTTGGAAAAATGTCTGTTCATGTCTTCTGCCCAGTTCTTGATTGGATTCTTTGTTCTTTGGGTGTTGAGTTTGATGAGTTCTTTATAGATTTTGGATACTAGCCCTTTATCTGATATGTCATTTGCAAATATCTTCTCCATTCTGTCGGTTGTCTTTTGGTTTTGTTGACTGTTTCCTTTGCTTTGCAAAAGCTTTTTATCTTGATGAAGTCCCAATAGTTCGTTTTTGCCCTTGCTTCCCTTGCCTTTGGCGATGTTTCTAGGAAGAAGTGGCTTCGGCTGAGGTCAAAGAGGTTGCTGCCTGTTTTCTCCTTGAGGATTTTGATGGACTCCTGTCTCACATTTAGGTCTTTCAACCATTTGGAGTCTATTTTTGTGTGTGGTGTAAGGAAATGGTCCAGTTTCATTCTTCTGCATGTGGCTGTCCAATTTTCCCAACACCATTTGTTGAAGAGACTGTCTTTGTTCCATTGGACATTCTTTCCTGCTTTGTCGAAGATTAGTTGACCATAGAGTTGAGGGTCCAGTTCTGGGCTCTCTATTCTGTTCCATTGATCTATGTGTCTGTTTTTGTGCCAGTACCATGCTGTCTTGATGATGACAGCTTTGTAATAGAGCTTGAAGTCCGGAATTGTGATGCCGCCGGCTTTGCTTTTCTTTTTCAACATTCCTCTGGCTATGCGGGGTCTTTTCTGGTTCCATACAAATTTTAGGATGATTTGTTCCATTTCTTTGAAAAAAGTGGATGGTATTTTGATGGGGATTGCATTGAATGTGTAGATTGCTCTAGGTAGCATTGACATCTTCACAATATTTGTTCTTCCAATCCATGAGCATGGCACGTTTTTCCATTTCTTTGTGTCTTGCTCAATTTCTTTCATGAGTATTTTATAGTTTTCTGAGTACAGATCCTTTGTCTCTTTGGTTAGATTTATTCCTAGGTATCTTATGGTTTTGGGTGCAATTGTAAATGGGATCGACTCCTTAATTTCTCTTTCTTCTGTCTTGCTGTTGGTGTATAGGAATGCCACTGACTTCTGTGCATTGATTTTCTATCCTGCCACTTGACTGAATTCCTGTATGAGTTCTAGCAGTTTTGGGGTGGAGTCTTTTGGGTTTTCCACATAAAGTATCATATCATCTGCAAAGAGTGAGAGTTTGACTTCTTCTTTGCTGATTTGGATGCCTTTGATTTCTTTTTGTTGTCTGATTGCTGTGGCTAGGACTCCCAATACTATGTTGAATAGCAGTGGTGATAGTGGACATCCCTGCCACGTTCCTGACCTTAGGGGGAAAGCTCTCAGTTTTTCCCCATTGAGAATGATATTCGCTGTAGGTTTTTCATAGATGGCTTTGATGATATTGAAGTATGTACCCTCGATCCCTATACTCTGAAGAGTTTTGATCAAGAAAGGATGCTGTACTTTGTCAAAAGCTTTTTCTGCATCTATTGAGAGGATCATATGATTCTTGTTCTTTCTTTTGTTAATGTACTGTATCACATTGATTGATTTGCGGATGTTGAACCAACCTTACAGCCCAGGGATAAATCCCACTTGGTCATGGTGAATAATCCTTTTAATGTACTGTTGGATCCTATTGGCTAGTATTTTGGTGAGAATTTTTGCATCCATGTTCATCAGGCATATTGGTCTGTAATTCTCCTTTTTGATGGGGTCTTTGTCTAGTTTTGGGATCAAGGTAATGCTGGCCTCATAAAATGAGTTTGGAAGTTTTCCTTCCATTTCTATTTTTTGGAACAGTTTCAGAAGAATAGGTATTAATTCTTCTTGAAATGTTTGGTAGAATTCCCCTGGGAAGCCATCTGGCCCTGGGCTTTTGTTTGTTGGGAGATTTTTGATGACTGCTTCAATTTCCTTAGTGGTTATAGGTCTGTTCAGGTTTTCTATTTCATCCTGGTTCAGTTTTGGTAGTTGATACATCTCTAGGAATGCATCCATCTCTTCCAGGTTACCTAATTTGCTGGCATAGAGTTGCTCATAATATGTTCTTATAATTGTTTATATTTCTTTGGTGTTGGTTGTGATCTCTCCTCTTTCATTCATGATTTTGTTGATTTGGGTCATTTCTCTTCTCTTTTTGATAAGTCTGGCCAGGTGTTTATCAATCTTGTTAATTCTTTCAAAGAACCAGCTCCTAGTTTCGTTCATCTGTTCTACTGTTCTTTTAGTTTCTATTTCATTGATTTCTGCTCTGATCTTTATTATTTCTCTTCTCCTGCTGGGTTTAGGCTTTATTTGCTGTTCTTTCTCCAGCTCCTTTAGGTGTAGGGTTAGGTTGTGCACTTGAGACCTTTCTTGTTTCTTGAGAAAGGCTTGTATTGCTATATACTTTCCTCTTAGGACTGCCTTTGCTGCATCCCAAAGATTTTGAACAGTTGTGTTTTCATTTTCATTGGTTTCCATGTATTTTTTTAATTCTTCTTTAATTTCCTGGTTGACCCATTCATTCTTCAGTAGGATGCTCTTTAGCCTCCATGTATTTGAGTTCTTTCCGACTTTCCTCTTGTGATTGAGTTCTAGTTTCAAAGCACTGTGATCTGAAAATCGGCAGGGAATGATCCCAATCTTTTGGTACCGGTTGAGACCTGATTTATGACCTAGGATGTGATCTATTCTGGAGAATGTTCCATGGGCACTAGAGAAGAATGTGTATTCCGTTGCTTTGGGATGGAATGTTCTGAATATGTCTGTGAAGTCCATTTGGTCCAGTGTGTCATTTAAAGTCTTTATTTCCTTGTTGACCTTTTGCTTAGATGATGTGTCCATTTCAGTGAGGGGGGTGTTAAAGTCCCCCACTATTATTGTATTGTTGTCGATGTGTTTCTTTGCTTTTGTTATTAATTGCCTTATATTACTGGCTGCTCCCATGTTAGGGGCATAGATATTTACAATTGTTAAATCTTCTTGTTGGATAGATCCTTTAAGTATGATATAGTGCCCTTCCTCATCTCTTATTACAGACTTTGGTTTAAAATCTAATTTGTCTGATATAAGGATTGCCACCCCAGCTTTCTTTTGGTGTCTATTAGCATGGTAAATGGTTTTCCACCCCCTCACTTTCAATCTGGGGGTGTCTTTGGGTCTAAAATGAGTCTCTTGCAGACAGCATATCGATGGGTCTTTTTTTTTAATCCAGTCTGTTAGCCTGTGTCTTTTGATTGGGGCATTGAGCCCATTTACATTCAGGGTAACTATTGAAAGATAGGAATTTAGTGCCATTGTATTGCCTGTAAGGTGACTGTTACCGTATATTGTCTGTGTTCCTTTCTGGTCTATGTTGCTTTTAGGGTCTCTCTTTGCTTAGAGGACCCCTTTCAAGATTTCTTGTAGGGCTGGTTTCGTGTTTGCAAATTCCTTTAGTTTTTGTTTGTCCTGGAAGCTTTTGATCTCTCCTTCAATTTTCAATGACAGCCTAGCTGGATATAGTTTTCTTGGCTGCATATTTTTCTCATTTAGTTCTCTGAATATATCCTGCCAGTCCTTTCTGGCCTGCCAGGTCTCTGTGAATAGGTCTGTTGCCAGTCTAATGTTTCTACCCTTGTAGGTTACATATTTCTTCTCCCGAGCTGCTTTCAGGATTTTCTCTTTGTCTCTGAGACTCGTAAGTTTTACTATTAGATGTCGGGGTGTTGACCTATTTTTATTGATTTTGAGAGGGGTTCTCTGTGCTTCCTGGATTTTCATGCCTGTTTCTTTCCCCAAATTAGGGAAGTTCTCTGCTATAATTTGCTCCATTATACCTTCTGGCCCTCTCTCTCTTTCTTCTTCTTCTGGGATCCCAATTTATTCTAATGTTGTTTCATCTTATGGTATCGCTTATCTCTCGAATTCTGCCCTCGTGATCCAGTAGTTGTTTATCTCTCTTTTCTCAGCTTCTTTATTTTCCATCATTTCATCTTCTATATTACTGATTCTCTCTTCTGCCTCATTTATTCTAGCACTTAGCGCCCCCATTTTTGATTGCACCTCATTAATAGCCTTTTTGTTTTCTACTTGGTTGGATTTTAGCTCTTTTACTTCTCCAGAAAGGGTTTCTCTAATAACTTCCATATTTTTTTCAAGCCCAGCTAGTATCTTTAAAGTGATGATTCTGAACTCTAGATCTGGCATCGTACTAATGTCCGTATTGAGTAGGTCCCTGGCAGTCGGTACTGCCTCTTGTTCTTTTTGTTGAGGTGATTTTTTCCGTCTCGTCATTTGTGCAGAGGAGAATAGATTAATGAGAGAACAAAATGCTAGCAGAGTAACCACGTCCCCAGAAAATATACTTTAAACAAACAGAAAAGACCTGAAGCAGTGGGATAAGAAAGGGAAAGAGAGAAAAAAGAAAAAGAAAAAAAAGAAAAAGAAAAAAAAGGTAAAAATAAAAACAAAAACAAACAAAACAAAACAACAACAACAAAAGAAAAACCAGAATGTGATCAAATATGATCTATATGGTATATAGATCAGTGCCACACACTAGATTTGGGGTGTATTTTGGTCTTTTAGAAGAAAGTGCCTCCCAATATTTTAAAGAAAGAAAAACTTATATATGTACAAAAATAAGGGTTGATATGATGAAGGGATGGAATATGACTGTAAAAATGGAAATTATAAAAAATTTTATAAAAGGAATTGATAAGAAGTTGTTTGAAAAAAGAAAGAAGAGGATTTAAAAAAAGAAAAAAGAAAAAGAAAAAAAAAGGGAGAGGATGTAATCAGGCAGGGGAATAGAAAACACCATATACTAGAGATTTAGGGTATATTTTAATCTGTTAGAAGAAACTATCTCAAAATTTTAAAGAGAGAACAACTTATATATATAAGCTAAAAATATGGGTAACTACTATGAAGGGATAGAATATGACTATAAAAATGAAAAATAAAATTTTTTTTTTTTTTAAAAATGGATTGATAAGATGTTGGTTGAAAAAGGGAAAAAGAAAAATTCAAAAAGAAATAAAAAGACAAAAAAGACAGTTAAAAAAATTAACTTTAAAAGACTAAAGAATCTTGGTAAAGAAGCCGTGAATTCTATGTGCAGTATTCCCCTAGCGCTGGAGTTCTGCCATTCTCATTGATCGGTAAACTTGGTCTTGGCTGGCTGTTCTCGCTGATCTTCTGGGGAGGGGCCTGTTGCCGTGGTATCCAAATGTCTCTGCCAGAGGTGGAATTGCCCCGCCCTTGCCCCCTCCCGTCTAAGTAATCTGCTCGGGTTTGCTCTCCGGGGCTTTTGTTCCCTGCGAGCTTTCCGTACAGCTTTGGAGGCGGAGAGTGAAAATGGCGGCCTCCCAATCTCCACCCTGGAGGAGCCGAGAACTCGGGGCCCCGCTTCTCAGTGAGCCCCCAGAGAAAAGCCGTCAGTCAGTCCCGTCTCCCCGGTCTCCGGCCACACTCCGTGCTCACCCGGCCTGTGACTGCGCGCCTCTATCTCTGGCACCCGACCCCAGGTGGAGTCTCCAAACCCAGCAGATCCCTGCGGTGCACTCCCACACGGCTCCTCCCGGGTAAGGAAGGTGAGTCTCCCCGGATCTGCCGCTTGTTGGGTTCCTGCTGGAGGAGCAGGGGCCCGAATGTGCCGCGGATCACGGTTTATGGCAACCCCGAGCTGAGAGCCCGCGCCTGGGCTCCGCCTCTGCAGCCGGCTTCCCTGCTCCGATACCTGGGAGCTCTGCCACACTCAGGCACCCCCGGTCTTTCTGTGACCCCGAGGGTCCTGAGACCACACTGTCCCGGAGGGTTCCACCCCCCACTTAGCCACCAGAGTGACGTCCCTCAGCGGAGCAGACTTTTAAAAGTTCCGATTTTGTGCTCCGTGGTTCTATTACTTGCCAGAAGCAGCCGACGGAGGCCCCTCCCCCGCCGTCTATCCTCCCGTTATCGCCTTGGATTCACTTCTCCGCATGTCCTACCTTCCAGAAAGTGGTCGCTTTTCTGATGAGAGAGTTGTTGCTATTCTTTTCTTCGATCTCCTGTTGAGTTTGTAGGTGTTCAGAATGGTTTGATCCCTATCCAGCTGAATTCCTGAGAGGAGACGAAATCCAGGTCTCCTACTCCTCCGCCATCTTGCTCCGCCCCGCCCCTGTAGTGCCATGTTTTAACACACAAACATATATACATGGTAAATAACATGGAAGTGAATTCTAATTAAAGAGATTAAACTCGTAATTTGTCCTGGGAACACAAGCATATCTTAGATGGTATTTTTGTACAATACACACTTCACATGGCTGTTGGTAAGGTATTTAAGGTCAGGGCTGAATGATGAAGAATTATGGATGTGAACTGAGCACAGGAGATTAGGTTTGTATTCTAGCAAGTGAAATATGAAATTGAAAAGTTCTTTTTTTTTTTTAAAAAAGATTTTATTTATTTATTTGACAGAGAGAGACACAGCAAGAGAGAGAACACAAGCAGGGGGAGTGGGAGAGGGAGAAGCAGGCTTCCTGCTGAGCTGGGACCCTGATGCGGGGCTTGATTCCAGGACCCTGGGATCATGACTTGAGCCGAAGGCAGACACTTAACGACTGAGCCACACAGGCACCCCTGAAATTGAAAAGTTCTTTAAGGACACAGAAGCTCTACTGGATAGAATATTATAGAACAACAAGGTCAACATCAGGTATAAATACTGAGTTCTTGCATCCAACATGTGGAGGGATGGGAAGAAATTCATAGAGTGAAATATCTACATTTCATCTCTAAGGGTATAGCAGTTGATTAAAATAAATAAGTCAAGATGGTCTGACTGATTGTATCACTAGAAGTCACTTCAAGGATGGGTGAGCCCAGGGAAAACCTGGCTAGACATTTCTCAATTTCATTAGTAGCAGTAGCAATTGTGTCCAGTCTTTCTTAGTCTCTTTAGAAGAACTACAAGTCAGGAGAGCAGCAAACTCACCATAGCCCTTATTTTTCTGGGAGTGGAGATGGCATGCCCACCCCCTCCACCTCCAAGGGCAGATTGTATGCCAAGAGGAAGAAGCAGAGTAAAACAGAGTAGAAGAGGTAGTGGTACGGGTCTAGAGGTTGCCTAGGATACTCCGTTTAGCTGGGAATGAAGTTACTCAAAACTGGGGCTCACTGTCATTCAGCAGCTGAGGTGGGTGGTTCATATAAGGGCATGTGTCGCTCCTCCCTAAGAAATGGCCATGAGTGAGGCCAACTGCCTTCAGGTAGAGTGGGGGTCTCTATACACAATCAGTGGATTTGATGTGTGTTCAAGTGCACATATACACATACATGTACACACACATACACACATACACAATTGAAAGAGAAAGGCATTTCAGAGCAAAGTAGCCCCCAGGAGAGGTCTGGAAGGAACAACACTCTTCCTGGGTTGTCTGTTCTCTTCACAGTGTTCCAAGAGAGGGTGAACACTGAGCATCTACCACCCTCCAAAGCCTGTCTCTGGTCCCAAAGCAAACCCACTGTGACTCTGCCAGACCCCAGGTCTGGAGATCCAAGCGTATAGATTGTTGGCACAACTGTGTGGATGCTCTTGTGTCAGATATTACAGAGACTCTTCCTGCCTCTATATTGACTGACACATTCAAATGGATCCATCAGACATAAAATTTGTGTGGAACTTGTAGAGGAAACTTACAGAACCAGATCTACTTTTCTGAAACCCTCCAGTGGAGAGAGGTTTAAAAGGCAATCAGTGGTAACCATAAGATTGTTCTCTGTAATTAAGAATCTGTTTCTTGCTTTTTCTCTCTCTCTCTTATTTTTTCACCTTAGCTTGTTTGTTTTGTTTCTTAAATTCCACATACGAGTAAAATCATATTGTATTTATGTTTCTCTGACTGACTTATTTCACTTAGCATTATACTCTCAAGCTCCACTCATGTCATTGAAATGGCAAGATTTCATTCTTTTTTTATGGCTGAATAAAATCCCATTGTATATATATACCACATCTTCTTTATCCATTCATCAGTCGATGAACTTTGGGGCTGCTTCTGTATCTTGGCTATTCTAAACAATGCTGCAATAAACATAGGAGTGGGTATATCCCTTTGAATTAGTATTTTTGTATTCCTTGGGTAAATACTCAGTAGTGATTGCTGGATCATAGGTATCTCTATTTTTAACATTTTTGAGGACCTCCATACTATTTTCCACAGTGACAGTACCAGCACGCATTCCTACCAACAGAGCACCAGGTGTTGTATGGAACTGTTAAATCACTATATTGTACACCTGAAACTAATAAAACACTGTGAACAAACTGGAAGTAAAATAAAAACTCAAAAAAAAAAAAAAAAAAGGAATCAATGGGTGGGGCCTGGGTGAAGGACCTCTATGGAGATACTTCTTTGGAGAGTCGACTGCCCATCAACTGCCACCAGTGTGTCCCCTCCCCCAGGGAACTACGGGAGAATTTGAAATATGTTTGTTGCTACCTAGCCACACCAATGGCCTGTCTGGAAAATCTATCAGGCTTTAGATGGCTCACAGCTTTGATGACAAGAGCCAGGAGCCAGCTGCCTCGTGGGACATCATCTGAGATTGTCCTGGCAAAGAGTGTGTGCTTCCTGAGATCCAGGCAGGGGTTCTGCAGGAGAGGGAGCAAGCATGGAGGCCTGAGGGTGCTCCTCTTCTCTGGAGGGTTCTTGCCTGAGTTCAGGGGGCCCCCATAGGCAGGGCCAGGAGGACAACACCCTGGGAACACATGCAGAGGGCATCAGAAGAAGCCAGCCAAGGAAAATGTCTCCCTTTCATCTTGGGGACTCCAGAGGGAGCAGGGCCAGCAGGAAAACAGCAAAGGCCCAAGAAAATCCTCCCATAAAAGAAAGAACACCTAGCCCAGAAAGCTTGGAATCAGCCAAATTTGATGTTAAATCAAATGGGGAGTTTTGACTTCTACCTTGGACTGAAAGTTCTAATTTCTGAAATGAGCTTTGTTTGTGGCTAAAATAACCCTGGACTTTATAATACAAAGGGTCAGCTGGAAATTCGTGGGCTGGTGGGGGGTTTTCCCTAAGAGTAAGAGAATATTACCCTTACTGAGAAGAATCTGAGAAGACAGGGAGAGGGGGAAAAGAATGTTTTTGATTTCAGCTCCTTCAAAGCTTCCAGTTTGTTCAAAATCTTGGTTATACTTTAATTTCTAAAACAACCAGCAGACAAACCAGCAAATCTGGAGCATTGCTCAGAGATATACTTCCTGCTTTAATTTAGTTTATTTATTATTAACCTTCTGATATTTTAGATATCCTTTAACCTTCTTTCTGTATTTTTACTATTTTTATTATTATTATTAAAACTATTTTAAAAATCCTTTTCTTCTAATCACTTCTAATTTTGGTTTAATCATTTTTACTTCCATATCTCAGTTTTGTATTTTTTCTTTTAGTTATCTTTTAGATTTATAATTTTATAAATTATAATTATAATATAACTTATATATATATAATTTAGAATATATTTATCTTTTAGTTTTATTTATAATTTTCATCTATGGTTTGTTTTTATTTTATTTGCAAGCTAAGGGTTTTGGTGTGAAGTGCCAGGCAGAGGATGGGGGGCAGAATTTGAAGAGACAGGACTTCAGAAAGCAGAGAGTGGGCCTAGTTGTTCCTGTTAGCCACCCCTAAAGAGAGCCTGCTGGGATACTTAGCAGTAATGTGACCCCTGGGTGGGTTTTTTACACTAATCCCAATGTGTTTAGCTTAAAGATGACCCAGGAAAATTCTGCAGGGCTTGGAACTCTGCCTCTGCCGGGTGTTAACTGAATGACACTGGGTGGTAATTGAGACGTACTGAAGCTGAGCTTGATTTTCTTATGTAGAAACTGAATGAAGTAACACCCACGTCACAGGGCTGTTGTGAGGTTTGTTGTACTAAAGCACTGGGTTCCTCTGAAGGAGGATGACATATCTCCGTGGGTATAGGCTAAATAATCAGTTATTATATGTCTAAACAATAGTGGCAACACATTTTTAAAAAGTGTTTTATTTATTTATTCATGAGAGTCAGAGAGAGAGAGAGAGAGAGGCAGAGGCAGAGGGAGAAGCAAGCTCCCTGCCTAGCAGGGAGCCCAATGAGGGACTCGATCCCAGGACCCTAGGATCATGACCTGAGCAGGCAGATGCTTGACCATCTGAGCCACCCAGGTGCCCCTAGTGACAACACATTTGTGTGAATGTGCACAGCTCTACATACATGCTTACCTGAATATATTTCTTCTAATCTCTGTAGAAATACAAACAAGAGCTTCAACAAATTTACTCTATATTTTAACCTTTAACTGAGACTTTGGGTGAAGTTAAGGGCACCACCTTGGGCTGACAGGGAAGGTGTAAAATTAAAATGAGTTCCCTGGGGAACTCACCTGGGTGCTTCAGTCAGTTAAGCATCTGACTCTTGATTTCTGCTCAGGTCATGATCTCAGGGTTGTGAGATCGAGCCCCACATCAGGCTAGATGTGGACACTGCTTAAAATTCTCCCTCTCTCTCTTTCCCTCTTTAAAAATAAATGAATGAATGAATGAATGAATAAACAAACAAACAAATAAATAAGAGATCCCTAAAACCAGTGGCCTGGTGAACCTATTAATTCAATTATTAAAGAAAAATGTCTACATGTCAAGGTCTGATATGGGCTATGTGATCTACTTGGTGCTGAGGATCCTCTCTTGAGAGAGCAGGCATGATCTTGGTTTCTGCTCTTGTGAAACTTGTGGGTCACAAAACATGATCAGCTCTGGGAGAAGGAAATGGTGGGTTTAGCAGAGAGTCATCCTACTGGATGGACTCTTTCTTTTCTTTTTATAACTTTGTGCTGTCTGCTTCAAGTGCACGTACACCAAATGAAGGGGCAACTCCACAGCATGACACATCACACTTAGACTGGAAGTACTACCTCTGCACATTTTTTTCTAGACTGTCTTGACTCCCCTGATGTTCTACCTCCTCTGGCTATGATGGATCAGAAGGGATGTGGGGCCCCACTTAGATCTCCTTGGCTCTCCCTCAATCCCTCACCCACCCAAGTTTCTCTCTGTCTGTGTAGTTAAGGGCAACTCAAGTTTGGGGAGGGTGCTAGACCTAACTGGGTCTCCCCACTTGTCTTTGACCTGCAGTACATCCTTTCTTTTCCATCTTCATCAGTAAGGAGTGTTACTTATGCATCAGGCCACTGGAACATCTGCAATGTCATATTTTAAGTTCTCTCTACCAGTGGCTCATCACAAACTCCCCTGCCTGATGTATAAGAAATCCCTTTTCTCTTTCTATAGTTTGCCTTCAAGTCTATGATTTCAATAGACTAGAGACTTCCAAAAAACTAATTACATAGCCAACACTGATCAATGACTATTGTTTTGTTGACTGATAGCCACTTTTATGCTGAAACAATGAAATTCATTCATTCAATGGTGGAGGAGCCATAGTGCATTATCTAATAAAACATATGAAAAACACATTAGTGTTAACAATTTCATCAATAATGTATCTATTGCATAACATAAAAACTAAAATAGCAGAAAATGGAAGAGTTAACTGAAACTCAAAGAGATGGAAAATATGTAAAAACAGATTCAGTGTGTGAGGGAAGAAAAATAGACAAAAAACCCTATAGGAATAGCTTTGAAAATCTTAGGTAACAAATGTAATAATAGTTTTAGAAAAATATCAAACAGAACAATAAACTGCAAAAAATAAACAACACAATAAATCTTCAAAACAGATATGGTAAAGGATATAGTGCCTAGAAGAACTGGTTAAGAGTGCAAAAAGAGAAAGAGGCATCTACCAGGATTTTGACACCCGGTAAAGACTGAAGGAGTCAGTGTCTTTGTGGTTGATAGAAGAGCAGCTTCCTTGTCATAGTAAGATTAAGTTGATAAGAGAACAAGTGTTCCAGGATGTCACACACCTACAGATTAGAGAATTTTTGCAAGACTCCTGCTGTCAAACAGCAGAGGGCGAGCTGTGTCTACACGGAGGCCAGAGAACTGGGTAGGGTAGAAGGGCTAAGCCCTCTAAAGCCTTGAGGTCTCGACGAGGTTTCCCATAAAAAGCTGAGTAATGCTGGAGCTCTATTCCTGTCTCTGAGCCAACCTGTTCCTATCTCTGCATCTATAGATGGGCATGATAAGTCTGCCAAACTAGCAGTGTTTAATGAGGATTAACTGGGATCGTGAGGAAATGCTTTGCAAACTCCATGTACATGGGGGCAATTGGAGCACCAGGACCCAGGCATGTCAGGAAAGAGGGAAATGTACTTATACTTGGATCAGGGAATGGCATTTGGTTGCTCCTGCGCTGATTTTCCCTTTAGGACCAAGCACTGGGGAGCAGTCAGTATTGCTGCTGAGATAGGCAGGGCAGGGGGCACTGGTGGGAAGTGACCAGGCAGATAGAAAGGCTGGGAGTGTCACTGCCAGCTATTAACAGCTAACAGAGGGGTTAAGCCTGCAAAGGAGGAATATCTATTTTAAAAATAAGAAGGGAACGCTAATAGTGACAAAGACTGTGGCTATTTGAAACCAAGAAATGGTGTGAGAAAGATCAGAGCCTCCCGATGATTGGAAAAGTTCTCTGTCAGAGCATTAGTCTGGATGACCAGGCACAGAACTGACATGAGGCTGGAACCCACTATCTGGCAAATAGTCAAAGGTCAAAAAAAAAAAAAAAAAAAAAGCACAGATATGAATGTACCCCATTCACAAGAAGTTCATGTGCAATGCTCAGCAATACTGGTGGTTTCAGTGGTAGCAGCAGTAAATAAGGAAATACATGCTAGAAACAAGACAACAGGCCTAAAATGGAATCACTTATGCTCAGCTCCTCATCACCAAACCAAGACTTAATTAATTACAGCTTTGGCTTTCTTCAAAATGGACTCTTAAACCAGTCAGTCAGGAATTGCCTGACCAGCACTAGCAAGGTAATCTGCCTGACAGACTCCTGCCATCCCCTAAAGGGAAGTGACCAAGCAATAACCAGCCCATGTTTTGCCCAGTGTAACTTCCTTGTTCCTGCTCACTTCTGCCTATTAAAACCTTTTATATTGTACAGCTCCTCAGAGCTCCTTTCTGTCTGCTAGATTGCATGCTGCTTGATTCATGAATCATTGAATAAAGCCAATGGGATCCTTAGAATTTACTCAGCTAAATTATGTTTGTTTGTTTTTTCAACAAATTTAATATATAAAAACCTTCAAGGTATTTTTGAAAGCTTCCAATTCAGTCAAAACCATAAATGTTTTTGTGAAAACATTTGTGAAAACAAAAACAAAAACAAAAAAGAGCTATAAAAAACAAGAACTTCAAAATTATTGTTAGTGCTTTTGTTAACAAATTTTGAACCTGTTTGTGAATAAGTTGTATTCAAGTTTCCCAGTGCAGCTGAGTAGGTATGAGACATTCACAGTATAGACACTACTTCTTTGATTTTAAGTGGCCCCTATATAATAAGTACCAACCAATTTGATACATATAGCAGTGTATAGTTATTAGTTAAAATAACTTCTTTGTACAGTTCTTCACATTCTAGTGCACTTTACAAGTTCTTCGTTCTCACAAGACCATGGCTAGTGTATGTGGGAGTATATGGTGGAAGGAAAAATTGAGGCAAAAGTGGGGTTTTTATCATTCCTCACAAATACTGGCTTATGGGTGTGAGCAGAATATATATTCCAGTTTGTTTTTATTTAAGCTGGGCTACCTTCCTAATTACTCATTTATAATCAACACTCTTGGCCTCTTGGTGACAGCACACTTTCCATAAAGTCAGTGACTTTTAGGCATGGATAAAATGCCACCTATGTGTACATTTTTGTAGAATTTTGGACAATTTGGGCTGTGGGGGAGGAAAAAAATTTACCCTTCAAGATTCTTCTAACTGGACTAAGAAATTGACATGAGACAGATTAACAGGAAAAAAATCAAACTTAATTTTGTATGCAAGGGGAATCCACACAGACATGGGAATTCCAAAGACAGGCAAAATGACGTATATATGTCATCTTGAATTAAGGAGAAGAGAGTAGGGATTTGGAACTTCAAAAAGAAATATTGCAATTCACAAGAAGATGAAAGAGAGTACATGTTTGGTAAACACATGTTTGCTGCACAGAAACAGTAGGACAAAGAGAGACTGATCAAACAGGCCTTGCTAGGTTCCTCCGTTTACCATGCCTGGTACACAGTATAATGTAGTTGTCTGTGGTGCTAGCTTTCTTCCTGGAACAGGTCATTCTAAATTCTTTTATGCAGTTGTGGGGATGAGGTTGCAGTTTCTTCCTGAGTCTTTGAGCCTGATTTTTTTTTAGCTCAGCACAATCTGCATGCCAAAGTGGGGAGGACTGCCCTTGTCCCCTATAGGGACAATGAGGAATCCATGTCTAGGTTCTTCTAATATTTTTCCATTTCACAAGTCAACTCAATCCTTCAAAATGCACCCAGAAGCCTTGTGCTCTTTTTATTTTTTTAAGGTTCTTTTCTGTCAAGAGCTAATTCCCAAGGATGTTTTGAACATACCAAAAATACAGCAGTTTTATTAACCATTGAATACATGTGTTTGTTATGGAAAATAGTCAGTAGAGCAGTTTTTCCCTCACATAGGTGTTTTCACACTTCCAGAGTCTAATGTGAGTCTCAGAGCCCCTGTGATGCCCAGAACAAGCCTCATTTGTCATCACTATTCAGCATCTGGTCAGCTCTTCCTCATTCACATTTCCCCCAGGGGAGTCTGAGTGGTCATCTTCTTCATGAAGTCTATGGCAAAACTTCTTCATGCCTCCCCACATGGCTCTGATTCATTAAAGTTCCGTCCAGCTTCAGAAAGACCTTTTTATTGAAAGGATATGGCTAAGCTCTCTATCTCTGTGTCACAATCCGTTTTTCAATTTCAATTTCAATTTTCAATTTCAGTAGGGCAGTACAGTTAAAATGTATTTGTGTCATGGCTTGTTAGCAAGTACAAAAGGATACATCTTAGCTGAGGTGGTGAATTGAAGACTTAACACAAAAGCTAAAATTTGATATGTTTCAAGATTGTACAGTAGAATACATTTGCTATCATTGGATAGTAAAGAATTTTGTAAAGAAGACAGAAAAAGAGCAAACCATAAGAAAAAGCAAGAAACAGACTCTTAACTATAGAGCACAAACTGATGGTTACCAGAGGGGAGGGAAGTGGGGGATGGGCCAAACAGGCGATGGGGATTAAGGAGTGCGCTTTTGTTGAGCACCAGGTGATGTATGGAATTGTTGAATCAGGACATTGTACACCTGAAACTAATATTACACCACATGTTAACTAACTGGAATTAAAAAAAAAAGAGCAAACCAAAGAAAAATCATTGTTGAGTTAGACTGCTTTAAAATTAAGAACATCTATTCTTCTAATGACCCTATAAACAAAAGCATAATCCCTGTCTTCAGGAAGTTTATATTCTAGAGGACAAGAGATAAACATAAACCAACAAACAAATACAGGAATCATCCACATGCAGAAAGTGATGTGTACTGTATGGATGTCTAATAGGAAGGTGGCACAGGGAAGGGTCAAGGGGATATAGCATGGGGGGGGGGGTTTCTCTCATATACCCTTCTAGGTTATCTTTTCTGCTTGAATCAATCTGGGAATTCAGGCTTTCTCTGAATATTGACATTGAGTCAGAAACCCTCTTAGGCTCCTTTTATTTGATAATCTCATCATTGTAGCCTGGAGCAGCTGCTTCATACGCATTTGTCTTTTTGGATTATTCTTTTTGCCTTCCCTTCCTGATTCAGTGTCCTTCTTGGTTTGCTAAGTTTCTAGATGAAAACAAGGAAAATGCTACCCAGCCACTCTCCACATTTTCTTCCTCTACAAAGAAAATCAATATCCTGACTCCCTTGACTATAGTCCAGTGTTTGTAAACTTTCTATAAATGGGATCATTTAATGTGTATTTTTAATAAGATTTTATTTATTTGAGAGAGAGAGAGAGAAAGAGAAAGAGAGAGCAGGGGGGAGGGGCAGAGGGAGAAGGAGAGAGAATCCCAAGGAGGCTTGCCACTGAGCTCAGAGCCTGACATTGGGCTTGATCTCATGACCTTGAGATCATGACCTGAGCCAAACTAGGAGTCAAACGCTTAACTGACAGGAGCCCCTGATGTGTATTCCTTTGAATCTGGCTTCAATATATCTGTGAAGTTGATCTAGTTGTTGCATATAGTGCTAGTATATTCTTTCTATTTGTTATGCCAGCATTCCTCTGTATGAATAAACCATACTTTTTAATTCATTCTACTATTGATGTATAAGTTCCCCAATTTTCCCCAATTTCTTGTTACTTAGAGTACTACTATAAACTTTCTTGTACAAGTCATAAAGACTTGTATATGTAAGTTTAGATTAAATAAATACTGTTCACCAGTTTTCCAAAATGTTGACCAATTTGTATCCACAAGCAGTATGAGTTATTGCTCTGCACCTTCTCACAAACACATGGTGTGATCCAGACTTTAGCTGTGTTTTGTTTTGGCCATTCTGGTATATGTCTAATGACATCTCATTTTTCTTTTGGTCTGCATTTCCCTTAGGACTATTGTTATCAGCACTCTGGATAATTTCTTTTATCAAGTGCTTGCTCAAGTCTTTCATTCATTTTTTTGTCTGTTTTCTTATTAATTCACAGAAGTTTTTAGTACACTTTGTTGGCCTCATTCTTCCACTCTGCAGTTTGCCTTTTCACCCATTTTATGGTGTTTTGATGAACAAACTGCTAAAGTAACAGTCTAATTTAATGATCCTTTCTTTTATTGCTGGTAAGGGTTTTTATTCATGTTTTAAAAATCCTTCCCTCACTCAAAGTGATCAAAATATTATTCTACATTAACTTCTAGGAGCTTTCTGTTTTTCAAAGTTACTTTTTTAAAGAGGGGGAATATTATTTTTTTCCCCTTTCTGTAAGTATATATATCTATCTTGAACATAAGAAGGCAGAAGAATGAAAAGAAATGTTTATGCTCTATATGCCACACAACCTGGAAACAACAGCTAAGATTACAGCTCAACTGAAACCATTGCATAAACTATTGTTCAGGCACATTTTGAAAACCAAAATGGAAATAAGTTAAAAAGTAGAGAGCTCTCAGTATTTTACAAAAAGAGCAGTGAAATAAGTTCCTTCAGAAATAGAAAGACCAGTCAGCATATCATCAAAATAATCTCTAGGCAACCAAAATCAGTCAACTTAAAGCATGCCTTACGTTAGAAAAGCTGAGAGCCTTGCTTATCAAAATTGAACAGAGCCTTGACAAGTGTGCTGGCACTTGTGGAAATAAATGCTTTTCAAAACATGGGTATATACACATATACCATGGTCTATTATCAGAGTTTCTACTAAGTTTTTTTCTTTTTTGTTACACAAAAGAAGGAGATAAACCAAAGAAGCTAGCTTTTCTGTCTCATTATTTCTGTCCACATTCTACATTTGACATAATGGTGTCTATAGGTGTCCAAGACTGTTTTCCTTCTGAAGTAAATACAGAGGTGAGGATTTGGTTGCAAAACAGATCACTTGTCTGGGGATCCCAAGAAGTTCCTTCAGGGATGAGGACAAGTGAGACAGGGATGAGAAGCCAACCAAAAAGGGTGCATTATCTAGAAATTTATAGCTGTGGGCCACTGGAGCTTAATTCCTCTTGGAAAATTTAAGAATCAGTGCAGAACATGCATTTCAGAGTTATTTTCTCTGAGGGGCATAGGAGCTAGGCATCTACCCACCAACTCCATCAGTCATCAGGGAGAGGACTGCTGAGGGGAAGGCATTGATTCTCCCACACTTTTTGCTTGCTGTGGGTACAGCTGACTGGCTGCCAGAGAAAGTCCTTTGACCTCTAGAAGTCTGGCTGCCAGGCTCCTTAGTGGCAAAGCCTGTGGGGACCTGGTGATACTAGAGCATCTGCTAAAGGAAAGGGATCTGGATGAGGCTCCTGGGAGGACTGTTAACCAGCTTAGAGCCCTTTTGTGGTGACCCAGAACAGTGGCAGATCATGAACTTGCCATACAAAGAAAGAGGATCATGGGTGGGGTGTTTTCAGAGAGATTTCTGCTGGATTGTGACTTTTGTCAGAGCCCAGGTGACAAGGACCCCCTCAGGGCAGCCTCCAGGCAGGCTTTCCAGGTAGGCTTCTGTGGTCACAGCTAGGTATAAGTCCTGAGAGATGGAGGGCTTCAGCTCTAAGAGGCCAAGGTATATGCCTACAGTAGGTAAAATTCTGTACAACAGAATAAACCACTGTCTGATGCACCAACTGGATGAACATGAGAGACAAAATATTTGAGTGGAAAAGCCCCTGAACATAAAGGACTACATAGTAAATGACTCAATTTATGTTAAGTTTATAAGAATCAAGCTATGTGGATAGAAGTCAGAATTACTTTAAGAGGGGAGGGATAGTGTGAGGGAAGGGTCTTGTCTCTTTGTTGACATGTTTAATTTGTATATTTAGCAAAAAAAAAAAAAAAAAAAAAGAAGGAATAAAAATAAAGCAAAAAACAAACGTTTATGAAGCAAAGTCATGGCCTTTCCATCCCTCACCCCAGAGTGCCTGTTGCAGTTGGGCAGCACAGATCAAGGAAACAAAACAAATGTAAGCTGGAAGTTCATTGATCTGGGCATGAAGGAGCTGGGACCCAGCCCTGAATCTCTCACAGGCCCCCTCTCTTCCTAGACAAGCACCACTATTTCTCTGGGAGTTTGGCTGTGTGTCAGGCAAACTGAGAGAGTCCCCCCAGGGAATTCTCATGACTCTCTTTATGTATCAGATCCAAAGATGGCCTCTGTCAATCCCTTCAGTTCTTTCCATCAACAAGGAGGTCCTTGCCCCTCCCAATCCTGCCACCAATGGAGGCTAGCCTTGTGACTTGCCTTGACTAACAGAATTTCATGGAAAGGACACCTGCCTGCTCTGGCATTAGCCCTGAGAACCCTGTCAGCACCCACTTTCACTTGCGTACTCTGTGGGGAAACCAGCACGGTGCTCCAAGGACGCTTTGACTAAACTTTTGAGTGATGAGACACTTGGAGGAAAGAGACAGACCCGTGAAGGACCAGGAAGGTGGCAGACACCTGAGTGGAGGCTTCTTGGTCCTTCTAGCCCAGGCAGCTACCGAACATAACCAAGGGGGTGGTCCAAGCTGGTGCCATAAGGAGAGGAGAGCTGCCAAGTCAAGCCCTGCCCGAGTTACTGACCCACTGAATTATGTGGAACACACATTGTTGCTGTGTTAATCCGCTAAGTTCTATAGTGGATTGTGATGCAGTCACATAAAATGGAAAAATTGGCAAAATACAGAGGCAAAGTATATGTAGGTACACCCTGGAGATACTGTGGGCTCAGTTCCAGACTATTGTGATGAAGTGAATATCGCAATGGAGCGAGTCAGATGAATTGTTTGGTTTCCCAGTGCATATAAACATTATGTTTCACTATACTGTAGTCCATTAAGTGTGCAATAAATAGCATTATGTCTAAAAATGCAATGTATATACCTTAATTAAAAAATAGTTTGTTGCCAAAAACTGCTAACCATCACCTGGGCTTTCAGCAAGTTGTAATCACTGATCCCAGATCACCATAACAAATATAATAATAAATTAAAAAGTTTAAAATACTGTGAGAATTACCAAAATGTGACACAAAGACATAAAGTGGGCAAATGCTGTTGGAAAAATGGTGCCAATGGACTTCCTCAACACAGGGTTGCCACAAACCTTCAATTTGTAAAAAACACAGTATCTCTGAAGCACTATAAAGCAAAATGCAATAAAACAAAGTATGCCTGTACCCATTGTTCCTCAATACACTCATAACTTGCTTCTTCTAACACTGTGGCCTTTCTAGCTTGCTCTTGGTGTACTCCCAGATAGGCCTATTTCTTTCCCAGTATTGCCCTCTGGCCTTTGCGGCTAATTCACTTCTAGTTCTGCCTCAGCAACAAGCGGAATAGACTGTGCTCAGTGGGCTGTTGGCCATCACCCACAGATTTTGTCTTTACTAAACCTCCCAGTGTCCCGGCGTCTCAGCTTCCATTCCTCCAATGGCTCTTCAGCCCACCCGCTGTGTAGAGCTGTCTCCTCCACCACTCTTGAAAGGAGGGCCCTGAGTGAACTTAACTCTGGAGGTCGCTGGTTAAACCTTCGTTTCCTTCCTCCACTGCTTCCCTCAGACCACGCCCTGGCAACTATTGCATAATAGGCACTGAGTAGACGTCTGTTAATTAAAAAAATAAATGCTTAAGACACATAGAAGTGTTCCTTGCATATGGTTGTTGGTATATAAATATGGAAAGCATTAAAAATAAAACTTTTCCCTCAACACCACCAAAAAATCCCCTATTTCTGTGAAGCTATGTTTATGTTACTCTGTCTTGAAATGTTTTTCTTTCTTTCCAATATTTGCATATTTAAAAATTTCTCATGCTTAAAACTAGACCTAAAATGACCCATTCTCATGAAGCTATCTCAGTTTTCCAGCTGGAAGTTATTTCTCTCCTTTTAACTTCCCTGAGCTTTGTATCTGCACAGTTTCAAAATCACCCATTTATGTTTTTCTACATTCAGGCAGTTCACTCATTAATTTACTTGTTCATTCATTCAACACATACTTATTAAGTGCCTAATATCTGCCAGGCACTTCCATTCACAGTTACTTTTCAATGCATGAAAACATTAAAGAAGAGGCCTTTTGTTATAACTTCAGAAGTATTAAAATTCACCAGATTGGCCATGGAAAATGTCAGCAGGCTATAGTCCAATCACTTAAGGACACCCTCTGCTCCCCAGACAACTTCAGCTCCTTTATTCCTACTATTCTCTTAACACAGAATGTCCCTGACCCTGCGTGCTTCCTGCCCTTCCCCCTCTGTGCCCTGCTCCTCCTTCTCTGTGCCCTGCACTGCTTCCTGAGAAATTTCTCTCCTAGAGGACCAGCTCTAATGCCATTTTCTCTCTGAAGCCTTTCTTAATACTTGTTGTTTTAGAACTAAATACCATGTTGGCTTATTGTATTTTGTACTGATATTTAGGGGGCATCCCTTTCGGTCTTGTGGGGCTTTCCCTAGGAATCTCTCAAGGTTTGCTATTCAGATTTTAGGTTCTTATAGAAAGGGCAAGGCTTTCAGCTTTGCAGGTCTCCCTTCACACCTTTCCTTAACTAAATCTAAGATGTAGTATTTAAAAAAGTAAAGCTAGAAGAGATATGAGGATCGACTACACACTCATTGGAAGGGCACACATGAAAAAGATAGTCCACATTAACAGTTGGCAAGAATGGGACTCTCCTCCATTGCCAGTGAGAATGTAAAATGGTCCAGCTGCTTTAGAAAAGAGATTGGCTATTATAAAATTAAATTTATACCTACCATAAAACTCCCGTCCTTCTACTCCTTGGTAATTACAGAAAGGAAAGGAAAGCCTATATCCACACAAAGACCGTAGGCAAATGTCCATAGCAGCTTTTTCCATAATGGTCCCAAACTGGAGACAACTCACAATTCATCAACTAGTGAATGAGTAAACAAATTGCGTATCCATGCAATAGAATCTTTCTTAGCAGTAAAAGGGGCACAATTACTGATATGCACAACAACACAAAAGTGTGAATGCCACATGATTCCATGCATATGAAATTCTAGAAAATGCAAATGGAAATAAAATCAGATCTGTTGTTACCTGGGCTTGGGGGGAGGGAGGGAATTAACTGCAAAGTGGCGAAAAAACATTTTGGGATGATGAAAATGTTCTGTATTTTGACTGTGTGGTGGGTACGCATATATCATTAGTTTAAACTCATCAAGCTATTTCTTTAAAATGAGTGCTTTTTAGTCTGTGTAAATGTTACCTCAATACAGTTGATTTAAAGAAAGTGCCTCCGGTGGGGTTGCCATTTTGCAGGCTCTCAGCTCAATTACCTGCAGACTCTCAGCTCTCAGCTGAATTACTTGTGACTTAATGGAACTCTTGAAAACCTGGGATTTGGGGAAAAAAATGGGAGGATTACATGGACTGTCCCAGTCTAAGCTAGGTCCTCATTTAATTTTTACAGCTGTCTTGTGAGGTGCTTTCCAGAGTGGAATCTGAAGTTAAGAGTTTCAGTATCTATTCTGCAGTGAATAAGTAGTATATTCAGGTTTTTTAAAAAAATATTATTTTATTTAAATTAAATTTATTTAAATTAACATATAGTGTATTATTAGTTTCAGAAGTAGATTCATCAGTTGCATATAACACCCAGTGCTCCTTACATCATGTGCCCTCCTTAATGTCCATCACCCAGTTACCCCATCCCCCCACCCCCTCCCCTCCAGCAACCCTTGATTTGTTTCCTATAGTGAAGAGGCTCTTATGGTTTGTCTCCTTCTCTGATTTTGCCTTATTTTATTTTTCCTTCCCTTCCCCTATGATCCTGTTTTGTTCCTTAAATTCCACATATGAGTGAAATCATATGATAATTGTCTTTCTCTGATTGACTTATGAATGGATAAAGAAGATGTGAGATATATATATATATATATATATATATATATATATATATATATACACACACACACACAATGAAATATTACTCAGTCATCAAAAGAAATGAAATCTTACCATTTGCAACAATGTGGATAGAGAGAGTATTATGCTAAGAGAAATAAACCAATAAGTATATTCAGGTTTTACACCAAGAGTTTGCTCGAACACAAATCTCTTGCTTTTATTTAGTTGAGTCCACTGTCTCTAGAAGAGGGTGGTACAGTGACAGCTGCAGAGGGAAGACATCCAACAGAGGGTGTCTTTACTGTTCTTCCCTGCAGTTAGTTACATGGGAAGGAAGGTGCACGAAGAACAATGTTTACGTGGGAAACTAACATTTTTGTTGGCTTTACTCCACACAACACAGGACCTAGAATCCAGGTGGGGTAATGTGAATGAAGCTAAAGGAAAAGACCTCTTCTTCAACAGATGGACCCATTGCAAAACAACCCTACATGGGAATCCTTGGACATAGTGGGTACTTAATAAACAGAATGAATGATCAAATGAGCTGACTAGATTAGGAAAATAAGTATAAGCAGTAAGATCAGAGAATTTATAGACATTTAGAGAAGTCACCTTTCTATAGGACAATTCAGAGATTTGTGGGGCTGCCCTATACATGGACCACACAGTGGCCTGGGGCAGAGAGGTATAGCTGGGCTGAGATGGGAGAACACCCTGCCTCCACCCCGTGGGAAAGGGAAAACATCTGTCAAAACAGAATGAACAAATATGAAGCAAACTCCCCCACCCCAACCTAGTTCTTACTGTTTGTGTTAATCACACATAAATTTCATAATAACTTTTTAGAGATGGGAACTACGTGTTTATCATTCAGTTTTTTTTTTATTCTTATGTTAATCCCCATACATTACATCATTAGTTCTAGATGAAGTGTTCCATGATTCATTGTTTGTGCATAACACCCAGTGCTCCATGCAGAACATGCCCTCCTCAATACCCACCACCAGGCCAACCCATCCCCCACCCCCTCCCCTCTAGAACCCTCAGTTTGTTTTTCAGAGTCCATCGTCTCTCATGGTTCGTCCACCCCTCCGATTTCCCCCGCTTCATTCTTCCCCTCCCGCGACCTTCTTCTTCTTCTTTTTTTTTCCTTAACATATATTGCATTATTTGTTTCAGAGGTACAGATCTGAGATTCAACAGTCTTGCACAATTCACAGCGCTTACCAGAGCACATACCCTCCCCAGTGTCTATCACCTAGTCACCCCCTCCCTCCCACCCCAACCCCTACTCCAACAACACTCAGTTTGTTTCATGCGATTAAGAATTCCTCATATCAGTAAGATCATATGATACATGTCTTTCTCTGACTTATTTCACTCAACATAATACCCTCCAGTTCCATCCACGTCGTTGCAAATGGCAAGATCTCATTCCTTTTGATGGCTGCATAATATTCCATTGTATATATATACCACCTCTTCTTTATCCAGTCATCTGTCGATGGACATCTTGGCTCTTTCCACAGTTTGGCTATTGTGGACATTGCTGCTATAAACATCGGGGTGCACGTACCCCTTCGGATCCCTACTTTTGTATCTTTGGGGTAAATACCCAGTAGTGCAATTGCTGGATCATATGGTAGCTCTATTTTCAACTTTTTGAGGAACCTCCATCCAGTTTTCCAGAGTGGCTGCACCAGCTTGCATTCCCACCAACAGTGTAGGAGGGTTCCCCTTTCTCCGCATCCCCGCCAACATCTGTCGTTTCCTGACTTGTTAATTTTAGCCCTTCTGACTGGTGTGAGGTGGTATCTCATTGAGGTTTTGATTTGGATTTCCCTGATGCTGAGCGATATTGAGCACTTTTTCATGTGTCTGTTGGCCATTTGGATATCTTCTTTGGAAAAATGTCTGTTCATGACTTCTGCCCATTTCTTGATTGGATTCTTTGTTCTTTGGGTGTTGAGTTTGATGAGTTCTTTATAGATTTTGGATACTAGCCCTTTATCTGATATGTCATTTGCAAATATCTTCTCCCATTCTGTCGGTTGTCTTTTGGTTTTGTTGACTGTTTCCTTTGCTTTGCAAAAGCTTTTTATCTTGATGAAGTCCCAATAGTTCATTTTTGCCCTTGCTTCCCTTGCCTTTGGCGATGTTTCTAGGAAGAAGTTGCTTCGGCTGAGGTCAAAGAGGTTGCTGCCTGTGTTCTCCTTGAGGATTTTGATGGATTCCTGTCTCACATTTAGGTCTTTCAACCATTTGGAGTCTATTTTTGTGTGTGGTGTAAGGAAATGGTCCAGTTTCATTCTTCTGCATGTGGCTGTCCAATTTTCCCAACACCATTTGTTGAAAAGACTGTCTTTTTGCCATTGGACATTCTTTCCTGCTTTGTCAAAGATGAGTTGACCATAGAGTTGAGGGTCCATTTCTGGGCTCTCTATTCTGTTCCATTGATCTATGTGTCTGTTTTTGTGCCAGTACCATGCTGTCTTGATGATGACAGCTTTGTAATAGAGCTTGAAGCCCGGAATTGTGATGCCACCAGCTTTGCTTTTCTTTTTCAACATTCCTCTGGCTATGCGGGGTCTTTTCTGGTTCCATACAAATTTTAGGATGATTTGTTCCATTTCCTTGAAAAAAGTGGATGGTATTTTGATGGGGATTGCATTGAATGTGTAGATTGCTCTAGGTAGCATTGACATCTTCACAATACTCGTTCTTCCAATCCATGAGCATGGCACGTTTTTCCATTTCTTTGTGTCTTCCTCAATTTCTTTCATGAGTATTTTATAGTTTTCTGAGTACAGATCCTTTGCCTCTTTGGTTAGATTTATTCCTAGGTATCTTATGGTTTTGGGTGCAATTGTAAATGGGATCGACTCCTTAATTTCTCTTTCTTCTGTCTTGTTGTTGGTGTATAGGAATGCCACTGACTTCTGTGCATTGATTTTCTATCCTGCCACTTGACTGAATTCCTGTATGAGTTCTAGCAGTTTTGGGGTGGAGTCTTTTGGGTTTTCCACATAAAGTATCATATCATCTGCAAAGAGTGAGAGTTTGACTTCTTCTTTGCCAATTTGGATGCCTTTGGTTTCTTTTTGTTGTCTGATTGCTGTGGCTAGGACTTCTATTACTATGTTGAATAGCAGTGGTGATAGTGGACATCCCTGCCGTGTTCCTGACCTTAGGGGGAAAGCTCTCAGTTTTTCCCCATTGAGAATAATATTCACTGTAGGTTTTCCATAGATGGCTTTATGATATTGAGGTATGTACCCTCTATCCCTATACTCTGAAGAGTTTTGATCAAGAAAGGATGCTGTACTTTGTCAAAAGCTTTTCTGCATCTATTGAGAGGATCATATGATTCTTGTTCTTTCTTTTGTTAATGTATTGTATCACATTGATTGATTTGCGGATGTTGAACCAACCTTGCAGCCCAGGGATAAATCCCACTTGGTCATGGTGAATAATCCTTTTAGTGTACAGTTGGATCCTATTGGCTAGTATTTTGGTGATAATTTTTGCATCCATGTTCATCAGGGATATTGGTCTGTAATTCTCCTTTTTGATGGGGTCTTTGTCTGGTTTTGGGATCAAGGTAATGCGGGCCTTATAAAATGAGTTTGGAAGTTTTCCTTCCATTTCTATTTTTTGGAACAGTTTCAGAAGAATAGGTATTAATTCTTCTTGAAATGTTTGGTAGAATTCCCCTGGGAAGCCATCTGGCCCTGGGCTTTTGTTTGTTGGGAGATTTTTGATGACTGCTTCAATTTCCTTAGTGGTTATAGGTCTGTTCAGGTTTTCTATTTCCTCCTGGTTCAGTTTTGGTAGTTGATACATCTCTAGGAATGCATCCATCTCTTCCAGGTTATCTAATTTGCTGGCATAGAGTTGCTCATAATATGTTCTTATAATTGTTTGTATTTCTTTGGTGTTGGTGGTGATCTCTCCTCTTTCATTCATGATTTTGTTGATTTGGGTCATTTCTCTTCTCTTTTTGATAAGTCTGGCCAGGGGTTTATCAATCTTGTTAATTCTTTCAAAGAACCAGCTCCTAGTTTCGTTGATCTGTTCTACTGTTCTTTTAGTTTCTATTTCATTGATTTCTGCTCTGATCTTTATTATTCCTCTTCTCCTGCTGGGTTTAGGCTTTATTTGCTGTTCTTTCTCCAGCTCCTTTAGGTGTAGGGTTAGGTTGTGCACTTGAGACCTTTCTTGTTTCTTGAGAAAGGCTTGTATTGCTATATACTTTCCTCTTAGGACTGCCTTTGCTGCATCCCAAAGATTTTGAACAGTTGTGTTTTCATTTTCATTGGTTTCCATGTATTTTTTTTAATTCTTCTTTAATTTCCTGGTTGACCCATTCATTCTTC
Organism: Mirounga angustirostris; assembly: GCF_029215605.1. Classification (NCBI taxonomy): domain Eukaryota; kingdom Metazoa; phylum Chordata; class Mammalia; order Carnivora; family Phocidae; genus Mirounga; species Mirounga angustirostris. Next base: position 89,368,647 of record NW_026991718.1, read on the forward strand.
AGTAGGATGCTCTTTAGCCTCCATGTATTTGAGTTCTTTCCGACTTTTGTCTTGTGATTGAGTTCTAGTTTCAAAGCACTGTGATCTGAAAATAGGCAGGGAATGATCCCAATCTTTTGGTACCGGTTGAGACCTGATTTATGACCTAGGATGTGATCTATTCTGGAGAATGTTCCATGGGCACTAGAGAAGAATGTGTATTCCGTTGCTTTGGGATGGAATGTTCTGAATATGTCTGTGAAGTCCATTTGGTCCAGTGTGTCATTTAAAGTCTTTATTTCCTTGTTGATCTTTTGCTTAGACGATCTGTCCATTTCAGTGAGGGGGGTGTTAAAGTCCCCCACTATTATTGTATTGTTGTCAATGTGTTTCTTTGCTTTTGTTATTGATTGCCTTATATAATTGGCTGCTCCCATGTTAGGGGCATAGATATTTACAATTGTTAGATCTTCTTGTTGGATAGACCCTTTAAGTAGGATATAGTGTCCTTCCTCATCTCTTATTACAGTCTTTGGTTTAAAATCTAATTTGTCTGATATAAGGATTGCCACCCCAGCTTTCTTTTGGTGTCTATTAGCATGGTAAATGGTTTTCCACCCCCTCACTTTCAATCTGGGGTGTCTTTGGGTCTAAAATGAGTCTCTTGCACACAGCATAATGTTGGGTCTTGTTTTTTAATCCAGTCTGATAGCCTGTGTCTTTTGATTGGGGCATTGAGCCCATTTACATTCAGGGTAACTATTGAAAGATAGGAATTTAGTGCCATTGTATTGCCTGTAAGGTGACTGTTACTGTATATTGTCTGTGTTCCTTTCTGGTCTATGTTGCTTTTAGGCTCTCTCTTTGCTTAGAGGACCCCTTTCAAGATTTCCTGTAGGGCTGGTTTTGTGTTTGCAAATGCCTTTAGTTTTTGTTTGTCCTGGAAGCTTTTTATCTCTCCTTCAATTTTCAATGACAGCCTAGCTGGATATAGTATTCTTGGCTGCATATTTTTCTCATTTAGTGCTCTGAATATATCCTGCCAGTCCTTTCTGGCCTGCCAGGTCTCTGTGGATAGGTCTGTTGCCAATCTAATGTTTCTGCCCTTGTAGGTTACATATCTCTTCTCCCAAGCTGCTTTCAGGATTTTCTCTTTGTCTATGAGACTCGTAAGTTTTACTATTAGATGTCGGGGTGTTGACCTATTTTTATTGATTTTGAGAGGGGTTCTCTGTGCTTCCTGGATTTTCATGCCTGTTTCTTTCCCCAAATTAGGGAAGTTCTCTGCTATAATTTGCTCCATTATACCTTCTGGCCCTCTCTCTATTTCTTCTTCTTCTGGGATCCCAATTATTCTAATGTTGTTTCGTCTTATGGTATCGCTTATCTCTCGAATTCTGCTTCGTGATCCAGTAGTTGTTTATCTCTCTTTTTCTCAGCTTCTTTATTTTCCATCATTTCATCTTCTATATTACTGATTCTCTCTTCTGCCTCATTTATTCTAGCACTTAGCGCCCCCATTTTTGAGTGCACCTCATTAATAGCCTTTTTGATTTCTACTTGGTTGGATTTTAGCTGTTTTACTTCTCCAGAAAGGGTTTCTTTAATAACTTCCATATTTTTTTCAAGCCCAGCTAGTATCTTTAAAGTGATGATTCTGAACTCTAGATCTGACATCGTACTAATGTCCATATTGAGTAGGTCCCTGGCAGTCGGTACTGCCTCTTGTTCTTTTTGTTGAGGTGATTTTTTCCGTCTTGTCATTTTGTGCAGAGGAGAATAGATTAATGAGAGAACAAAATGCTAGCAGAGTAACCACGTCCCCAGAAAATATACTCTAAACAAATCAGAAAATACCTGAAGCAGTGGGATAAGAAAGGGAAAGAGAGAAAAAAGAAAAAGAAAAAACAAAAAAGATAAAGATAAAAACAAAAACAAAAACAAACAAAACAAAACAATAACAACAACAAAAAAAACCAGAATGTGATCAAATATGATCTATATGGTATAAAGATCAGTGCCACACACTAGATTTGGGGTGTATTTTGGCTTTTAGAAGAAAGTGCCTCCCAAAATTTTAAAGAAAGAAAAACTTATATATGTACAAAAATAAGGGTTGATATGATGAAGGGTGGAATATGACTGTAAAAATGGAAATTATAAAAAAATTTATAAAAGGAATTGATAAGAAGTTGTTTGAAAAAAGAAAGGATTTATAAAAAGAAAAAAAAAGACTAAAAAAAAAAGGGAGAGGATGTGATCAGGCAGAGGAATAGAAGACACCATATACTAGAGATTTAGGGTATATTTTAATGTTAGAAGAAACTATGTCAAAATTTTAAAGAGAGAACAACTTATATATATAAGCCAAAAATATGGGTAACTACTATGAAGGGATAGACTATGACTCTAAAAATGAAAAATAAAAATGTTTTTTTTTTAAAAAAGGGATTGATAAGATGTTGGTTGAAAGAGGGAAAAAGAAAAATTCAAAAAGAAATAAAAAGACAAAAAGTTAAAAAAAATTAATTTTAAAAGACTAAAGAATCATGGTAAAAAAGCCGTGAATTCTATGTGCAGTAGTCCCCTAGCGCTGGAGTTCTCCCATTCTCATTGATCAGTAAACTTGGTCTTGGCTGGCTGTTCTCGCTGATCTTCTGGGGAAGGGCCTGTTGCTGTGGTTTCCAAATGTCTCTGCCAGAGGTGGAATTGCCCCGCCCTTGCCCCCTCCCGGCTAAGTAATCTGCTCGGGTTTGCTCTCCGGGGCTTTTGTTCCCTGCGAGCTTTCCGTACAGCTTTGGAGGCGGAGAGTGAAAATGGCGGCCTCCCAATCTCCGCTCTGGAGGAGCCGAGAACTCGGGGCCCTGCTCCTCAGTGAGCCCCCAGAAAAAAGCCATCAGTCACTCCCGTCTCCCCGGTCTCCGGCCGCACTCCATGCTCGCCCAGACTGTGACCGCGCGTTTCTGTCTCTGGCACCCGACCCCGGGTGGAGTCTCCAAACCCAGCAGATCCCTGCGGTGCACTCCCGCGCGGCTCCTCCCGGGGGAGGAAGGTGAGTCTCCCCGGATCTGCTGCTTGTTGGGTCCCTGCTGGAGGATCAGGGGCCTGACTGTGCCACGGATCACAGTTTATGGCAACCCCGAGCTGAGAGCCCGCGCCTGGGCTCCGCCTCTGCAGCCGGCTTCCCTGCTCCGATACCTGGGAGCTCTGCCACACTCATGCACCCCCGGTCTTTCTGTGACCCCGAGGGTCCTGAGACCACACTGTCCCGGAGGGTTCCACCCCCCGCTTAGCCACCAGAGTGACGTCCCTCAGCGGAGCAGACTTTTAAAAGTTCCGATTTTGTGCTCCGTGGCTCTATCACTTGCCAGAAGCGGGCGACGGAGGCCCCTCCCCCGCCTTCTATCCTCCCGAATATCGCCTTGGATTCACTTCTCCGCACGTCCTACCTTCCAGAAAGTGGTCGCTTTTCTGATGAGAGAGTTGTTGCTCTTCTTTTCTTCAATCTCCTGTTGAGTTTGTAGGTGTTCAGAATGGTTTGATCCCTATCCAGCTGAATTCCTTAGCGGAGACGAAATCCAGGTCTCCTACTCCTCCGCCATCTTGCTCCGCCCCTATCATTCAGTTTTAGAAACCTCTCCAAAAAGGGGTGCAGAAGGCTAGGGGGTTATTACACATTCTAGCTGTCAGGTATACGGAATGTCACATCCTTCCTTTTAACGACACATATCTCAAGAAGTCAACTTCCTGTCCTAAGGAAATGGGTTATTCCCTGAGAATCAGGGGTGGCAGCAAAGTAATTGTAAAACCCACACTGTCTGCTGGCAGAGCAATTAAAAATTACCTTGGAGACAGAAAAAGTAGCTTGTTTCCACAATTCCAAAGCATTCTTTTCCCCCAGTATTTTACATTTGGGACATGTCTTATTGTTGATCTATGCATTTTTTGGAGATCACTTTTTTTTCCTGTTTTTTCCCCTGAAAAGCTGTAAGTACATTACATCACCTTACATTAGTAGTAAGCCCAAGAAATGAGGGAATAAGATGCACAGAAGCTGCCAGGCACAATGGTGGGATTTCTGTCATGCTCTATTCCCTTCTCATGTGGCCTCTCCCCCTCTCCCCTTTCTGCAACAGAGTATAAGAAATCGTATAAGAAACAACAGAGTATAAGAAAACAATCTTCTTGAAGGACTTATTTCATCACAAGGCAAAGGAGAGAAATTAAGTTTGGGGCAAAAGTCTTAACATTTGATTTTTTTTTCCTCTTCGAAAGCACCTCAAGGGCTCTGCTTTATAGGGCAGGTCCAGGGCCTGCTTGATGAGCAAGTTTGACCCCAAGCAGAGCACCACTACCTTGCTAATTTAGGTCACAGGGGTGGTATTTCACTCATGTTTTACTCTCACTGGTAGGGAAGGAGACCCTAGAGAAAGAGTAAGAGAAGCCAATGGAGAAAAAACAGGGGAGTGAGGAGGACCCTAGCAGCACAGTGACAGGTGGGTCTCAGGGAGAATGTAGCCTGCTGGGGTCTCGGGCCTGTAGTATTGGATAGTGGTTTTATTCATTAAAAATATTTTACTTTCTCTTTAAAAACCCAAACAATTTATGAATAAAGACATGTTTTATGCAATTTAAGTGACAATTTGAATGTCAGTTCAACATTCCAAAGCACTGTTTGTGGAATGTGGAATGGATAAATGGTCAAAGGCAGAGGGACCACTTGATCCATTCCCACTTAGGGAATGGATCAAGTTCTTTGACAAGGCTAGAGGACACCGGCAGGCAGGTGGAGGCCTGGGGAAAGGTCAAGTCACCAAGATGCTGTCTGCAAATGTGAGAATCATTTCTACCTCGGAGGAGGGTGGCTTGACAATCTGGAGGAGTGAGCTCCACTTCAAAGCCACTAGCTCTATGTAAGTAAGTGACATGGTCAAATATAGAACCATGGACTTCTGTGAACAGCACTTATCTAAATAGGGACAGTCACACTCAGATTGTTACCTTGCAGCATGTTGACCAGTTTAATAAATTTTGAAGGTTTTCAAGAGACACTTGGTAAAATTTCTCCAGTTTTGCTTGCTTTTTTCTCAGGGGGCTAAGCAAAGAATGTCTTCAGAGTGATGCTATGTGTGGAGGGCCATTTGTTACTAGTGACTTCAAGGAGCATGCCCCAGATTGGGACAGCATGACTGAGCATTCAGTGGAAAGGTAATCCATGGATCTAGCATGCCTCATGGAGAGACAGCCCCAGGAGCTTCCGATATCTCTCCTAGACCACAATCTACTCTGTGATGCTTCCAGAAGGAAGACTGCACAGAAACCATGCATCTAAGATGTTAATCAATTTATTTTTCCTTCTCCAAGTGGTTGTGGCTCTAACAAAAGTCTGAAACCTTTGATTAGCTATTGCATTCAAATGTGAATTTTCCTGAGTGGCCCACACATGCTCTGTAATGGTGGACATTGGAGACCCCAGACAGGTGGCTGCTAAAAGTTGTCCTTCACTCAGATTCAGTTCCATGGATGGGGGCCCAGGAGTGAGATTCAGATACCAGAAGCTGATCCTTGCCCTTGGGAGGACCCAGTGACTGGCCTTATTTCAGGCAGTGGTGGGATTCCTGAAGAACTGGGTACACTGTAAATACTGGCAAACCAAGCCTTTGAAATGATTCTAGGGCACCTGGGTGGCTCAGTTAGGTAAATATTTGACTTTGGCTCAGGTCATGATCTCAGGGTCCTGGGATCCAGCCCTGCATCGGGATCCCTGCTCAGCAGAGAGTCTGCTTCTCCCTCTCACACTCCCTATACCCCCACTCATGCTCACTTGCACTCTTTCTCTCAAATAAATAAATAAATACAATCTTAAAAAAAATAAATTGTATATGATGGATGATTGCCTCTTACTTTATTGAATAAGTTCCAATCCCTCTTCTATTAGTTGTGAACTCTAGGTACCTCAGGACACCAATGTGCACTGATGTTGGCCAATGGTTCTTGCCTCATCTCTCCTGTCCTTCCTGGGCCAGCCCAAAAATGCTGTCTGGAAGCATGACTCTCTTCCCATTTTTTTTTTTTTTTCAGGTTTGTCCTCAGGACCGTGTCCAGGCAAAGCCTGTTTCACCATGAGTTAGAAATAGTCGACATCAGGGCTTATGGTATCAGGTGGGTCTGGTTGGCATAACAGTCAGTGTGAAAGGACTCCAAAGTTCTCTCTCTCTCTCACACACACACACACACTCACACACACACACACATGTCTCCATGTGTTATGCTCTCATTTCTGCAGAGAAGTGGAGCCTAAATTCCTACTTTTGTTGATTGTATATACCTCCTCACAACAATGGCTGTGTTAGTCTGGGTTCTGCAGAGAAGCAGAATCAGTAGGATGCACATAAGCAGAGTTTTCTAATAAGGTGTTACATCAAATGTATAGTACAGTAACATTAATTTCTTGTCTTCCTAATTCAAAGTCAGAAAACAGTGACAACACTGAGTTGTAGAGTCCTGAGGGAAATGGGTAGATCATACCACAGTCAGAATATTTTTGTGAATAGGGTAAGCAAAAGACATTTTTAAAAAGACACCAAAAACACAAACTATAAGATGAAAACTTGATACATCTGACAACATGAAACTTCATGATTTTGGCTTAAAAATAAAACACCAGAAATAAAGTTACCATATGGTGACACAATAACAGAAGACATTTGCAAAACCAAACCAAAACAAAACAAAATAAAACAAAACCCAAGGGAGATAGGAACTTTTATTTTTAAGATAGAGGCATAAACTATGCATTTCCTTGTTTTATTCATGGAAAATCTCTGAAAAGCAGCCAGGAGAATGAGGAATGAAGACACAAATTCTACCTCCAGTAAACCAAGGAGAAGCCTAACTGCTTCTAAACTGCAGGTGGTTAGAAATGCCACTGAGAATGGTAGGTACAGGGCAGAGGCACTCTGAGGGAATGCAGGGCAGGATAGTTGCAGGGCTCAAAATTAGCAAGGAAAGTAAACTAAAAAACTGAGAGACGCACCTTGGGGTTTAAAACGCAGATTCCTTGGATGTTGTAGCCTGAACAGAGCATATTGCTAATTGCAGGAGCATCTCTGAACTCTATTTGATTCCAAGAGGGAGTGGAGGCAGGGCTAACTGAGGATCCCATGTAGGATCCTCTGCAGCTGGAGTAGAGAGGAGGGGTTTGGTCCTGTGACCCAGAACCTTCCATACTTTCTGTTCTATTCCTGTCCATACTTAAATATCTTGCCAATACATGGTCCAGAAAAAAATTTATGTGAGAAAAAAATTGATTTGAACAGGGCAGCGTACAGTCCAGAAAGGAGCTCAGAGGAGCTGCACAAAATGGAGCAAGAGCAAGGAAATTAAAGTAGGCAAAAAAATGAGCTGGTTTTTGTAAGGTTACTTGTTTTTAGGGGATGGCAGGGGTCTGTCAAGCAGATTACCTCACTAGTGCTGATGAGGTGTTTCCTGAGTGACTGGTTTAAGATTCCATTTCTGGGAGAGCTGAAGCTGTAATTAAGTTAGGTCTCAGTTTGGTGACATGGGACTGAGCATAAACGATGCCGTTGTTGGCCTGTGGTCTTGCTTTTAACAGAAGGCAATCCAGTAATATCAAAATACAAATCTTCTTTATTGTTAGAAAAAAACATACACTGGAAATGACTACAAAGGAAGAAACGTAAGGTGACAGAACTTACCCTAAGCATATCTGTTATTTCAATAAATGAAAACAGGCTGAAATAATCTACTAAAATGAAAGTGACAAGAGCCATGGATAAAATTAGTGATTAAAATATGAATACAAAAGTATGGGCAGTTGTAAGCTAACATACATGTACAAAGAGAAGGCAAGTAATTCATCTTAACATCAGATAAAATTGAATCCATGCCAAAAGTCATTTATCAAAACAAATAGACACTCTAAAATGCTAAGGGGTGGAGGACAGAGTTTGATAGGCATGGAATAGCATGAAACCGTGTTTATAAGATGGCATGTTCCAGAGGTTTAATGAGCAATAGACACAGCAAGACTCTCTAACTTACACCTGCAGTGTAAGGCGGACACAGAAGGCTCAAGTATAATGATTAATAAGGATTATCTAATTACTATATTAAAAATGTATTCTGGGGGCGCCTGGGTGGCTCAGTCGTTAGGCGTCTGCCTTCAGCTCGGGTCATGATCCCAGGGTCCTGGGATCGAGCCCCACATCGGGCTCCCTGCTCTGCAGGAAGCCTGCTTCTCCCTCGCCCATTCCCCCTGCTTGTGTTCCCTCTCTCGCTGTGTCTCTCTGTATCAAATAAATAAATTTAAAATAAATGTATTCTGAAAACAAGGAAGAATGCTTTTCATGTGCTCAAAGAACAGTCATAAAATAGGATATGCTCGATCAAAAAAAACCAACTTCAGTAAATTCTTTTTTTTTTAATTTTTTTATTGTGTTATGTTAATCACCATACATTACATCATTAGTTTTTGATGTAGTGTTCCATGATTCATTGTTTGCGTATAACACCCAGTGCTCCAGTCAGTACGTGCCCTCTTTCATACCTATCACCAGGCTAACCCATCCCCCCACCCTCCTCCCCTCTTGAACCCTCAGTTTGTTTCTCAGAGTCCATAGTTTCTCCTGGTTCGTCTCCCTCTCCGATTTCCCCCACTTCATTCTTTCCCTACTGCTATCTTCTTCATCTTCTTTTATTTTTCTTTAACATATATGGTATTATTTGTTTCAGAGGTACAGATCTGTGATTCAACAGTCTTGCACAGTTCACAGCGCTCACCATAGCACGTACCCTCCCCAAGGTCTATCACCCAGCCATCCCATCCCTCCCAGGCCCATCACTCCAGAAACCCTCAGTTTGTTTCCTGAGATTAAGAATTTCTCATATCAGTGAGGTCACATGATACATATCTTTCTCTGATTGACTTATTTTGCTCAGCATAATACCCTCCAGTTCCATCCACGTCGTTGCAAATGGAAAGATTTCATTCCTTTTGATGGCTGCATAATATTCCATTGTATATATATACCACCTCTTCTTTATCCATTCATCTGTCAATGGACATTTTGGCTTTTTCCATAGTTTCACTATTGTGGACATTGCTGCTATAAACATCAGGGTGCACGTACCCCTTCGGATCCCTACATTTGTATCTTTGGGGTAAATACCCAGTAGTGCAATTGCTGGATCATATGGTAGCTCTATTTTCAACTTTTTGGGGAACCTCCATACTGTTTTCCAGAGTGGCTGCCCCAGCTTGCATTCTCACCAACAGTGTAGGAGGGTCCCCTTTCTCCACATCCCCGCCAACATTTGTCGTTTCCTGACTTGTTAATTTTAGCCATTCTGACTGGTGTGAGGTGGTATCTCCTTGAGGTTTTGATTTGGATTTCCCTGATGCCGAGTGATGTTGAGCACTTTTTCACGTGTCTTTTGGCCATTTGGATGTCTTTGGAAAAATGTCTGTTCATGTCTTCTGCCCATTTCTTGATTGGATTCTTTGTTCTTTGGGTGTTGAGTTTGATGAGTTCTTTATAGATTTTGGATACTAGCCCTTTATCTGATATGTCATTTGCAAATATCTTCTCCCATTCTTTTGGTTGTCTTTTGGTTTTGTTGACTGTTTCTTTTGCTGTGCAAAAGCTTTTTATCTTGATGAAGTCCCAATAGTTCATTTTTGCCCTTTTCTCATGCCTTTGGTGACATTTCTAGGAAGAAGTTGCTGTGGCTGAGGTTGAAGAGGTTGCTGCCTCTTCAAAATCCTTTAGGATTTTGATGGACTCCTGTCTCACATTTAGGTCTTTCAACCATTTGGATTCTATTTTTGTGTGTGGTGTAAGGAAATGGTCCAGTTTCATTCTTCTGCATGTGGCTGTCCAATTTTCCCAACACCATTTGTTGAAGAGACTGTCTTTTCCCATTGGACATCCCTGCTTTGTCAAAGATTAGTTGATAGAGTTGAGGGTCCACTTCTGGGCTCCATATTCTGTTCCATTGATCTATGTGTCTGTTTTTGTGCCAGTACCATGCTGTCTTGATGATGACAGCTTTGAAATAGAGCTGGAAGTCCGGAATTGTGATGCCGCCAGCTTTGCTTTTCTTTTTCAACATTCCTATGGCTATGCGGGGTCTTTTCGGGTTCCATACAAATTTTAAGATTATTTGTTCCATTTCTTTGAAAAAAGTGGATGGTATTTTGATGGGGATTGCATTGAATGTGTAGATTGCTCTAGGTTGTATTGACATCTTCACAATATTTGTTCTTCCAATCCATGAGCATGGAATGTTCTTCCATTTCTTTGTGTCTTCCTCAATTTCTTTCATGAGTATTTTATAGTTTTCTGAGTACAGATCCTTTGCCTCTTTGGTTAGATTTATTCCTAGGTATCTTATGGTTTTGGGTGCAATTGTAAATGGGATCGACTCCTTAATTTCTCTTTCTTCTGTCTTGCTGTTGGTGTATAGGAATGCCACTGATTTCTGTGCATTGATTTTCTATCCTGCCACTTGACTGAATTCCTGTATGAGTTCTAGCAGTTTTGGGGTGGAGTCTTTTGGGTTTTCCACATAAAGTATCATATCATCTGCAAAGAGTGAGAGTTTGACTTCTTCTTTGCTGATTTGGATGCCTTCTATTTCTTTTTGTTGTCTGATTGCTGTGGCTAGGACTTCTAATACTATGTTGAATAGCAGTGGTGATACTGGACATCCCTGCCATGTTCCTGACCTTAGGGGGAAAGCTCTCAAATTTTCCCACTGAGAATCATAGTTGCTGTGGGTTTTTCATAGATGACTTTAATGATATTGAGGTATGTACCCTCTATCCCTACTCTGAAGAATTTTATTAAGGAAAGGATGCTGTACTTTGTCAAATGCTTTTTCTGCATCTATTGAGAGGATCATATGGTTCTTGTTCTTTCTTTTATTAATGTATTCTATCACATTGATTGATTTGTGGATGTCGAACAAACTTTGCAGCCCAGAGATAAATCCCACTTTGTCATGGTGAATAATCCTTTTAATGTACTGTTGGATCCTATTGGCTAGTATTTTGGTGAGAATTTTTGCATCCATGTTCATCAGGGATATTGGTCTGTAATTCTCCTTTTTGATGGGGTCTTTGTCTGGTTTTGGGATCAAGGTAATGCTGGCCTCATAAAATGAGTTTGGAAGTTTTCCTTCCATTTCTATTTTTTGGAACAGTTTCAGAAGAATAGGTATTAATTCATCTTATATGTTTGGTAGAATTCCCTTGGGAAGCCATCTGGCCCTGGGGTTTTGTTTGTTGGGAGATTTTTGATGACTGCTTCAATTTCCTTAGTGGTTATAGGTCTGTTCAGGTTTTCTGTTTCTTCCTGGTTCAGTTTTGGTTGTTGATACATCTCTAGGAATGTATCCGTTTCTTCCAGATTATCTAATTTGCTGGCATATTGTTGCTCATAATATGTTCTTAAATTTTTTTTTTATTTCTTTGCTGTTGGTTGTGATCTCTCCTCATTTATTCATGATTTTGTTGATTTGGGTCATTTCTCTTTTGTTTTTGATAAGTCTGGCCAGGGGTTTATCAATCTTGTTCATTCTTTCAAAGAACCACCTCCTAGTTTTGTTGATCTGTTCTACTGTTCTTTTGGTTTCTATTTCATTGATTTCTGCTCTGGTCTTTATTATTTCTCTTCTCAGGTTTAGGCTTTATGTGGTGTTCTTTCTCCAACTCCTTTAGGTGTAGTGTTAGGTGTGTATTTGAGACCTTTCTTGTTTCTTGCGAAAGGCTTGTATTGCTATATACTTTCCTCTTAGGACTGCCTTTGCTGCATCCCAAAGATTTTGAACAGTTGTGTTTTCATTTTCATTGGTTTCCACAAATTTTTTTAATTTTTCTTTAATTTCCTGGTTGACCCATTCATTCTTTAATAGGATGCTCTTTAGCCTCCATGTATTTGAGTTCTTTCTGACTTTCCTGTTGTGTTTGAGTTCTAGTTTCAAAGCACTGTGGTCCAAAAATAGACAGGGAATGATCCCAATCTTTTGGTACCAGTTGAGACCTGATTTGTGTCCTAGGATGTGATCTATTCTGGAGAATGTTCCATGGGCACTAGAGAAGAATGTGTATTCTGTTGCTTTGGGATGGAATGTTCTGAATATGTCTGTGAAGTCCATTTGGTCCAGTGTGTCATTTAAAGTCTTTATTTCCTTGTTGATCTTTTGCTTAGATGATGTGTCCATTTCAGTGAGGGGGGTGTTAAAGTCCCCCACTATTATTGTATTGTTGTTGATGTGTTTCTTTGATTTTTTTTTAAATTGGCTTGTAAAATAGGCTGCTCCCATGTTAGGGGTATAGATGTTTATGATTGCTAGATCTTCTTGTTGGATAGACCCTTTAAGTAGGATATACTGTCCTTCCTCATCTCTTATTATAGTCTTTGGTTTAAAATCTAATTTGTCTGATATAAGGATTGCCACCCCAGCTTTCTTTTGGTGTCCATTAGCATGGTAAATGGTTTTCCACTCCCTTACTTTCGATCTGGGGGTGTCTTTGGGTCTAAAATGAGTCTCTTGCAGACAGCATATCGATAGGTCTTGTTTTTTTATCCAATCTGATAGCCTGTGTCGTTTGATTGGGGCATTTAGCCCATTTACATTCAGGGTAACTATTGAAAGATAGGAATTTAGTGCCATTGGACTGCTGTGTTCCTTTCTGGTCTATGTTGCTTTTAGGCTCTCTCTTTGCTTAGAGGACCCCTTTCAATATTTCTTGTAGGGCTGGTTTTGTGTTTGCAAATTCCTTTAGTTTTTGTTTGTCCTGGAAGCTTTTGATCTCTCCTTCAATTTTCAATGACAGCCTAGGTGGATATAGTATTCTTGGCTGCATATTTTTCTCATTTAGTGCTCTGAATATATCATGCCAGTTCTTTCTGGCCTGCCAGGTCTCTATGGATAGGTCTGTTGCCAATGTAATGTTTCTACCATTGTAGTTTACAGATCTCTTCTCTTGAGTTGCTTTTAGGATTTTCTCTTTGTCTCTGAGACTTGTAAGTTTTACTATTAGATGTCAGGGTGTTGATCTATTTTTATTGATTTTGCGAGGGGTTCTCTGTGCTTTGTGGATTTTGATGCCTGTTTCCTTCCCCAAATTAGGGAAGTTCTCTGCTATAATTTGCTCCAATATATCTTCTGCCTCTCTCTCTTTCTTCTTCTGGATCTCAGTTATTCTAATATTGTTTCATCTTATGGTATCACTTATCTCTCGAATTCTGCCCTTATGACCCAGTAGTTGTTATCTCTGTTTTTCTCAGCTTCTTTATTTTCCATCATTTGGTCTTCTATATCACTAAATCTTCCTTCTGCCTCATTTATCCTAGCAGTTAGAGCCTCCATTTTTGATTTCACCTCATTAATAGCCTTTTTGATTTCACCTTGGTTAGATTTTAGTTCTTTTATTTCTCCAGAAAGGGTTTCTCTAAAATCTTCCATGCTTTTTCCAAGCCCAGCTGGTATCTTTAAAATCGTCATTCTGAACTCTAGTTCTGACATCATACTAATGTCCATATTGAGTAGGCCCGTGGCAGTTGGTACTGCCTCTTGTTCTTTTTTTTGAGGTGATTTTTTCCATCTTGTCATTTTGTCCAGAGGAGAATAGATGAATGAGAGAACAAAATGCTAACAGGGTAACAAGGACCTCGGAAAAATATACACTAAACAAATCATAAGAGACCTGAAACTGGGGAAAAGAAAGGGAAAGAAAGAAGAAAGAAAAAAAAAAAAAGGAAAGGAAAAAGAGAAAAACAAACAAACCAACAAATAAACAAAAGCAAAAAATCCAGAATATGATAAAATATGATCAGCCTGGTGCATAGGTCAGCACCACACACTAGATTTTGGGTGTATTTTTGTCTGTTAGAAGAAAGTGCCTCCCAAAATTTTAAAGAAAGAAAAACTTATATATGTACAAAAGTAAGGGTAAATATGATGAAGGGATGGAATATGACTGTAAAGATGAAAATTATTAATGATTTTATAGAATGAATTTATAAGGTAAGAATTTGGTTGAAAAAAGAAAGAAGATAATTTAAAAAAAAGAAGAAGAGAATGTGATCAGGCAGGAGACTAGAACAGAGCCATGCACTAGATATTTAGGGTATATTTTGGTCTGTTAGAAGAAACTGTATCTCAAAATTTTAAAGAGAGAACAACTTATATATATACCAAAAATAAGGTTAACTACTATGAAGGGGTAGAATATGACTCTAAAAATGAAAAATAAAAAAGATTTTTTACAAAAAGGGATTGAAGAGATGTTGGTTGAAAAAGGGAAAACTAAAATTTCAAAAAAAAAAAAAAGATAAAGAAAGTTAAAAAAAAATTAACTTTGAAAGACTAAAGAATCATGGGGAAAAAAGCCATGAATTCTATGTGCAGTATTCCCCTACTGCTGGAGTTCTGCTGTTCTCATTGATGGGTAAACTTGGTCTTGGCTGGCTGTTCTTACTGATATTCTGGGGGAGGGGCCTGTTGCCGTGGTTCCCAAATGTCTTTGTCAGAGGTGGAACTGCCCCGCCCTTGCCAGTCTGGGCTAAGTAATCTGCTTGGGCATGCTCCTGGGAGCTTTTGTTCCCTGCAAGCTTTCTGTTTGGCTTTGGAGGATGAGAGTGAAAATGGTGGCCTTCCAATTTCCACCCTGGAGAGGAGCTGAGAACTCAGGGGCCCTACTCCTCAGTGCGCCCCCAGAGAAAAGCAGTCAGTCACTCCCGTCTCCCCAATCTCTGGCTGCACTCCATACTCACCGGCCTGTGACTGAGCATTTCTATCTCTGGCATCCAACCCTTTGTGGAGTCTCCAAACCCAGCAGATTCCTCTGGTGCACTCCCGCGCCACTCCTCCTGGGGGAGGAAAGGGAGTCTCTCCAGATCTGCTGCTTGTTGGGTCTCTGCTGGAAGAGCAGTGGCCTGACTGTGCCAGGGATCATGGTTTATGGCAACCCCAAGCTGAGAGCCCACTCCTCTGCTCCGTTTCTGCAGCCAGCTTCCCCACTGGGATACCTGGGAGCTCTTCCACATTCAGGCATCACCGGTCTTTCTGTGACCCCAAGTGTCCTGAGACCACACTGTCCCAGAGAGGGTTCTACCCCCCGTTTAGCCACTGGAGTGACGTCCCTCAGCGGAGCTGACTTCTAAAAGTTCTGATTTTGTGCTCCCTTGCTCTATCACTTGCTGGTAGAGGCTGATGGAGGCTCCCTCTCCCCACCATCTATCTTCCTGAATATTGCTTCAGATTCACTACTCCGGACATCCTACCTTCCAGAAAGTGGTCACTTTTCTGTTCATAGAACTGCTGCTATTCTTTTCATCGATCTCCTGTTGAGTTTGTAGGTGTTCAGAATGGTTTGATCCCTATCTAGCTGAATTCCTGGGACCAGATGAAATTTAGGTCTCCTACTCCTCTGCCATCTTGCTCCTCCCCCCCAACTTCAGTAAATTCTAAAAATCAAGTGTAGCAATTATCCTATCTCTTGTAATAACACCGAATTTAATAGAAGAACAAAAAAAACAAATAGTGCTTACCACCTGGATTTTAAGGTGTTCTCAAACAATTATTGGGCACAAGGAAAAGCACATAAAAATGTTGAAAGTATAAATAACAACAACATAATAACAAGAATACCAAGTCCATATATCAAACTTTAGGTATGTAGCTAAAGAAGGAGTCAGGAGTAAAATCACAGATTTTATTATAGGGAAGAAAGTTTCAGGTGTACAAGATAGCAATTCAATAATTCTATACATTACTCAATGTTTATTATGGTAATTGCTGTCTTGATCCTTTTACCTATTTCACCCATCCCCACCCACCTCCCCTCTGTTAACCATCAGTTTGTTCTCTATAGTTAAGAGTCTATTTCTTCACTTGTCTTTTTTTCTTTGTTTTCTTTCTGAAATTCCACATATGAGTGAAATCATAAGGTCTTTCCCTGACTGACTTATTTCACTTAGCATAATACTCTCTAACTCTATCCATGTCATTGCAAATGGCAAGATTTCATTCTTTTTTATGCCTGAATAATAAGCAATAGATAGATGATAGATAGATAGATCTCACATCTTCTTTTATCATTTACTTACTTAAAAAATGTCAAAAAGTCATGTGATAAAATTAAATTTCTATTTAAAAAAAATTCTCTTAAAAATAAAGTGTTGATAACTAATGAATCATTGAACACTACATCAAAAACTAATGATGTACTATATGTTGGCTAACTGAACATAATAAAAAAAATAATGTATTGATCCTTATAGGGGTCCATGCATTATTTTTAAGAATTTTTAAAAACAGGAATGAAGATACACACATAAATGTATACATGTGTATATATATTTCAAGGAAACATTGTGCTTTGTAGGGAAATACTAAAAGCATATCCACTGAAGTTGTAGGAAATACAAAGCTGTCAAGTCTCATTTATCTCTAATATTATTTGCTATTACTGATCTTACATTACCCCCAAAAACTTAGAAAAGTGAACTAAAATGTACAGATGTGGGATGAAAGATGTAAAATAACTATTATATTTGATTACATAAATTTTTTTTAAAGTTTCTATTTATCTACTTGACAGAGAGTGAGCACAAGCAGGCAGAGTGGCAGGTGGAGGGAGAGGGAGAAGCAGGCTCCCTGCTGAGCAGAGAGCCCGATGCAGGACTCGATCCCAGGACTCTGGGATCATGACCTGAGCCGAAGGCAGACACTTAACCAACTGAGCCACCCAGGCGCCCTGAGATTACATAAATTTTTATCATTGAAACCAATGATGATCAACTAAATATTTTAGCAATGATAAAAGACTTCAGAATTCATGTATATGGGAAAAAATAATATACAATAATCAGTAGCTTATCTGCATATATTATATATAAAATAAAATTTGAGAAGATGTAAATTAAAAAGTTTCTTTTATAATAGAACAATACAAAGTAAAATATCTGGGAATACATATAATGAAATGCACATGGTTATTTGAACAATAGCCATTTTTTCAATTTAAAACACTCCTGAGGGCCAAAAGAATATTTAAGCCAGCTGAACATACAGCCATTGTCATTAGGCAGGAAAACTCAACATCAAACAGATTTCCATTCTCCCTTAGTTAATTTATGAATATGATGAGAGTCCACTAATAGTATCAATAGTTATTTTCAGGAGTCAAGGTTCACATGAAAATATCAAGTTCTGAAAATAGAAGAGTAATAAGGGGGTAGGGAAGCAGGTATTATAACCAGATAAAGCTGCAATAAGTAAAGCAGTGTGGAAAAGAGGCAAGAATAGGTGGGCAGATTAGTAGAACAGACTATATACACCAGAAATACACTTAAACACAGAAGCTAGTATAGGATAGAAGCCATCTGAAGGCAGCATGGAAAAAAAGATATATTATTTAATAAATGGCAATGGGACAATTTGGTAGTAATTTGGAAAATGAAATATGCTGGATGCATATCTCATTATCTCAGAATGAATTCCAAACGCTTCAAATATTTAAATATAAAAGTGAAATGAAAAAAAAACCTAGAAGTAACATGGAAGAGCTAGTGTGTACACACACACACACACACACACACGAGTATGAGAGGACTTTCTGACTACATAACAAAGCTCAGAATAAGAAAACAATAATTAATAAATTTAGTTACATAAAATTAGAATTTTGGCATTGCACACACAAGACAGTGAAGTCAAAAGCCAAATAATTATTTAGAAGAAATTGGGATACGCTGCCAATATCGTAGAAATAGCTTACTGCCCTAGCATATTAAGTACTCCCCAAAACAAAAGACCAGCAATCTGATAGAAAGACAGGCATAGCAGCTGAGGGGACAGAAGTGCAAACTGGTGCTGTGTCAGTAAAGGACTTGCTCTCTCCCACAGTGCCAAGCTTTCACCAAGCAGTGCAGTAATGTGCAGAGTGATACCACCCACTTTGGCTGTGAGGAGTGAAAACAGATGCTCTCACACATCCCTGATGAAGTTCTCACTGGTACAGTCTCTAAAAAAGACAATTTGGAAATAAATGTCAAAATTAAAAATTTATGCACCCTTTGATCCAGCAATTTCACATCTAGAACAGAGATAAAAGACTGGACACAAACTAGATGTCTCTCAATAGTAGATTGGTTAAATAAATTATGGAACACCCCATCAAGGGAATGCTCCACAATCTCAAAAAGAAATGAAGGAATTCCTTATGTATTGGATATGGAATAATTTCTAGGATAGAGTATTAAGCAAATAGAGCAAGGTCTGGAAGAATCCTTAAATAATCTATCATTTGTGTAGAAGCTGAAAGGGAAGAATATTTGTGTATGTGTGAATGCTCATATGATTTATTTGCTTTCACATGCATAAAATATCTCAAGAGAGATACATAAGAAATGAGGTGGTTGAGGGTCAGAGACAGAGGTGAGATTTTACAGAAGACTCTCTTTAGTTGTTGAAATTTGAACCTCATGAGTGTATTACCGGTTGCAAACATACATAAAATTAAAATAAAAAACCAAAGAAATCAATCCATAGAAACTAAAAGGAATTCTGCAATTCAAAAAGATAATGACAGAGAAATCAATAGAAAGGTAAAAGTTTTATAAAATGAAAATTTTCACAAACATGTTAGCTGAAGGGCTTAGTGAGTATGGAGAGAAGATGAACCTTTCCAGTAATCAGAGACATCTGACATCTGGAAAGCCCACCAAGTAGGCACAGAGGAACAGGGAGCTGCACATGGTGCAGGAGAGGATGAGGATATAGGGCCCTCCCTCAGGGTAAGCGGGGCAATCTACCAGTGGATAGTAAGGCTAAGTCCAGAGCATCCTCCCTGAGACCTGGCAGTACTACTCCGGCTTCACCATTTGCTATGAAACCCTAATCTCCCTGAGTTATGTGCTAGCTTCCCAGAGGCTTGGCTAGTTTTTTTGTTTTGCTTTTAGTTTACTTCCTTTGTCAATGTCCAGCACCTAGTAATTTGAAATGTAGGACTCAGGTTTGTCAGTCATTCCCAAACTTGACATATTAACATGACCTGGAAATTAAAAAAATAATCTGAAAACCAAGTCAAACTCAAGACAAATTATTCATAGTCTTGGGGAGGGGGGGATTTCAGACAAGGGTGGAAAGTGTTGATGTAATTTTATGGGGCCAATAAAGCCTTCTCTGTTTCCTGTTCTTGAGACAGCCATCAAGCATGATGACAGCTCACACAGTGGGTGCATGCTCTTTCACTGGGAGATATGCAATAAGCCCTCCCCTTTCTGTGGTCTCCCCATATCCTAAATGACACATCCTACCAAAGGGAAAAAAACCACAAGAACAATAAATAGATGGAGAATTCAAATGCAGAACATTTCCACAAGGCTGACAGAGTTGTTTTTGTGGTTTTTGCATCATGCTTTTTTGTTTTGAGTTGATTTTTACACTACTTTTTGTTTATGGGAAGTTAGAGGTTAGCTCTGTTTCATCACTTATCTTGTGGAATGGCAACGTTTTCGAGAACATTCTGTTTTCACCAAAACAAATGACCTGTCTTGAATAGATTTTTATTATAAATGAACCATCTCTGTGCATTCTGTTCAGACTGAAGAAAACCCACGGGAGGCCTGGATAAGAGCCCAAGAGTGCCGCTCACTTGGAGTAATAGCTGCATCATGCATATATATTGGGGGCCAGACAGGGTCTGGGAGGTCACGTTCCACAGACAGGGCTGCTACCTTAATCAGTTATTTGGGCATGAACATCTCTTCCTTTATCTCCTGGGAAATAGGCTTTAGCTTTATCCCTTGTCCTTGTGAACTTGGCTGTGAATGATGTGTCTGCCACGCTAGGACAGGAAATCACTCAGTGACCTGGAACGCCGACATGTTCTGACCGATGCTGGCCTTGGGTCTGGCTTCTTGGAATGGCAATTTTGAAAAGATTTCACTGTGTCCTTGATTTGAAGATTCTCTTGGCTCAACTAAATTGCTTAGGCCTCATCTTCAAATTGGTGGTGTCCCAAAATTATGTCCCCTTTTGGGTCAGAATTTCAGATTACTCGGACTTTTCTTAGGCTAGATTCTAGGTTAACTGTGGTTCTTGATTGATCAGTACAACACCCTTGTTTTTCACACATTTGATAGGATGTATGATGGGAGGGAAGAAGTAGGGTACAGGCTGGGGAAACCTTGGGAGAGACTTTTGGAACAGTAAGCACATTCTGGTTAACTTTCCATTTCACTTTGTTATGGTGTCCCCAAAATAATTCATAATGATTCTAATACATGAATTGAACATTTCTTTTGCATCTTTCTGTATTTTCATAATGTTTATTTCATGCACCCTCAATAAACAGATGGCTGGTTCCCACAGGTTATGGGGTTCAGGGCAGTTAGTTTTGCTGGAGAGCTTGGCTTGATGTGTTCAGTCTAGAAGTCCAGGCCTGCCTTGGTGTGGAGAAACCGTGTTAGACTCATGCAGATCCAACATGCTTTCATGACAGAGCCCTGGGAAAAGAATGTGATTTCCTCATGGGTCTCCTGATTAGTGAGAACCTCCTCCAGCTTGTCTCACACTCAGAGCCCATTGTACCAAGTCCATCCCAACCACTCAGTTTGATCTAAGTACCATTTACAATAGATTCCATTGAGTGTTCTTGTTACAAATGTGTGCTCCTTGATCTTAATGAGTCATAAGCTCTGAGCCTAGAGCCAGGGAGTCTGTATTTTCAGCAATATTTTATGCACTGTAGTCTAAGAATTGCTGATCTAAAGGGACATGTTCTCCAGATCACAATTTGGTAAATGTTGAAGAAATATCCTAGTGTTCCCCAAGTCTATTGTTCATCGGAACCTTCAGAAGAAATATTTAGAAATTCAGATCTCAGCTACACCAGAGCCTTACTTAATCAGAATCTTTGAGAGTGAGGCCAGGACATTGGAATTTGAACAAGTTACAGATGATTCTTCAGTAGGATCTTGGTGCCTTGGTGAAGTATCTCAATTTCTGGCATCTTCACAATTTTTGTCATACGTGTCTTTTTCTTTATTGAATTACCTTATTTAAATTACTTTTTATTCCTCTTTTAATTTTTTAAAATCGTAGTATATCTTAAATATAGTAAAATTCATTATTTTTGATATATAGTTCTATGAGTTTTGATAGATACATGCTGTCATATAACCTCCACCACAATCAAAATACAGAACCACTTCATCACTTTCCAACATTCTCTGATGGCCTTTATAGGTATCCCATCCCCAAACCCTAGCTCCTGGAAGCCACATCTAATTACTTACCTCCATATAGTTTTGGTGTGTAATACATATAATACTGAACATTATATAAATAGAATTATAAGTGTAACCTTTTGAGGTATCCCATCCCCAAACCCTAGCTCCTGGAAGCCACTGATCTAATTACTTACCTCCATATAGTTTTGGTGTGTAATACATATAATACTGAACATTATATAAAAGGAATTATAAGTGTAACCTTTTGAGGTATCCCATCCCCAAACCCTAGCTCCTGGCAGCCACTGATCTAATTACTTACCCCTATATAGTTTTGGTGTGTAATACATATAATACTGAACATTATAAAAATGGAATTATAAGTGTAATCTTTTGAGCTTAGCTTTTTTTTTACTGAGAATAATGCATTTGAGAGTCTTTCCTATTGGTGTGTATCAGTAGTTTTCCTTTTTATTGTTGAGTAGTATTCCATGAAAAGCAAGTAAATGGATTTGTTTATCCATTCACCAACTGCAATACATGTGGGCTATTTCTAATTTTTTCTGGCAACTATGAATAAAGCAGCTCTAAACATATATGTACAAGTGTTGTTTGAATATGTTTTTATTTCTTGTGGAAAAATCTCCAAAAGCAGAGTTGATACATTGTATGGTAACCTGTGTATGTTGAACTTTATAAGAAATCATCAAATTGGCTTCCAAAGTGGTGATATCATTTTTGAATTCACAAAAGCATTGTATGAAGGTTCCAGTTGCTCTGTTTTGCTTGTTTATTTTGTTTCACTTTTTAGCCAGTCTAACAAGTATGTAGAGGTCATTGTACTTTTAATTTGCATTTACTAATTATTATGTTGAACATCTTTTTGTATATCTTTTTTTTTCCAAATTCAAATCTTTGATGAAGTGTCTATTTCAATATTTTACCATCTTAAAAAAAGATTTTATTTATTTATTTGAGAGAGAGAGTGAGAGAGCACGAGAGGGGGACGGGTCAGAGGGAGAAGCAGACTTCCTGCTGAGCAGGGAGCCCGATGCGGGACTTGATCCTGGGCTCTGGGATCATGACCTGAGCCAAAGGCAGACGCTTAATGGACTGAGCCACCCATGCGCCCATATTTTGCCATTTTCTAACTGAACTTTTCTTTTCCTTTCTTTTCTTTTTCCTCCAGTTTTACTGAGACATAACTGATGTAGGGTACTTTGTAAGTTTAAGCTGTACAGTGCAATGACTTGACCTACATGTATTATGAAATGATGACCACATTAAGTTTAGTTACATTCATCATCTTGTCACCAGCTAGACCCCAAGACCTGGCCTTTACTGCCCACCTGCTTGTGCTCACTAACCTCTTACATTTTCCCTAAGCTCTTCTTTCAGGCTTTCCTCTTAACTCAGGCTAATGAAACTGGAACCCCCACCCCCTACCCCAGGTAATGGGATTGCCCTGACAAGACCACCTGCTGGCCCAGACAACCCAGACTCTTTGAGCCTACCCCTACCCCCAACTCATGCCTATGCAGAGGGACCATGGAGTGACCCCTGGAATGACCTACAATTATGTTTACCTCATTATAGTACTGATATCTCCACCCAAGGTGGAACACAAGCCTCATTTACATAATATACAGTATGTGTATAGGCATGTTTCCTTAAGGCACATGCAGGACCTTATCCCCACCTCTGCATACAAAGACAAGACTTCCCTATCTAAACATTCATCCTAACCCTAACCAAAAGGAACCATTCACCCTCTCTGGGAGAGTCAGGGCTTTGGAAGCCATTCGCTGTGATCTCCTTATTTGCTGCAAATAAAGTTTTCTTCCTGGGACAACTCACCTGGTGCAGTTTTTGACTCACCGAGGAGCAAACTCAAGTGGGTTCAGTTAAAATTACACATAGATTTTAAGAAAAAGGAAAAAAAAAGTTTTTTCCTTGTGTTGAGAACTTTTAGGATCTACTTTCTTAGTAACTTTCCCAAATGTACCACTAGCAGTGTTAAGTATAGTCCTCATGTTGTACGTTACATTCCCAGTACTTACTTATCTAATCACTGGACGCTTATACCTTTTGCCACTTTCATCCAGTAAAAATATGGAACACTTCATGAATTTGTGAGTAATTCATGCAGGGGCCATGTTACTCTTCTCTGTATCCTTTCAATTTTTAGTGTACCTGCTGCTGAAGCAAGCACTTTTTTCTTTTTTGGAATTTTGAGAGTTTTTTAAATATTCTGAAACAACAACAAATCCCTCCTCAAATATAGGTTTTGTAAATATTTTCTCTCAGTTTTGGCTTCCTTCATTTTCTTTCTTTTTTTTTTAAGATTTTTATTTATTTATTAGAGACAGAGAGATTGAGAGTGCAAGCAGGGGGAGCAGCAGGCAGAGGGAGAAGGGGAAGGAAGTAGGCTCCTTGCTGAGCAGAGAGCCCACCTTGGGGCTTGATCCCAGGACCCTGGGATCATGACCTGAGCCAAAGGAAAACACGTAGCCAACTGGGCCACACAGGCACCCCTGGCTTCCTTCATTCCCTTAGCAGTGTCTTTATAGAGCAGAAGCTTTTTAATTGATAAAATTTTTTCCCTTTTATGTATTGGATATTTGGGATCATAATCTAAGAAATTTTACCAAACATGCAGTTAGAAGTTTTGTATGTTTTCTTCTACACATTTCTCATTTTAGATTTTACACAATACATTTTGAGTTAGTTTTTGAATACAGTGCAAATTGTAGGTCAAGGTTTATTTATTTTGCACTTGAATTATAACTGTTAGAGCAACTTTTGTTGAAAAGACTGTCTTTCCCCACTGAATTGTTTTTGTACTTTGTCAAAGATCAATGGTCCATACTTACATGGTGTAAATCTACTTCTGCGCACTCTATTCTGTTCCTTTGGTCTTTGTGTCTATTCTTTCATCAAAACCCACTGTAGCTTTATAGTAAGTCTTGAAATCAGATAGCATGAGTCCTCCACTTTGTTCTTCCTGTCCAAAATTGTTTGAGCTATTCTAGTTCTTTTTACTTTCAATGTAAGTTTTACAATCAGTTTGTCAATATTAAGAAAAAAAAAAAATGTATATATATCCTTCAGGGATTTTCTTTGGGATTGCACTGAATCTATAGATCAGCTGGTGGGGAATTTGACCACTTAACAACACTGACACTTCCAATTCATGAAGTGATTTATAGTTTTCAGTACACAGACACTGTACATATTTGGATGAATTTATACTTTGATATTTCATGCTTGTTTTTAGTTCTATTATAAAGAGTATTGATTTTTAAATTAACATTTGACCATTGTTCATTGGCAATGCAAAGAAATATAATTTATTTTTGATTATTTACCTTGTATCTTGCCTCATTAAATTTACTCATTAGTTACAGTGGATTATTTTTAGATTCCCTGGGATTTTTGACATAAATATATAGGGATTTTTATTTCTTCCTTACCAGTCTGTAGACCCTTTCATTTCTTTTTGTTTTCCTTACTTTATTGTATTAGCTAAGACTTTCAATGTGTTGTTGAATAAGGATGGTGAGAACATCATTTTAAGGAGAAACATTCATTCCTTCTTTTATTATTAATTATGATGTCTCTTATGGATTTTATTTTTTTAAAAGGTATCCTTTATTGGGTTAGCTAAGTTCCTCTCTATTTTTAGTTTACTGAGATATTTTGATCATAAATGGGTGTGAAACTTTGCTTTTCCTGCATCTACTGAAATGATCATAGGGTTTGTCTTCTTTAGTCTCTTGATATAATGATTTCTATAGATTGATTTCCAAAAGTTGACCCAACTTTGCATTCTGAGGGCAAATTTCATTTGGTCATAATTCATGATTCCTTTTCTGTGCTACTGAATTTGATTTGCTGTTACTATTATTATTAATTATTTTTGAGGATTTTTGTGTCTCTTGTTATGATAGGTATGGTAATATCTGGTTTTGATTTCAGGGTAATGCTAGCCTCATAGAATGATTAGGGAAGTATTTCCTTCTCTTCTGTTTTTTGGAAAATTCTAAGTCAAATTAGCATTATTTCCTCCTTAAATATTTGACAGAATTTTCCAGTAAAGCCATCCTGGGCCTGGAATTTTCCTTGTTAGAAGAGTTTTAAGAAAACATTCAATTTCTTTAATAGAGATAGAACTATTCAGATCATCTATTTCTTCTTGAATGAGCTTTGGTAGTTTGTGTTTTTCAAGGAATTTGTTTATTTTATTTATATTTTCACATTTAGTATATGATGAATAATATTCCTTTATTAACATTTTAATGTCTTTAGAAAATATTTCTTTCCAGATGTTGACAATTTGTATATGTTTCCTAGTCAGTGTGACTAGAAGCTGATCGATTTATAAGTCTTTTTGAGGGGCGCATGGGTGGCTCAGTCAATTAAGCGTCTGATTCTTGGTTTTGGTTCAGGTCATGATGTCAGGGTTGTGAGATCCAGCCCCATGTTGGGTTCTGCGTTTAGTGTGGAGTCTGCTTGAGATTCTCTCTCCCTCTGTCCCTCCCTCCCCTGCTCTCTCTCTCTAAAATAAATAAATCTTTTTTAAAAAGTCTTTTTTTTTTAAACTCTTTTTGAAGAACATGTTTATATGTTATTTTCTCTATTTTTTTTGTTTTAAATTTCAGTGATTTCTGATATATTGTTATATTTCCCTCCCTGTTTGCTTTGAGTTTTTTTTTTTTTAAGATTTTATTTATTTATTTGATATAGAGAGCGTGAGAGTGAGTGAGAGAGAGAACACCAGCAGGGGGGGAAGGGGAAGAGGGAGAGGGAGAAGCAGACTCCCTGCTGAGCAGGTATTCCCAAAGTGGGGCTCAATCCCAGGACCCTGAGATCATGACCTGAGCTGAAGCCAGACGTTTAACTGACTGAGCCACCCAGGCATCCCTGTTTGCTTTGATTTTAATTTGCTCCTTTTTTTTTTTCTATTTTCTTGAGATGCAAGCTTAGGTCATTGATTGGAGACTTCTCTTTTTAATGTAAATATTAATGTAATAAAGTTCTGTCTGTGCTCTGCTTCAGATTCCATAGTTTTTCATAATATTGTATTTTCAATTTCATTCAATTCAAAGTATTTTCTTTTCTTTTTTAAATTTTATTATGTTATGTTAGTCACCATACAATACATCATTAGTTTTTTTTTTAATATTTATTTTTTTTATTCTTATGTTAATCCCCATACATTACATCATTAGTTTTAGATGAAGTGTTCCATGATTCATTGTGTGTGCATAACACCCAGTGCTCCATGCAGAATGTGCCCTCCTCAATACCCACCACCAGGCTAACCCATCCTCCCAACCCCCTCCCCTCTAGAACCCTGTTTGTTTTTCAGAGTCCATCGTCTCTCATGGTTCGTCTACCCCTCTGATTTCCCCCGCTTCATTCTTCCCCTCCCGCTACCTTCTTCTTCTTTTTTTTTCTTAACATATATTGCATTATTTGTTTCAGAGGTACATATCTGAGATTCAACAGTCTTGCACAATTCACAGCGCTTACCAGAGCACATACCCTCCCCAGTGTCTATCACCCAGTCACCCCATCCCTCCCACCCCACCCCCCACTCCAGCAACCCTCAGTTTGTTTCCTGCAATTAAGAAATCCTCATATCAGTGAGATCATATGATACATGTCTTTCTCTGTTTGACTTATTTCACTCAAAATAATACCCTCCAGTTCCATCCACGTTGTTGCAAATGGCAAGATCTCATTCCTTTTGATGGCTGCAAAATATTCCATTGTATATATATATACCACCTCTTCTTTATCCAGTCATCTGTCGATGGACATCTTGGCTCTTTCCACAGTTTGGCTATTGTGAACATTGCTGCTATAAACATCAGGGTGCACGTACCCCTTCGGATCCCTACTTTTGTATCTTTGGGGTAAATACCCAGTAGTGCAATTGCTGGATCATATGGTAGCTCTATTTTCAACTTTTTGAGGAACCTCCATACAGTTTTCCAGAGTGGTTGCACCAGCTTGCATTCCCACCAACAGTGTAGGAGGGTTCCCCTTTCTCCACATCCCCGCCAACATCTGTCGTTTCCTGACTTGTTAATTTTAGCCATTCTGACTGATGTGAGGTGGTATCTCATTGAGGTTTTGATTTGGATTTCCCTGATGCCGAGCGATATTGAGCACTTTTTCATGTGTCTGTTGGCCATTTGGATCTTCTTTGGAAAAATGTCTGTTCATGTCTTCTGCCCATTTCTTGATTGGATTCTTTGTTCTTTGGGTGTTGA
This sequence comes from Mirounga angustirostris, assembly GCF_029215605.1. Classification (NCBI taxonomy): domain Eukaryota; kingdom Metazoa; phylum Chordata; class Mammalia; order Carnivora; family Phocidae; genus Mirounga; species Mirounga angustirostris. Next base: position 89,396,176 of record NW_026991718.1, read on the forward strand.
GTTTGATGCGTTCTTTATAGATTTTGGATACTAGCCCTTTATCTGATAAGATATTTGCAAATGATACATCATTAGTTTTTGATGTAGTGATCCATGATCCATTATTTTTGTGTAACACCCAGTGGTCCATGCAGTACGTGCCCTCCTTAATACTCATCACTGGGCTAACCAATCCCCCCTGTTTCTCAGGTCCATAGTCTCTCATGGTTCATCTCTCCCTCCAATCTCCCCTCCATTTTTCCCTTCCTTCTCCTAATGTCCTCTATGTTATTTCTTATGTTCCACAAATAAGTGAAACCAAATGATAATTGACTTTCTCTGCTTGACTTATTTCACTTAGCATAATCTCCTCCAGTTCCATCCATGTTGATGTAAAAGTTGGGTATTCATCTTTTCTGATGGCTGAGTCATATTCCATTGTATATATGGACCACATCTTCTTTATCCATTCATCTGTTGAAGGGCATCTCGGCTCTTTCCACTGTTTGGCTATTGTATTGCGGACATTGCTGCTATGAACATTGGGGTGCATATGGCTCTTCTTTTCACTACATCTGTGTCTTTGGGGTAAATACCCAGGAGTGCAATTGCTGGGTCATAGGGTAGCTCTATTTTTAAATTTTTGAGGCACCTCCACAGTGCTTTCCAAAGTGGCTGTACCAACTTGCATTCCCAGCAACAGTGTAAGAGGGTTCCCCTTTCTCCACAACCTCTCCAACATTTGTTGTTTCTTTTCCTGTCCATTTTTGCCATTCTAACTGGTGTAAGGTGGTATCTCAGTGTGGTTTTGATTTGGATTTCCCTGATGGCTAATGATGATGAACATTTTTTCATATGTCTGTTAGCCATTTGTATGTCTTCTTCAGAGAAGTGTCTGTTCATGTCTTCTGCCCACTTTTTGACTTGATTATTTGTTTTTTGGGTGTTGAGTTTGAGAAGTTCTTTATAGATTTTGGATACCAGCCCTTTATCTGTAGTGTCATTTGCAAATATCTTCTCCCATTCTGTGGGTTGCCTCTTTGTTTTGTTGGCTGTTTCCTTTGCTGTGCAGAAGCTTTTTATCTTGATGAAGTCCCAAAAGTTCATTTTTGCTTTTGTTTCACTAGCTTTTGGAGATGTATCTTGAAAGAAGTTGCTGTGGGCGGTCAAAGAGGTTACTGCTTGATTTGCGAATGTTGAACCACCCTTGCATCCCAGGGATAAATCCCTTTTGGTCATGGTGGATAATCCTTTTAATGTATTGTTGGATCCTATTAGCTAGGATTTTGTTGAGGATTTTGGAATCCATATTCATCAGGGATATCAGTCTGAAATTCTCCTTTTTGATGGGGTCTTTGCCTGGTTTGGGGATTAAGGTAATGCTGGCCTCATAGAATGAGTTTGGAAGTTTTCCTTCTGTTTCTATTTTTTTGAAACAGCTTCAGTAGAATAGGTATTATTTCTTCTTTGAATGTTTGTTAGAATTCCCCAGGGAATCCACCAGGCCCTGGACTCTTGTTTTTTGGGAGGTTTTTGATCACTGCTTCAATCTCGTTACTGCTTATTGGCCTATTCAGGTTGTCAATTTCTTCCTGTTTCAGTCTTGATAGCTTATAGGTTTCCAGGAAGGCCTCCATTTCATCCAGATTGCTCAGTTTATTGGGCATATAGTTGTTGATAATAATTTCTAATAATTGTTTCTATTTCCTTGGTGTTAGTCGTGATCTCTCCCCTTTCATTCATAATTTTATTAATTTGGGTCCTTTCTCTTTTCTTTTGGATAAGTCTGGCCAGTGGTTTATCGATCTTATTAATTCTTTCAAAGAACCAACTTCTAGTTTCATTGATCTGATCTACTGTGTTTCTGGTTTCTAATTCATTGATTTCTGCTCTAATTTTAATTATTTCTCTTCTAATGCGTGACTTAGGCATCATTTGTTGCTTTTTCTCTAGTTCTTTAAGTTCTATTTTTTTGAGTGAGGCTTGGATGGCTATGTATTTCCCCCTTAGGACCGCCTTTGCAGTATCCCATAGGTTTTGGACCGATGTGTTTTCATTCTCATTGATTTCCATGAATTGTTTAAGTTCTTCTTTGATTTCTTGGTTGACCCAAACATTCTTGAGCAGAGTGGTCTTTAGCTTCCAAGTGTTTGAATTTCTGCCAAATTTTTTCTTGTGATTGAGTTCCAGTTTTAGAGCATTGTGGTCTGAGAATATGCAGGGAATAATCTCAATCTTTTGATGTCAGTTGAGACCTGATTTGTGACCCAGTATATTGTCTATTCTGGAGAAAGTTCCATGTGTGCTCGAGAAGAATGAGTATTCTGTTGTTTTAGGGTGGAATGTTCTGTAAATATCTATGAGGTCCATCTGGTCCAATGGATCATTCAAAGCTCTTGTTTCCTTGTTGATTTTCTGCTTAGATGATCCGTCCATTGCTGAGAGTGGAGTATTGAGGTCTCCTACAATTAACGTATTGTTATCAATATGACTCTTTATTTTGGTTAACAGTTGGCTTATGTAGATGGCTGTTCCCATGTTGGGGGCATAGATATTTACAATTGTTAGGTCTTCTTGTTGGATAGACCCTTTAAGAATGATATAGTGTCCTTCTGTATCTCTAATTACAGACTTTAGTTTAAAATCTAATTTGTCTGATATACGAATCGCTACCCCAGCTTTCTTTTGAGGCCCACTGGCATGGAAGATAGATCTCCATCCCTTCACTTTCAGTCTGGATGTATCTTTAGGTTCAAAATTAGTCTCTTGTAGACAGCATATGGATGGGCCCTGTCTTTTTATCCAATCTGCAACCCTGTGCCGTTTTATGGGAGCGTTTAGGCCATTCACGTTGAGAGTGATTATTGAAAGATATGAATTAATTGTCATCATGTTGCCTGTGAAGACATTGTTTCTATAGATTGTCCCTGTAAATTTCTGTTGTATATCACTCTTGGGGTCTTTCTCCTTTTATAGAACCCCTCTTAATATTTCTTGTAGGGCTGGCTTAGTGGTCACATATTCTTTCAGCTTCTGCCGGTCATGGAAGCTCTGCATCTCTCCATCCATTCTAAATGAAAGCCTTGCCAGATAAAGTATTCTTGGCTGCATGTTCTTCTCATTTAGTACCCTGAATATGTCTTGCCAGGCCTTTCCGGCTTGCCAGGTCTCTGTGGATAGGTCTGACGTTATTCTGATGTTCCTCCCTCTGTACGTAAGGAATCTCTTCCCCCTAACTGCCCTTAAGATGGTTTCCTTGGTTCTAAGATTTGCAAGTTTTACTATTACATGCCAGGGTGTTGGTCTGTTTTCCTTGATCTTAGGAGGGGTCCTCTCTGCCTCTAGGACTCGAATGTTTGTTTCATTCCCCAGATTAGGGAAGTTCTCAGCTACGATTTGCTCAAATACATCTTCTAGTCCTCTCTCTCTCTCCACTCCCTCCGGAATTCCAATTATTCTGACATTGGAACACCTCATGGTGTCACTTATTTCTCTGATTCTATTTTCATGGATTCTGAGTTGTTTTTCCCTGGCCTCCTCTTTTCCCTTTTTATCTATTATATTGTCTTCCAGGTCGCTTATTTGTTCTTCTGCCTCACTTACCCTAGCTGTTAGATTATCTAGATTGGATTGGATCTCATTGATAGCATTTTTAAGTTCTGCCAATTCACCTTTCATTTCTGCCCTTAGAGACTCTATGTTGCCATTAATTGATTTCTCCATTCTAGCCATTGTCTTCACAATTGCTAGCCTGAATTCCATCTTTGACATCTTGGTTATATCTGCATCCATTTGTAAATCTGCAGCATAAGTCATAATCTCTGAGTCTTTTCTGTTTTGGGGGCTCCTCCTCCTAGTCATTCTGTTGATGGGTGTTTGAGGGAATGTATAGAGTCCAAATTATTGACCAGAACCCAAACAAGATGCACCTGTTTTCTTGGGACCTTAGGGTTGCTGGCCTCTTGTTTTCCCAGCCTGTATTCTGCAGGATGGGCCTGCCCCACTGTTACTTAGGCAACCCTGTTTGGGTGGAGTTGCCCTGCGCCCCTGTGGTGGGGGATGGGCTCAGTGGGAATCAGTCTTTGGGGCTTTTGTTCTCTGGCGCCTTTCCCTGGTGGCTTTCCGCGTCTCTTCCGCGAGTCAGAGCAGAAGAGACCATTTCCAACCCTCTGCCTCAGAGCAGAGAGACTGCAGTCTGTTCTTCAGTGAGCTCTCCAGGCCACACTGTCTCCGTTTCTGTCCGTGCTGCTATAAACTGTAGCATCCTGAGTTGTGCGCCCCTCCGAAGCGCTCTCAGTCCTGCCTCCTGGTCGGGGCATGTCTCTGCCCTTTGTGCTTCTAAAACCGCCAGCCGCTCCCAGTTCGCACACGGGACTGCGCTGCTTGGGGTTTCCACCCTGGGGGGTTGCAATTCACCAGCCCGACCCCAGTGCACCGGGTTTCCATCTCAGAGGCTGCACTTTGTGTGCATGCGACCGTCTCTCCGGGTATCTGTCGGGGGGCTGCGGTTCATATACGCGTGACCCCGCTGGTCTAGTTTTCCACCCTGTTGGCTGCCCTAAAGTCCTTTCCCGACGCTACGGGTCTGCGAGTCTGTGCCCTGTCTGCAGCTCGCAAGGCTGTCACTCACCGGCGGTGTAGGATCCCCACATGCAGGCACCCTCCCGCTGCTGTTTATCCTCCGATATCTGCCCGCAGAATCACAGCTCTCTGCTTCATACCTCATAACCAACTGCCTGCGGAAAAAAAAAAAAAAAAAAAAAAGCCAGCTGCCTGCGATATTCTGTTTGTAGAGATCCAGATCTTCTTACATCTCAGGCTGGTTTCACGGGTGCTCAGAGTGGTCTGGTAGATATCCACCTCAATTCTGGGGACCAGTTGAAATAGGGTCCCCTACTCCTCCGCCATCTTTCCCCCCTCCCAATTCAAAGTATTTTCTAATATTCCTGGTAATTTTCTCTTTGAACCATGCATTATTTAAATGCAAGTTTTTAAAAAATTTTTTATTGTTATGTTAATCACCATACATTATGTCATTAGTTCTTGATGTAGTGTTCCATGATTCATTGTTTGTGTGTAACACCCAGTGCTCCATGCAGAACGTGCCCTCTTTAATACCCATCACCAGGCCAACCCATTCTCCCACCCCCCTCCCCTCTAGACCCTCAGTTTGTTTTTCAGAGTACATCGTCTCTCATGGTTTATCTCCCCCTCTGATATCTCCCCTTCATTCTTCCCCTCCTGCTATCTTCTCCTTTTTTTTTTCATAACATATAATGTATTATTTGTTTCAGAGGTACAGATCAGTGGTTCACCAGTCTTGCACAATTCACAGCACTCACCATAGCACATACCCTCCCCAGTGTCTATCACCCAGCCATCCCATCCCTCCCACTCCAACCCCCACTCCAGCAACCCTCAGTTTGTTTCCTGAGATTAATAATTCCTCATATCAGTGAGGACACATGATACATATCTTTCTCTGATTGACTTATTTCGCTCAGCATAACACCCTCCAGTTACATCCACGTCGTTGCAAATGGCAAGATCTCATTCATTCTGATGCCTGCATAATATTCCATTGTATATATATAACACACCTTCTTTAGCCATTCATCTGTTGATGGACATCTTGGCTCTTTCCAAAGTTTGGCTTCCTTGGACATTGCTGCTATAAACATCGGGTTGCATGTACCCCTTCGGATGCCTACTTTTGTATCTTTGGGGTAAATACCCAGTAGTGCAATTGCTGGATCATATGGTAGCTCTATCTTCAACTTTTTGAGGAACCTGCATACTATTTTCCAGAGTGGTTGCACCAGCTTGCATTCCCACAGTGTAGGAGGGTTCCCATTTCTCCGCGTCCGTGCCAACATCTGTCGTTTCCTGACTTGTTAATTTTAGCCATTCTGACTGGTGTGAGGTGGTATCTCACTGAGGTTTTGAATTGGATTTCCCTGATGCCGAGTGATGTTGAGCACTTTTTCATGTGTCTGTTGGCCATTTGGATGTGTTCTTTGGAAAAATGTCTGTTCATGGCTTCTGCCCATTTCTTGATTGGATTCTTTGTTTTTTGGGTGTTGAGTTTGATAAGTTTTTTATAGATTTTGGATACTAGCCCTTTATCTGATATGTCATTTGCAAATATCTTCTCCCATTCTGTCGGTTGTCTTTTGGTTTTGTTGATTGTGTCTTTTGCTGTTCAAAAGCTTTTTATCTTGATGAAGTCCCAATATTCATTTTTGCCCTTGCTTCCCTTGCCTTTGGTGAAATTTCTAGGAAGAAGTTGCTGCAGCTGAGGTCAAAGAGGTTGCTGCCTGTGTTCTCCTTTACGATTTTGATGGACTCCTGTCTCACATTGAAGTCTTTCAACCATTTGGAGTCTATTTTTGTGTGTGGTGTAAGGAAATGGTCCAGTTTCATTCTTCTGCCTGTGGCTGTCCAATTTTCCCAACCCCATTTGTTGAAGAGACTGTCTTTGTTCCATTGGACATTCTTTCCTGCTTTGTCAAAGATGAGTTGACCATAGAGTTGAGGGTCCATTTCTGGGCTCTCTATTCTGTTCCATTCATCTACATGTCTGTTTTTGTGGCAGTACCATACTGTCTTGATGATGACAGCTTTGTAATAGAGCTGGAAGTCCAGAATTGTGATGCTGCCAGCTTTGCTTTTCTTTTTCAACATTCCTCTGGCTATGCGGGGTCTTTTCTGGTTCCATACAAATTTTAGGATTATTTGTTCTATTTCTTTGAAAAAAGTGGATGGTATTTTGATGGGGATTGCATTGAATGTGTAGATTGCTCTAGGTAGCATTGACATCTTCACAATATTTGTTCTTCCAATCCATGAGCATGGAACGTTTTTCCATTTCTTTGTGTCTTCCCCAATTTCTTTCATGTGTATTTTATAGTTTTCTGAGTACAGATACTTAGCCTCTTTGGTTAGATTTATTCCTAAGTATCTTATGGTTTTGGGTGCAATTGTAAATGGGATCGACTCCTTAATTTCTCTTTCTTCTGTCTTGTTGTTGGTGTATAGGAATGCCACTGATTTCTGTGCATTGATTTTATATCCTGCCACTTTACTGAATTCCTGTATGAGTTCTAGCAGTTTTGAAGTGGAGTCTTTTGGGTTTTCCACATAAAGTATGATATCGTCTGCTAAGAGTGAGAGTTTGACTTCTTCTTTGCTGATTTGGATGCCTTTTATTTCTTTTTGTTTTCTGATTGCTGTGGCTTGGACTTCTAAACTATGTTGAATAGTAGTGGTGATAGTGGACATCCCTGCCATTTTCCTGACCTTAGGGAGAAAGCTCTTGGTTTTTCCCCATTGAGAATGATATTTGCTGTAGGTTTTTCATAGATGGCTTTTATGATATTGAGGTATGTACCCTCGATCCCTATACTCTGAAGAGTTTTGATCAAGAAAGGATGCTGTAGTTTGTCAAATGCTTTTTCTTCATCTATTGAAAGGATCATATAATTCTTGTTCTTTCTTTTGTTAATGTATTGTATCACGTAGATTGATTTGTGGATGTTGAACCAAACTTGCAGCCCAGGGATAAAACCCTCTTGGTTGTGGTGAATAATCCTTTTCATGTACTGTTGTATCCTATTGGCTAGTATTTTGGTGAGAATTTTTGCATCCGTGTTCATCAACGATATTGGTTTGTAATTCTCCTTTTGATGGGGTTTTTGTCTGGTTTGGGGATCAAGCTAATGGTGGCCTCATAAAACGAGTTTGGAAGTTTTCTTTCCATTTGTATTTTTTGGAACAGTTTCAGAAGAATAGGTATTAATTCTTCTTTAAGTATTTGGTAGAATTCCCCTGGGAAGCCATCTGGCCCTGGGCTTTTGTTTGTTGGGAGATTTTTGAAGACTGCTTCAATTTCCTTAGTGGTTATAGGACTGTTCATGTTTTCTATTTCATCCTGGTTCAGTTTTGGTAGTTGATACATCTCTAGAAATGCATCCATTTCTTCCAGATTATCTATTTGCTGGCATAGAGTTGCTCATAATATGTTCTTATAATTGTTTGTATTTCTTTGGTGTTGGTTGTGATCTCTCCTCTTTCATTCATGATTTTGTTGATTTGGGTCATTTCTCTTTTCTTTTTGATAAGTCTGGCCAGGGGTTTATCAGTCTTGTTAATTCTTTCAAAGAACCAGCTCCTAGTTTCGTTGATCTGTTCTACTGTTCTTTTGGTTTATATTTCATTGATTTCTGCTCTGATCTTTATTATTCCTCTTCTCCTGCTGGATTTAGGCTTTATTTGCTGTTCTTTCTCCAGCTCCTTTCGGTGTAGGGTTATGTTGTGTATTTGAGACCTTTCTTGTTTCTTGAGAAAGGCTTGTATTGCTATATACTTGCCTCTTAGGACTGCTTTTGCTGCATCCCAAAGATTTTGAACAGTTGTGTTTTCATTTTCATTGGTTTCCACAAATTTTTTTAATTCTTCTTTAATTTCCTGGTTGACCCATTCATTCTTCAGTAGGATGCTCTTTAGTCTCCATGTATTTGTGTTCTTTCCCACTTTCCTCTTGTGATTGAGTTCTAGTTTCAAAGCATTGTGGTCTGAAAATAGGCAGGGAATGATCCCAATCTTCTGGTACCAGTTGAAACCTCATTTATGACCTAGGATGTGATCTATTCTGGAGAATGTTCCTTGGGCACTAGAGAAGAATGTGTATTCTTTTGCTTTCGGATGGAATATTCTGAATATGTCTGTGAAGTCCATTTGGTCTAGTGTGTTATTTAAAGTCTTTATTTCCTTGTTGATCTTTTGCTTAGATGATCTGTCCATTTCAGTGAGGGGCGTGTTAAAGTCTCCCACTATTATTGTATTGTTGTCAATGTGTTTCTTTGCTTTTGTTATTAATTGCCTTATATAATTGGCTGCTCCCATGTTAGGGGCATAGATATTTACAATTGTTAGATCTTCTTGTTGGATAGACCCTTTAAGTAGGATATACTGTCCTTCCTCATCTCTTATTACAGTCTTTGGTTTAAAATCTAATTTGTCTTATAGAAGGATTGCCACCGCAGCTTTCTTTTGGTGTCCATTAGCATGGTAAATGGTTTCCACCCCCTTACTTTCAATCTGGGGGTGTCTTTGGGTCTAAAATGGGTCTCTTGCACACAGCATATCGATGGGTCTTGTTTTTTTATCCAATCTCATAGCCTGTGTCGTTTGATTGGGGCATTGAGCCCATTTACATTCAGGGTAACTATTGAAAGATATGAATTTAGTGCCATTGTATTGCCTGTAAGGTGAGTGTTACTGTCTATTGTCTGTGTTCCTTTCTGGTCTATTTTGCTTTTAGGCTGTTTGTTTGCTTAGAGGACCCCTTTCAATATTTTTTGTAAGGCTGGTTTCGTGTTTGCAAATTCCTTCAGTTTTTGTTTGTCCTGAATGTTTTTATCTCTCCTTCTATTTTCAGTTACAGCCTAGGTGGATATAGTATTCTTGGCTGCATATTTTTCTCGTTTAGTGCTCTGAATATATCCTGCCAGTCCTTTCTGGCCTGCCAGGTCTCTGTGGATAGGTCTATTGCCAATCTAATGTTTCTACCATTCTAGGTTACATTTCTCTTCTACCGAGCTGCTTTCAGGAGTTCTCTTTGTCTCTGAGACTTGTAAGTTTTACTATTATATGTCATGGTGTTGACCTATTTTTATTGATTTTGATAGGGCTTCTCTGTGCCTCCTGGATTTTGATGCCTGTTTCCTTCCCCAAATTAGGGAAGTTCTCTGCTATAATTTGCTCCAATAGATCTTCTGCCCCCTGTCTCTTTCTTCTTCTTCTGGGATCCCAATTACTCTAATGTTGTTTCGTCTTATGATATCACTTAGCTCTCGAATTCTGCCCTCGTGATCCAGTAGTTGTTTATCTCTCTTTTTCTCAGCTTCTTTATTTTCCATCATTTGGTCTTCTATATCACTGATTCTTTCTTCTGCCTCATTTATCCTAGCAGTTAGTGCCCCCATTTTTTATTGCACCTCATTAATAGTCTTTTTGATTTCGACTTGGTTAGATTTTAGTTCTTTTATTTCTCCAGAAAGCGTTTCTCTAATAATTTCCATCCTTTTTTCAAGCCCAGCTAGTATCTTTAAAGTGATGATCTGAACTCTAGATCTGACAACATACTAATGTCTGTATTGAGTAGGTCCCTGGTAATCGGTACTGCCTCTTGTTCTTTTTGTTGAGGTGATTTTTTCCATCTTTTCATTTTGTCCAGAGGAGAATAGATTAATGAGAGAACAAAATGCTAACAGGGTAACAACGTTCCCAGAAAATATCCTCTAAACAAATCAGAAAAGACCTGAAGCCAGGGGAAAAAGAAAGGAAAGAAAGAAAAAAGAAAAAGAAAAAAGAAAAAAGAAAAAGATAAAGATAAAAACAGGAAAAAAACCCAACAAAGCAAAACAAAACAACAACAACAAAAAAAACGGAATGTAATCAAATATGTTCAGGCTGGTACATAGATCAGTGCCACACACTAGATTTTGGGCATATTTTTGTCTGTTAGAAGATAGTGCCTCCCAAAATTTTAAAGAAAGAAAAACTTATATATATACACAATAAGGGTTGATATGATGAAGGGATGGAATATGACTGTAATGATGAAAATTATAAAAAAAAATTATAAAAGGAATTGATAAGTTATTTGAAAAAAGAAAAGAGGATTTTAAAAAAAGAAAGAAAAAAAAGGGAGAGGATATGTTCAGGCAAGAGAGTAGAACAAAACCATACACTAGAGATTTAGGGTATATTTTGATCTGTTAGAAGAAACTATCTGAAAATTTTAAAGAGAGAACAACTTATATATATATATGCCCAAAATAAGGGTAACTACTATGAAGGGATAGAATATGACTCTAAAATTGAAAAATAAAAATGTTTTTTAAAAAAGGGATTGATAAGATATTGGTTGAAAAAGGGAAAACTAAAAATTCAAAAAAAAATGACAGTTAAAAAAAATTAACTTTGAAAGACTAAAGAATCATGGTAAAAAAGCTATGAATTCTATGTGCATTATTCCCCTAGAGCTGGAATTCTGCCGTTCTCATTGATGGGTAAACTTGGTCTTGGCTGGCTGTTTTTGCCGATCTTCTGGGGGAGGGGCCTGTTGCCATGGTTCCCAAATGCCTTTGCCGGAGGCAGAATTGCCCCACCCTTGCTGGTCCGGGCTAAGTAATCTGCTCGGGTTTGCTCTTCGGAGCTTTTGTTTCTTGCAAGCTTTCCGTACAGATTTGGAGGCTGAGAGTGAAATGGCGGTCTCCCAATGTCCGCCTGGAGGAGCTGAGTACTCGGGGCCCTGCTCCTCAGTGAGCCCCCAGAGAAAAGCAGTCAGTCAGTCCCGTCTCCCCGGTCTCCGGCTGCACTCCGTGCTCACCCAGCCTGTGACAGAGCGTTTCTATCTCTGGCACCCGACCCCGGGTGGAGACTCCGAACCCAGCTGATCCCTGTGGTGCACTCCCATGCCTCTCCTCCTGGGGAAGGAAGGTGAGTCTCCCCGGATCTGCCGCTTGTTGGGTCCCTGCTGGAGGAGCAGTGGCCTGACTGTGCCCGGATCCCAGTTTATGGCAACCCCAAGCTGAGAGCCTACTCCTCGGCTCTGTCTCTGCACCTGGCTTCCCTGCTCTGATACCTGGGAGCTCTGCTGCACTCAGGCACCCCCGGTCTTTCTGTGACCCCAAGGGTCCTGAGACCACACTGTCCCACGAGGGTTCCATCCCCCACTTAGCCACCAGAGCGACGTCCCACAGCAGAGCCGACTTATAAAAGTTCTGATTTTGTGCTCTGCGGATCTATCACTTGCCAGAAGCGGCCGATGGAGGCCCCTCCCCCGCCGTCTATCCTCCCGAATATCGCCTCAGATTCACTTCTCTGCACGTCCTACTTTCCAGAAAGTGGTCGCTTTTCTGTTCAGAGAGTTGTTGCTATCTTTTCTTCAATCTCCTGTTGAGTTTGTAGGTGTTCAGAATGTTTTCATCCCTATCCAGCTGAATTCCTGAGACCAATACAGGTCTCCTACTCCTCCGCCATCTTGCCCCGCCCCTTCTCTAAATGGAAGTTTTGAAGATTCTTAGTATTGGGGTATTTTCCAATTTTCTGTCTCTCCTTCTATGGGTGGTGGTATCAATATTGGTAGTTTCTGAAATCTTTGCTGTCTTGCATTTGGTCTGTTCTGTACGTGTGCCATTCAAGGTTTAACATGAGAAACCTATGTAAGGGATTTGCCAACTTATGGAGTCAGTCTCAGTAATGTAGATAAACTTACCATTGGAATGTTTCATTCAGAAAGAACTAAAACTTAGAGATGAAACAGCTGTGTTTTGTTTTTTTGTTTTTTTTCAAACTTAAGCATGTGGAAGAGTCCCCTGTAGAAACTGCTAAAAGACAGGTTGTGGAACTTCAGATTCTGATTCAGTAGGGTGGGGGTGGGCCCCAAGAACTTGCACTTCTAACAATCCCCTCCATGAGGCTGCTATTGCAGGTTTGTGGGCCACACTTTGAGTAGTGTTGGTAGAGAAGGCTTCTCATGGTCTACCCTCTGCCAGACATATAGTTTTATCCCTCTCAGCCCAACCTGCAGTTTGCCTTTATCAAACCTTTTGTGCCCTGGACTAAACTGCCTTTTCCCACCATGTCTGCCTATCCCATTCTTATTTCTAGAGCTGCTCATCTCTCAGGGGCAGGCAGGAATCTGCAAGAATGTTTAAGTGTATGACCCACTCATCTAGAAGACTGTCCCCATGAAGCCAAGTACCTGCAGGAAGAACCAGTAATCATTTTTGTTGTCACTGCTCATCCTTGTCCTGTTAGAGACTTCAACCCTGCAATCATGCATCCTTCTCACTGGATCACTCCAGTGCTATGCATGCATCATTCTTGTCACTCAATAGTCTCTGAAGGTAGTAAGGGTATGGGATGCTGCTGGTACCTCAAGAGGATTGTCCCTAGGACCTTCCTTCTCAGTTGAGCATGGGGCTTCTGACAGCACAGGTCTTAGTTTTCATTAATATAGTACCTTCTGTATTTTCTGCTTTCTACCATTAATTTCTCTTTTTTTAAGTCAAATGTAGACCAAGTGCACAGTTTCTGGAGATAGTACTTCATAATGATTGAGCTTGCTTAGGCAAAAGGAGACAAATTACTTTTGTGATTGACTTAATGATTTTTTAATCTGTGGGAATGTGGGCATGCTGCTTAACCCTTCTGTATCTCTTCTTTATCATCATTAAAATGTGGGACATAATAGTAATTGTGTTTCAGGATTAAGTTAATCGATATAAGATGCCCAACACAGAATGAGATCTCACTAATTTTTCTGTATTATGCTCAATATCACTGTTGTTTCCATATCTGTCTGTACATTATGACTTCAATTTGTAGTGATGAGGGTCTACCCACCAAGCTTTAATGAGCATGGACAGAGGGGATCATACATACCAAAAATGCCAGTTAATTTCCTGCAGGAAGGCAGAAAGATAGTGTTCAAGAGGATCTAATCAAAATCAGGACCTTTCAGAGCACCTCAGTCCCGTGTGCCTAGGACCAAGCAATGTTCAGAGTTCGAAGTTTGGTGATTCCTGGTACTGAGAGATGTTGGGACAGCCATGAAGGCCCCAGGAACTGTGGTCTTTACACATGAGTTATTTCCATTGAAGAGGCAGTAGTGTCATGGAGACCATTTGGGGTCCTGTCCACACTCTGGCATTGAGAGTACAGCCTTGAACACATGTCCCCATGCCTGTCCCATCATGAGGTGTGGTTGGAGAGCATCTCATGTACTTAGTCCTAATAGAAGGCCACATTCTACAGAATAACTCTATCTGATCCTAAGCACTTTAGCTGGAAATCTACCAAGAGACACTTTAGGCTAAGGTTGACACACATTTGATTAGTGTGACCTGCCTGAGCCATTATTCACTTCGCACACATAGTAACTACTAGGAGCATCAAACAGTTAGACCAGATTATGTTCAGTCTCTTCCAAACAGTTGTTTAATTATTAGAATTAAGTACTTAGAAACTTGGTAACAAATATTTGGAAACAAGAGATTGTAATTCCATTATTTTTTCAAGCATGAGCCATGAAGATTTTTTAAAAAGAAGCATATCTTCCTTGATTCCTGCAAAACAAATTATAAGACAAATGGGACATTAGCTATGTCATGCTTGATCTAAACTCTGCTGCCTCCCTTAGTGGATTTTTGCAGATTAATGAAGTGATGTTTTTAAAGGTGACAAAATCCCATGCATTAACAATGCAACTGAAAAAAACCTACAACAAAAAATGCAACCAAAATTTTTTCAAATCAATCTTGGAGGAGGGTGTGAAGAATATTATGTAAGGCCAGTATATGAGAGCCATGCTACCAATAGAAATAAAATATAAGCTAAATATATAACTAAGTTTCCTAATAGTTAATTAAAAGAAGTAAAAAAAATGAAATTAATTTTAATATTTTATTTAACATAGAATATTTCAAATTATTTTATTTCAACATGTAATCAATGTACAAATATTAATGAGTTATTTGCATACTTTTTTCATATTGTTTTCAAATACATAATATATATATAATATTTACATATCATTATAATATTTACATACCATATATAATATATTGGGTATAATATATAATATAAATAATAAATATATGAAAATATATGTATATGTCATATATTTATTATATATTTATATATAATTATATATTATTATATATTATAATGTATAATAATGTAAATTATATATAATTAAATATATAAATATATTTATATATTTATATATTTATATATTTTATGTATTTGCATTTATATGTTTATATATTTATAATATGTATTTTATAAATATATTTATAAAGTATATTTATATTTTATATATAAATATATAATATATATTTTATATAAACATATTTTATATAAACAGATAAATATATATATAATGGAATACTATTTAGCCATAAAAAATAACGGACAAGGCAGTTTTTCAAGAGAAAAGTAAGAATTTCTTTGTCCTTTTCCTAGTTACTTCCTGGCTTGTGTGTGCCCCCAACAGTTTCTTTAGACACGTGTCACTGTAGGTCTTTATGACTTTGCTTTCTGCTCCACCGTTCTAGAGCATTCTGCCTGACCTATGGAGTGAGGATTATTATGGTGGGAAAGGCCAAGTGCAAGCCCGTAGAACTACCTATACCTAGCAAAACAGTAAAGCCCAAACACTACCACATTCCTGGAGGGATTTCAGAATCAGTGCCCAAACAAGGCCTTGAAAGATGCAGGGGTGGTGCTTTGTACCATATCCCCATTCAACTCATTTATTTGGTGTATGCAGAAGAAAGATGGATCTTGTATAATGACAGTGGATTATCACAGTCTTCACCAGGGTGACTACAATGGCAGCTGCTATCCAAATGCTGTTTCATTGCTTGAGCAAATTGGCATATTCTTTAGTACCTGGTATGCAGCTGGGACATATATTATTTTCCATCCTTGTTAATAACAACTACTAGAAGCAGTTTGCTTTCAGCTGGCAAGGCCAGCAATACACCATCACTTTCCTACCTCAGGGGAATATTAACTCTTCTGCACTTTGCCATAATTTAGTTTGTAAGCCCTTGATTGACTTTCCCTTCTTAAGATACCACACTGGCTTTTTACACTGATGACATTATGCTGATTGGACCTAGGGAGCTAGAAGCCTATATTACTGATAACATTATGTTGCCTGGACCTAGTGAGCAAGAAGTAATAACTACTCTAGACTCTGGTAAGGCATATAAGTGCCAGGAGGTGGGAAATAAATCAGACTAAAATTCATAGTTTTCCATCTCAATGAAATTCCTATGGGCCTAGAGATATGGAGCATGTTAAGCTCTCCCTTCTAAGGTCTTGAAGGATAAGTTATTGCATCTGACCCCTCCTTCAACCAAAAAAGAAGCACAATACCTAGGGGGACTCTGGATTTTGGAGGCAGTACATTCCTTGTTTGGGTGTGTTACTCTGTCCCATGTGCCAAGTGATTTGAAAAGCTGCTAGTTTGATAGGACCAGAATAAGAGAAGTCTTGCAACAGGAAGAATGAAGGGGGGGAAATCAGAGGGGGAGACGAACCATGAGAGACTATGGACTCTGAAAAACAAACTGAGGGTTCTAGAGGGGTGGGGGGTGGGGGGATGGGTTAGCCTGGTGATGGGTATTAAAGAGGGCACATTCTGCATGGAGCACTGGCTGTTATACACAAACAATGAATCATGGAACACTACATCCAAAACTAATGATGTAATGTATGGTGATTAACATAACATAATAATAATAAAAAAAATACACTTTAAAAAAAAAAGGAGAAGGCTTGCAACAGACTCCAGCTGCTATGTTATCTGCCCAGCCCTTTGGGTCATATGATCCAGCAGATCTGCATTGGTTGAAGGGTCAGTGGCAGATAAGGATGCTGTTTGGGGGCTTTGACAGGCCCTCTATGCATCAATAGCAGTGCAGGGCTTTGGGATTCAGAGTGGAGCACTGCCATCCATCAAGGATAGCTACTCTCCTTTTGAGTGACAGCTCTTGGCTCATTACTGGACCTTTGGAGAGACTGGAAGCACAAGTAAGTTACATGAATAAGTGGTCCAGATGGTCATGGTTCCCTCTCCTGCCACACTGTCTTCTCTCTCCTGCCACACTGTCTTCTCTCTCCCAGCCTCACCTATGGCCTCATGAGGAGCTCCCTACAATCAGCTGACAGAGAAGAGAAGTCTCAATCCTAGTTTACACATAGTTCTGCATCATATGCAGGTACCACCTGAAAGTGGTCAGAATATATATATATATATATATATATTCTGGAAAATCCTGACTAGTACAGGGAGTGAGCCCAGTGAGCCCTCTCCATCAGTGAGGAGAGCTCTTCTCACAGTATCTCTCTGTGTGACCCCAAGAATGGAGAAAATTGTTCTCATGTTCTCATCAGTACAAGAGCATGCTCTGTCAGCCCATCATACTACTGTGACCCTTACGTGCTGGGCCCTGCTGATGGTCTGAGCTGGCAGGATAGCTGACCACCAGTAAGCTCTGGAGATTGCTGGGTGTTCGTCCCATGCTGGTCCCTACCTAACAGCACAGAGACCCTGACCAGGGAACCGTAAGTGCTGCTGGGGGAGGCACACTGGCAGAGCAGTGTACCTCTTGCTCATCGGGCTTCCTGGACCACAGGCCAACCTCTGGCTGCCAGTCCCTGTACACAAGCCTAGTGGAACCCTTGGGAGTGCTGGAAATCCCCTCCCTGTAACAACCCACTACAATGGCAATGGCAGATACATCCCAGCCCTCTGTCCCTTGGTAGGATGACTCTTGGAGCATGTTCTACATAGATTATCAGGTGGCCTTGTAGGATTGAGCTCCTGTCATCACAGTGCTAACTGGCTTAACAACATACACTTCCTTGTCATCCATCTCTTGCTTGTCTCCCTTTCCAAATGGGTGTTTCCATTACTGATGTTTCTTGTCCTCTGAATAAACTGTTAGCACTAGGGTCTGTGTCTCAGGTTTGCATTTAGGGGAAACCCACATGAAGACAGGCAGGCTGTGGAGAGGGATATTATGATGTGAGGCATCTCATCCTTGTGTCCATCAGACTCAGGCAGAAGGAGCCAAGGCCCACAGAGCAGAGATGTCATGGCACCCAGGCCCGGCAATATTGCCCCTCCTGAGGATAATGATATTCATTTCAATAGCAGCAATGGCACCTATTGTGAGGCCACTACCTTTCAGATCTTGCTACACTTAATCCATATGACAATGCTGACTGTCCTTGCTGTTAAGGGAACTATAACCCAGGGATGTTAAGTAATTAAAGTTCTCAGCTAGAAAGCTGTGTAGATGGATTGGAATTTAGACATAAGTGACTTAATGAAAGTTCTTTCTTTCTTGAAGTCTTTCCCAATCTGTCTAGTCTGAGATAACACAGAAGTACTTAGACTTAAGTGTCAGACAGATGGGGCACAGTGGCGACTGGATAAGGGCAATTCATGGCCTGCCAAAACTATGCAGACATGTTGATGCATGCAGTTTTGGCACACGGTGAGCTTGCTCCTGATGCAAAAGCCATTATTGATGAGAGGTGTTATGTATAGAAGGCTCTATCTAAAATAAAGTAATCACAACATAGTTTATCATAGGAAGTACTGGACACAACCCAAATGCTGTGTATTTGGTGATTAGACAAATAAACTACTAAATTCACCAGCACAATACTAAGCAAGTGTTACAATGAAATGTAAAATTATTTCAATGGCAGGGGGAAATAAACATCACATGCTAAGGGAAAAGACAGGTTACAAAAGAAACTAATAATGACATGTTATGAGTATGTACTGAACAAAATATTATATCAATATACATAAGAATGTATTGATAAAACTGTCAGGAATCCCTTGGGTCATGGGATTTCTAGGGACTTTTATTTTCATACTTGATCTTTACTGAGTTTTCTACAATGAATACATAAATATATATTTTACAAAACATTCTCTGTTCCTTAACCAAAACTCAAAAGTAATTTCTGAAAGATAGTTTATTAAGGTGGAAAACTATTGAGACAAAGGATGTATGAAGTCATGTAGTGAAGGGATCAGAACAGGCAATAAAATACCATTAGTTAGGCTTAGTGCTGAGCTTAACGTTCTACAAAGATGGCCTTTTATCACTTGTTTTCTGCAGAGGAAACCATTCTGATCCTATGAGAAAAGAAGCCAGAATGCCTACTTCCCGAACTCTGGTGTGCCCTGTGCTAGAGACATCAGCTGCTCCAGAGGGTTCCTTGGGATATGTCTTACTGTGTAGAGCCTCAGGAAGAGCAAAGGATCCTGGTATTTCTGGCAAGAATATCCCATCTGACCTCTGCTGGGATTCCTACTGGCCCCACAGGGCAAGGATAGATGCCATCATTTTCACCCAGGTGGCTCATGGCTCAAAGTGCAATTAAGTTTCAATAAATTCAGTGATAAGAGAAGGAATGAAAACAATAAAGAAGAGGATTCATTGTCTGTACAAGGTCAGGGAACCAGTCCCTGTTTTCTTAAAGAATTAATTGCAATCCCCCCCAGAGCTTGATTCAGGTGCAAATGCCCAGTGGAAAGAAGGTTGAGAAAGTTAAAGAGGTTTCCTCATCCATATCTTCACCCACCCTCTGCTACTTAATCCATCCCTTTGAAACTCTTGGGCTTGGACCATGAAGAGTGGGCCATGCCTCTATAACTTGGAGTCCCCAGTTGAATTATATCTTTTGGGAATGTTCTTAAGGTAAGAACAAAAGCATGGCAGGATTCATATTCATACCTACAAACAATAGTGAAGACTCTTGTTATACCCATTTTGCACCCTTCTCTTCCTCTGCCCCTAAGAAAAATATGGGTCAATAAAAGATTGTCTCTCAAAGACATAATTCAATGTGAATATTGGGAAAAAGAGAGGAAAAAAAAAAAAAAAACCCAAACAAACAAAAACGGGCTGACCTCAGCCAGATCAGTACTCTCACTAAACCCCTTCTCCCAACATTTAATTCAAGTATGGTTTGACTGCAAACAACATAGTTAAGTATGCTTGTTCAAAGATTCATAATTGGAGATTCTCCATAACTTGTTCAAAGGGAAATTAGAACATTTTCTCCACTTATGCTGAAGACTAGGGAAAGACGCAGTATGGGAAGGTAACGACATAAAGAACTGATCTTTCTGAGGATGTTCCAGTGGGGCCCCAGTGTTGGGGTGACAAATAATTACATTCATCCCTCTCCCCAGATTGTTGCATAGATCACTGTTGTTCCTATCTGGGATAAAACAGAAGGACAGAGTGTGAAATGATTCCCCTGAAGCCACACAGGTTGTTGATGAAGGTGTTGGGTCTGTCACCCAGGTTCCCTGACCCTGCCCACTGTTCTTTCCTGCACACCACCCTGGTCTCCTCACATCGCATCCACTTCACAAATTTTTGGTCTTGTCAAGAGTTTTTGCAATAACAGCCATCTCACTAATGGTCCAAAGGAGAGAGGTGTTCTGGTCAGCCTGTTCAAGAATGGCCCTCATGACAGGCTCTTAGCCTTAACCAATAAATCATGTAGTTCTGTGAGCAACACAGCCTGCCCAGATATTGTTCGTAGCTTAGCACTTCTTTATTTATTAAATAAGAATATCAGTATTATTATTAAATAATATGAATCAAAATAATAGTAATCAAAATGAACAGACTTCTTCCTGTTGGATATCATGTTGTTCAACTTATAATTAACAAATGTCCTTCACAAATCCAGTAACTGATTAGTAACTGATTCATTTGATGGGGGCAGCTGTGTCAATTTGTGTGCAAATGTTTCAGAGGAATGAAGCCCTTTGGAAGAAATCTATGACCATCTACACTTCTCAGGTAACAATGATACAAGGGCCTATTCTTTATTCAGATCTCCACTATTTGGAAACTGAGAAACCAGCTGTGTATCTACCTTGAGTTGTTGAACATAGAGATGGAAAAATGGGTGCACATCTACTTTTCTTCACTTTATAGATGAGGAGACTGAATGCTGAAGTCATTAAATTAATTATGAATAGATCCAAGTCCAGAACTCAGACCTCATTCCACACTTGTACTCACTGCTGTGTGAAGGGGAAGGAGCTGAGGGACTGTGAAGAAGGATACTGAAATGCCTTTCCACATCACACAGTCATTTTTTGAGCAGTTGCCCTGTGTACAACTCTGGCACAGACCAAAGTGCTTTAAAAATTCTCCACTTGTTCTGCATTTCCCAGCATCTTCTGCAATTAGATTGGAGTCATATGATTGATTCTGACCAATGGGTTGTGAATAGAGTGATGCCTGAGACACTTCTGGACCCAAACATATAGGAGCTGCTGTGCAGCCTTCTACTGTCTCCTGCCCAGTGATCCTATAAGCCATCTACCTCTGTAATGGTGCTACAGCCAGAGGGAGCTTGGATTTCTAGGTCATAGAGTAGAGGATGATCTCATCAGCCTACCTTAGACTTTGAGTGTATGAGGGAAAAAAAAACAAAAACAAAAACAAAAACAAAAAACAAAAAAAAACCTGGGTGTTCTAAGCTACTGAGTTTCAAGAGTTCTTGTTACTGCAGTGTGTCTTAGAGTAACCTGACCAATATAACAATACTGCCTTCAGAAATATGGGGAGTAATAAAAGGCATCAGTATAACTCACTATTTGATCTACTATAATGGTTCTCAGTCTGTAGTTCTTGGACTAGCAGCATCATCATCAACTGGGCAAGCATTAGTTTTCAAGCTCCATCCCAGCCCTATAGATTGCTGCAGCCTAGAATTTTAGAGCCATTGATCTAAAAGGTGACACAAGCACAGCACATCCACAGTTTTTCCAGGTACCTGTATTTGCAATAAGTACCTCAGGAGATCAAGGACCTTCTGACTGAATTCATTGGTCCTTTTGTTGATGCATTCTCTTCTATCTCTGACCACATCTGAAAGCAAGAGCATCATTCCACATTTCCAGCTGCTTTCTGTCTCTCCCAAAAAACCTCATCAACTGATAATGGGTCAAACCCTAGGGGCGCCTGGGTGGCTCAGTCATTGAGCGTCTGCCTTCGGCTCAGGTCATGATCCCAGGGTCCTGGGATCGAGCCCCACATCGGGCTCCCTGCTCTGCGGGAAGTCTGCTTCTCCCTCTCCCACTCCCCCTGCTTGTGTTCCCTCTCTGGCTGTCTTTCTCTCTGTCAAATAAATAAAATCTTAAAAAACAAACAAACAAACAAAAAACCCTAGACCAAAGGGAACAGGTCTAATCCCTCTTCCATATGGGACATATGGAAGATACATATTTGAGGGCAGGTATTGGGTTCTCTTGACTCCTGTCCATCTTTTCTGCTGGCTAGAGCCCCCCGTTCATCAAGGGCAGAAATGCCATATTTCTAAAGAGCTGAAATTACATGCTTTCCAGGGAGGGTCCATAATTTACTCCCGCAATTGGGTATTTGGAGTCAAAGTTTAGAAATGACACAAAAGAGTACATGGGAAGATGCTTAAGATACCACCATACTTGGCAAATCTCAAACCACCTTCTGGACATGGTTACAAGGGAGAGCCAAGTAGGTTCCCTAGGCACAGATAAGCGAATCTTCCACCAGACATGAAGGTCCACGGAGCCCAATATTTCTTTTGATTTTTAATTTTTCCCTTGAAACACTTGTTTCTCATGAAACACAATGGTACTAATTAGTATTGCATGTAGAAGAAATGTTCTCTTGTCAAAAGTTAAAGCAAGCCTTCAAACACCTAACATCATGTTTGGAGTAAGAAACAGTGAAGCTGAAACACAAGACAATTACATGAGGCTAATGTCCAGTTTAGGTCATTGCCTTTAAAAAAGAGATTGGTATGGGGAAGAGGTGGGGATTGGAGAGGGGATTAAGAGAGGAACAGACCAAGTGATTAAAAAAAGAGAGCCTGGCAATTACAGGAAAAGGTTAATGGCGTGGAGGCCACTTTTCTGGCAGAGAGGGTCCAGGGGACAGATTAGTGATGGTCCTTGAGCTTACGAGAGATTATGATGAGGAACTCTGCAATGATTTGCTTCCTCCCCAGAAGCACAGAAAGGGAAGAAATGGACTGGCATTGTAACAACAGCAACAAAAATGTTCAGTTAAAAAGATAAGAAAGAACTTGACAGTAAAAGCATTTTAATCATCCAATAGGCTCCAGAGAGCAGGCTCCAAACCTTGAAGAGAAATGACCCATCTTGGACACTGGGGCAGACAACACTAACACTCCCAACACATGCTTCTGAAGCCCTTTGCCGCCTAGTACAGACAGATTCTGGTGCATCCTCACCCCCACCAGCCAGCACCCAGTCTCTTGATCAGAGGGCTGCACATGCCATGAGTGAGGTCCACTTTGCTTGTGCCCACAGAAAACCACAAGTGCCTGGAAATGCATACTCCCAGATTTTAACCAATGACTAATGGGGGCAGAAACAGCAACATTACAGCTTCCTTGTCCCTGATTGAGATAACTCTGGGGTGTGAACTACACTGTTCGCAGAGGTTACTGCAAACTAAACCAAATCTGCTCTCTTCTGTGGGCTTTGACTGATATCTCATCCCTGCTGGTTCCCATTCTTCATCCCACCACTGGCATTTCTTGGGAACTCTTCCTAAAACAATAACTTTCATGTGAAACCTCATCCCAGCATCTGCTTTAGGGGAGTCCAACCTTTGACAAAACATTGGCTAATTTTTGCTGCATAACAAACTATCCCACTTTTGTGGCTCAGAACAGCTACCTTTTATTGAGCTCATGATTCTGTAGCTTCGTGATTTGTGCTGGGCTCAGCTGAATGGTTCTTTTGGTCTGGAAAGGACCCGTACGCTGCAAAATGGACATGATACTTGCTGTTCTTCCCATTTATAAGTGGAATCTATTTCCCACATCTTTAATCTGGGCTTGTCTTGTGACTCGTCTTGGACAATAGGATACAAAAGTTTTCAAGATATGAAATCAACTCAGGTCATCTACTTACTCAACACACAGGGCAACTTCTTGGTGTTGGGCATTGGCCACTTGTTGGAGTAACCCTGTGCCCTGTTTGTTTTTCATGTGTTTCTTCAATATGCAGTTATAATGTCTGCAAAGTATGCTTTGATATATAGTTTTAGTCTAAAATAGTAGGTCTTACATTTCTCTTAAATTTTTTTGGACTCAGGATTTCCTTTTAGAATTTTAGGAAAGTTCTCCCCCAGAAGTACACATACTTAAAAATTTTGTAGACAGTATAATTCTGAACTTCCCTGAAGTCTATCCATGGTCTCCATAAATCCTCAAGTTAATATCTACCCTGGAGGATCTAATGTAGTTAAAAAAGAGAAAGCCTGGCCTTTAGAACCTTTTCCCCCAAATGTGCCATATTCCTCAGTTTTCCAAAGGACTCAACTGCGAGGTAAGTAGGAGACTTGGCAGCCTGTCAGGGGACCAGGAGGGAGAGAGCTGACAGGAGTACTCCCAGGTTGAAGAAGGCCAGAGGAGAAGGTGCCAGCTTAACTCGGAGGGCACATGAGGACCCCAGGCTGATACAGCATTGCCAGTTCCTAGGACCTGCTCCAGCAGATGCTGCCAGTGCCCTGCACTCTTCCTTCACCTCTTCCACAGGAGTATGGTCCCCAAATGTCCACCTCTGTATCTTTTTGCCTGTCAGTCTCTTGGGATGGCAGCTGGAAGGGCCAGGGAACCAGTACCCCAGGAGCAGTCCTCAACTAGTGACAGATGTAAATCAGTGGGCAAATGTCCAGATCTCCCCTGACTAGGAGGCACAGGTTTCCATGAAGGATTCCCACAGTGGGAAGCTTCCTGATAATAGACACTTCTCTGACTGCCCAGCCAGGCTTGTCTCTCTCCCATCTCTGCCCCATATATGAACAACAGTACATGTTGAAATAAGCCACATGCACTTGTTTCAGGGTCTATTTCTGGGGAACCTTAAGGAAGGCAGCAATTTTCTAGCATCACCTTCCAGTGTGTCAGGTGGGTGGCTGATAGGGTCAGTGTGGTTGGTGACATGGGTTTCCAGGTGGGCTGTCTTATGTGAGTGGTTCTACAGGCAGAGCTGGGGTAGGCAACAGGGTCAAGCTCTTGGTAGGCACCAGGTTGGTTGTAGCATCCAGTGTGCTGGAGTTTGGAAAAGGGCTCCATCACCCAGTGGGAAATGGAGAATGAGATCAGGAACCCAAGTTCCAGTTTCACCTGAGCTGGGGCCACTTGAGGGATCTTGTGGAATAAGGCAGCTTGGGAGTAAGACTGGGTGTTTGGGACACAAGAGGCCAGGTGCTGGGCAGTGGGACAGATGGCAGCCACTTTGCTTGGAGCAGGTGCTTGACAGTGTCAGGACTAGACAGGGTAGGGCTTGAGGTATAAGCACTTGGTGTGCAGGTGGCATCTGACAACAGCAGCTTAGGGTTTGTTTTCCCGGTGCTGTGGGGTGGGGACAGGCAGCATGGATCAGAGGCAGCACAGGTTACCAGCATGGCCTTGGCTGCAGGCTGGGCATCTGAGGTTCATTTTGAGGGTGGGGGGAGCCAATGCTGAGCAGGGGCTGCAGTGCCTGCCTGGGCTGGGGTGCAGTTATAGCAGGATCCAGGGAAATCTTTTCCCCACAATGACATGTGACCTCCAAGTGCAAGGATCCCACACCAAGGGAAGTGTCTTCTTTTCTCCAATAAACCCCACAAGGGAAGGGAGGAAAGGAGTGAGGCACAAAGAAGGAGAAGACTATAGGACACCACTGTACACACAGGGTAACAGCAAACAGAAATAAGGTAAAATGGAAGATTGGTAGAATAGGTGAAGAACAACTGGTATGTCTGGCCCTGAGAGCAGCCCTCCACCTGATCCTTCTGCATGGTTGGAAGACCCAGGAGTGTTCTAAACCCTTATTCCATAAAACAAATACTCACAGGCTGACAGCAGTATTTATTCTACGTAATAATTAGCATGGTTAGTGGTAGGAGAGTGAGGACCAGACATAAGGAATGGTCAGCTGGGATCTAACATTTATTGATCAGTGGACACCTCCCTCCTGGTCATCTGCTGTCATCAACATTGTTTTTCCAATCTAGTAATACATCTGTGTCCTAAGAGCTGACATTTGCTTAAACCCAGCAATTAGGAAATGTCAGTTTGCATCTGATATGATTTATGTGGGTCGCAGCCTCCCTCAACATTCATTTAAAATGCTCATGACTGTCTCAGGTGGGACAAAATCAGACATGGCATTTTCCACTTGACACCCTGCCTGTGATTGTGGCCTTGGTCTTATTCCAGGAGTCCACTGTGCAGGCTGCAGTGGCCTCTCAGCTTGCCTGTGGCATTTTCATGAACACTAATGGGGAATGGGGCTGCCCTCACCTCCTGTCCTCAAGAAAACCCTGACATCTGATCAGGCACAAATTCACTTCTGCCCCATGTTGCCTTTAGAACTCAGGGCCCACATCCACATTGGGAGGATCATATCCAAGTGTCCCAGGAGCTGAGCCTCTCTCTCTGTCTCTTACACACAGCATGCAGCATGCAGCACACAGCACACACACACACATACACACACACACACGAATTTACATGCATTTTTATCATTCCCCTCCTGTAATACATGGTGGCAGGTTGAAACTAGCAAGGATCACACTTTGCACACAGGAGTAAAAGTGAGGGTTGTTTTGGAATTAGCCAGAACTGGGGTCAATATTGATTGGATCTGTCACATTATGTGACCTCTTTAGGTCACACTGGATTTGCCGTATAATGGAGAACATTTAAGTACTTGCTTCCTAAAGTTGTTATAAGAATTAAAGATACTGTATGAAAAGGGCTTAGTGTGTTACCTAAATCATTGTTTTTTTCTTTTTACTTCATTCATTGTTTTAACTGATTTTTTTTAACTCTTTAAAACATAACCCGTGAGTTGGTCATGAAATTAGTTTAGCGCATTATAGCCAACATTTCTAAAAAGTGACAGAATTAAATAGAAGATATCAGAGTACATTGCATATTTATAGCATGTTCTATTTTCAAAAATAGCCTCAATAAATCTCACATCCCATGTGCTCCTCTATGGCAACTTTTTGCTCTTCCGCCAAGAGGTGAGGTCTAATTTCCCCTCCTCTTGAATCAGAGCAAGCCTATGATTACTTGGAGCAACAAAATGTGGTAGAAGTGACCTGTGGTTTCTGAGTTATAAAAATGTCACGTCTACCTTGTCAGCTAGAACCTTTAATCTTGGAGCATGATACTGCTATGTTACAAGTCAGGCTACCCCGAGACTGCCACGTTATGATGAAGCCCATGCCACATGGAGAGGCCACGTGCAGGTGCTCTAGTCCTAGGCACTGAGTCATCCCAGCCCAGGCACTGGATGTGAGTGAAACAATTTTGGAATCCTCCAGATTAACCTATATGCCAGCTGATAACCATTGAGTGGTCATGGTTGGTGCCACAAGGAACAAAATAATTGCCCACCTACACCCTGCTTGCATCCCACAGAATTCATGAGTATAACACAATGGTAACCATTTTAAGTCTACATTTTGGGGTAACTTGTTATTTCAGTGTGCATCCTGGCTAAGAAAGTAAAAAGTATTCTTTACTATGTGTCTAACACTTAAAAAAAGTTTGAAAACTTCTGGTTTAGACCAAAGTGAGTGTGCAAGTGTTCAATACATTTTAGTTGTTATTACCTTAAAATTGTTTTAGGTATGCCAAGATTTCTGACAATCTTTATTATGTTTTCACCCTTAGAGGAGTTGTATATGTAACCTTGGGCAAGTCACTTAACTTCTCTATACTGTTCTTCACCAGCACGCTGACAATAACAGGACCTACCTTACAAGGCTGTTTCGAAGTTTAAAAGAGTTAACGTTTCTCAGAGCTATGCCTAGAACAGGGCAAGCCCTATATAAAGGTCTTTTAAATTGAATACATAAGTCACTGGGTGGGAATTATTTTTGTGGTAGTGATAAGGGAAATAGGGGTGAGAAAAAAATAAGAGACTTGTCTGGGACAAGAGTCAGTAGTGGGGAAAACAGGATTTGAACCTAGGTCTTCTGGATGTACAGTGGGTATTCTTTGCAGCATTTAGTGGGCTCCCTAGGCACCCCACTCAATAGTGTGATGGAATCAGTGCATTTTATAGCTCCCCATTTGGAGCCTGAGAATTCTGAATCAGCCAGGTCCTCCAGAGAAACAGAGCCAGATACATGTATAAGATCCTATAGAAGGCATATAAAAGAAAATGCATTATGAGGAACTGGTTCCTGAAAATATGGAGGCTGAGAATTTCCATGATCAGATGTCTACAGAGTATAGACCCAGGAAAGGCAGTGATGTGAAGATGAAAACCTAAGAACCTGGGGTGCTTATGGTATAAATCCCAGTCTGAGGGCAAAAGAAGATTAAAGAGAAGAAATCACATTCTTTAGGACAGCAACTACCTGCTACATTTCAACCCAGATCATTGTGATTGCAGCACCATAAGTCTTAGATGCCAGAAACAGCATTCACTAAGGGACTGCACATTTAATTTTCAAATGAGAAACTAAACAAAGCCAAGATCACACACCTGAGACTCTGTTTTGTAGGTTCAGCAGGAACATCTTGTTCATGTTCCCTTGATCTGGGTCCAAATATCCATTTTGTCCTGTCATTGAATTTTGCACTCTGACTCAATGTGACATTTGCCTTTTGGATCTATACAGCAGTGATGCACACCGACTCCAGTATCTGGAAAGCAAACACAGCAGATCCTGCTACACTGACCTGGCAAAATTCTAGAAATGCCTCTAGAAGATGAATTTTTCCTGAAGATACCTGAGCATGTGTGTTGTGGTCTCCCTCTGAGCACAGCTCACACTGATTTCTGGAAACTACAGAAAAGAAAAGAAGGATGGGGCTTACTGAGCCACACCAAGGGGAAACAGAAGCAGATGGCAGTGTGAATCTGGGGAGCCTCTGTGTCATTAGAGCCCACAGGCAAGTCCATTTCCCAAACCTCACTCACCAGGTTTTTGGGGAGGGCTGACTCAAAAGCTGACCTCTTGCTTAGCTCTGTCCTCAGGGAAGAGCAGCCTGGCATTCTACAGGATTTGCTTCTGGAGTCAAAACATTTTTTCTCAGTTGCAGCCTGGTGCATTATAGTCCCATTTATTAAATTGCAGACCTCCAACACCTGACTCAAAATCACCTGATGGGGGTGCAAAATGAAATATAAACTGTCAAATCAACAAATATGTTTGTTCTTGACTTTGTGGAAAGATTCTCTAATATTTAAGACAGAACTTTCCCTCTTTGAATCTTATAGGTGTGGCACAATAAGCTAGGAGAACATTATAGAAGAGCTGTTACACTCAAAGAAGGTTTGATGATGAAGACAAGGCTTGAGCATAACTTTGCAACTTTCCACTAATCAGAATTCAAAGTATGAGTATTGATGGAAGCCAAATGGAATCTCTTGTGCAAGATTCTGGAAATATCCTCTCCTTCATCTGAAGCCTTAGGCTCATTTTGTCCTTTACTGTGAATAAGGTTGTCAGCAGATGCTTAATATCTTTGCTTAAATTTCACATTCCTGGCTTTGGATGGTTTTAGATCAAGCCCGGTAAGAAAACCCCACAAAATACAAGAAAAGGTTTGCTGAACTAACCTTCAGAGAAGGAAAGCAACCCCTCAAATGATAAATCTATTCTCTATTCTGATATCACTGCTTGGAGTGTTCATTTCTCCCCCTGAAAACAGGGATGCCATCCTTGTTCTTCCTCAGTAAGATTGCATGAGTATCTTCATCTCTTGAGGAAGGGGTTCCATTAGTGCCTGGAGCCTTCCTGTGGGAGGAAGCTGGGGCTGACATGGCTGGAACTCCACACTACATTAAAATGCATTACAATGAATCTGAGTTTTGGTAATCATCATAATTAAGTGTTCATATTATATCAGGATGCTGATTAAGTGGCTTCAATTTTATAGGTATGACTCTTAATGATCTTTCTTTGACTGATAAGAATGCGTTAAGCTTCAGAATAAATTGGGGATTCCTACACTCGTGGTAGGAATTATACAAAGCCACCAAGTGTCTGGGGACAAAAACTTCTCCATTGGTGATCAGCAAAGAGCAAAGGAAAGTATTCTAAACCAAGTTTATTCCAGAGATGCCAATGTGCCAGATAAGAGATGACTGCAACAAAGCCAGCCTGTTTTCTGGAATCTAATGGTTGGAAGTGGTAGTGGAAATTGTTTTGCTTTTTCTAAAGGTATGTCAGAGAGGCTTCAAATTTTTCTGCCTCTCAAAATATTGACACATCCAGTGGATGTCTAGTGAGCAGGGGGAAGTGGGCGAGAAACAAATGCCCAAAAAGCCAGAAGTAGAGTATTCTGCCCTTAGCTCCTGCCGCATCCCTGTCACTGCATTGTGTTGACTCCATGATTATCAGGGAACTTCTCCTGATGCCCTCCAGACATTACCTAATGCATCCTGCAAAATGCATGCAAAGAAATAACATAATGTTTAATTTGAAATCAACTATAGTATTCCTGAAAAAAAAAAAGATAAAATATGTATTCTTTTGTCCTTTTCATGCTTAAAATACCCATAGCTTCCATTATCTAACCCAGAAAAGGGAGGTCACAGCCAAAACATGGAAAGAAACAGAAGTTTATGTTGGCTTTTCATTTTTCTGGTGAGCTAATGGAGGTTTATGGGTTTTTTAGCTAATTTTGACTATATACAATTTTTGTCTTACATACAAAGACCTGAGAACTTAGGCCTATGAATCCCACATGCTCTCCCCCCATCTCCCCCCAGAGCTTTATAACTAAACTCATCATAACCCCTCTTGATATAAGAGATGACCACTCTCCTGAAAGTCACCCACCCCAGAAGCAGGAAGGTCATCATTATTTCCTCTTGCTTTTTCACTGCCTCATCTAGTCACCAAGAGCATGTTTCCATGTCTTTCCTGTGCATCTCCTCCTCTCTGTCCTTACTGAAATGGCCTTAACAGGGTCATTGTCTCCGACCTTGACTATTGCATTTTCTCCTAATTTCTTTCATGATTATAATACTTACTCTATTTAGTTACCAGGATGGATATTGTGTTATACAATACGATAATATTTACCCTTTGTTTAAAATCAATGCATTTAATTCTCCCAGTAAAAAGCAAAAATTCATTAGCCTAGTTTAAAATGTTTTCCATGATTATCATCTATCTCTCACCTGCTAAGCACTCTCAGAACTCCGGTTATAAAGAAGTTACACACTTACCCAATGTTCCCATGCTGTTGAACACACATAGGATCATGTCAGCTGCTTAAAGTCTTCAGTGGCTTCCTATAGTTCTTAGAATAAATGTCCAAGTTTTAACATGATCTATTAGCCATAGCATGGCCTAAACTCTGCTTTTCTGCCCAATGATGTGTTATACCTCATCTCCTCCCTGTATTCTAGATATTCCAGCCTAGCCTAGACTTACTTTCTTTTGAGAGATCAGTTGTCACCTCCTCAGGGAAGACTTTGCTGAATTTTTTCACTGAGTCAGAGTATCACATATGTCTGCTTTGTGGTACTTAAACTATAGCTATAAATTTATGTTTATTTTTTTATGCATAAAAATAAAACTTTTTTTATTCCCACTTCTACAAACAGAAAATGATTCTAAGATTAAGAAAAGTCTTCCTAGTAGAGGTCAAATCCAGCTAATTGTCAGGAAAACATGGTCAGAAGAAAGAGCCAAGGGTATGATTATATAACATTTTTTAAAGACTTCAGCAAGACTGAAGGTGATGTCTCACAAACTCTTATTTTTTTTAAATTTTATTATGTTATGTTAGTCAACATACATTACATCATTAGTTCCTGATGTGGTGTTCCATGATTCATTGTTTGCATATAACACCCAGTGCTCCATGCAATACGTGCCCTTCTTAATACCCACCACCGGGCTAACCCAATCCCCAACCCCCTCCCCTCCAAAACCCTCAGTTTGTTTCTCAGAGTCCATAGTCTCTCATGTTTCATCTCCCCCTCTGATTTCCCCTTTTATTTTTCCCTTCCTACTAAGCTCTTTTTTTTTTTTTAAACATATAATGTATTATTTGTTTCAGAGGTACAGGTCTGTGATTCATCAGTCTAACACAGTTCACAGCAGTCACCATAGCACATAACCTCCCCAGTGTCCATCACCCAGCCACCATATCCCTACCACCCCCCACCACTCCAGCAATTCTGTTTGTTTCCTCAGATTAAGAATTCCTCATATCAGTGAGATCGTATGATACCTGTCTTTCTTTGACTGACTTATTTTGCTTAACATAATACCTTCTAGTTCAATCCACATCGTTGCAAATGGCAAGATTTCTTTTTTTTTTTTTGGTGGCTACATAATATTCCATTGTGTATATACACACCACATCTTCTTTATCCATTCATCTGTTGGTGGACATCTTGGCTCTTTCCATAGTTTCGCTATTGTGGACATTGCTGCTATAAACATCGGGGTGCATGTACCCCTTTGGATGCCTACATTTGTATCTTTGGGGTAAATACCCAGTAGTGCAATTGCTGGGTCATACAGTAGCTCTATTTTCAACTTTTTGAGGAACCTCCATACTGTTTTCCAGAGTGGCTGTACCAGCTCGCATTCCCACCAACAGTGTAGGAGGGTTCCCCTTTCTCCGCATCCTCAACAACATCTGTTGTTTCTTGACTTGTTATTTTTAGCCATTCTGACTGGTGTGAGGTGGTATCTCATTGAGGTTTTGATTTGGATTTCTCTGAGTAATGTTGAGCACTTTTTCATGTGTCTGTTGGCCATTTGGATGTCTTCTTTGGAAAAATGTCTGTTCATGTCTTCTGCCCATTTCTTGATTGCATTATTTGTTCTTTGGGTGTTGAGTTTGATAAGTTCTTTATACATTTTGGATACTAGCACTTTATCTGATATAACATTTGTAAATAATTTCTCCCATTCTATCAGTTTTCTTTTGGTTTTGAGGACTGTTTCTTTTGCTGTGCAAAGCTTTTTGTCTTGAAGTCTCAACAGTTCATTTTTGCCCTTGCTTTGCTTGCCTTTGGCGATGGTTCTAGGAAGAGATTGTTGTGGCTGAGGTCAAAGAGGTTGCTGCCTGTGTTCTCCTTTAGGATTTTGATGGACTCCTGTCTCACATTTAGGTCTTTCAACCATTTGGAGTCTATTTTTGTGTATGGTGTAAGGAAATGGTCCAGTTTCATTCTTCTGCATGTGGCTATCCAATTTTCCCAACACCATTTGTTGAAGTGACTGTCTTTGTTCCATTGGACATTCTTTCCTGGTTTGTTGAAGATGAGTTGACCATAGAGTTGAGGGTCCATTTCTGGGCTCTCTATTCTGTTCCATTGATCTAGATGTCTGTTTTTGTGCCAGTACCATACTATCTTGATGATGACAGCTTTGTAAATAGAGCTTGAAGTCTGGAATTGTGATGCCACCAGCTTTGCTTTTCTTTTTCAACATTCTTCTGGCTATTCGGGGTCTTTTCTGGTTCCATACAAATTTTAGGATTATTTGTTCCATTTCTTTGAAAAAAGTGGATGGTATTTTGATGGGGATTGCATTGAATGTGTAGATTGCTCTAGGTAGCATTGACATCTTCACAATATTTGTTCTTCCAATCCATGAGCATGGCACGTTCTTCCATTTCTTTGTGTCTTCCTCAATTTCTTTCATGAGAATTTTATAGTTTTCTGAGTCCAGATCCTTTGCCTCTTTGGTTAGATTTATTCCTAGGTATCTTATGGTTTGGGGTGCAATTATAAATGGGATGGACTCCTTAATTTCTCTTTCTTCTGTCTTGTTGGTGGTGTATAGGAATGCCACTGATTTCTGTGCATTGATTTTATATCCTGCCACTTTACTGAATTCCTGTATGAGTTCTAGTAGTTTTGGGGTGGAGTCTTTCTCCAGCTCCTTTAGGTGTAGGGTTAGGTTGTGTACTTGAGACCTTTCTTGCTTCTTGAGAAAGGTTTGTACTGCTATATACTTTCCTCTTAGGACTGCCTTTGCTGCATCCCAACGATTTTGAACAGTTGTGCTTTCATTTACATTGGTTTCCATGAATTTTTTTAATTCTTCTTTAATTTCCTCTTTGACCCATTAGTAAGATGCTTAGCTTCCATGTATTTGAGTTCTTTCCAACTTTCCTCTTGTGATTGAGTTCTAGTTTCAAAGCACTGTGGTCCAAAAATATGCAGGGAATGATCCCAATCTTTTGGTATTGGTTGAAACCTGATTTGTTACCTGGGATGTGATATTCTGGAGAATGTTCCATGGGCTCTAGAGAAGAATGTGTATTCTGTTGTTTTGGGATGGAATGTTCTGATTAGATCTGTGAAGTCCATTTGGTCCAGTGTGTCATTTAAAGTCTTTATTTCCTTGTTGATCTTTTGCTTAGATGATCTGTCTATTTCAGAGAAGAGGATGTTATAGTCCCGTACTATTATTGTATTGTTGTCGATGTGTTTCTTTGATTTTGTTATTAATTGGTTTATATAACTGGCTGCTCCCATGTTAGGGGCATAGATATTTACAAGTGTTAGATCTTCTTGTTGGATAGACCCTTTAAGTAGGATATAGTGTCCTTCCTCATCTCTTATTACAGTCTTTGGTCTAAAATCTAATTTGTCTGATATAAGCATTGCCACATCAGCTTTCTTTTGGTGTCCATTAGTATGGTAAATGGTTTTCCACCCCCTCACTTTCAATCTGGGGGTGTCTTTGGGTCTAAAATGAGTCTCTTGCAGACAGCATATCAATGGGTCTTGTTTTTTTTTATCCAACCTGATAGCCTTTGTCTTTTGATTGGGGCATTGAGCCCACTTTCATTCAGGGTAACTATTGAAAGATACGAATTTAGTGCCATTGTATTGCGTGTAAGGTGACTGTTACTGTCCATTGTCTGTGTTCCTTTCTGGTCTATGTTGCTTTTAGGCTGTCTCTTTGCTTAGAGGACCCCTTTCAATATTTCTTGTAGGGCTGGTTTTGTGTTTGCAAATTCTTTTAGTTTTTGTTTGTCCTGGAAGCTTTATATCTCTCCTTCTATTTTCAATGACAGCCTAGCTGGATATAGTATTCTTGGCTGCATATTTTTCTCATTTAGTGCTCTGAATATATCCTGCCAGTCCTTTCTGGCCTGCCAGGTCTCTGTGGGTAGGTCTGTTGCCAATCTAATGTTTCTACCATTGTATGTTATAGATCTCTTCTCCTGAGCTTCTTTCAGGATTTTCTCCTTGTCTCTGCAACTCCTAAGTTTTACTATTAGATGTTGGGGTGTTGACCTATTTTTATTGATTTTGAGGGGGGCTCCCCGTGCCTCCTAGATTTTGTTGCCTGTTTCCTTCCCCAAATTAAGGAAGTTCTCTGCTATACTTTGCTCCAGTATACCTTCTCCCTCTCTCTCTCTTTCTTTTTCTTCTGGGATCTCAATTATTCTAATATTGTTTCATCTTATGGTATCGCTTAGCTCTCAAATTCTGCCCTCGTGATCCAGTAGTTGTTTATCTCTCTTTTTCTCAGCTTCTTTATTTTCCATCATTTGGTCTTCTATATCACTGATTCTTTCTTCTGCCTCATTTATCCTAGCAGTTAGAGCCTCCATTTTTGATTGCACCTCATTAATAGCCTTTTTGATTTTGACTTTGTTAGATTTTAGTTCTTTTATTTCTCCAGAAATGGATTTTCTAGTATCTTGCATGCTTTTTTCAAGCCCAGCTAGTATCTTTATAATTGTCATTCTGCACTCTAGTTCCAACATCTTACTAATGTTTGTATTGATAGGTCCCTGGCAGTTGGTACTGCCTCTTGTTCTTTTTTCTGAGGTGAGATTTTCAGTCTTGTCATTTTGTTCAGAGGAGAATAGATGAATGAGAGAACAAAATGCTAACAGGGTAACAAGGACCCCAGAAAAATATACACTAAACAAATCATAAGAGACCCAAAACTTGGGGGGGGGGAGAAAGGGAAATAAATAAATAAATAAGTAAATAAGTAAATAAATAAATAAATATATGATCAAATATGATCAGGCTGGTGAATAGATCAGTGCCACATACTAGATTTTGGGTGTATTTTGGTCTGTTAGAAGAAACTGCCCCATAATTTTAAAGAAAGAAAAACTTATATAGGTACAAAAATAAGGGTAAATATGATGAAGGGATGTTATATGATTGTAAAGATGAAAATTATAAAATATTTTGTAAAAGGAATTGATAAGATAAGTTGGTTGGAAAAAGAAAGAAGAGAAATTAAAAAAAAAGAGAGAGAGAGAATGTGATCAGGCCAGAGACTAGAACAAAGTCCTACACTAGAGATTTAGGGTATGTTTTGGTCTGTTAGAAGAAACTGTATTCCAAAATTTTAGAGAGAACAACTTAAATAGATACCCAAAATAAGGTTAACTAAAATGAAGGGATAGAATATGACTCTAAAAATGAAAAATAGAAAAGATTTTCAAAAAAGGGATTGATAAGATGTTGGTTGAAAAGGGGAAAAAGAAATATTCAAAAAAATAGAAAAAGAAAAAATAAAGAAAATTTAAAAAATTAACTTTGAAAGACTAAAGAATCATGGGGAAAAAAGCCATGAATTCTATGTGCTCTATTTCCCTAGTACTGGAGTTGTGTTGTTCTCATTGATCGGTAAACTTGGTCTTGGCTCGCTGTTCTGGCTGATCTTCTGGGGGAGGGGCCTATGCTGTGATTCTCAAACATCTTTGCCAGAGGCGGAATTGCCCTACCCTTGCTAGGGGGCCGGGCTAAGTAATCTGCTTGGGATTGCTCTCAGTAGCTTTTGTTCCCTGAAAGTTTTCCATTCAGCTTTGGAGGATGAGAAAGAAAATGGCGTCCTCCCAATCTCTGCTCCAGAGGAGCCAAGAACTCGGGTCCCCATTCCTCAGTGAGCCCCTAGAGAAAAGCAGTCAATCATTCCCATCTCCCCGGTCTCCAGCCACATTCCGTGCTCACCCATCCTGTGACCGAGCGTTTCTATCTCTGGCACATGACCCTGTGTGGAGTCTTCAAACCCAGCAGGTTCCTGCGGTGCATTCCTGCACTGCTCCTCCTGGGGGAGGAAGGGGAGTCTCCCCAGATCTACTGGTTTTTGGGTCCCTGCTTCCAGAAAGCGGTCGCTTTTCTGTTCAGAGAGTTGTTGCTATTCTTTTCTTTGATCTCCTGTTGAGTTTGTAGGTGTTCAGAATGGTTTGAAACCTATCTAGCTGAATTCCTGGGACCAGATGAAATTTAGGTCTCCTACTCCTCTGCCATCTTGCTCCTCCTTAAATTTATACTTATTTTTGTATGTTCATTGCTTTCTTCACTAACTGTAAGTTCTTTGAAGGCAACAATCTTGTCTTGGTGCTGTTTGTTGATTTACATACAGTCTTCATTATTTTCTTACTAATATTAGCACATCTGGCATACTGTGGAAGCTCAACATGTGATAGCTTTTTATTATTATTATTATTATGTTGTGTTAGTCACCATACAGTACATAATTAGTTTTGAATGTAGTGTTCCATGATTCATTGTTTGCGTATAACACCCAGTACTCCATGCAATACGTGCCCTCCTTAATACCCATCACCTGGCTAGCCCACCCCTCTACCCCCTCCCCTCTAAAACCCTGTTTGTTTCTTGGAGTCCATAGTCTCTCATGTTTCTTCTCTCCCTCCAATCCCCCCCCATTTTTCCCTTCCTTCTCCTAATGTCCTCCATGTTATTCCTTATGTTCCACAAATAAGTGAAACCATATGATAATTGACTTTCTCTGTTTGATTATTTCACTTAGCATAATCTCTTCCAGTCCCATCCATATTGATGCAAATTTGGGTATTCATCCTTTCCGATGGCTGAGTAATATTCCATTGTATATATGGACCGCATCTTCTTTATCCATTCATCTGTTGAAGGGCATCTTGGCTCTTTCCACCATTTGGTTATTGTGGATGTTGCTGCTATGAACATTGGGGTGCATATGGCCCTTCCTTTCTCTACATCTGTATCTTTGGGGTAAATATCCAGTAGTGCAATTGCTGGGTCATAGGGTAGCTCTATTTTAAATTTTTTGAGGAACCTCCACACTGTTTTCCAAAGTAGTTGTGCCAACTTGCATTCCCACCAACAGTGTAAGAGGGTTTCCTTTTCTCCACAACCTCTCCAACATTTGTTGTTTCTTGCCTTGTCAATTTTTGCCATTCTAACTGGTGTAAGGTGGTATCTCAGTGTGGTTTTGATTTGAATTTCCCTGATGGCTAATGATGATGAACATTTTTTCATGTGTCTGTTAGCCATTTGTATGTCTTCTTCAGAGAAGTGTCTGTTCATGTCTTCTGCCCATTTTTGACTGGATTATTTGTTTTTTGGGTGTTGAGTTTGAGAAGTTCTTTATAGATCTTGGATATCAGCCCTTTACCTGATATGTCATTTGCAAATTTCTTCTCCCATTCCGTGGGTTGCCTCTTTGTTTTGTTGACTGTTTCCTTTGCTGTGCAGAAGCTTTTTATCTTGATGAAGTCCCAAAAGTTCATTTTTGCTTTTGTTTCCCTTGCTTTGGAGACGTGTCTTGAAAGAAGTTGCTGTGGCCAATGTCAAAGAGGTTACTGCCTATGTTCTCCTCTAGTATTTTGATGGATTCCTGTCTCACATTGAGGTCTTTCATCCACTTTGAGTTTATCTTTGTGTATGGTGTAAGAGAATGGTCGAGTTTCATTCTTCTGTATAGAGCTGTCCAATTTTCCCAGCACCATTTTTTGAAGAGACTCTTTTTTCCATTGCATGTTTTTTCCTGCTTTGTCAAAGATTATTTAACCATAGAGTTGAAGGTCCATATCTGGGCTCTCTATTCTGTTCCATTGGTCTATGTCTGTTTTTGTGCCAGTACCATACTGTCTTGGTGATCACAGGTTTGTAATATAGCTTGAAATCAGACAACGTGATACCCCCAGCTTTGTTTTTTCTTTTTCAACATTTCCTTGAAAATTCGGGTTTTTTCTGGTTCCATACAAATTTTAGGATTGTTTGTTCCAGCACTTTGAATAATGCCTTTGGTATTTTGATTGGGATGGCATTGAAAGTATAGATTGCTCTGGGCAGCATAGATATCTTAACAATATTTATTCTTCTGATCCATGAACATGAAATGTATTTCCATCTTTCTTTGCAGGAGAAGGGAAATAATTAAGATTAGAGCAGAGATCAATGAATTGGAATCCAGAAATGCAGTAGAATACATCAACGAAACTAGAAGATGTTTTTTTTTGCAAAAATTAATAAGATTGATAAACCACTGGCCAGACTTATCCAAAAGAAAAGGGAAAGGACCAAAATTAATAAAATTATGAATGAAAGGGGAGAGATCACGACTAACACCAAGGAAATAGAAACAATTATCAGAAATTACTATCAACAACTATATGCTAATAAATTAAGCAACTTGGAAGAAATGGCTGCATTACTGGAAACCTATAAACTACCAAGACTGAAACAGGAGAGAAGCTTCAAGGGCTTCAGGTGTGAGGAGTTTGGGCTGAATCATCCTAGGTCTCCTCTTAAGGCACTTCCACCTGGGATGGAGCAGTGGCAGAGACCAGAGATTTAAGTGCTGAGACCTCAACTCTTACTTGCCTGTCTGCATGTTGTATTAACCTTATATGGAAAATGGTTTTGTATTCATCTTTTGCCTTCTTCGCATTTGCAGATAAAAATGAAAAACAAACAAACAAACAACATGTCATCTTTCCATTGGTTTGGGAATGGGTGAGTGAGGAAATGCCAGCAGAACATTAGCCCCTTGGCAGGCTGGCCTTAGCTTCTGTGGAACACCTGTGCAAGCCTGAGCATTGTGACAATGATCTTTCTTATGTTTCTTTAAATTTTGTGTCTGCTGTTCCTTGGACATACTGTAGATATAAATAACTTTTGTTCTTTCTTTCTATGGTTTAGTGTCTCATCAATTCTTCCTTGGTTGACTCACCACTCTTCAGGTAACTTCTTATCTGGTCATGACAGATCTTTACCTGCTCCTTTTTCCTCCTTAACTCTTCTTTCCAACATTTATCCCCCAGCTTGTATCTTGATATCCACCTGGCCCACACTAGAAACTTCAGTCATCCTTGGTCTCTGTTTTGTTCCATTTTCAATCATCCTACCTCTTAATCACACTGGACCATGTTTCCTTACTCCATCCTTCTGCCAGCCCCTCCCAATCACTTTCTCCCTTGATGGCAATATTTCTAACTTGACCCTGAGTTGTAATCCAGGAGCACTGTCTGTGTCATTTATGACATGTTGCTGGGTTCTAGGCAGGTGCTTGGTACAGACTAACTGCTCAATATATATTGTTTCACTAACTGATGTGTCTCCCTTTTATTGGGCTCTATCCCGTCTAGTCCATCTTGTCACTGTGTTGTTCTACATCTGTATCAGTCAGAGCTCTCTAGAGAAACAGAACCAGTAGGGGAGATATTTATCTATATCTATACATTTTTATATGTAGATATATATATATTATATATATATATCATATCATATTTCTTTTATGATAGGAATTAACCTTAAATGGTTTTAGAGGCCAAGAAATCCCACAATCTGCCATCTGCAAGCTGGAGAAGGAGGAAAGCCAATGGTGCAAATCAGTCCACATTTGTAGGGCTGAGAATCAGGGGCCATATAAGTCCCAGAGTATGAAGACCCTAGAACAAGGAGCTTGGATATCCAAAGTCAAGAGAAGATGGATATCTAAGCTGAAGAAGAGAGAGACAGAATTTGCTCTTCCTTCACCTTTTTGTTCTATTTTGGTCCTCAACACATTGGATGATGTCCTCCCACACTGGTGAGGACTATCTCTTTATTCAGTCTACTGAAACAAATGCTAATCTCTTCCAGAAATACCCTTACAGACATGCCCAGAAATAATGTCTTACCAGCTTTCTGGACATCCCTTAGTCCACTCAAGTTGACAGATAAAATTAGCCCTACAACAACCTTCAATTACTTCCCATCATTTAAGAAAAAAGCCTGTTCTCTGTAACATAGATGTATAAGGCTTTCAATCATTTAGCCATAGATTAATTTTACATTGTCACCTTATACCAGTTTCTACATGAATTCTCCAGTTCAAACACCAAAAAACTATGCAGTTCTTATTATGCTTTCTCCTTCTTTTCCTTGCAGATGCTATTTTTTTCTGCTTCTTTCCCCCTTTCATTTCCCTGACTTCTTCATGAAGGATAAAATTCTACTCATCCTTTAAGACACAGTTCATAGTTCATGTCACTCCCTTGAGCAAATTTTCCATGGCCCACCCTCCCAAGTATTCTCACTGTTGTCACTGAAACCCACAGTTTTATGTCCACTTCCCTTTTAGAAACTAACATAGTGTGTTATTATTTTATTATATGACTACTATTTGTCTCTTCCAAAAGATTGCAATAAATGAGTTTGATTCGTTTTCTATATCACTCTCCCTTGGTTATTCAAGTTGACTTATTACTCCTGTGTGCCATATTATGACAATATTTTAACCTCTTTATTTTTTTCCCCTCAAGTCTCCATTTTCAGTGAAAGATCATTCATTCTTTAGTGACAGAGGCACTACACAAGAGTAACAGGATGTTAAAACTCTTTGTTTTAGTTTCCTCTGATGCTTCTAAGTACTCAATATTTAGTAAAAGAGAGTATAAGGCTCTCATCTCCTAAGTCACTGTGTATCTTGGGCCATGAAGGAGACTGTGAAACTGGTTTTGTCAGCTTACACCTGGAATCTAACTATAGGCTATGAAGAGGAGGTGAAAGGGATAGAATTATTTTGGAGGGTTACATATAGCATGTGCATCCCTACCCCTAGAAGAGGGGGAGAAGATAAGTTTCCCATGACCATTATCAACAGAATCTTGTAGATAACTGAATAGGGGTTTTCCAGGGTGTGTGGAGCACAGGGACAGGAATCTAATCCTCATAAGGAGGGATCTAAAAGTGAGGGGTGTGGAGATGGCCCTACTTTTGAATGAAGGTGGCTCTGTGGGGGACAATTAGACTACCCCATGGCAGAGGAAGGGACTGTGTCCAAAAATAGATAGTGTGGAATCACCTCCAAGAGGACCTCTGGGAAAGATGAAGGGACAGTCTAAGAGAGATGACCTAGAGAAGCCTGGGTGAATGAAGCAGTAAAAGACATCAGAGTATGCTACCATAAAATATGCCAATGTAGCATATGGGTTATTTTGAACTGAAGGCAATTAAGATATAGCAGATTCAGGGAAAGCTCTCTGCTTTCCCTTTCTGTCAAAGAGCAAGTCATACATTTCCCTATGTAAATGCAACACAAATATGTAATGGTGTCTTCCTCTCCCATACCAGAAAGAGGAGGGAGATAATCACTTACGAATGGAGAAGACACCAACTTGGGTCTGTATAAAAAAATCTTACTAAATATTGAGATTTCTAAGAAGAGTAGGGGACCCTTATTTCTTCTCATCCCTTGAATTCAGCTTGATATCTATCAAATCATTCTGAACACCCGTGAATTCAACTGGGGATCTAAGAAAAGAATTGTTGCAATTCTACAAATAGAAAAGTGACCATTTTTGCAAGGTAGGAGGTGTTGAGAAGTGAATCTGAGGGGATATAGCAGAAGATAAACCATGGGGGGGGGGCT
This sequence comes from Mirounga angustirostris, assembly GCF_029215605.1. Lineage (NCBI taxonomy): Eukaryota > Metazoa > Chordata > Mammalia > Carnivora > Phocidae > Mirounga > Mirounga angustirostris. The sequence continues at coordinate 89,438,412 of NW_026991718.1, forward strand.
CCTTAAGCTGACTACAGGAAAGTGATATAGTAGCAGAGTGCAAAATTGGAACTTTTAGAAGTTTGCTCCAGTGAGGGACATCCCTGCCTGAAAGGTGTTCAGGTGGTGAAGTGGGGCAGAATCCTAGACGGGACAGTGTGGTCTCAGGATCCCCAGGGTCACAGAAAGATTGGGGGTGCTTGAATGTGGCAGAGTTCCCAAGCCTTGGAGCAGGAAAGCTGGCTGCAATCAGTGAGCCTGGAAGTGGGCTCTCAGCTTAGTGTTGCCATAAACTGTGAACCTCAGCACAATCAGGCAGTGGCTCTCCAATCAGGGGCCCAGCAAACAGCAGAATTGCAGTGAGATTCCCCCCTACCCCCTTGTACCCCAAGAAGGATCGGCTTGGGAGTGCACAAGAGTCTGCAGAGTTTGAAGCACACGAAAGTGATTGACTGCTTTTCCCTGAGGGTGCACTGAAGAGTGGGGGCCCCAATCTTTCAGCTTTGGGGGTGGAGATTGGGGTGCTGCCATTTTTATTTTTATTTTTTTCATCCTCTAAAGCAGCATGGAAAGCCTTCAGGGAACAAAAGCCACATAGAGCAACCTGAAGCAGCTTACACTGAGCCTGGCCACCTGACAAGGGGTGTGCAACTCCACCCAGGCTAACACACCTGAGAATTAGTGCAACAGCCTCCTCCCCCAGAAGACCAGCAGGAACATCAGACTAATACCAAGTTTATGGATCACAAAGAACTGAAAAGCTCCTGTGCTAGGGAAAAATAGTATATAGTATTCAAGTTTTTTTCTCATTATTCTTTAGTCTTTTAGTGTAAATTTTTCTTTCTCTTTTTTCTTTGTCTTTTCAACTAGTTTCTTATTTTATCAACTTTTTTCTTACTCTTTTTTTAATTGTCATTTTTACATTATATTTTATAGGTATATTCTTCATTTTTGTTTTCCTTTCACTATGTTCAATTTTATTTTAGTATATAAGTTTTTCTTTCCTTACAATTTTGGGATCTAGTGTCTTCTAACAAACAGACCAAAATATACCCAGGACCAAGTGTATCACCCTGTTTTTTTTCCAGTTAGATTATATTCTCTCATTTTCCCCTTTATTGTTTATCTTTTTTGGTTTTTGATCTCTTTGGATTTGTCTAGAGTATATTTTGCTGGGGTTGTGGTTGATATATTTGATTTTGTTCTCTCATTCATTTGTTCTTCTCTGGACAAAATGATTAGAAGGAGAAATTCACAACAAAAGAAAGAATCACAGAGAATACTCTCTGCCATAGATTTAATTAATATGAATACAAGTAAGATGTTGGACCTAGAATTCAGAATAATGATTATAAAGATACTAGCTGGGCTTGAAAAAAGCATAAAAGATACTAGAGAATCCTTTAGTGCAGAAACAAAAGAACTAAAATTTAGTCAGGCCAAAATTAAAAATGCTTTAAGTAAGATGCAGTTTAAAATGGATGCTTTAATTGCTAGGGTAAATGAGGCAGAAGAGAGAGTAGTGACACAGAATACAAAATAATGGAAAGTAAGGAAGCTGAGGAAAAGAGAAAAACAGCTACTGAATCATGAGGGGAGGCTTTGAGATATCAGCAGTACCATAAAGTGAAATAATATCAGAATAATTGGGGTCCCAGTGGAAGAGGCGTGAGGGGGAACCAGAATGTACATTTGAGCAAATCATAGCTGAGAACTTCCTTAATCTGGGGAAGGAAACAGGCAGTCCAGTCCAGGAGTCACACCCCCCTCAAAATCAGTAAAAATAGATTAAAACCATGATCTATAATAGTGAAGCTTGCAAATTTCATAAATAAAGAGAAAATCCTGAAAGCAACTCAAGATAAGGCGTCCTTAATCTACAAGGGTAGAAACATTAGACTGGCAGCAGACCTATCCACAGAGACCTGGCAGGCCAGAAAGGACTGGTATGATATATTCAGGGTACTAAATGAGAAAAACATGCAGCCAAGAATACTTCATCCAGCAAGGTTGTAATTCAGAATGGAAGGAGAAATAAAGAGCTTCCAGAACAAACAGAAACTAAAAGAACTTGTGATCACTAAACCAGCCCTGCAAGAAAATATAAAATGGATCCTGTAAGTGAAGAGAAAGCCCAAAAGTAACATATACCAAAAAGGAACAGAGACAATTATACAGTAACAGTCACCTTACAAGCAATACAATGGCACTAAACTCATCTTTCAATACTAACTCTGAATGTAAATGGGCTAAATGCTCCAGTCAAAAGACACAGGGTATGAGATTGGATAAAAAAGCAAGACCCATCCATATGCTATCTACAAGAGACTCATTTTAGACCCAAAGACACCTCCAGATTGAAAGTGAGAGGGTAAAGAACAATTTGCCATTTTAGTGGACATCAAAAAAAAGCTGGAGTAGCAATCCTCATATCAGAAAAATTATATTTTAACACAACGACTGCAGTAAGGGATGAAGAGGGACACTATATCATACTTAAAGTGTCTATCTAACAAGAAGATCTAACTATTATAAATATTTATGCTCCTAACTTGGGAGCAGCCAATTATATAAACCAATTAATAACAAAATTAAAGAAACAGATTGATAATAATACAATAATAGTAGGGCACTTTAACACCCCACTCACAACAATGGACAGATCATCTAGAAGATCAACAAGGAAACAAGGGCTTTGAATGATGCACTGGACCAGATGGACTTCACAGATATATTCAGAGGATATATATATTCTAAAGCAACAGAATACACATTCTTCTCCAGTGCACATGGAGCATTCTCCAGAATAGATCACATACTGGGTCACCAATCAGGTATCAACTAGTACAAAAAATTGGGATTATTCCCTATATATATTCAGATCACAATGCTTTGAACCTTGAACTCAATCACAAGAGGAAATGTGGAAGGAATTCACATACTTGGAGGTTAAAGAGCATCCTACTAAAGAATGAATGAGTCAAGTGGGAAATTAAAGAAGAATTTTAAAAAATCGTGGAAACAAATGAAAATGAAAACACAGCTATTCAAAACATTTGGGATGCAGCAAAGGCAGTCCTAAGAGGGAAGTGCATAGCAATAGAAGCCTTTCTCAAGAAACAAGAAAAGTTTCAAATAACCTAGCCATACACTCAAAGGAGCTGGAGAGAAAACAGCAAATAAAGCCTAAATCAAGCAGGAGACGAGAAATGGTAAAGATCAGAGAAGAAATCAATAAAAAAGAAACCAAAAGAACAGTAGAATGGATCAACAAAACTAGGAGCTGGTTCTTTGAAAGAATTAATAATATCCATAAACCCCCAGCCAGACTTATCAAAAAGAAAGGAACCAAATTAATAAAATTGTGAATGAAAGAGGAGAGATCACAGCCAATACCAAGTAAATACAAACAATTATAAGAACGTATTAAGAGCAACTATATGTCAACAAGTTAGGCAATCTGGAAGAAATGGATGCATTCTTAGAAACATATAAACTACCCAAATTGAAACAGGAAGAAGTAGACAATCTGAACAGACCCATAACCAGCAAAGAAATTGAAGCAGTAATCAAAAATCTCCCAACAAATAAGAGTCCAGGGCTGGATGGATTCCCAGGGGAATTCTACCAAACATTTAAAGAACTAATACCTATTCTTCTGAAGCTGTTTCAAAAAATTGAAATGGAAAGAAAACTTCCAAACTCGTTCTATGAAGCCAGCATTACCCTGATCCCAAAACAAGACAAAGACTCCACGAAAAAGGAAAATTACAGACCAATATCCCTGATGAACATGGATGACAATATTCTCACCAAGATACTAGCCAATAGGATCCAACAGTGCATTAAAAAGATTATTCATCACAACCAAGTGGTATTAATTCCTGGGCTGCAAAAGTGGTTCAACACTTGGAAATCAATCAACATGATACATCACATTAGTAAAAGAAAGGACAAGAATCACATGATTCTCTCCATTGATGCACAAAAAGCATTTGACAAAATACAGCATTCTTTCTGATTAAAACTCTTCACAGTGCAGGGATAGAGGGAATGTACCTCAATATCATAAAAGCCATCTATGGAAAGCCCACAGTGAATATCATAAGGTGAGAAACATGACAGGGATGCCCACTCTCACCACTGTTGTTCCACATAGTACTGGAAGTCCTCGCCTCAGCAATCAGACAACAAAAAGAAATAAAAGGCATTCAAGTCAGCAAAGAAGAGGTCAAACTCTCTCTCTTCACAGATGTCATGGTACTTTATGAGGAAAACCCAAAAGACTCCACCCCCAAATTGCTAGAACTCATACAGGAATTCAGCAATGTGGCAGGATATAAAATCAATGCACAGAAATCAGTTGCATTTCTATACACTAACAATGTGACCAAAGAAAGATAAAGAATCAATCCCATTTACAATTGCACCAAAAACCATAAGATACCTAGGAATAAACCTAACCAAAGAACTAAAGGATCTGTACTCTAAAAACTACAGAACATTTATGAAAGAAGTTGAGGAAGACACAAAGAGATGGGAAAACATTGCATGCTCATGGATTGAAAGAACAAATATTGTTAAAATATCTATGCTACCCAGAGCAATCTACACTTTCAGTGCAATCCTTATCAAAATACCATCGACATTTTTCACAGAAATGGAACAAATAATCCAAAAATTTGTATGGAACCAGAAAAGACCCCAAATAGCCAGAGGAATGTTGAAAAAGAAAACCAAAGCTGGTGGCATCACAATTCCAGACTTCCAGCTGTGTTACAAAGCTGTAATCATCCAGACAGTATGATACTGGCACAAAAACAGACACATAGACCAATGGAACAGACTAGAGAACCCAGAAATGGACCCTCTACTCTATGGTCAAGTAATCTTTGACAAAGCAGGAAAGAATGTCCAATGGAAAAAAAGACAATCTCTTCAATAAGGGAAAATTGCTGGGAAAATTGGATAGCCACATACAAAAGAATGAAACCAGACCATTCTCTTACACCATGCACAAAGATAAACTCAAAATGGATGAAAGACCTAAATGTGAGACAGGAGTCCATCAAAATCCTAGAGGAGAACACAGGCACCAACCTCTGTGACTTTTGCTGCAGCAACTTCTTTCAAGACATGTCTCCAAAGGGAAGGGAAACAAGAGCAAAAATGAACTATTGGGACTTCATCAAGATAAAAAGCTTTTGCAAAGCAAAGGAAACAGTCAACAAAACCAAAAGACAACCGACAGAATGGGAGAAGATATTTGCAAATGACATATCAGATAAAAGGCTAGTATCCAAAATCTATAAAGAACTTACCAAAATCAACACCCAAAAAACAAATAATCCAGTCAAGAAATGGGAATAAGACATGAACAGACATTTCTCCAAAGAAGACAGACAAATGGCCAACAGACACATGAAAAAAATGCTCAACATCACCTGGTATCAGGGAAATACAAATCAAAAGCACAGTAAGATACCACCTCACACCAGTCAGAATGGCTAAAATTAACAAGCCAAAAAACAACAATTGTTGGTGTGGATGTGGAGAAGGGGGAACCCTCTTATACTGTTGGTGGGATGAAAGCTGGTACAGCCATTTTGGAAAACAGTATGGAGGTTTCTCAAGAAGCTAAAAATAGAGCTACCCTAGACCCAGCAATTGCGCTACTAGGTATTTACCCCAAAGATACAAGTGTAGTGATCCAAAGGGGCACCTGCACCCCAATGTTTATAGCAGCAATGTCCACAATAGCCAAACTATGGAAAGAGCCCAGATGTCCATCAACAGTTGAATAGATAAAGAATATTTGAGATAGATACACACACACACACACACACACAGAGGAATAGTATTCAGCCATCAGAAAGGATGAAATCTTACCATTTACATCAACATGTATAGAACTGGAGGGTATTATGCTCAGTGAAATAAGTCAATTAGAGAAAGACAATTATCATATGGTTTCACTCCTATGAAGAATATAAGAAATAGTGTAGAGGATCATAGGGGAAGGGAGGGAAAAACGGAATGGGAAGAAATGAGAGAGGGAGATAAAGCATGAGAGACTCTTAACTATAGGAAAGAAAAGGAGGGTTGCTGGAGTGGAGGTGGGTGGGGGATGGGGTAACTGGGTGATGGGCATTAAGGAGGCCACGTGATGTGTTGAACATTGGGTGTTATATGCACCTAATGAATTACTGAACTCCACATCTGAAACTAATGATGTTCAATATGTTGGCTAATTGAATTAAAAAAAACTTATTAAAGAATCATTCTCTTTCATTAGTTTACCCCATTCTTCTTCCCACAATTTATGACACCAAGAAGCCCAATTCCCCCATCTTTTGTTTGATTACTTCCCTCAATTTATCATCCGTCATCCTTTGTTAAGATAGTATATAAGCCTGAAATTCTAACTACTACATTTCTTTGTCAGTTCCTGTGCATATGTCCATAATTAAATCTGTTTTTTTTTCTCTTGCTAATCTGTCTTTTCCAGTTTAATTCATAGACCTGAAGTAAAGAATACAAGAAAGTAGAGGATGGTTTTTCCTCCCCAATAGGAGAGTCAAAAGTGGCCCATCTGCAGAGTCTATGTGTGAAAACCTATGAAATTCTGATGACAGAATTAAATAACTGAATGTATGGAGAGATATTCAGTGTTAATGGCTTGGAAGGCTCTAAATTGCCAAGATGTCAATTATTCCCAACTTGATCTATAGATTCAATGTAACCCTAATCAAAATCCAGCAAGCTACTGTGTAGATATTGACAAACTGATTTTGAATTTTATATGGAAAGATCAAAGACTCAGAATAGCCATACTGAAAGAGAATAACAAAATCTGAGGAGCTGTACTACTCAATTCCAAGACTTATTATAAAGCTTTAGTAATCAAGACATCATGCTATTTGTGAAAGAACAGACATGTAGATTAATGGAACAGGATATAGAGTCTTAATGTAGACCCACACAAGTATGCTTAACTAATCTTTGGCAAGAGAGCAAAGGCAATGCAAAGAAGTAAGGACAGTCTTTTAAAAAAAGTGGTGCTTGAAAATTTGGATATTCATATGAAAAAAATGAACTTAGACACAAACCTTACACCTTTAACAAATAGTAACTCACAATTGATCATACATAGCCTTACATGTAAAATGCAAAGATATAAAACTTGTAGTAGAAAACATTGGAAAATCTATATGACAAGGACATGGGAGAAAATCTATATGACAATAGATATGACATAGGACAAAATTTATATGACAATAGCAAAACATGATCTGTGAAAGAAAAGTTGATAAATTGGACTTCATTAAAATTAGAAACCTTTTCACCGTGAAAGACACTGTTTAGAGATTGAAAGACCAAACCAGAAACTGGGAGAAAATATTTTTCAGACATATATCTGATAAAGGATTTTTATCCAAATATACAAAGAACTCTTATAAGTCATCAATAAGTTAATAAGCATCCCAATTAAAAAATAGGTAAATGATCTGAAGAGGAATCTCATGAAGCATGATATACAATGGCAAATAAGCACATGAAAAGATGCTCAATGTTATTTGTCACTAAGGAATAGCAATTCAAAACAACAATGAGATACTACTATACACCTATCAGAATGGCTACAATTAAAAAAAACCTGAAAATACCGATTTATAACAAGTATGCAGAACAACAGGAACTGCCATTCCTTGTTAGTGGGAATGCACAATGTTTGGCGGTTTCCTGCAAGCTAGACATTGTCTTGCCATATGAATGAACTCCCGGGTATTTATCCAACTTACTTGAATACTGTGTCCATGCAAAAATCTGCATGCAAATGTTTTTAGCAGTTTCATTCATAATCACCAAAAACTATTAAGTAACTTATGTGTCCTTCAAAAGGTGAATGGAAAAACAGTGGTACATCCATACATTGGATGACTATTCAATAATAAAAAGAAATGAGTTTTCAAGCCATGAAAAAACATGGATGAATTGTAACTGCATATTGCTAAGTGAGAGAAGTCAGTCTGAGAAGGCTACCTAGTATATGATTTCAATTACATGATTTTCTAGAAAAGGCAAAACAATAGAGATGGTAAAAAGATGAGTGGTTGCCAGGGGTCCATGGGGAGAGAGGAAGAGTTAATTGGGGGAAATACAGGGGATTTTTTAGGGTGGTAAACTTATCCTCTATGATACTGTGATGGTGGATTCATGGTATATGTATTTATCCAAACCCATTTATCTTTATAGTACAAAAAGTGAAACCTAATATATGCAAGTAAAAAAAATGTATTAGGAAGTTAGAAGAATCTCAAGATAGAATGCAGAATGTGACAAAGTAATCTAAGAGAGAAAGAGAGAGAGAGAATGAGAGAGAGAGAAAGGAAAAGAAAAAAAGAAAGGAAAAGAAAGAAAGAAAGGAAGGAAAGGAAAGGAAAAAGGAAAGGAAAAAGGAAAGGAAAAAGGAAAGGAAAAAGGAAAGGAAAAAGGAAAGGAAAAGAAAAAGTGGTTTATATGGAGGAGGCATAGCTAATATGATCAGAAATCTAGTCAGAAGTCTCTGGTGTGAGGATCTCAGAGGTACACACTACATTCTCCATGAGTGATGGAGCTGGCCATCCTGCACCTGCTAAGTAAGTGTCCTCCTTCTTTATATACACACTACAATATATAGTGTTCCATGATTCATTGTTTGTGTATAACACCCAGTGCTCCATTCAATATGTGCCCTCCTTAATACCCATCACCAGGCTAACCCATCTCCTTACCCCCCTCCCCTCTAAAACCCTCAGTTTGTTTCTCAGAGTCCATAGTCTCTCATGGTTCATCTCCCACTCTGATTCTGCCCCCCCCTTCATTTCCCTTCCTACTATATTCTTTTTTTTTTTTTTTTTTACATATAATGTATTATTTGTTTCAGAGGTACAGGTCTGTGATTCATCAGTCTTACACAATTCACAGCCATAAGCGGCCTCCTTCTTCTCCCTCTTTTAACCCTCCTTCTCCCTCTTTTAACCCTCCTTCTTCTCCCTCTTTTAACCCTAGCAATTGAGGGGCCAGCAATGCCAGCCTCTCAACTCCAGGATTCACACTTGTGTCTAGACCAAGCTGGTAGTGGGAGGAAGTTTGGCATTCAGGGCCTTGATGGAATCGGGTGTCCAGGGTGATGCAAAGTGAGTGATTGATTCTTGCACCCTACTGGATCTAGCTCATGCAATACAACGGACAAACAAGGAGAAGGACAATACTGACATAAAGAGCAGTGGGGAAAAACTGAGGTGGCACAGCTTTGGTGGAGAGGTCAAGGTAGCCTGCCTAGGAGGAGATCTGTGCAGACACTTGAGTAAAGTAGGAGACAAGGCAGAGGGCACGCTGCTGCAACCCCCTGGGGCAGGCTGGAAGAACTGTGTTTGAGGAGCAGCTAGAAGGCTAACTTCCCAGATCTCTCCCTCAGGCCAGAGCAGAGGAGAGGAAGAGGAGTAAGAAGTAGGGCTGGTCAAATATCCAGAGCCCAGCTCACAAAGCACCTTGTAGACAAGGTGTGGTTTGGACTTTATTTTAGCAGTAATGGGAAGCCACTGGGGGTAGGGGTTGAAGATTTCAGTTTCCTAAACCAAAATTAAGTCTCAAGCTTCAGTTTTCTTCAAATAAAGATCAAGTTCATTAACACTACAATGCTTACTGAAAGTCTAGGATGAAATAATTTTTTAAAACATTAAATCTAATTTTAAATTTGTGTCTCTTACTTGGAATCAACCAGATCCTGGGTAAATGTGAATGTGATGTTCATACTGGAACTAGTGGATGGCAGCCACCAGGATCAGCAGTCCCATTCCAGGACAGGCAGGCTCAGGGTGATTCATGAGATTCTTGACCTGATGTTCCTCTGTCTGCCCTACTTTGTGCCTGAATCTCAGGGGCAGAACTCACACTGACATCACATCTGACAGTATGTTTATCCTATCAGCACTGGCCCCAGAAATTGCCAGACATTGCCTCCAGCTGGCTCCTATGTTCACTCCACAGAGACAACCATTGATGACTAAGTCACACGGTACATTCAAGGTCAGCTGTTTTTTGTTTTTTTTGTGTGTGTTTGTGTTTGTCTTTGTCTCTGTCTCCACCCCCATCACAGTCTCCAAATTTGTGAGCCTATCCTGACATTAAATGTGATTGTTTGTGAAGCCAAACTCATTCATCATAAAATCACAGATTGAATTTCAGCATTGAATAAAAAAAGCAATTCCAAGTACTCTGCCTAAGTAGCCAGTAACCTGTGTTTGTCCCAACCCTACTCAGAATTTATCTTGTCCCTCCTCCTCCTTTTTCTTCTATTCCCCACAGTCAGTGTTCACTGTATATCTACCTCTGGGCAGAATTCAGTTCTTGTCATAATGAGTTAAATGGCTGGACACAGGAGAAAAGAAGGACAAGGTAGCCTTGACCTTTAACAATCTGTGACAGACAGTCTGGAATTTAGATGATATGGAGCTCCCTGGAATGTGTCACCTCCTTACAGCCCTCTAGAAGGAGGCTGAATCCACAGCTCCCTCCATGGGGACAGAAGATCGGTCCTCCATAGCACCCTACATTTGCAGAACACCAGAAGAGGATGCCTTGGCTCTCCAGGGAAAGGAAATCTCATTCTCTATGAAATCAGCCTCATCCTTCCAGGAAGCAGCAAAGCATATTTAATACAGTGTCTATTGATCCCAGGACACAGACACAAATTCAATCCTTGCCTCAGTTCAGGCTTGGCCAAAAGAATAATTTGCAAACATAACAATGATGGCAATGTCAGTAATAGTGTTAATAATAACACTGGCATTTATGGAGCTTTCAGTCTGTGCAGATATGACCCTATATGCCTTGTGTGATTATCTCTGTGAGTCCTCACAGTGATGCCATAGGGCTGGATGTCTTAGTGTCACCTTCATTGGACAAAAGAAGCAAGGGATGCTCCTGGATGTTAAGCAGCTTCTTCAGTCTGCATTTAGCAGGGGAGTGCAGAGCCAGGTGCTAAGTCATGTGTGCCTGCTCTGAGGCTCCAACCATAATGCCATGCAGAGAACCAGCCCCAGCACACATCTGTCTGCAGCTGGCAGGTAGTGAATACTGCAGTGACCAGGAGAAGGGAGAAAGACCCAGGGATCACAGCATAAGCTCCAATAAGAAAGACCCAGGTTCAGATTCTACTGCTGTTCACCAATAAGGTCTTAGGCAAGTTATATATCTTTAAAAAAATTTTTTTTAAAGATTTTATTTATTTATTTGACAAAGAGAGAGAGTTAGTGAGAGCAGGAACACAAGCGGGGGAGTGGGAGAGGGAGAAGCAGGCTTCCCGCCAAGCAGGGAGCCCAATGCGGGGCTCGATCCCAGGACCCTGGGATCATGACCTGAGCTGAAGGCAGACGCTTAATGACTGAGCCACCCAGGCGCCCCTTAAAATTTTTTTTAATGTTATGTTAATCACCATACATTACATCATTAGTTTTTGATGTACTGTTCCATGATTCATTGTTTGTGTATAACCCCCAGTGCTCCATGCAGAATGTGCCCTCTTTAATACCCATCACCAGGCTAACCCATCCTCCCACCACCCTCCCCTCTAGAACCCTCAGTTTGTTTTTCAGGGCCATCGTCTCTCATGGATCATCTCCCCCTCCAAATTCCCCCCCTTCATTCTTCCCCTTCTGCTATCTTCTTCTTTTTTTTTCTTAACATATATTGCATTATTTGTTTCAGAGGTACAGATCTGTGATTCAACACTCTTGCACAATTCACAGCTCTCACTATAGCACATACCATCCCCCATGTTGATCATATGGTAGCTCTATTTTCAACTTTTTGAGGAACCTCCATACTGTTTTCCAGAGTGGTTGCACCAGCTTGCATTCCTACCAACAGTGTAGGAGAGTTCCCTTTTTTCCACATCCCCTCCAACATCTGTCGTTTCCTGACTTGTTAATTTTAGCCATTCTGACTAGTGTGAGGAGATATCTCATTGAGGTTTTGATTTGTATTTCCTTAATGCCAAGCGATGTTGACCACCTTTTCATGTGTCTGTTGGCCATTTGGATGTCTTCTTTGGAAAAATGTCTGTTCATGTCTTCTGTCCATTTCTTGATTGGATCATTTGTTCTTTGAGTGTTGAGCTTAAAAGTTCTTTATAGATTTTGGATACTAGCCATTTATCTGATATGTCACTTGTAAATATCTTCTCGCATTCTGTCAGTTTTCTTTTGGTTTTGTTGACTGTTTCTTTTGCTATGCAAAAGCTTTTTATCTTGATGAAGTCCCAATAGTTCATTTCTGCCCTTGCTTCCCTTGCCTTTGGTGATGTTCCTAGGAAGAAGTTACTGTGGATGAGGTCAAAGAGGTTGCAGCCTGTGTTCTCCTTTAGGATTTTGGTGGACTCCTGTCTCACATTGAAGTCTTTCAACCATTTGGAGTCTATTTTTGTGTGTGGTGTAAGGAAATGGTCCAGTTTCATTCTTCTGCATGTGGCTGTCCAATTTTCCCAACCCCATTTGTTGAAGAGACTGTCTTTGTTCCATTGGACATTCTTTCCTGCTTTGTCAAAGATTAGTTGACCATAGAGTTGAGGGTCCATTTCTGGGCTCTCTATTCTGTTCCATTGATCTATGTGTCTGTTTTTTTTTTACTTTTTTAAAAAGATTTTATTTATTTATGAGAGAGAGAATGAGAGACAGAGAGCATGAGAGGGAGGAGGGTCAGAGGGAGAAGCAGACTCCCTGCTAAGCAGGGAGCCTGATGTGGGAATTGATCCCGGGACTCCAGGATCATGACCTGAGCCGAAGGCAGTTGCTTAACCAACTGAGCCACCCAGGCACCCATCTATGTGTCTGTTTTTGTGCCAGTACCATACTGTCTTGATGATGACAGCTTTGTAATAGAGCTGGAAGTCTGGAATTGTGATGGCGCCGCTTTGCTTTTCTTTTTCAACATTCCTCTGGCTATTCAGGGTCTTTTCTGGTTCCATACAAATTTTAGGATTATTTGTTCCATTTCCTTGAAAAAAGTGGATGCTATTTTGATAGGAATTGCATTGAATGTGTAGATTGCTCTAGGTAGCATTGACATCTTCACAATATTTGTTCTTCCAATCCATGAACATGGAACATTCTTCCATTTCTTTGTGTCTTCCTCAATTTCTTTCATGAGTATTTTATAGTTTTCTGAGTATAGATCCTTTACCTCTTTGGTTAGATTTATTCCCAGGTATCTTATGGTTTTGGGTGCAATTGTAAATGAGATCGACTCCTTAATTTCTCTTTCTTCTGTGTTGTTGTTGGTGTATAGGAATGTCACTGATTTCTGTGCATTGATTTTATATCCTGCCACGTTACTGAATTCCTGTATGAGTTCTAGCAGTTTTGGGGTGGAGTCTTTTGGGTTTTCCACAAGAAGTATCATATCATCTGCAAGAGTGAGAGTTTGACTTCTTCTTTGCCGATTTGGATGCCTTTGATTTCTTTTTGTTGTCTGATTGCTGTGGCTAGGACTTCTAATACTATGTTGAATAGCAGTGGTGATAGTGGACATCCCAGCCGAGTTCCTGACCTTAGGAAAACTCTCAGTTTTTCCCCACTGAGAATGATAGTTGCTGTGGGTTTTTCATAGATGGCTTTTATGATATTGAGGTATGTGTCCTCTATCCATATACCCTGAAGAGTTTTATTAAGGAAAGGATGCTGTACTTTGTCAAATGCTTTTTCTGCATCTATTGAGAGGATCATATGATTCTTGTTCTTTCTTTTGTTAATTTATTGTATCACGTTGATTGATTTGCAGATATTGAACCAACCTTGCAGCCCAGGGATAAATCCCTCTTGGTTGTGGTGAATAATCCTTTTAATGTACTGTTGGATCCTATTGGCTAGTATTTTGGTGAGAATTTTTGCATCCGTGTTCATCAAGGATATTGGTCTGTAATTCTCCTTTTTGATGGGGTCTTTGTCTGGTTTGGGGATGAAGGGAATGGTGGCCTCATAAAATGAGTTTGGAAGTTTTCCTTCCATTTCTATTTTTTGGAACAGTTTCAGAAGAATAAGTACTAATTCTTCTTGAAATGTTTGGTAGAACTCCCCTGAGAAGGCATCTGGCCCTGGGCTTTTGTTTGTTGCGAGATTTTTGATGACTGCTTCAATTTCCTTAGTGGTTATATGTCTGTTCAGGTTTTCTATTTCCTCCTGGTTCAGTTTTGGTACTTGATACATCTCTAGAAAGGCATCCATTTCTTCCAAGTTATCTAATTTGCTGGCATAGATTTGTTTATAATATGTTCTTATAATTGTATTTCTTTGGTGTTGGTTGTGATCTCTCCTCTTCCATTCACGATTTTGTTGATTTGGGTCATTTTTCTTTTCTTTTTGATAAGTCTGGCCAGGGGTTTATCAATCTTGTTCATTCTTTCAAAGAACCAGCTCCCTGTTTCGTTGACCTGTTCTACTGTTGTTTTCATTTCTATTTCATTGATTTCTGCTCTGATCTTTATTATTTCTCTTCTCCTGCTGGGTTTAGGCTTTATTTGCTGTTCTTTCTCCTGCTCCTTTAGGTGTAGGGTTAGATTGTATATTTGAGAGCTTTCTTATTTCTTGAGAAAGATTTGTATTGCTATATAGTTTCCTCTTAGGACTGCCTTTGCTGCATCCCAAAGATTTTGAACAATTGTGTTTTCATTTTCACTGGTTTCCATGAGCTATTTTAATTCTTTAGTTCCTGGTTGACCCATTCATTCTTTAGTAGGATGCCCTTTAGCCTCCATGTATTTGAGTTCTTTCTGACTTTCCTCTTGTGATTGAGTTCTAGTTTCAAAGCATTGTGGTCTGAAAATAGGCAGGGAATGATCCCAATCTTTTGGTACCAGTTGAGACCTGATTTGTGACCTAGGATGTGATCTATTCTGGAGAATGTTCCATCCGCACTAGAGAGGAATGTGTATTTTGTTGCTTTGGGATGGAATGTTCTGAATAGATCTGTGAAGTCCATTTGGTCCTGTGTGTCATTTAAAGTCTTTATTTCCTTGTTGATCTTTTGCTTAGATGATCTGTCCATTTCAGTGAGGGGGGTGTTAAGGTCCCCCACTATTATTGTATTGTTGTCGATGTGTTTCTTTACTTTTGTTATTAATTGCCTTATATAATTGGCTGCTCCCATGTTAGGGGCATAGATATTTACCAGTGTTAGATCTTCTTGTTGGATAGACCCTTTAAGTAGGATACAGTGTCCTTCTTCATCTCTTATTACAGTCTTTGGTTTAAAATCTAATTTGTCTGATATAAGGATTGCCACCCCAGCTTTCTTTTGGTGTCCATTAGCATGGTAAATGGTATTCTACCCCCTCACTTTCAATCTGGGGTTGTCTTTGGGTCTAAAATGAGTCTCTTGCAGACAGCATATTGATGGGTCTTGTTTTTTAATCCAATCTAATAGCCTGTGTCTTTTGATTGGGACATTTAGCCCATTTACATTCAGGGTAACTATTGAAGGATAGGAATTTAGTGCCATTGCATTGCCTGTAAGGTGACTGTTACTCTATATTGTCTGTGTTGCTTTCTGGCCTCTGTTGCTTTTAGGCTCTCTCTTTGCTTAGAGGACCCCTTTTAATGTTTCTCTTAGGGCTGGTTTTGTGTTTGCAAATTCCTTTAGTTTTTGTTTGTTCTGGAAGCTTTTGTTCTCTCCTTCTATTTTCAATGACAGCCTAGCTGGATATAGTATTCTTGGCTGCATATTTTTCTTGTTTAGTGCTCTGAATATATCATGCCCATCCTTTCTGGCCTGCCAGATCTCTGTGGATAGGTCTGTTGCCAATCTAATGTTCCTACCATTTTAAGTTACATATCTCTTCTCCCAAGCTGCTTTCGGTTTTTTCTCTCTGTCTCTGAGACTCGTAAGTTTTACTATTAGATGTCAGGGTGTTGACCTCTTTTTATTGATTTTGAGAGGGGTTCTCTGTGCCTCCTGGATTTTGATGCTTGTTTCCTTCCCCAAATTAGGGAAGTTCTCTGCTATAATTTGCTCCATTATACCTTCTGCCCCCCTCTCTCTTTCTTCTTCTTCTGGGAGACCCATTATTCTAATGTTGTTTCATCTTATGGTATCACTTATCTCTTGAATTCTGCCCTCATGATCCAGTAGTTGTTTATCTCTCTTTTTCTCAGCTTCTTTATTTTCCATCATTTGGTCTTCTATATCGCTACTTCTCTCTTCTGCCTCATTTATCCTAGCAGTTAGAGCCCCTATTTTTGATTGCATATCATTAATAGCCTTTTTGATTTTGACTTGGTGCATAGGTCACACTAGATTTTGGGTGTATTTTGTCTGTTAGAAGAAAGTGCCTCCCAAAATTTTAAAGAAAGAAAAACTTATATATGTACAAATGTAAGGGTTTATACAATGAAGGGATGGAATATGACTGTAAAAATGAAAATTATAAAAAAATTATAAAAGGAATTGATAAGATAAGAAGTTGTTTGAAAGAAGAAAGAAGAGGATTTAAAAAAAAGAAAAGAAAAAGGGAGAGAATATGATCAGGCAGGAGGCTAGAACAAAGCCATACACTAGAGATTTAGGGTATATTTTGATCTGTTAGAAGAAACTGTATCTCAAAATATTAAAGAGAGAACAACTTATGTATATATGCTAAAAATAAGGGTAACTACTATGAAAGGATAGGATATAACTCTAAAAATTAAAGATAAAAAAAGATTTTTTTAAAAAAGGGATTGATAAGATATTGGTTGAAAAAGGGAAAAAGAAAAATAAAAAAAAAGACATTAAAAAATTAACTTTGAAAGACTAAAGAATCATGGTAAAAAAGCCATGTATTCTATGTGCAGTATTCCCCTAGAACTGGAGTTCTGCCGTTCTCATTGATTGGTAAAGTTGTTCTTGGCTGGCTGTTCTTGCTGATCTTCTGGGGGAGGGGCCTGTTGCCATGGTTCCCCAATGTCTTTGCCGGAGGCAGAATTGCCTGGCCTTTGCCCAGTCTGGCTAAGTAATCTGCTTGGGTTTGCTTCTGGGAGCTTTTGTTCCCTGCAAGCTTTCCGTTTGGCTTTGGAGGCCGAGAGTGAAAATGGCGACCTCCCAATCTCCACCCTGGAGGAGCAGAGAACTCGGGGGCCATACTCCTCAGTGCGCCCCCAGAGAAAAACAGTCACTCCCCTCTCCCTGGTCTCCAGCCGCACTGCATGCTCACCCAGTCTGTGACTGATCGTTTCTATCTCTGGCACCCAACCCCGTGTTGAGTCTCCAAACCAGCAGATACCTGCGGTGCGCTCCCATGCCACTCCTCCCTGGGGAGGGAGGCGAGTCTCCCCAGATCTGCCCCTTGGTGGATCCCTGCTGGAAGAGCACTGGCCCGACTGTGCCCGGATCACAGTTTATGGCAACCCCAAGCTGAGAGCCCACTCCTCGGCTCCATCTCTGCATCCATCTTCCCCGCTCCATACCTGCCATGCTCAGGCACCCCTGGTCTTTCTGTGACCCTGAGGGTCCTGAGACCACATTTTCCCGTGAGGGTTCCACCCCCACTTAGCCACTGGAGTGACATCCCTCAGCGGAGCCGACTTCTAAAAGTTCTGATTTTGTGCTCCTTAGCTCCATCACTTGTCAGAAGTGGCTGACAGAGGCCCCCTCTCCCGCCGTCTATCTTCCCAAATATCACCTCGGATTCACTTCTCTGCATGTCCTACCTTTCAGAAAGTGGTTGCTTTTCTGTTCAGAGAGTTGTTGCTATTCTTTTCTTCGATCTCCTGTTGAGTTCATAGGTGTTCAGATTGGTTTGATCCCTATCCAGCTGAATTCCTGGGACCAGACGAAATTTAGGTCTCCTACTCCTCTGTCATCTTGCTCCCCCCACCCTGTTATATATCTTTCAGGACCTCAGTGTTTTCATCTATAGAATGTGGATAAGAATGCTATCTTCCTTAGTCGGATCTCAAGAGGGTTAAAAGGATGCTTCATATTAAGTGTTTAGCACAACACTTGGAGCATAGTAAGTTGTAAATTATAAAAACAAGTTAGCTATCTCTATTAAAGCAGATCCAATGAGTAATTTTATGCTGTCAGGAGCAGAGGTATCACCACCCATCACCACCAACACACACACACACACACACACACACACACACAGACCTGCTGGGCAGGAACAGGGTTGTGCAGTGATTATGGTGATGTCTTTTATTGCTGTCAGGGATCATTCCTGGAAGGTGGAGCTCTGCCAAGTTATGCGAAAGAACTCCCTGCTCTCTCTGTCATCCTACTTAACACCACAATCCTGGGGATACCTCTGGTTCTCTAGTCCTACTGAAACTGATTGGCTTCTCCTATGCTTTTGTCTGGACTTGTCAATCCCTTCTTCTCTTGCCCAAAGACCACAATTTTACCCCGAAATGCTATCAATTTTCTCTTAGTGGTCTCTCTCATTCAGCTCAGTTTGCCTCTCTCCTAAAGTGGGGAATGACAGGAAACACCACTTATGGAGGCTGGGGTGGAGGTTATACTCACTGTATGAGGGATTGTATTGCATCTCTGCATGCCGGAAAATGTGACTCTTATTATGAAGGACATAGGTTAATTCATGCAAAAATATTCTATTTTTGGAGTTTCTGTAGTTGTTTGGAAATTGTTTGAGACTCTGGTGACACAGAACTTCTGAATGAGATGATCATTAGTGTTTCCTGCATGGAAAGGCATGTGGCTATGGCCTCTATGCCCTATGGCTGTTGTTGAAAAGCTTGGCCTCTCCCATTCCATTATCTGAGAAATACAAAGACCCCTCAAGTCATGTGGGATTTCTGGATGGAGGTGGGGGGCAAACACAGCTATTTTTTCTATTTTTTTCCTGCTTTCAACATGCTCTCCTGTTCCCCACCATCCACCCAAGCTTGATGCTCAGTGCTTTCCAGATTTTACAGAAAAAATAAACAGAACAGAACAAACTAAACCAAAACAGAATGCAAACATGTGTAAAGCACATGCAAACAATGTCCCCTTGAGAACAGAAGAGATCAAAGTCTTTACTTTTGAGAAAAGTAACCAACTTCCAGTTGGAAACCAGGCATTCCTATAGTATCAAGTGTCTCAACTACTTCAACATGAGGAATGCTTGGGAGTTAACAAAAAAGTAAGTGGACGGAAACATACATCCATATGCAAATACAAATATTTGATATTTTTTATGTTTGTATATGCAAATATTGCAATTTTTATTGTTAAGAAATCAAAGCTCAGAACTACTAAACAATGTATAGAAAATCATGAAGTAACATGGCAGAATTAGTAACTTTCTTTTTTATTTTATTTTATTTTATTTTATTTTATTTATTTATTTGACAGAGAAATACACAGCGAGAGAGGGAACACAAGCAGGGGGAGAGGGAGAGAGAGAAGCAGGCTTCCCGTGGAGCAGGGAGCCCAATGCAGGGCTCTATCCCAGGACCCTGGGATCATGACCTGAGCGGAAGGCAGATGCTTAACGATTGAGCCACCCAGGTGCCCAGAATTAGTAGCTTTCTCTTCTTCCTGCTGCTGGGCAGTGGGAGCCTGGCTCTCTTGAACACCTGTGGATTAAAACAGATTGTCTGGGATAGCACCTTTGGGGCATGGTGATGTGCAGTTATGCTAACATTAGACACTTATATAAAATGGTGCATCGTTTGGAAAGGGTCAGCCTGAGTTGGGTATGCAACAGATCTATCATCTGCTGATCAAGGCTTTGTGCAGTGAGCAAAAATTAGGCAGCTGCATGGTAAATAAAGCATGTGATATCCCATCAGAGAATAAGCCTAAAATATCAGAAAATAAGTAGACATGGCTTCAGGCCACAGAACATTGATATGTATCACAAAAGGATGAAAAAATATGGAGGGAATCCTTTTCAAATCACAAAAGCACTGAATTATAATGGAATACCTTTTCATAGATTCTTAGAGATCTTAGGAATATCTCAATTAAATATGTTAATTGGTAGTAATAAAAAGACAAACACTCTGTGGAAGTTTACATAGCTAGTTAGGAGACCTAGAATTTTAACCCAAGTGGATGGATTCTCATTGTATTGCCTGAGGTTATTTGTGTTGGAGAAAAACTCACTGAAGTCTTAATTGTGAAGTAGTTCTAAACCAATTCAGTAAAGAGATTCAATTGCCTAAAACTATAATTATCTTTTTATTAAAAAAATTGAGATAAGACGTCCAGAATGGTGTTGTGAGGAGCTTCATTTTCTCTGGTGAAACAACATAACTGGTGAAAAATATATTTTAAAAACTCCACAGACATTTAAAATCTCTGGAAATTGTTTTAATGGCATACAGCAAATGAAGAAATATGTTCTCAAGAAAATCTATTAAACCACAGTAAGAATAGTGGGCATCTGTGGCATTAGCTAAGTCTTTCCCTCCTTTTCTTCTAGCTCAGTGTAATGAAAATTTCAGGCAGGTACAGCCAATAACAAAGGACATCCTTTCCCCAGCTCCTCTTCTAAGGCTATGGAATCTTTCTGGAAGGGCCATGCCACTAGCATTTCTCATCACCAAGCTCTATGTCACAGAAACTCTATTATAGGCAGGAATGACTAAGAAGTGTGTGAGGTGTGTGTGGCTATTTTTTTCCTTCTAGCCCTCATGGATAGGGTGGAAGCTCTACCCCAGGTGTGGCAGGCCAAGAACATTGGAGCTCCAATTGCTTTTTCCCTGGTGCACTTGTGGGGCAGAGGTTCCACACCAGAAGAGGCAAGCCAAGAAGACCCATAGAGCAAGGGTGTTACTCTGAGAGAAGGTGAACACTTTTTTTGCCTTCTGCTCTGGAGCAGTGACTTAAAGCTTTTTCCTGAGAGGAGAAGGCAATCCATAAGAATATTTCAAAGGGAGTTTATTTTATTTGGAAATGTCTGTGGGAAAGCTCAATCCTAAGGACACTCTAGAATATAGTGGAGATTTTCATGGTAAGCTATTAAGGTACTCTGATAGCTCCATGAAAGAAATAAGCTAAAGCATAGACAATCTAGAAGTTTCCCAGAGAGAATCAGGAAGAGACATCTAAAAAGAGCCCTCTGACGGAAGAAACAAAACACAAAGACCAGCCTCAAAGACTACTCCAGGAAAGGAATGCAAATTTGAGTGCAATAATCTGTAGAGCAGTTGATGTGCCAAGTCATTGTTGAAAACAATAGAGCAATCACCAGAAATTAGTGTGATACCAACAGAATCAGTCAGTCTAGCAGAGAGATAAGGAAAAGACACAAAGAAGACCCTATAAAAAAAAATCATCATCCCAGGGCTACACATGCCAGTGTTGTGCCCTCTGAGGAGTGACATCAGAGGCTGAAGATTATGGGAGAAATAGACTTCACTAAACTAGTCTAACCATATTATCAAACAGATAAGTAAGCAAACAGCAACAACAAGCACTGGGAATAAGGGAATAATCAGTATTTAGAGTTGTTATACTATGTTGTTTTAAATGTATAGTTTTCAACAACACCAAAAAAATGCAAGACACAAAAGAAGAATAGAAAATGGCCCATTAACAGAAAACAAAACAAAACAAAACAGATGAAAGAAACTGCCTTTGAGAGCATCCAAATGTCATACTTAGGAAACAGAGATTTCAAAGTAGCTATTATAAATATGTTCAAAGTACTAAAAAGATGTTAAAGAAGTAAAGCAAGTTGTGATCGTATGTCTCACATGCCAAGACAATTAAATGAGATAAGAATAGTCTTTGCAACAAACAGTGCTGAGACAACTGGATATCCACAAACAAAAGAATGAAGCAGGAAGACTTCCTCACACTATATACAAAAATTAAACCAACAGAAATTGAAGAGCTAAATGTAACAGCTAAAGTTATAACACCGTTAGAAGAAAATACGACCAGTATGGGCAAGGGAAGGTGCTCGTCAATATCCATCAGGGCAATAAAAATTGAAACCACAATGAAATTCCACTTCATATCTATCATGGTGGCTAGAGCAAAACCCAGAAATAATAACAAGTGTTGGTGAGAGTCTGGATCCATTGGAACATTTAACATTGCTAGTGGAAATGTAAAATGGTGCGGCAGCTTTGGGATACAGTCTGGCCATTTTTCAAAAGGTTAAACATAGAGTTTCCATATGATTCATCAATTCCACTTTTGGTTATACACTGAAGAAAAATGAAAATATAATATCCACATAAAATCTGTACATGCATGTTCATAACAGCATCATTCATAATCAAAAAGTGAAAAAAATTTCAAATATCCATTCAACTGATGAGTAAGAAAATAAAATGTGTTATATCCATACAATAGAATGTTATTCAACAGTAAAAGTAGTACCAATACTTGTAACAATATGAAAAAACTTTGAAAACGTTATGCTAAATTAATTAAGCCAGTCATAAGAGACAACACATTATATAGTTCGATATATTTAAAATTTGCAGAATAAGCTACTCTATAGAAATAGAAAAAAAAAGTAAAGTTGCCTAGGGCTTGGAGACTTGAGGGTAATTGGAAATGACTACTAGTGGATATGGGATTTCTTTTTTGAGTGATGAAAGTGTTCAAAACTTGATTCTGGTGATGGCTGTGCAATCCTGTGAATATAATAGAAAAAATTGAAGTTTATGCATTATATGGGTGAATTACATAGGACCTAATGGTATTTCAGAAAAGCTGTTACAAATATAGATAATAATAACATAAGAAATAAGTTTAAAGTTTTGGATCCAAATACACCTGTTTTTTTATTTTATTTATTTATTTGACAGAAAGAGACAGAGTGAGAACAGGAACACAAGCAGGGGGAGTGGGAGAGGGAGAAGCAGGCTCCCTGCAGAGCATGGAGCCCAATGCTGGACTCAATCCCAGGACCCTGGGATCATGACCTGAGTTGAAGGCAGACACTTAATGACTGAGCCACCCAGGTACCCCCAAATATGTCTGTTTTTTAAGAGACCCCAAGTGTAATTATACAACTTTTCATGACAGTGGAACATATTGGTCTCTCTCATTACCATTTACCAGACACAGATGGGTCACTGAGTAGGCTTCTGTGCTGTGCTGGCCATTTGCTCCCCTTTCTCAGTGAGAGCATCTAAATTTGAAAGAAAAAAAAAATGTGGTCATGTCCATTTGTCAGGATAATTTATCTAGTCAGGTCATGGTATTTGTAGTCAGCTTCATGGTTTAGCAATTAATTATCACTTGATTGTATCATGCACTGTCATTTATTCCCGCAAACGGGACTGATTGATGAATGCTGCAAGATGGTAGCAGCATTTGTCAGGTTAGTAAATTCAATTGGACTCCCCAGGCATCTTTTTCTGTCAACCAGCATCAGCCCTGGTGAGATTAGCACAACCACACAACACAATCTGAACCAACCTGCTCAATTACAAGTCTCTGTCTGGGCCCAAAGTTGGAATTTTGTGGATGGAAATGGCCTTGGCACTCATTTAGTACAAATTTCTCATCTTGTGGGGACAGAACTAAAACTGATAGACATGAGGAGACTTCATAACTAATGCTGTAAAGCTGCCCAATAGCAGAATTAGTACCACACACCCATCCTGGCCCTCAGTGCCCATTCCAAGCCCCATAATTCTGTTGCAGTCTTGGGTGTGTGTGGGTCACAGCAAGTTTCTGATCTGGCTCCTTTAGGGCTGAGCCCAGGCCTCTGGGGCCCTGACATAACCCAGGGGTGCTGGAACCTAAGTAAAACACTCCACCCCAGAAGAGCCCCCTCTTGGCACACACTGGAAATACAATATTGACTTGGTATAGACTCATTTCTCCACCTAAACTCCATTTCAGTTCCTAGAAAAAAATTAAATGGTCTTAACTACTTTATTTTTTTATTTTTATTTTTAATTTTTATTTATTTAATTTATTTTTTATTCTTTATTTTTTATTTATTTTTTTATTTTTCATTATGTTCAGGTAGCCAACATATAGTACATCATAAATTTTTGTTGTAGTGGTCAATGATTCATTAGTTGCGTATAACACCCAGTGCTCAAATACTTTAAAACATTATGGTTAAAAAACAAACAAAAAAATAAACAAAAAAACAATGTTCATAGCAGCAATGTCCACAATATCCAAGCTGTGGAAGGAACCGAGATGCCCTTCAACAGACAAATGGATAAAGAAGATGTGGTACATATATACAATGGAATATTACTCAGCCATCAGAATGGATGGATACCCACCATTTCCATCAGCATGGATGGAACTGGAGGGGATTATGCTAAGTGAAATAAGTCAAGCAGAGAAAGACAATTATATGGTTTCACTCATATGTGGAACATAAGGAATAGAGCAGAGGGCCATAGAGAAAGGGAGGGAAAACTGAATGGAAATAAATCAGAGAGGGAGAAAAATCAGGAGAGGCTCTGGACTCTGGAAACAAACTGAGGGTTACAGCAGGGAGGGGGGTGGGGGATAGGGTAACTGGGTGATGGGTATTAAGGAGGGCATGTGTTGGGATGAACACTGGGTGTTATATGCAACTAATGAACCACTGAACACTACAACAAAAACATGTACTATATGCTGGCTAACTGAACATAATAAAAAAATTATGTTATCAACATTTCTGTGTATACAAAATCACTGTTTTACTAAATATATGTAAGGACATTTCCAATGCCACAAGATTTCCTCATGCTGCTCATAGACTAATAACTTTTTGCAGGGTAAAGCAGAGTCACTTTCCTTGGGATACAAAGGGTACCCAGGTTTCTTCCCTGACCCTTAACTCTGGCTTCATTCTTGGGTAGACTGTACGTTTTTAGCCTGGGTTGGAAGTAATAATAGATCAGCTGAATTTCTACCCTACTGAAATGCCCTCCTTGAATGCAATATTCCCCTGAGTTTACTAATCTGCCCTAGGAGCCAAGGTCTTAATATGCTTCCAATGGACTTTTTCTAGGGTTGCTTTTTCCACAAGGTGAAAAGGTCTGCAGGCACTAAGTAAGTCCATCTAAAAGCAGAGGTTTAGTTACTTATGTTTGTGCTACATCAGCACAGAGACTCTTAGGTTAATTGCCCAAACCCATTTATTTAGCTACAGGATGTAAATCAGCCACTGTTGCAGAAAGCCAAGAGAAATGACCGAGAGTAATTCCATTTTGTAAAGAGCTCCAATGAGTCTTGTCCAAGGTGGGTGTCATCCATGTTTCCATGGCAACCATTATGTGTTCCAAGAAAGGATCAAAGAGCCCAAACAATTGTGTTATGGACCAACTCTTCTAGAAGCACTGGGTAATAGAAGTCAGAGTGGAGAGGATTTAAAACAGTGTTTATGTGATCAAATAAACCTATCTCCCACTTAAGGAAAGGGCACCTTGTGGCTGGGAGAGCAATTTGTTTCTTCTTTAAGGACCTGGTTGCCTTTTGGTGCTATAACTACCTTGTCTACGTGACAGAAGTCACAGAAGCTTCTCTTGCTTGTCTCAGGCAAACATCTGAGAGCAAAGAAATTTCTACTCCTTTGAAATGTACAGGAAAGACTCTCTGAAGACCTTTCACACCAGCCCCCTGGATGCCCAAAGGGCAGAATGGGGGCAGCATAGACAACCAGCAAGTGTGCACCCCACACTGTCCAAGATGGGCTTTCAAGCCCAGGCATGGAGGAGGACGCTGGGTCATCTCTGTATCACAGTGACAATTTCCTATCTGTCTGGCATGCTCTTCTCTATAAGATCCCACAACATATTTAGTACCATGTGCAAAGTGATGTTCAAATGTTGGCCACCGGGTTGTAATGAGCTGAGAGAGATGGCATGACCTAGTTGTAAGAGCAAGAATGTTTTATTTAATTAATTGCAATCGTGGGGGAATTCTAAGTCTTGGTAACTGAAGCACTAACAATCAGCTTTGTGAAATGACAGTTTGTCATGATTGACAGTGGTGCTTTGGTTACTGAACTGACCATTTGATGACAGTGGTAATATGATGGTTTTAGAGCATTGCATAGTGTCAGCCTTATACACAAGGACACAGCCTTATGCACAAGGATGTCTCACAAATAATAGACATTAAAGCATCATTATCTTCATACCACATGTTCCTGGGAATTCTTCAGCAAAGCCATCTGCAGGAATTGGTCAAGGAGAGGAGCCCATTGGCAGGATAACAAAACACTAATTGGATCTAGAACCACCACTTACTACAGAACTGTCAGTTTGCTATCTGGGAGGAAGGGATGCATGTGTTCCTCTCATTGTGTTGCATTTTCTTGCCAGCATTATTGCTGGCACCAAGATGGGATTGACTAAGAATATGAGAACTCCATGTAGCCATTACTCAATGACACAAGAGGGAATGGGACTGAATGCTCTCATGCCATAGCTTCACATAACATTTGCATTCCCAGCAACTTGGCACAGTGCTCAGGATGGACAACATTGTGTTGGAGATGCAAAATGAACATTTTGACCTTGATGGATGGATTTAGATCTCTATGGAACAATAAAACAATTTGCCATTTCAGGACAGTGCCCCTATGGAGATTATTGACAAATATGCAGTCATGACAATCTTTGAGTATAAACCTCTTCTTGATCACTGACCTTTTTTTTTAAATGTTATGTTAATCACCATACATTACAGATCACTGATCTTTTTAAAAGCACTACAGAATGTCACACTCACTACATTTGGGAAATGTAGACTGGGAAATGCTTAGGTAAGTTTTCCCAGGATAACATGGAATGGGTTCATATCTAGGTCTTGAAATTGATGTTTATGGATTTACTTTCTGCATATTTAGACATGAAAAATGATGGGGTGTGTTGCTCTTGGCCTTAAAAGCATGTTCCCTGGTTGGCAGCGAGGTGGGCATGGCATATACCTGCAAGTAGACAAGCCTCCTACACTCACCAATACCAGGGAGGGGGCTTCCAGGTGTTTGGCTCTGTCAATGCACCATCCTCCTGGAAGCACTAGTATTTCAGTATGGTGGATAGAGTCAGGACTCCCTCTTAACAGATTCTGAGATTTTTAAAAGACTCAATAAAATGATTTTAAAATAAGACCAAAGAAGTGCATAATTACCATTTTCTACTCATTGTTCATATTGCCTGACTTTTTTCCTAAAGTTGATTTAGATTTTTGTTATTTTTCAGTGATAAATCTTGTTTGTTATTGGTGAAATGAGTCATAGTTTATGTGAGTGTAGGAGATTCAATAAAAGGCAATTTAAAAATGACAGTATGGGGCAGTTGAATTCCAGCCTCATAAGGACCTTGGAAAAGTGTCTGTCAACTGAGGGTGTCATGATAGTCATTAAAAATTGTCAAATTTCTTTTTCTTTTCTTTTTTTTTTTTAACAGTTTGCAACCCTAATGATCGAAGTTACTCTGAAAAGAAGTTAGACAAGTGGGTGGGAATGATATATTGGAGTAATAAAAAATTGCTAATGGTCTCACAGACCTTGGTGGTGTGACAAGGATGGTTGCAAGAGATGGTAAGGAGCAAATCAAGTAGGAGTTGGGTCAATAGGCATAAGACTCTGCTGGAGTGAATCAGAACATTAAATGCATTGAGGAACGAAATATTTTTGCTGTGGTGACACCAGCTGGTTGTCTCAGACCTCTCTGAGTTTTCTCACTCAGCCATCCCACTGCTGAAGTTCAGTGCCCAGGGCTGGTCCAGCACAGCCACTGTGGATACTTGGTGTTTGGGCCTCATCGTGGCCTCACCGACTTCAAATCCTCTTCAAAGGACCATCAGATTCAGATGAAGATGTGATCTGTCTATTCAAATGTGATACCCAGTTTCTCAGTTACACGAATCCTTCCTGGATTTGTAAGCATGATGTATGTTTGTTTATTTGGCAAAGGCTTGCACCCACATACATAGAACAATCATGAGGAAGCCATGATATTCCAATTAAATCATGATTATCTGTAGTTACCAATGGGGACTGGGAAAGCAAAGACAAGCGAATTCTACACATAGTCAGAGTCTTCATTTCAGCTCATGTGGGGTGAGCATCTTCTTTTTCAGGTCCATTTGCCTGAGCTCCTGGCAAGAAATTGATGGTTTTGAGTTTACATTTTTTTACTTGTGCTATGTACATTCTGATGGAGATGAAGATGTGCCAAAGAGCAGAGACAAGAAGAGGCAATAGGGTGGAAAAAGCAGAAGAACATATGATTCCTGAAACTCCCCACCCCTGTTTATAATAAAATCGCCTCTGCATGTTTATGACATTCAACCAGAAATTGACATAGATATATGTCATGCATACATTGTGAACATGGATGTATGCATGGCTTGAAATAGACAATGATATTGATCCTTGACTACTTAGTTCAGTTTGTATATATAGTTGCATGACCTTGAAGAAAATGAATGGGTATTTTTAAGAAAAGCAGTTATAGGTACAATTTTCAAGATTCACAGTGAAACTTCATGCCTCAAGTGACATCCCAGGAAGGATTCTATGTCTGTTTTATGCATAAGGCTCAGATTTATTACTTATATTGGCTTTCACATGCCTACACTAGAATTCTGCATTTGTCAGGTACCACCTCCTTCAATTCTTTTTATATAAGAATAAATTATTAATTGATGTTTATTTAAACTTTAATACCTTTAATTAGTAAAGCCTCTCTTGCTAGAGTTATGAATCCTTTTTTTCCAAGATAAATATAATGTTGGTCTTTCCTAGCATTAACCCTTTAGTAGGTGGCATTGCCTGTTGTAAAACAAACACATAGACACACAGACTATATATATAATATTAAATACATGAACATATTAGTTCTATTAAATTCCTTTGGGATGAAATCACTGAAAAAAAAATATATTTCAAGGACTATAAACACTGGGACAGCAGTAGTAGTTTACCAAATAGTTTACCAAGATGCAGTGAAGATTAAATAAAATACTATATGGGAGCACATGGCACTTGGTTGTTCCGTGGAAATATACTTCACTAATTAATCCACCTAAACTAAGTTGTAAATGTATCAATCCTATAGCAAATGCACTGGTGCTCATGGATTCTTAAATGACTTCCCCAAAGCCACTCAGCTCCCAGCCAACAGATACAAACTCAGGATTTCTCATTCTTCCAAATTACTCCCAATTTATCTTCCTGTGCAATGGCGACTCACCTAATAATTAGCTGTCAGTTTTCCTTTTGGGACTAAGGAAGTCATTAACATCCTTAGGGAACATCCAGCTTGGACTATTTTAAAAATTCTTAGCTTTTATTAGGTTTTGCACCCTGTTATTCTAGCTGTTGACTTCCAAATGTTTCAGAAGCATAGTGAAGCAATGACATGAACCTACTTAAGACCTGGCAATTCCCTGGAGTGACACTTCCCCATAAAGGCAGGAGGTACTATTGCTTTGACTGTTGAGTACTTCTTGGGTAAGCTAAAGCAATATTTTCCATGCCCGTGAATCTACTCATGACTCAGTCCCCCAAAGCCACCCTAGAATGGTTTTCTCCTGCATTAATTTCAACTTCTTCAGCTCACTCTGAATATAGTGAGTGATAAGCCCACATTTCTTTCTCTGTAGATTGGTCAGAATGAGAAATGTACCAAGAATGTAGTTCAATCGCAACAATTGCCCTTTGGTGACTGTTCCCAGGTGAACCCACTTAAAGGCAATGATTTTCTAAAGAGGGACCACATACTAGGCCCAATTTTCCAGGGCCAGAAAAAAGAGTATATTGCCGTTTTATCAATTTGGCAATTTGGCACTATTTTCAAACACTCCGGGAGCATTTTCTTTGTGTTTTTCAAAATAGGGACACTGGAACAAGGTGGTTGGACATTAAGACTGTAAATTCTACATTTTGCAAATGCAAGTGGGTAAGTCTCTTTCATTTATTGACTTTCATTCGTAAATTTTCTCTAAAAATATAATGCCAGACAAGATGGTGGAGGAGTAGGAGACCTGGATTTTGTCTGGTTCCAGGAATTCAGCTGGATAGGGATCAAACCATTCTGAACACCTACAAACTCAACAGGAGATCGAAGAAAAGAATAGCAACAACTCTCTGAACAGAAAAGCTACCACTTACTGGAAGGTAGGATGTGCGGAGAAGTGAATCCGAGGCAATATTCGGGAGGATAGACAATGGGGGAGGGGGTCTCCATCCACCACTTCTAGCAAGTAATAGAGCAGTGGAGCACAAAATTGGAACTTTTAGAAGTCTGCTCCACTGAGGGACATCGCTCCAGTGGCTAAGTGGGGGGTGGAACCCTCACGGGACAGTGTGGTCTCAGGACCCTCGGGGTCACAGAGAGACCAGGGGTGCCTGAGTGTGGCAGAGCTCCCAGGTATCAGAGCAGGGAAACTGGCTGTAGAGACGGAGCTGAGGCATGGACTTTCAGCTTGGGGTTGCCATAACTGTGATCCATGGCTCAGTCAGGCCTCTGCTTCTCTAGCAGGGACCCAACAAGCGGCAGATCCAGGGCAACTCCCCTTCCTCCCCTGGAGGAGTAGCATGGGAGCGCACTGCAGGGATCTGCTGGGTTTGGAGACTCCACACGAAGTCAGGTGCCAGAGATAGAAATGCTTGGTCATAGACCAGGTGAGCACTGAGTACGGCTGGAGACCAAGGAGACGGGAGTGACTGACTGCTTTTCTCTGGGGTGCACTGAGGAGCCAGGACCCAAGTTCTTGGCTCCTCTGGGGCGGAGATTGGGAGGCCACCATTTTCACTCTCAATGTCCAGAACGGAAAGCTTGCAGGGAACAAAAGCTCACGAGAGCAAACCCAAGTGGATTGCTTAGGCCGACCTGGCAAGGGCAGGGCAATTCTGCCTCCAGCAAAGATATTGGGGAACCATGGCAATAGGCCCCGCCCAGAAGATCAGCAAGAACAGCCAGCCAAGACCAAGTTTACCAATCAATGAGAACGGCAGAACTCCAGCGCTAGGGGAATACTGCACATAGAATCCATGGCTTTTTCACCATGATTCTTTAGTCTTTCAAAGTTAATTTTTTTAATGTCTTTTTTTCAAATTTTTCTTTTTCCCTTTTCAACCAACATCTTATCAATCCCTTTTTTAAAAAAACCTTTTTTAACTTTCATTTTTAGAGTCATATTCTATCCTTTCATGGTAGTTACCCTTATTTTTGGCATATATACATAAGTTGTCCTCTCTTTAAAATTTTGAGATACAGTTTCTTCTAACAGATCAAAATATACCCTAAGTCTCTAGTGTATGGCTTTGTTCTAGTCTCCTGCCTGATCACATTCTCTCCCTTATTTTTTTTAAACCTTCTTCTTTCTTTTTTCAAACTACTTCTTATCTTATCAAATCCTTTTATAAAATTTTTTATAGGGCGCCTGGGTGGCTCAGTTGGTTGAGCGACTGCCTTCGGCTCAGGTCATGATCCTGGAGTCCCTGGATCGAGTCCCACATCGGGCTCCCTGCTCGGCAGGGAGTCTGCTTCTCCCTCTGACCCTCTTCCCTCTCATGCTCTCTGTATCTCATTCTCTCTGTCTCAAATAAATAAATAAAATCTTTAAAAAAAATAAATAAATAAAATTTTTTATAATGTTGATCTTTACAGTCATATTCCATCCCTTCACTCTATTAAACCTTATTTTTGTACATATATAAGTTTTTCTTTCTTTAAAATTTTGGGAAGCACTTTCTTCAAACAAACCAAAATACACCCAAAGTCTGGTGTGTGGCACTGATCTATGCACCAACCTGATCAGATTTGATCATATTCTATTTTTTTTGTTTTGTTCTCTTTCTGTTTTTCTCTTTTTTTTTTCTTTTTTCTTTCTTTCCCTTTCTTTTCCCCCGGTTTCAGGTCTTTTCTTATTTGTTTAGAGTATATTTTCTGGGGACGTTGTTACCCTATAACATTTTGTTCTCTCATTCATCTATTCTCCTCTGGACAAAATGACAAGATGGAAAATAACACCACAACAAAAAGAACAAGAGGCAGTACCAACTGCCAGGCACATTAGTACGATGGTGAAACTAGAGTTCAGAATGATGAGTTTAAAGAAACTAGCTGGGCTTGAAAAAAACATGGAAGTTATTAGAGAAACCCTTTCTGGAAAAAATAAAAAACTAAAATCTAACCAAGTTGAAATAAAAAAGACTATTAATGATATGCAATCAAAAATAGGGGCTCTAACTGCAAGGATAAATGAGGCAGAAAAGAGTAGTAGTAATATAGAAGACCAAATGATGGAAAATAAAGAAGCTGAGAAAAAGAGATAAACAACTACTGGATCACGAGGGCAGAATTCGAGAGATAAGCAATACCATAAGACGAAACAACATTAGAATAATTGGGATCCCAGAAGAAGAAGAAAGAGAGAGAGGGGCAGAAGGTATATGGAGCAAATTATAGCAGAGAACTTCCCTAATTTGGGGAAGGAAACAAGCATCAAAATCCAGGAGGCACAGAGAACCCCTCTCAAAATCAATAAAAATAGGTCAACACCCTGACATCTAATAGTAAAACTTACGAGTCTCAGAGACAAAGAGAAAATCCCGAAAGCAGCTTGGGAGAAGAGATATGTAACCTACAATGGTAGAAACATTAGATTGGCAATAGACCTATCCACAGAGACCTGGCAGGCCAGAAAGGATGGGCATGATATATTCAGAGCACTAAACAAGAAAAATATGCAGCCAAGAATACTCTATCCAGCTAGGCTGTCATTGAATATAGAAGGAGAGATCAAAAGCTTCCAGGACAAACAAAAACTAAAGGAATTTGCAAACATAAAACCAGCCTTACAAGAAATCTTGAAAGGGGTCCTCTAAGCAAAGAGAGAGCCTAAAAGTAACATAGACCAGAAAGGAACACAGACAATATACAGTAACAGTCACCTTACAGGCAATACAATGGCACTAAATTCGTATCTTTCAATAGTTACCCTGAATGTAAATGGCCTAAATGCTCCAATCAAAAGACAAAGGCTATCAGATTGGAATAAAAAACAAGACCCATCGATATGCTGTCTGCAAGAGACTCATTTTAGAACCAAAGACACCCCCAGATTGAAAGTGAGGGGGTGGAAAACCATTTACCATGCTAATGGACACCAAAAGAAAGCTGGGGTGGCAATCCTTATAACAGACAATTTAGATTTTAAACCAAAGACTGTAATAAGAGATGAGGAAGGACAGTATATCCTACTTAAAGGGTCTATCCAACAAGAAGGTCTAATAATTGTAAATATCTATGCCCCTAACATGGGAGCAGCCAATTATATAATGCAATTAATAACAAAAGCAAAGAAACACATCGACAGCAATACAATAATAGTGGGGTACTTTAACATCCCCCTCACTGAAATGGACAGATAATCTAAGCAAAATATCAACAAGGAAATAAAGACTTTAAATGACACACTGGACCAAATGGACTTCACAGACATATTCAGAACATTCCATTCCAAAGTAACAGAATACACATTCTTCTCTAGTGCCCATGGAACATTCTCCAGAATAAATCACACCCTACGTTACAAATCAGGTCTCAAGCAGTACCAAAACATTGGGATCATTCCCCGCATATTTTCAGACTACAATGCCTTGACACTAGAACTCAATCAGAAGAGGAAAGTTGGAAAGAACTCAAATACATGGAGGCTAAAGAGCATCCTACTAAAGAATGAATGGGTCAACCAGGAAATTAAAGAAGAATTAAAAAAATTCATGGACACCAATGAAAATGAAAACACAACTGTTCAAAATCTTTGGGATGCAGCAAAGGCAGTCCTGAGAGGCAAGTATACAAGCCTTTCTCAAGAAACAAGAAAGGTCTCCTCTCTCTAATAAATAAATTTAAAAAATCTTTTAAAAAAATTATAAAAAAAAAGAAAGGTCTCAAGTACACAGCCTAACACTACACCTAAAGGAGCTGGAGAAAGAACTGCAAATAAAGCCTAAACCCAGCAGGAAAAGAGAAATCATAAAGATCAGAGCAGAAATCAATCAAATAGAAACCAAAAGAACAGTAGAATAGGTCAACAAAACAAGGAGCTGGTTCTTTGAAAGAATTAACAAGATTGATAAACTCCTGGCCAGACTTATCAAAAAGAAAAGAGAAATGACCCAAATCAATGAAATCGTGAATGGAAGAGGAGAGATCACAACCAACACCAAAGAAATACAAACAATTATAAGAACATATTATGAGCAACTCTATGCCAACAAATTAGATAACCTGGAAGAAATGGATGCATTCCTAGAGATGTATCAACTACCAAAACTGAACCAGGAAGAAAGAGAAAACCTGAACAGACCTATAACCACTAAGGAAATTGAAGCAGTCATCAAAAATCTCCCAACAAACAAAAGCCCAGGGCCAGATGGCTTCCCAGGGGAATTCTACTAAACATTTCAAGAAGAATTAATACCTATTCTTCTGAAACTGTTCCAAAAAATAGAAAAGGAAGGAAAACTTCCAAAATCGTTTTATGAGGCCACCATTCCCTTGATCCCAAAACCAGACAAAGACCCCATCAAAAAGGAGAATTACAGACCAATATCCCTGATTAACATGGATGCAACAATTCTCACCAAATACTAGCCAATAGGATCCAACAGTACATTTAAAGGATTATTCGACCTTATTATTCGTGGGTCGAATAAAAGATTATTTGACCCACGACCAAGTGGGCTTTATTCCTGGGATACAAGTTTGGTTAAACATCCACAAATCAATCAACGTGATACAATTCATTAACAAAAGAAAGAGCAATAATTATATGATCCTCTCAATAGATGCAGAAAAAGCATTTGACAAAGTACAGCATCCTTTTTTGATCAAAAGTCTTCAGAGTATAGGCATAGAGGGTACATACCTCAATATTATAAAAGCCATCAATGAAAAGCCCACAGCTAATATCATTATCAATGGGAAAATACTGAGAGCTTTCTGCCTAAGTTCAGGAACACGGCAGGGATGTCCACTACCACCATTCCTATTCAACATAGTATTAGAAGTCCTAGCCACAGCAATCAGACAACAAAAAGAAATAAAAGGCACCCAAATTGGCAAAGAAGAAGTCAAACTCTAACTCTTGCAGATGATATGATACTTCTTGTGGAAAACCCAAAAGACTCCACCCCAAAACCGCTAGAACTCATACAGGAATTCAGTAAAGTGGCAGGATATAAAATCAATGCACAGAAATTAGTGGCATTCTTATACACCACCAACAAGACAGAAGAAAGAGAAATTAAGGAGTCGATCTCATTTCCAATTGCACCCAAACCAAAAGATACCTAGGAATAAATCTAACCAAAGAGGCAAAGGATCTGTACTCAGAAAACTATAAAATAGTCATGAAAGAAATTGAAGAAGACACAAAGAAATTGAAGAACGTTCCATGCTCATGGATTGGAAGAACAAATATTGTGAAGATGTCAATGCTACCTAGAGCAATCTACACATTCAATGCAATCCCCATCAAAATACCATCCACTTTTTCAAAGAAATGGAACAAATCATCCTAAAATTTGTATGGAACCAGAAAAGACCCCGCATAGCCAGAGGAATGTTGAAAAAGAAAAGCAAAGCCGGCGGCATCTCAATTCCAGACTTCCAGCTCTATTACAAAGCTGTCATCATCAAGACAGTATGGTACTGGCACAAAAACAGACACATAGATCAATGGAACAGAATAGAGAGCCCAGAAATGGACCCTCAACTCTATGGTCAACTCATCTTTGACAAAGCAGGAAAGAATGTCCAATGGAAAAAAGACAGTCTCTTCAACAAATGGGTTTGGGAAAATTGGATAGCTACATGCAGAAGAATGAAAGTGGACCAGTTCCTTACACCACACACAAAAATAGACTCCAAATGGTTGAAAGACCTCAATGTGAGACAGGAGTCCATCCAAATCCTAAAGGAGAACACAAGCAGCAACCTCTTCGACCTCAGCTGCAGCCACTTCTTCCTAGAAACATCGCCAAAGGCAAGGGAAGCAAGGGCAAAAATGAACTATTGGGACTTCATCAAGATAAAAAGCTTTTGCATAGCAAAAGAAACAGTCAACAAAACCAAAAGACAACCGACAGAATGGGAGAAGATATTTGCAAATGACATATCAGATAAAGGGCTAGTATCCCAAATCTGTAAAGAACTTCTTAAACTCAATGCCCAAAGAACAAATGATCCAATCAAGAAATGAGCAGAAGACATGAACAGACATTTTTCCAAAGAAGACATCCGAATGGCCAACAGAGACATCAAAAAGTGCTCAACATCGCTCGGCATCAGGGAAATCCAAATCAAAACCTCAATGAGATACCACCTCACACCAGTCAAATGGCTAAAATTAACAAGTCAGGAAAGGACAGATGTTGGCGGGGATGTGGAGAAAGGGGAATCCTCCTACACTGTTGGTGGGAATGCAAGCTGGTGCAACCACTCTGCAAAACATTATGGAGGTTCCTCAAAAAGTTGAAAATAGAGCTACCATATGATCCAGCAATTGCACTACTGGGTATTTATCCCAAAGATACAAATGTAGGGATCTGAAGGGGTATGTGCACCCTGATGTTTATAGCAGCAATGTCCACAATAGCCAAACTGTGGAAGGAGCCAAGATGTCCATCGACAGAAGAATGGCTAAAGAGTATATGGTATACACACACACACACACACACACACACACACACACACACACACACAATGGAATATTATGCAGCCATCAAAAGTAATGAGGTCTTGCCTTTTGCAACAATGTGGATGGAACTGGAGGGTGTTATGCTCAGTGAAATAAGTCAATCAGAGAAAGACATGCATCATATGACCTCACTGATACGAGGAATTCTTAATCTCAGGAAACAAACTGAGGGTTGCTGGAGTTGGGGTAGGGGTGGGAGGGATGGGATGGCTGAGTGATAGACATTGGGGAGGGTATGTGGTATGGTGAGCGCTATGAATTGTGCAAGACTGTTGAATCACAGATCTGTACCTCTGAAACAAATAATACCATATATGTTTAAAAAAAATAAAAGAAGATAGCAGAAGGGGAAGAATGAAGGGGAGGGGAATTGGAGGGGGAGACGAACCATGAGAGACTATGGACTCTGAGAAACAAACTGAGGGGTCTAGAGGGGAGGGGAGTGGGAGAATGGGTTAGCCTGGTGATGGGTATTAAAGAAGGCATGTTCTGCATGGAGCACTGGGTGCTATACACAAACAATGAATCATGGAACAGTACATCAAAAACTAATGATGTAATGTATGGTGATTAACATAACATGAAAAAAGTTAATACTTTAAAAATATGTTTTCTAAATGACCACATACACACAAAAAAAGGAATACAAAACAAGTCTTGACAGAGATTTTCAACAATAAGGAAGGGGGTTTCTGTTTGTTGTTGTTGCTCTTAATGTACAAATGTATTTCTCTGAAGCTAAGAAACATATGTGAGCATTAAACTTATTTATGAAGTAGCCAGCAGAGCCTTAGTAAATAAGTTGTGTGTTTTTCCACCCTCTCTGTTCATATAATTATCAATTCTGAAAACACTCATTATTTTATCTTTCTGAGAGCAATTTTTCAAAGGCTAGTTTTGAAAATACTTTTAAGATTATATATTCCAGAGGGAATGTATGTTTTCTGGTTTTCATGAACTAAAACATTTAAAAATAATATCCATAAATAAAATTACAGTAACAGTTGTTATGTTTTTCAAGTAAAAAAAAAAAAAAAAAATAAATAAAAATATAATGTCAGTTAGGATGCCCAGTGTCTCTGCTAGTTATGAAAACTGAATGGGCAATTCTTTTTTTTTTTTTTTAAGATTTTATTTATTTATTTGACAGAGAGAGACACAGCAAGAGAGGGAACACAAGCAGGGGGAGTGGGAGAAGGAGAAGCAGGCTCCCCACTGAGCAGGGACCCCGATGCAGGGCTTGATCCCAGGACCCTGGGATCATGACCTGAGCCGAAGGCAGATGCTTAACGACTGAGCCACCCAGGCACCCTCATGAATGAGCAATTCTTGATTTGAGAACATCTTTATAAATTGGCATGCATATGGGTTCTCCAGAATCTTCTTGGAAAAGTTTGAATTTGAAATTATTTCACTTAATTCTTCAAATGAATCAATGAAATCAATATACCTTTAAAATAAGTTGCTGGTTAAAATACCTTATATGATAACAACAGAGGAAGAAGAGAGGCAAACATAGTCATACAGGGACAAGCCTTGTTAATATGGCAGATGATGAGGCTGTGTTCAGGAATGCTATTCCCTGTGCATGGTTGTCTCAGAAAAGAGGCCCTCCACAATTCCTCCATTTCTCTTAGTGTTGCTATAGGCAATGTTCATTATCTTTCTTTTGACTGAAAATAGCAAAGTCAATACAGTACACACCTCTCCCTAATATATGAAAGAAGGCATGGCTTTTGTATGTTATACATAACCATGCACATTTGCATTTCTCAGTGGGTTAATTGATTGT
This sequence comes from Mirounga angustirostris, assembly GCF_029215605.1. NCBI lineage: Eukaryota > Metazoa > Chordata > Mammalia > Carnivora > Phocidae > Mirounga > Mirounga angustirostris. Next base: position 89,476,852 of record NW_026991718.1, read on the forward strand.
CATTTCATATGCATAAAGTGGCCAGCAGTATGCTAGAATACAATAACATTACCTGCTGAGATTAAAATAAGTGGGATAGATTTTTTTTACTTGTAAGTAAAACCTCTTGTCACTTCATAATCAGATGAAGGAAAGGAATATGTCATTTCTGTGGATTTATGTAGTTATGGAAATACAAAGTGCATTAGTGTTGTTATTCATTTTTATACCTTCCCCTATTCTAAATTCAACAGAACATGTTTTGTTCCCCTACAAGTTGACTATGTATTTCCTGAACGTTTGTTTGTCTCATGTTGTAAATATGTGTATTTGTCTTTGCATGAAGGAAGACTCAGGAAAGACAATCTGGATCACTTCTATCCCTACTTACCACAAGATGAAAATGCATGTGAGAGAGCTCCCTGCCGAGTTCCACTGTATGCGCAGCACTTATTTCTATATGTGTTTTGTGCCTCTCTTAGATAAAGTCAAAAGACATACCTCAGGTGTGTGGATGGATGGTCTGCCAGTTCATCTGGTTTAGCTTGAAAGGGACTTTCACATCTCTCCGTTAGCCTGAAACAGATGGCACTTCCACTCAGCATCCATCAAGACTGGACTTGCTCCCAGCAGAGAGACTTGCCAAGCTCCACTCAATTCAATCTTTCAAAGAATGAGTGTGTGTGTGTGTGTGTGCATGCACGCACACAGTTCATGTTCTGGCATAACCCACTTATGTATACTTTGATCCTTGTCTCCAAATTCAGAAAAGAAGTAATAGAGAGTCCAGACTGAACTCCAAGGGCACTGGGTTCCTGTCACAGCCTCAGGGGTGCTTGACCTTGTCACTTTACTCCTTGTCTTCCTTAAAGAAAGGGGTCATCTAAGGTTTACCAACAGTAAAGTTTGTACAGGATGGAAAAATGAAAACAAGCACTGGACTGGGAGGCAGAAGGTATGAAGAAAGTTTGGAAAGAGAAGTAGCTGATCTTGAGAGAGAGAAAAATGACTATGAATGAAAATCTCAGTGTTTCAGTCCAAATGCTATGTATAACAATAATCACAGTTTTTTATTTATTATTATGTTTTAGAGTGTGACCCTTACTAAGCAGCAAGATATAGTATCATAAACCCTTAAAAACCCAAACCTAATCCTGGATATTGTCACTTCCTTTTCACAGATGAAGAAAAAAGTTTGGTGTGGGCATGTTCCTGCCTGCTTAACAAGGGCTAGATTCAAGATTCAGAGTCTTCCTGCTTTCAACTTTTTAGTTATATCTCATCATGACCCTTATCTTATCCAATTGCCTATGTCATATTTTTCCTATCAAATTATAAGATCTTCATGGTAAGGTGATCCTGATTCATATCCTTTAATCCATACAATACATGGTACCTGGAGTGATCTTGTGCCTTGTTGAGTGACTGGATGGGTAGATGAATGGATGGATAGATAGATGGATGGGTGGATGAATGGTGGACCAATTCTAATCTATGCCAAATGGATAATTCAACATGTAGGGTCTCAGTATTTTGGAGTCATTCAATATCTATTATAGCAACATTGAAATCCCTTGGGAATCTTGTGGCTAAGAGAAGGATTACCTCCTTCTCCAAAATTTCCTGAAAATTTTCTAGACCCAATATTTGTTCTTAAGGGTAAGTGCTGCTTGCTCTGTAGTTATTACACCAAATATATTCAAATTTAAGGGGCTACAAATTGTCAAAATATAAATAACTAACATTTGTATGCTAAGCATATGGGATTGTCCCTATGAGGTGAATTTAAAAAGCACATACTGTAAGAGATATGGAGCCTACTCAAAAAAACTTATATACATTTTTTTTTTTCCTGGGAGGGGGTACTTTGGAAATAGAGCAAAATGTGATCATGGAACTACTAGACAAGACTTTATTTACTCTTATTGCTCAAGAAAGGATTCAATTCCAATTCAAACTAGAATCAATTCTCTCCAATTCTATGCAACAGTCACAACAGAACAATGACCTTGCAGCTTCTTATGTAGCCATGTTTAGTTTATTTGTGCCTCATTAGTGGGTCTTTGTAGGTACAAAAAGTCGCTACTTAATCAACTATGCAACGTTAAACATAAACATATTGTATTGAGTTTCAGTCCTCATAATAATGTAATACAGGACATTAAACTGTAGAGATGGAATGACATCTAAATCTCATGCGCAAACCAATGCTTCTCAATGTGTGACCCCCAGATGAACATCATCAGCATCATCTGGGAACCCATTAGAAATCAAAATGCTCAGGCTCCACTGCAGATCTGCTGAATCAGAAACTCTTGGGGTAAGGCCCAGTAATGTGTGCTATCATGACCTCCAGGTGATATTCTCTTGAGTTTAGAACCATTTCTCTAAACCAACCAAAGACAGACTATGTAAGGCACTGGTGTTAGCTGAATAAGGTCACTTCCAAGGATCCACAACAAAATCAATTCATTCCTCCCTTTTTTGACAGAAATGAAATAGAAGAGAGAATGGGGGACTCACTGCAGAAATGGATTGGCTAGTAGGACTCCCTTGTTAGAGGCAGGTGGGAGTTTCATGAGTGTCCCATAGAGTGTTGATCTCAGCATTCAACAAATCTTTTTTTAGAGGGGGGAAGCAAAGGAAGAGGGAAAGAGAATCTTAAGCAGGCTCCATGCCCAGTGGGTGAGCCCGATGTGGGGCTCAATCTCACAACCTTGAGACCATGACCTGAGCTGAAATCAAGAGTTGGGTGCCTAACTGACTGAGCCACCCAGGTGCCCCATGAATTCAACAGATCTTAATCGATCTCCTACTAAGTGCCAGAACTGTCCAAGGTGCTGGGATACAATGATAAATGATATGGGTGAATGAGGTGGTTTCTGCCTTCAAGGTTCTTATAGTCTAGTGACCAAAACAAACACTAAGCATGTAATGACCCTAAAGTATGAAGAGTATTATGTAAGGTATGTTACTGGGAGTTATGAGACCAAAGAACAGAACTAGTTTTCTGTTGAAGGTGGTGACTTCTCTGCTCTAGTCCCAAAAGAGAGATGTTGATCCAAAGAAAGTGGAGAAGGTAGGGGCAGTGTTTTAGGTGAAAGAACATGTGTAGAGACCATGAGGACAATACAAGCTTAGGGAGTGTGGGGAATGAAAAAACATTAAATGGGACCAAAGAGGGCGCCTGGGTGGCTCAGTCGTTAAGCGTCTGCCTTCAGCTCAGGTCATGATCCCAGGGTCCTGGGATCGAGTCCCACATTGGGCTCCCTGCTCAGCGGGAAGCCTGCTTCTCCCTCTCCCACTCCCCCTGCTTGTGTTCCTGCTCTCGCTGTCTCTCTATCAAATAAATAAAATCTTAAAAAAAATAAAATAAAAAAATAAAAATAAAAATAAAAATAAATGGGACAAAAGAGTGGCTTAACAAGAGAAGAGCCTTTGTGAGGGATGCAAGGCCATAAGGAGAGTCTCTGTGAACCATTAAGTATTTGCACTTCCTTAGAATGGCACTGGGCAAGTGCTAACTGGATATAGAAAGGGAAACAAAGTGAGTAGACTGTTTTGGGAAAGTAGGTCTACATGAAAGATGGAGGATGGAATCAGAAAGAATGGAGCTTACGGTGGAGAAACCAGTTGGGAGAATATTAGGGTAATCCAGTTAAGAGAAGATGGGTCCCAGAATAGTGTGCATTTTCATTACAAACAGCATATGAATCCCTTTATGACTACTGCTTCACAAAAGCCACAATCTGCCAGATGTTTCAATGGGAATCATTGGCAAGATCTCATGGATGCTTCTCTTGTTCTGCTGCCTGTACCTCTGACCAGATAAGGGCAGTCTCTTGGCATGTTTATGGTATTGACCTGTAAACTCACAAGGGCACTTGGGGATCTGAAATAGGGCTGAAGCTGTATCCCCGCACTCATCATTCAGTGCCATAACTCCTGGAACTTGCCATTGTCCTTTTATTTTTTTTAAAGATTTTGTTTATTTATTTGACAGAGAGAGAGCACAGATAGGCAGAGTGGCAGGCAGAGGGAGAAGCAGGCTCTCTGCTGAGCGGGGAGCCTAATGTGGGGCTTGATCCCAAGGCCCTGGGATCATGACCTGAGCTGAAGGCAGACCCTTAACCGACTGAGCCACTTAGGTGCCCCGCCATTGTCCTTTTATGTTTTTTTGTTCTGGGTACCAACAGTACAGGTACTGGTTAAGTACACATCTTGGGGAAACCAAAAAGCATTAATTATCCACATAAGATGTCTCTACATCTCCTAGAATGAGCTGCTCCCAGAGTGATTACTGAAAGACACGTGGCTGTCTCAAGTTATAAAGAAGAAAGCTTGGGTACTAATATTCCAAGCACAATAAACCCTGGCTTTTTTTTTTTTTTGCCCACTTTTTTTTCAAGATGAGAGAAAAATTACAGCAGTTTTCTTAAATATCCTTCTAAGAGATGATATTTAAGATTACTTTCCTTTTTATTTAAATTCAATTAGCCAAAAGTACATCATTAGTTTTTGATATAATGTTAAATGATTCATTAGTTGAATATAACATCCAATGCTCATCATATCACGTGCCCTCTTTAAGTCCCATCACCCAGTTACCCCCTTCCCCCATCCGCCTCCCTTTCTGCAACCCTCAGTTTTTTTCCTGGAGTCAGAAGTCTGATATGATTTGTCTCCCTCAATGATTTCCTCCCATTCAGTTTTCTCTTCTTTCCCCTATTGTCCTCTGCACTATTCCTTATGTTCCACATATGAGTGAAACCGTATGATAATTGTGTTTCTCTGATTACTTTCACAAATGCATAACCTCTTTGGGCTTTGACCAGTTAAGGCAAATTTCATCTTTACTGCAGAACACTTAAAGAAGCAAATAAAGCCCAGGGTGCAAAAGAGATTACCTGGGGGGGCGGAGCAAGATGGCGGAGGAGTAGGAGACCTGGATTTCGTCTCCTCTCAGGAATTCAGCTGGATAGGGATCAAACCATTCTGAACACCTACAAATTCAACAGGAGATCAAAGAAAAGAAGAGCAACAACTCTCTCATCAGAAAAGTGACCACTTTCTGGAAGAGTCATATTCTATCCCTTCATAGTAGTTAGCCGTATTTTTGGCTTATATATATAAGTTGTTCTCTCTTTAAAATTTTGAGATAGTTTCTTCTAACAGATTAAAATATACCCTAAATCTCTAGTATATGGTGTTTTCTATTCCACTGCTTGATCACATCCTCTCCCTTTTTTTTTCTTTTTCTTTTTTCTTTTTTTAAATCCTCTTCTTTCTTTTTTCAAACAACTTCTTATCAATTCCTTTTATAAAATTTTTTATAATTTCCATTTTTACAGTCATATTCCATCCCTTCATCATATCAACCCTTATTTTTGTACATATATAAGTTTTTCTTTCTTTAAAATTTTGGGAGGCACTTTCTTCTAAAAGACCAAAATACACCCCAAATCTAGTGTGTGGCACTGATCTATATACCAGCCTGATCATATTTGATCACATTCTTGGTGTTTTTTGTTGTTGTTGTTTTGTTTTGTTTGTTTTTATTTTTATCTTTATCTTTTTCTTCTTTTTCTTTTATTCTCTTTCCTTTTCTTTTCCCACTGCTTCAGGTCTTTTCTGATTTGTTTAGAGTATATTTTCTGGGGATGTTGTTACTCTGCTAGCATTTTGTTCTCTCATTAATCTATTCTCCTCTGCACAAAATGACAAGATGGAAAAAATCACCTCAACAAAAAGAACAAGAGGTAGTACTGACTGCCAGGGACCTACTGAAAATGGACATTAGTACAATGTCAGATATAGAGTTCAGAATCATCACTTTAAAGATACTAGCTGGGCTTGAAAAAAATATGGAAGTTATTAGAGAAACCCATTCTGGAGAAGTAAAAGAACTAAAATCCAACCAAGTCAAAATCAAAAAGGCTATTAATGATATGCAATCAAAAATAGGGGCTCTAACTGCTAGGATAAATGAGGCAGAAGAGAGAAGTAGCGATATAGAAGACCAAATGATGGAAAATAAAGAAGCTGAGAAAAAGAGAGATAAACAACTACTGGGTCACGAGGGCAGAATACGAGAGATAAGTGATACCATAAGATGAAACAACATTAGAATAATTGGGATCCCAGAAGAAGAAGAAAGAGAGAGAGGGGCAGAAGGTATAATGGAGCAAATTATAGCAGAGAAATTCCCTAATTTGGGGAAGGAAACAGGCATCAAAATCCAGGAAGCACAGAGAACCCTCCTCAAAATCAATAAAAATAGGTCAACACCCCGACATCTAATAGTAAAACTTACAAGTCTCAGAGACAAAGAGAAAATCCTGAAAGCAGCTCGGGAGGAGAGATATGTAACCTACAAGGGTAGAAACATTAGATTGGCAACAGACCTATCCACAGAGACCTGGCAGGCCAGAAAGGACTGGCAGGATATATTCAGAGCACGAATGAGAAAAATATGCAGCCAAGAATACTCTATCGAGCTAGGCTGTCATTGAAAATTGAAGAAGAGATAAAAAGCTTCCAGGACAAACAAAAACTAAAGGCATTTGCAAACACAAAACCAGCCCTACAGGAAATCTTGAAAGGGGTCCTCTAAGCAAAGAGACAGCCTAAAAGCAACATAGACCAGAAAGGAACACAGACAATATACGGTAACAGTCACCTTACAGGCAATACAATGGCACTAAATTCCTATCTTTCAATAGTTACCCTGAATGTAAATGGGCTCAATGCCCCAATCAAAAGACACAGGCTATCAGACTGGATTAAAAAACAAGACCCATCGATATGCTGTCTGCAAGAGACTCATTTTAGAACCAAAGACACCCCCAGATTGAAAGTGAGGGGGTGGAAAACCATTTACCATGCTAATGGACACCAAAAGAAAGCTGGGGTGGCAATCCTTATATCAGACAAATTAGATTTTAAACCAAAGACTGTAATAAGAGATGAGGAAGGACACTATATCCTACTTAAAGGACCTATCCAACAAAAAGATCTAATAATTATAAATATCTATGCCCCTAACATGGGAGCAGCCAATTATATAATGCAATTAATAACAAAAGCAAAGAAACACATCGACAAAAATACAATAATAGTGGGGGACTTTAACACCCCCTTCACTGAAATGGACATCATCTAAGCAAAAGATCAACAAGGAAATAAAGACTTTAAGTGACACACTGGACCAAATGGACTTCACAGACATATTCAGAATATTCCACCCCAAAGCAACGGAATACACATTCTTCTCTAGTGCCCATGGAACATTCTCCAGAATAGATCACATCCTAGGTCGTAAATCAGGTCTCAACCGGTACCAAAAGACTGGGATCATTCCCTGCCTATTTTCAGACCACAATGCTTTGAAAGTAGAACTCAATCACAAGAGGAAAGTCGGAAAGAACTCAAATACATGGAGGCTAAAGAGCATCCTACTGAAGAATGAATGGGTCAACCAGGAAATTAAAGAAGAATTTAAAAAATTCATGGAAACCAATGAAAATGAAAACACAACTGTTCAAAATCTTTGGGATACAGTAAAAGCAGTCCTAAGAGGAAAGTATATAGCAATACAAGCCTTTCTCAAGAAACAAGAAAGGTCTCAAATACACAACCTAACCCTACACCTATAGGAGCTGGAGAAAGAACAGCAAATAAAGCCTAAACCCAGCAGGAGAAGAGAAATAATAAAGATCAGAGCAGAAATCAATGAAATAGAAACTAAAAGAACAGTAGAACAGATTAACGAAACTAGGAGCTGGTTCTTTGAAAGAATTAACAAGATTGATAAACCTCTGGCCAGACTTATCAAAAAGAGAAGAGAAATGACCCAAATCAACAAAATCATGAATGAAAGAGGAGAGATCACAACCAACACCAAAGAAATACAAACAATTATAAGAACATATTATGAGCAACTCTATGCCAGCAAATTCGATAACCTGGAAGAAATGGAGGCATTCCTAGAGATGTATCAACTACCAAAACTGAACCAGGATGAAATAGAAAACCTGAACAGACCTATAATCACTAAGGAAATTGAAGCGGTCATCAAAAATCTCCCAACAAACAAAAGCCCAGGGCCAGATGGCTTCCCAGGGGAATTCTACCAAACATTTCAAGAAGAATTAATACCTATTCTTCTGAAACTGTTCCAAAAAATAGAAATGGAAGGAAAACTTCCAAACTCATTTTATGAGGCCAGCATTACCTTGATCCCCAAACCAGACAAAGACCCCATCAAAAAGGAGAATTACAGACCAATATCCCTGATGGACATGGATGCAAAAATTTTCACCAAAATACTAGCCAATAGGATCCAACAGTACATTAAGAGGTTTATTCACCATGATCAAGTGGGATTTATCCCTGGGCTGCAAATTGGTTCAACATCCGCAAATCAATCAATGTGATACAATACATTAACAAAAGAAAGAACAAGAATCATATGATCCTCTCAATAGATGCAGAAAAAGCTTTTCACAAAGTACAGCATTCTTGATCAAAACTCTTCAGAGTATAGGGATCGAGGGTACATACCTCAATATCATAAAAGCCATCTATGAAAAACCTACAGCGAATATCATTCTCAATGGGGAAAAACTGACAGCTTTCCCCCTAAGGTCAGGAATGCGGCAGGGATGTCCACTATCACCACTGCTATTCAACATAATATTGGAATTCCTAGCCACAGCAATCAGACAACAAAAAGAAATCAAAGGCATCCAAATCGACAAAGAAGAAGTCAAACTCTCACTCTTTGCAGATGATATGATACTTTATGTGGAAAACCCAAAAGACTCCACCCCAAAACTGCTAGAACTCATACAGGAATTCAGTAAAGTGGCAGGATATAAAATTAATGCACAGAAATCAGTGGCATTCCTATACACCACCAACAAGACAGAAGAAAGAGAAATTAAGGAGTCGATCCCATTTACAATTGCACCCAAAACCATAAGATACCTAGGAATAAATCTAACCAAAGAGACAAAGGATCTTTACTCAGAAAACTATAAAATAGTCATGAAAGAAATTGAGGAAGACACAAAGAAATTGAAGAACGTTCCATGCTCATGGATTGGAAGAACAAATATTGTGAAGATGTCAATGCTACCTAGAGCAATCCACACATTCAATGCAATCCCCATCAAAATACCATCCACTTTTTTCAAAGAAATGGGACAAATCATCCTAAAATTTGTATGGAACCAGAAAAGACCCCGCATAGCCAGAGGAATGTTGAAAAAGAAAAGCAAAGCCGGCGGCATCTCAATTCCAGACTTCCAGCTCTATTACAAAGCTGTCATCATCAAGACAGCATGGTACTGGCACTAAAACAGACACATAGATCAATGGAACAGAATAGAGAGCCCAGAAATGGACCCTCAACTCTATGGTCAACTCATCTTTGACAAAGCAGGAAAGAATGTCCAATGAAACAAAGACAATCTCTTCGATAAATGGTGTTGGGAAAATTGGATAGCCACATGCAGAAGAATGAAACTGGACCATTTCCTTACATCACACACAAAAATAGACTTCAAATCGTTGAAAGACCTCATTGTGAGACAGGAGTCCATCAACATCCTAAAGGAGAACACAGGCAGCAACCTCTTTGACCTCAGCCTCAGCAACTTCTTCCTAGAAACATCGCCAAAGGCAAGGGAAGCAAGGGCAAAAATGAACTATTGGGACTTCATCAAGATAAAAAGCTTTTGCAAAGCAAAGGAAACAGTCAACAAAACCAAAAGACAACCGACAGAATGGGAGAAGATATTTGCAAATGACATATCAGATAAAGGGCTAGTATCCAAAATCTATAAAGAACTCATCAAACTCAACACCCAAAGAACAAAGAATCCAATCAAGAAATGGGCAGAAGTCATGAACAGACATTTTTCCAAAGAAGACATCCAAATGGCCAACAGACACATGAAAAAGTGCTCAATATCGCTCGGCGTCAGGGAAATCCTAATCAAAACCTCAATGAGATACCACCTCACACCAGTCAGAATGGCTAAAATTAACAAGTCAGGAAACGACAGATGTTGGCGGGGATGCGGAGAAAGGGGAACCCTCCTACACTGTTGGTGGGAATGCATGCTGGTGCAGCCACTCTGGAAAACCGTATGGAGGTTCCTCAAAAAGTTGAAAATAGAGCTACCATATGATCCAGCAATTGCACTACTGGGTATTTACCCCAAAGATACAAAGTAGGCATCCGAAGGGGTACGTGCACCCCGATGTTTATAGCAGCAATGTCCACAATAGCCAAACTGGAAAGAGCCAAGATGTCCCTCGACAGATGACTGGATAAAGAAGAGGTGGTATATATATACAATGGAATATTATGCAGCCATCAAAAGGAATGAGATCTTGCCATTTGCAACGACGTGGATGGAACTGGAGGGTATTATGTTGAGTGAAATTAGTCAAACAGAGAAACACATGTATCATATGATCTCACTGATATGAGGAATTCTTAATCGCAGCAAACTGAGTGTTGTTGGAGTGGGGGGTGGGGTGGGAGGGATGGGGTGACTGGGTGATAGACACTGGGGAGGGTATGTGCTCTGGTAAGCGCTGTGAATTATGCAAGACTGTTGAATCTCAGATCTGTACCTCTGAAACAAATAATGCAATATATGTTAAGAAAAAAAAAAAGAAGAAGAAGAAGGTAGCGGGAGGGGAAGAATGAAGCGGGGGAAATCGGAGGGGTAGACGAACCATGAGAGACGATGGACTCTGAAAAACAAACAGGGTTCTAGAGGGGAGGGGGGTGGGAGGATGGGTTAGCCTGGTGGTGGGTATTGAGGAGGACACATTCTGCATGGAGCACTGGGTGTTATGCACAATGAATCATGGAACACTTCATCTAACACTAATGATGTAATGTATGGGAATTAACATAAGAATAAAAAAAAAGAGATTACCTGATATTCATCATTGAAACCCATACAGGTGAGGGTATTTTCTTGCTGTAAAGGTTACCTAATCCTTCCTTCCTTCCACCCTTCTCCAACCAGAGAATGGTGATGAAACAAATCCATGCAATCATTTTTAGATGGCAATCCTTAGCTGAGGGCTTAGCAGAGAAGTCAAATTCCTCCAAGTAGAAATTATAGCTAAATCTGCAACAAGGACGCTGAGAAATCATAATGGATGTATTGGGAAAATATGGCCGTGTCTTAGTCTTTTTAAAATCCACTTCAGATACTCCATGTTTCCAACAATTTTCAACTTCTATATTAATTTTCAGACTTGGAAAGTAAGATAACATGTTTATTCCATCATCTATTCATTCAACAACTACTAGCTTAGCACTTACCATGTTGGTACCTGTCCCTGGGGTTAGGATTATGATAGCAACAAACCCCCTGTTCCTGTTTTGTAGGTGCTTAGAAGCCTATGCAGTCTTTCTCAGAAGAATTTTTTAGATATGTAAAATAAAATATATGAGTAAAAGATAAATGAATTACAATAGTAGATATATTTATTAAACTATTTTAAAAGTTGTGATGCAGTATAGATATAATTTAATGTATTAAATAATGATTGTGATGAAATATGAAATTATTGATTTTTATCAGTGACAAAGACACAGATAGTGCTAATATTTCAGGATTTTTTTCTTTTGAGGCAATATTTATAAATAGAAGGAAATTCTAATTATCAGATGCAAGTGAAAATAAAGTTATATATTTTCACATGCAATTTTATGGAATCTTTGAATTCTATACATGGGGAATGAATGGGGGGGGGGGGAGTCGGTGAATCCCCGGTGGGAGCTGACAGCTCCTTTCACCAAACCAGTGGTGGGAAAGGAAAGAATGCCAAAGGCCTCTGAAAGTGAAGCCTGCCTGTGTGTTTCTTTGGGCTCCATCCAGGAGCCCCAGTCTGACTCACAAATGGATAATTAGCCAGCTCTCAACAAACAAGTATCTGAAGCTACCATCTTGGAGAGGAATCCTAAATGAAGCATGTGCAGCAGTGGGCAAATGTAAATAATAAAAAGTCCTAATCTTCCATATCATGCTAAGCATTATTGCAGAGTTTCCAAGCTAAAGTTTTATCTATCCAATGTTTCTCACCAAGTAAAATTAGAAGTCAGGCATTGAAGTGGAAAATTCCTCAACCCAGGACATGCATTTCCTCTGGAAAAACTCCTCTCTCCATCTGCATGGTGTTTGATCTCAGACATCTAGATTTATTTCTCAGTTAGGAACACTAAGTAACCCAAATTTTGCTGCCATCATTTAAGAGGAGAAAAAATAGAATCCTAAATTACTTCAGGAAATGAAGGCTACCTCTTAGAGTTATTGTTAGAAAGTTGTGTAACTTTGAGCTACGTGAAGAAACTAAGGCAAGAAGTTGAGACTGTTACTGGAATGATTTGAAGACATTTCAACATTATTCTAAAGTTCTTATTCCTCTGCAGAGATAAATCAAATTATTATAATAGAGCTTCTGCTTCTCCATGCACACCTGCTAACCCTGTATTTCCTCTCGTATCTTTTAATGGGAAGGTCTCTTTTTTTCTAGACAGTCAGGTAGAAAACGATGGAGTCATCATTGATTCTTTTTAAAATTCATACCCCGCATTCAATCAATCAGCAAATGATGTTGTTCTACTTTCAAAATATATCCAGAATCTAACCATTTCTCCACCCTTTGCTTTTGCCCCCTCAAACTGTCATCTCAATAACCTTCCCTCCCACCTACAACCACACCTGTCCTGCACGCATCTTTATCTTTTTACTTCCCACACCGAAGGGAGAGTCCTGCTTTTTGCTTTCCCTGTTGCCTAAGTTCTGGAAAACCATCTCATCCCTATCTGTTCCAGCAACTTCTTCCCCTCCTCTGGATGCCAAGTGACCCTGTGTCTCAGCTCCAAAACTCCCTGCCCCCACAGACCCTGCACACGTCCACTGCAGAGATTTCCACTACACCTCCAAAAGCCTGTACAGCCTGACAAGTCATGATAGCCTCTTTCTCTGGTCAGTTTCCATCTCTGTACTCATGCTTCACAGTGACCCATTCTGGCAAGATGCTGGTGTGGACCCTCCATCCTCTGACCCTCCACTCAGATACCTCGGCTTTCGTTGATGTGACTGTCCTATTTTCCTGTTCCAACCCTACAAGTTGGAGATATCCTAGCAGGAAGCAAATAAATTTTGAGGGAGGGATATGTAAGCAGCTAGAGATATTGTGAACCAAAGATTTTATGTCTGTAACCCTCATGTCCTGTGTCCTGTATCTTTAATCATCTCTCCTCTACTAGTGCTTTCTCATCAATTGAAAAACTTACCAAAGCCTCTCATATTAAAAACAAACAAACAAACAAAGAAATAAAAAACACGAACCTTTATTTCCTCTATACATAAAACCATCACTTTATTTCTTGCTTTGTTTTAACCCGCTTCTCCATGTACCTGGTCATTTCTTTATATGAGTAGTATCTTTGGTTATATGATGTGGCAGACAATCAGGTTCCCTCTCATGGACCCCTTTATTCCTCAACCCAAGAATATCCAGTTTCCCCAGTCCATTTCAGTGAGGCATTGGTCCCAAGTGAGCTCACTAAACCCAAGAAAAATTTCCTGCTCTTTGCTATAGCAGGCTTTCTGATGTGTTGGGTCTCTCAAACATCTCTTTGTCTCTGTGATCTTCCCATTCTCTAATCTTTCCCTCCTGTCTGATTATTTCTTACTTCATTTTGTTTATAGCACTCCAGGTGATCCTAGCATACAGCCATGTTTGAGACTCAGGGCTCAAAATCAGTATTTGTAAAAGTTAACATTTATACAAATTGCCTGGTGATTCTTCATTTCTAACAAACTACCAGGTTATGGAAAACTGCTGCTCCTGTGACCATAGTTAGACTAGAAAATTTTAATTCCATTCCATTGAATTTGAGAATCGCAGCCTTACCTCATTACTGAGAAAGTAGCAGGTTTTTACCTTCCTTCAAGAAGCCTTCTTTAATAACTTGGGGTAAATTAAATGTCCTAACTCTGTGTCTATGGCAATGTGTGCTTACTTTTATCTCAGTGCATGTACAATGAATTGCTGCCATCTCTTTATGTTAACTGTACTTCTCATTAGATCATCAAAAGCTGCAGTGTGATTGGAATTCAGTAAATGGTAAAAAGGAAAGCCATTTCCCTATGACTAGGTACACCCTTTGTTTCCCAGGCACTGGGTAGAACTGAGATCAAGTGAACAGAAATTAGGTCTCTTCCTGTTTTCCCCCATTGACTTCCAGTCAAAACGCTATACCTTTAGATGGTTCTCCCCACTTCTCTGGGCATTGCCATGTGGGCTTGAAACACTGAAGAGCAACACTCTTGTGTTGATCTTTTCCAACAGTTCTCTCTTCCACCCAGGGATTCAGTGCCTCTTTTTCTCCTCGTCTTTGGAGCCACACTGCTTATGCTGCCCTTTGTCAAAATGCTACTGGTGAAATTCAGCTTCATCACCTTCTGCCTGCAGGGCATCTCTTCATGGGGTTCATAGGCAATAGGATCATCATTTTTTAAAGTGTTTTCATTTTTTAAGTTTTTATTTTAATTCTAGTTAGTTAACATACAGGGTTATATTAGTTTCAGGTGTAAGATATAGTGATTCAACATTTCCAACTATCACTTTTATTGTCCAGATTGTACTACTTCTCCATGTGAAATAGATATTGAGATATTAATAATTATATAATGTTAGGACAAACAGTTCTGGGCAAGGCAAGATGCCTGGTCACGCTGGCCCAAGGTAACTCTGGGCTTACCAGAGAAGTGTATGCTGTGACACACACAGGTCCCTCAATCTCCTCTTCCTGAGCTTGCCTGGGTCTCTGGCATTGGCATATCCCTTACAGATGCCTTCCTTTCTTGCAGAATAACATAGTTCAGCAAATACAACATGTTATAAACCTAGTAGTGTTAGACCCCAGTCTTTCTCAGTCAATATTAGGAGGCACTAAAACTCACTTACTAAAAGGCTTTGAATTTAAACAGACTTGGTCAAATTCCAGTGACAATCAGCCAAGACCACGAGAATTCTATATTCATAAAATGGAATAATAATATTTCCTACTTCATAGAGCTTTTCCAAGTATTAGGTAAGATAATAATTATTTAATAAGGTATTTGGTATATAGTAAATCCTCAAAAATAATAGTGATGGGGATAATTCTGGTTTCATCTCCAACATATAAAAGGGATGAAGTCACTGCTTTCCTCATTACAACAACAACAACAAACAAAGCTGATGAAACTGAAAATCAATGAATTTTCTTGGACCCATCAGATAAGTGAAGTTGCAGGGCAAACTGTCACCCTGAAATCTGGGGAGAAGGACACATCCAGAGAAATACAGCTGAGATCTACTTACCAGAAACCAAAGCTTCTGGAGTGATAAACTGGACTCTTATGTAAAAAGGTAGACAAAATGTGGGAACAGATGGATAATGTAAGCAGAAAGAGAAGAACTCTAAGAAAGGATCAAAAGGAAGTGCTAGAAATAAAAATCACCATACCATGAAGAATACCTTTGACAGGCTTACTGGGAGATTTGAGACAGCCAAGGAAAGAATGTGTGAGCTTAAAGATAAGTCAGCTGAAACTTCCCAAACTAAAATGCAAAGATGATTAAAAAAAAAAAAAGAATGAAAATCAGAACAGAATATCCAAAAACTGCTGGTAAACTTCAAAAAACATAACATATATGCAATTAGAATGCCAGAAGGAGGACAAAGAGAGAAGAGAGGAGAACAAATATTTGAAGTAATAATGGCAAAGAACTTTTAAAAATTAATGACAGAAACCAAAGCACAGATCCAAGAAGCTCAAGACAAAATAAGCAGGGTAAACAACTATCTCTATATGTCTTATCTATCATCTATCATCTATCTATCTATCTATCTATCTATCTATCTATCTATCTATCTATCTATCTATCATCTATCTATATCTATCTATCTATCTATCATCTATATCTATCATCTATCTATCTATCAATCATCTATCTATCATCTATCATCTATCATCATCTATCTATCTATCATCTATCTATCTAACTATGCTTAGGCATATCATATTCAAACTACAGAAAACCAAAGACAAAAAAAAAAAATCTTAAAGAAGCTGGGGTGAGGGAGAATACTTTACTGTTATGGCCACTCTTTGGAAGCAGAATGAACCCCACCCCAAATTTGCTTTGGATAATGAGACTTTCTGATGAGAGAAGGATGGCTCCCAAACAGGTCCAAAAATGTCTTGAGCAATGAAAAGAAACTGGTTTGAGGTTTTCATGGTGGCTGGGAGGTAGGAGTGGAGTGAGAGCTCCTGCATGCAGGCAGGGAGTTTATGTGGTTTGAACCTCCACTGGTGCCAAGGAAGAGAGCACCCAGACTTTCTCATCATTTTCCCCAGAGTTGGAGAAAGATTGGGAAGAGGGAAGGATAAGACTTAAAGCTGGCACCATCCAAACATTAAAAGACATGAGGTCAGACTCTTTATTACATTTATCTACAGAGGAGACAGG